>NC_057864.1:198716063-199348563 GCF_019393635.1 Dromiciops gliroides
CCAGCCCTGGATTTAGGAGGACCTGAGTTCAAATCCAGCCTCAGACACAACACTTACTAGCTGTGTGACCCTGGGCAAGTCACTTAACCCCCAATTGCCTCACTTAAAAAAAAAAAAAAGCTTCAAGGTCTTGGATTGGGAAGCAGGGGATGATCCATTTAACATGTGTACATGTTGAACCTCCACTACAAGTTTTCCCCTAAAGCTTGTTGGCTGTCTGATTTGGAAAGTTTGACTATAGCAACTCAGAAAAACTTATAAAATTCAATAATTAATAAACCCCTGCTAGATACTAGATAAAAGTAGGCTAGAGTTTTCATGATCTGCTTTAAAGAGCTGAAGTATTGGGGCAGCTAGGTGGTGCAGTGGATAGAGTACCGGCCCTGGAGTCAGGAGTACCTGGGTTCAAATCCAGCCTCAGACACTTAACACATACTAGCTGTGTGACCCTGGGCAAGTCACTTAACCCCAACTGCCTCACTAAAAAAAAAAAAAAGCTTAAGTACCTACTTGGATAAAATCACGTAATCTTTTAGTGAGCAGGTCTTATGGCATGTATGTCCTGCCTCATTTTGTCAGGCATGACCCCCAAAACAGGTGTGTATTGCGGAAGCACTTGGGTTTTTCAAAGCTAAGGGACTGATCAAATAAGATGCTAGAGAAATTTAAGCCAGTATTTTAGAGGGGGGAAATGTGCCTTATAATCCAGTAAGATCCACTCTGATTCCTTGTTGTGAAGAGAACTATCATCTCAACAGTTAAGCCAACAGAGCATGAGCTGTCCTAGGAAGACCTTGAATATGGATGGATTTGGGGGTGGGTTGTGTGTCTGTCCAAGGGTCAGCCAAGATGTACATCCGTTTGAGCTTGTAACAACCCTGAAGGCTGCCACCAAAGTCAAAAGTGTGGTTTTCACGAATGGAAGCGGCGCTCAAGCCACAGGAATCTGACTTTTTGTTTTGATTGGTTCATTAAGTGACCCAGAACCCTGGTAGATAAAAAGAGAGGAGTCTTGGCACTTGAAGCATTTACAGTCTGACTCTAGGCTTTTGCTATAATGTAACCTGCTCTCCTCAGGTCTCTCTATACCTGTTCCCTGAAAAAGACCTTCATTAAAGAAGTATCCAAGACAGTGCATAGCTAGCATGTTTACAAGAACCAGCATTTATAGCACTTTAAAGTTTGCAGGATGCTTACTATGTTATCTCATCTGATTCTTACAACAACCCTGTGAGGTAGGAGTGAGTCATTATTATCCCCAATATATGGATAAGGAAACTGAGGCACAGAGAGGTTGCGATTTGCCAGGGTCTCACAGCTAGTTTCTGAGCCAGGGTTCAAATTCCAAATCCAGCACTCTGCACTGGGGCATTTAGCCATTATCCTGTGCTAGGAGGGCACAGTATGGATAGGAAGAGCACCTCTATCTGTAGACTACCTCTCTTACCCTCATCCCTAGAACCTGGTGCTGTGGATTTGGAGAAAGTGGCCAATGTGATTGTGGACCAATCCCTGAAAGACTGTATGTTCAGCAAGGAAGCCGGACGCATTTGCTACACCATCATTCAGGTCTTGGGGTGGGGGAGGGGACCTGGGACAGTTGGTGGCTGGGGAAGTCCCCCCCCCCCCAAAAAAAGATGCTAGGGATCAGGCAATTGCCTCCAAGCTAGCTGAGGGAAGACAGGAAAAAAGTTTCAAAAGGCCCCTTTGGGAAACCTTTCTACCCTAAGACTGCATAGTTTCTAGCCCAAGTGTCAGGGTAGGGGCTGGTGGATTCTTCTAGGAGCAGAGGGAAAGCCAGGGAAGGATTTCAGCCACAGACCTCATGGAAGAAGCCCCCAAATACACCTGGACTTATCCCACCTTCCCTGGGTCACAGGCAGAGAGCAAGCAAGCCAGCCAGAGCATCTTCCGTCGGAGCCTCCTCAATCGGCTGCAGCAGGAGTACCAGGCCCGGGAGCTGCTCCGGGCCCGATCCCTGCAGGGCTGGGTCTGCTATGTCACTTTCATCTGCAACATCTTTGACTACCTGAGGGTGAGGCCAGTGAGAACCACCCCCTCCCTAAGGCAAGCCAAGCCCCTAAGCTTGGCTTCAGTACTGGGACTGATGCTTCTGCCTAACCCCAGTAAGGGTAGATTATGCCGACAGGGCGAGGCACAGGCTGTGTTACTTTCTGAGGTCATGCAGCTTGGGGTTCATGGCACCAAGGGTTCTTTTCCTACAACTTGCTATCCTAGTGGTCCTGTGAGCCTCTGCCAAGTCCACCTTATTCCTGTCTCTGCCTGTGTCCTCCTGACTTCGGATTGTTCCTAGCAGATGTGGGGAATGGGACCTTCTGTCCCTACTAACTCCTGTGCTTTGGTTCCCTCCTCCATCAGGTGAACAACATGCCTATGATGGCATTGGTCAACCCTGTCTATGACTGCCTTTTCCGACTGGCACAGCCTGACAGCCTGCACAAGGAGGAGGAGGTGGGTTACCTTTCCCCCTAGCCTCCCTAGCAGTCAATACCCAAGCTACCAGGAGAGCAGGGAGAACATTTGGCTCCTCTCAAGAACCTAAGGCTTTGTTGACAGGGGCTTTGCAACCTGTTCCCTGGAGCATAGAAGCTCTGCTGAAAGGGTGTTATGGGGGTCACATTCCACCCAGGGCAGAAAGCTACCAGGTGGAGTGTGGGGAGGAGGGATGGGTAGCTGGAAAGAGGAGCAGGGGCAACCCAGCTAAGGAGAATAAGTCTTACAAGTCCTGGCCAAGGAGCATGGATGAGACAAGTGATCGGGGGACTGGGACATGAAAGACTGGGAACCCCTCCCCAACTCCTTCAGGTGGACTGCCTGGTGTTACAACTGCACCGCATTGGAGAGCAGCTGGAGAAAATGAACGGGCAGAGGATGGATGAGCTGTTTGGTCTGCTGCGCGACGGCTTCCTGCTCCAGGATGGGCTCAGCTCCCTGTCCCAGCTCTTACTGCTGGAGCTGATTGAATTCCGGGCTGCTGGCTGGAGGACCACACCTGCTGCCCAGAGATATTATTACAGTGAGGTTTCAGACTAGGCCGGCCCGACCTCAGGCCCACTCACCAGCACCTTCTAGAAGGTTTCTATCTACACATGTCCCTCTCACCAAGACAAAGCCCCAGGTTCAGGCGTGGCCCCAGTGTGATCTGCCTCCTCTGAGGGGTTTTCTCCAGCCCCAAGCTTTGGGCTTACAGTAGTCCTGCCCTCAGCAACCTTCTGCTCTTTAACTTGTCCAGGGTGGGAGGGGAAGCTGAGCACACTGGCCTGCTTTACTGTACTCCAACTACAGAGGAGCATGGGTGTAAGGGCCTGAAGGAAGCTCAACCCCCTCATTTTACAGATAAGAAAACTGATTTACCCAGGGTGCTCATAGATAGTTTAAGTGTCTGACAGCGTTCAAACCCACGTCTTCCAAATTCCAAGTCCAATGCACTATCTACAACACCCTACTGCCTCAACTAAGTGATCCATAGGATGTTCCCCACAACCCATAGTGGGGAATGGGGTGGTGAAGGACAACACTACCAAGCTCGCACTGTGTAACCATCAGTGCATCTTCTCCCTTGGTGCCTCAGTTTCCTGATCTGTAAAATGATGAGCTGGTGGTTAGGAGGATGCTTTGAAATCTTCAGAGGATGATAAAAGGAAGAGGGAATTTAAGAGTCAGATAATAGAACTGCAGCCAGGTCTTTGAACCACCTGCATGAAAGGGAGGCTTCCAAAGCAAAGAGGCTGTGCTAGGTAAAGAGGCCCAGGCAACCAGGGCACAAGTACTGCCAGAAACTGAGGGTTTGTTTTTTATAATTTTTTGTACAAAAATGACTTGGGAAATGAGGGTATTTTATCCAGACAAGTTTTAATAAGCTGCTGACCAAAACACTGGTTCAGTGTGGGATTTCAAAATATATATACATTTATTGAAGTAATTTATTACAAACCAGCATAGGACTTTTCTAGTAAACCTTTTCTAAAGTGAATGCTGCTGCTTATTTTTTCTCCCCAAAGCCAAACCTAGCCTTGCTGAGCTTATCTGCAGAGCCCAAGCTTGTGTTCTTTCCTCTGCCTGATGGAAATGTGACAGGTTGAGGGGAGGAGGGGAAAACAGGATGGCCCGGCTTGAGTAATGTGCTCCTCACACGCTTCCCCCACACATTTTACCTGCCTTTTACCAACCAGTGCTAAATGGATCCTTTGTGATAATTTCTGTTAAGAGTAGCTGATAGTGGCAAGAGGAAGCTTGAAGTTATTCCATTCTAAGCTCCAACCACTCTTCAACTGGAAACCTACACTGCTGGTGGTGCCCCCTTCCCTGAATGGTAAAGGTCAATGGTCCCCTCTGCTGGAGTTGGCCTTCCCAGCGGCAGAAGGGCAGGAGGCTGAGCAATGATACCAGATCCTCACCTCAAGGTTCGAGCCTTCCTACCCTCTACCACCAACGGTAGTGGGCAAAGGCTCGGTTAGCCTCCGCCATCTTGTGCAGGTCATGCTTCTTTTTGATCACAGGGCCTTGGTTGTGAAAGGCCTCCAGTAACTCATGAGACAGCTTCTCTGGCATCAGCATTCGCCGGGGCTTCTTTTCCCGGCATTCTTGAATCATCCATTTCATGGCCAAGAAGCGCCGACGCTTGTCAGTCAGAGGGGCTGGGACCTATTTTGAGGAAGTGGGAAGGAATGGGGAGAAGAGAAACAAAGCAAGATGCTGCAGCAGGAACTGGGCCTTCCACAGATGAAGACCCTGAGGGATGCCTGATCCAAGAGAAGCCAATGCAACAAAAATGTTGATTATTTGCTCAATAAGCATCTATTACGTGTCTTTTAAATGCTAAGTACAGTACTAGGTGTTAGGGATACAAACCCTGTCCCTGACACCACAGTCCCTGCCCTCAAGGAGCTGACATGCTATTGGGTGGCAACAATCTAGACATCTGTCACATAAGTAAATACCAACCACATACAAAATAAGTTGTTGATGGGGGCAGCTAGGTGACACAGTGGATAAAGCACTGGCCTTGGATTCAGGAGAACCTGAGTTCAAATCCAGCCTCAGACACTTGACACTAAACTAGCTGTGTGACCCTGTGCAAGTCACTTAACCCTCATTGCCCTGCCCAAAACAAACAAACAAACAAACAACAACAAAAAAATAAGTTGTGGGAAAGGCAACCTAGGAAATGGCTCTTAAGCTGAGCTTGGAGCGGGCAGAGATGAGGGAAAAGAGCATCCTACACATTCAAGACTGCCTATGCAAAAGCACAGAGAGGGGAGATAGAGTGCTGTGTACAAGGAACCCTCAAATACAGGCAAGTATGAACAAACCATACAACATGTGAAAGGGTGACATACGGAGAACAGCAATATCCAAACCACCCCCTCCCAACCATCTGGCGTGATGTAAACAATCAGTCTTGTTTAGACTATAAACTTTTTGAAAATAAGAACTAGATCTATACTTGACATCTCCCCCCTCCCAATACTCAGTATATGGACACAAAAATGGTATGAACAATTGATAATGGCTGCCCTCAAAGAGCTCTCAATTATGGAAGGCCACCCAACTCCTCCCTGCTCACCTGATAGAATCGGCCACCTTTAAGGATGCTGACCAAGCCAAGGACAGGCTGACAGTTCTGCAGAGCCTGGTGGAAGATGGTGTAGGGGTTGCACTCAATGGCAGCCCGCTCCTCAGCTGTGGCTTCATGGTATTTTTTAAATTGCTTTCTCTTCAGGGTTTCCAGAGTCTGCAATGGAAATACAATGAGAGAAACCTTCAGAAATTCCCTGAAGGGAGCTTAACTGAACACTCCCTGTCATTTTCTTGGGCCTTCCCTAGCTCACTTCAGTCTCCCCTTCCTCTTCTCCAATACCCCACGGATCCCTCTCCTATCTTGGAAGAGTGCCAACTTAAAGTCCTTTTTTTTTTTTGGTGAGGCAATTGGGGTTAAGTGACTTGCCCATGGTCACACAGCTAGTAAGTGTCAAGTGTCTGAGGCCGGATTTGAACTCAGATCCTCCTGAATCCAGGGCCGGTGCTCTATCCACTACGCCACCTAGCTGCTCCTAAAGTCCTTTTCTAAAGATCCTCTGGATTGGAACACTGGATTCAGTCTGTTCTGGTAACAGCCATGGTTGCTATTGGCATGACCCCTGACCTAACCCCCTGCCCCCAGTGACAAGTGCACGAATTGGTCTCCTTTGGGGCTGAGGGGAGAAGGAGATAGAGGAGGAAGGGATGGAGGGATAGGGAATGTCACCTTTACCTCATTCATCAGGGATCTGGCCAGTGTTTTGTTTCCTCCTTTCATCATCATGTTGGTGAATTTACTTGAAGAAGAAAAGCAAAATGTTCAGGCCTCTAAAAGTACACAGCAGCCTCCTAATTTTAAACCCTCCCTAAAGCTGGTCATTCCTCATGGACAGAAGGGAGCACCATGTGGATCTCACCTGATCACTGGATCCTCAAACAAAGAGCTTGTCTGTGATGCTGGGGAAGCTTTGAAGATCTGTGTGGTTCTGAGTTCCCGCTCAAACTTCTCCTCTTCAGTCAGCTCCTCCAAGGGCTTATGGTAGTAGTCTTTATCAAATTGGGGTTCTTTGTAATTAGCATCATAGCGGCTCCATCTCACCTGTGTCAGGCTGGAGGGGAAAGGTTTGGGGAGAAGTCAAAGGATTTAGAGCTGAAAATGGCTAACGATCATCCAGTCCAAATCCCTTGTTTTATAGAATCAGAGCTGCCTTGGATCTATGTGGTCCTGAGATCCCCCTCAAGCTTTTGTTCACTCAGCTCCACAAGAGTCCTGGATCAAGCAGGGGTTCTCTGTAGTTGAGGCCATAGTGTCAAACTCCTTATTTTGCCAAAAAGAAAACTGACGGGATTGGGGGGAATCTGTCATAGGAAGCAGAGGTAGCTGGGTGGCGTACAGCAGAGAAAGCTCGGGCACCGTTTTCCAAAAGACTTGAATTCAACTCCTTACTAGCTGTGACTCCAAGGAAGGCACTAAACTTGTTTGCCTCAGTTTCCTCAACTGTAACATGAGGATAATAAAAGCACCTACATACCAGGGTTATGAGGATCAAGAGAGGAAAAATATACAGCTCATTGCAAACCTCAAGAGGCAAAAGCTAGTTGCTGCCAGGAAGGAAACAAGCATTTATATAGTGCCTACTATGTGCTGGGCACTATGCTGTTTCCAAAAGTAAACATTAAAGTTTTGGGGTGGCTAGGTGGCCCAGTGGATAAAGCACACCAGCCCTGGATTCAGGAGGACCTGAGTTCAAATCCGACTCCAAAACACAAGACACTAGCTGTGTGACCCTGGGCAAGTCACTTAACCCTCACTGCCCTGCAAAACCCCCCCAAAAGAATAAAGAATCACACCCTCTCTTGGGGCAGCTAGGTGGTGCAGTGGATAGGGCACAGGCCCTGGATTCAGGAGGACCTGAGTTCAAATCCGACCTCAGACACTTAAAACTTACTAGCTGTGTGACCCTGGTTAAGTCACTTAACCCAAATTGCCCTGCAAAACAAAACAAAAAAAATCACACACTCCCGCACACAAATCCAATTAGAGGAAACATTAAAGTTTCCACTTCCCCACTAACAACAGCAACAATAACGATCGCTAGCATCTATATCGCATCTCCTGTGTGGCTGGCACTATTTACTGGAGGAAACAGAAACAGAAAAGTGTCCACTTTGCTCCTCCTACCTAACTTTTATACAGCGCCTATAGTGTGCCGAGCACTATGCTAAGCACTTTATAAAGGTTACCTCGCAGGATCGCCTCTCCACCTCTGGGTCGGGCACCAATCCAACACAAAGGGATGCAGCCCCAACTAGCAGCCAAAGCTACGAGGCAGCTGTGTGACCTTGCACAAGTCACGTCCTCTCTGTTTCCTTACCTGGGGGGAGGGGGGAAAGGTGATCCCTAAAGTCCCTGCCTGCTCTAGCCCCTGGGTGCAGCCGGGGCCCTCGCTGCCCGCCGTGGGGCGGGATGGGAATGGGGAGGAAGGAAGATCCTCGCCTCGCTCCCCACCCCTGACCCCGGCTCGGGTCCCCGAGGGACCGGCTGCCCGCCGCCGCCGCCGAGCACAGACTGACGGGCCGCTTCCCCTCCGCCCTGCATTCCCCGACGCGGGTCCTCTCACCCCGGCAGCGCTCGGACAGTCCTCCGCACTCCGTGGCCCAGGCTCCAGAGACAGCACGCAGAGCTCACCATGGAGGCAGCCATCTTGCCTGGCGAACTTGCCTGAGTGGATTTGCGAACTCTCGCGATCTTTCATTCTCCCCGCCCCCCACCCCACTCCACCCCACCCTACCCTACCCTAGCATCCTAGCGGAAAATCAAATTAACCAATTCAGTCCCATTCAACCTGATCCTACCCCACGAGTACTGTATTTATTAAGAGCTGATCTGGCTTAGTGGTTGGGATGACGACCTCCAAGCTAGGGGAGTTCAAGTGTAACGCTTATACGTCCTGTCTGTGGGAAGTCTAGACAAATTATAACCTGCCCCTTCCCACCTTAACTCTCTCCAACCCATCCCACCCCATGCCCCACCCCCGTCCTGCCTTTGACCTGGTGACATTGAACTCTCTCTCTCTCTCTCTCTCTCTCTCTCTCTCTCTCTCTCTCTCTCTCTCTCTCTCAATAAGGGTTAAGTGACTTGCCCAGGGTCACACAGCTAGTGTCAAGGGTCTGAAGTTGGATTTGAACTCAGGTCCTCCTGAATCCAGGATCAGTGCTTTATCCACTGCACCACCTAGCTGCCCCCGACATTGGTCTCTTTACCGTTGCTAGATCAAAATTTCCATCTCCCTACCCCAGGTATTTTCCCTAGCTGTCCCCTACTCCTGGAATGTCGTCCCTTTTCACCTCTGCCTCTTGGCTTCCTTCAAGTCCCAGCTAAAATCTCCCCTCTGTCTTCTACTGGATAGCAGCAGCTTTCTTCAACCCCTCTTAATTCCAGAGCCATCCCTCTGCTATTTATTTCCTATTTATCCTGTACCTAGATTCATCCTATATACCCCCAATTACTTCGAGTCCTGTGGAGTGATTGGGTTATGCTAATCCTCACTGCTAATTTCCTCTTAACTTCCCCATTACTAGAGAGAGCAACACCATCCTCCCAGTCCCTCAGTCTTGAAGCCTAGAAGTCATCCTGGATCTCTCATTCTCTCACCCCCCCTCCCATATCGAATCCAATGTTGCCAAGGCCTGTCAATTTCATCTTTCAACAACTGCCCCCTTCTCTCCTCTGACTCTGCCACCACTCTAGTGCTGGTTCTCATCTTCTCATGCTTGACCTGCTGGTGAATTGGCCTGCCTCAAGTCTCTCTCCCCATTCCAATCCATTCTCCATTCAGCCTCTAAAGTGATTTTCCTCAAGTCTGATCCTACTCAATAAACTCCAGTGGCTTCCTATCGCCCTAAGGAGAAAATACAAAATCCTCTGGCATTCAAAGCCCTTTATAACCTAGCACCTTCCTACCTTTCCATTCTTCTTATACCTTATTCTTTAACATACCCCTGTACTCTTTCATCCAGTAACACTGGCCTCCTTGCTGACCCATGAACAAGACTCTCCATCTTTGGGTTCCGGATATTTTCACCACCCATTTCCCAAGCCTGGAATATTCTCCTTATCTCTGGCTCCTGGTTTCCTTCTAGTTCCAACTAAAATCCTATCTCCTACATAAACCTTCTCCAACCCCTCTTAATTCCAGTGCCTTACCCTTGTTAATTATTTCCTATTTATTTTATATATAGCTTGCTTTGTATATTGTATGTTGTCTCCTCCATCAGAAATAAGAGCTCCTTGAGGGCAGTGATTCTTTTGCCTCTTTTTGTTTCCCCAGAACTTGGCACAGTGCTTGGCACATAGTAGGTGCTTAACAAATGCTCACTGGCTAATGGGATTTAACTGAGTTTTTCTGTTTTTTAGAGAGCAACTCTCTAAAACTATAAATTTTAGAGAAGGTGCTGACCTGAACTGGTCAAGAGACCTAAGTTTGGGGGCAGCTAGGTGGCGCAGTGGATAGAGCACCCGCCCTGGATTCAGGAGGACCTGAGACACTTGACACTTACTAGCTGTGTGACCCTGGGCAAGTCACTTAACCCCAGTTGCCTCACCCAGAGAGAGAGAGAGAAAGAGAGAGAGAGAGAGAGAGAGAGAGAGAGAGAGAGAGAGAGAATTGAATTTGTTCACTTGGGAATTCCCTATACCAATGAAATCAGAGGCTCCAGTTCTTGTCCCTCTCTATCCAGCTATGTGCCAAGCAAGCACTAAGCTAACCTCTGGAGATACAAAAACAAAAGCCCTTGCCCGTGGGAGTGGGAGAGTATGCAAGGTAATTTGAGGAAGGAATAGCATTAGCAGTTTGAAGGATTAAAAAGGGCTCCCTGGAGTCAGGAGTACCTGAGTTCAAATTTGGCCTCAGACACTTAACACTTAACTAGCTGTATGACCCTGGGCCAGTCACTTAACCGCAATTGCCTCACTTAAAAAGAGAGAGAGAGAGAGAGAGAGAGAGAGAGAGAGAGAGAGAGAGAGAGAGAGAGAGAGAGAGAGAGATGAAAAGGGAGTATGTTCCAGACAGGGAGCATAACGCATCCTGTGCAAAAAGCCCATAGATGCATGAGTTCAGAAAATAATTAGTAGGATTAGAAACTATCTTTATCTCACAGTGTGGTGTAAGAGGACATAAGCCCAGAAAGGGGGCCAAACTGCAAAGGGCTTTTTTTTTTTTGCGGGGCAATTAGGGTTAAGTGACTTTCCCAGCGTCACACAGCTAGTGTCAACTGTCTGAGGCTGGACTTGAACTCAGGTCCTCCTGAATCTAGGGCCAGTGCTTTATCCACTGTGCTACCTAGCTGCCCCTCAAAGGGCTTTTTTAAAATGCCAAACGGAGAAGTTCGCATTTTATCCCAGAGATAATAGGGAGCCCCTGAACATTCTTTGATTTTTTTTTTTTTTTGCGCTGGGCAATGAGGGTTAAGTGACTTGCCCAGAGTCACACAACTAGTGTCAAGCGTCCGAGGTCGAATTTGAACTCAGGTCCTCCTGAATCCAGGGCCAGTGCTTTATCCATTGCGCCACCTAGCTGCCCCCAACCCTTGAACATTCTTAAGCTCCAGAGTGATTGTGTCAGACTACGGCTTTAGGAAAATGATTCTGAAATTGGACGGTTTGGAGAAAGGAGAAACTAGAGAGAAGGGAAGACCGTTTGGGAGGTGACTGCAAAGGACTGGGAGAGGACATGTTCCGGAGCCCTTAGAACCAAGACCAGGAGGCACCCACAACATGTTTATGCCATCCGGCCCTTACCCCACCCCACCCCAACCCATCTCCAGACCCTTCCTCCTCCACCTTTTGCAGACGCCAACAACCGACGCAGGTTTCCCTGGCCCCGCCCATCTTCCGAGGAAAGGGGGAAAATCCTTTTTGGCCCCTCCTAACTCTCAGAAGTACGGGGAACCACTCAGAGCCCTGGCCCAGCCCAGGTCCCCTACCACTCCGAGGCTTAGCCCCTCCCAGCTCCCCCGAATCACTCGCAAGTTTAGCCCCGCCCATCTTTCAGAAGGACCACTCGCAGGTTTAGGCCCGCCCAACTCTCAGGAGGACCAAGGGACCACTTGGAGCCCTGGCCCCGCCCATCTCCCCAGGACCCCTCGGAGTCAGCCTCGCCCAGCTCTCAGGAGGACCAGGGGACCACTCGGAGCCCAGGCCCCGCCCAGCTCCCCCGGACCATTCTCAGGCTTAGCCCCGCCCAGCTCCCGGAAGGGCGGGGGATCCGATCCGTCAGATCCCGCGCGCTGTTCTTGTCCTTTCACCTCTCCTCTCCCTGCTGTTTTTCCGGTGACTCTCGCGAGTTTTGGGGCTCCCAGGCCGGGAGGCTGCAATATGGCGGAGGCCGAAGGGGAGAGCCTGGAGTCCTGGCTGAGTGAGTACCCGCGGCACCACCCC
Source organism: Dromiciops gliroides (assembly GCF_019393635.1). NCBI lineage: Eukaryota > Metazoa > Chordata > Mammalia > Microbiotheria > Microbiotheriidae > Dromiciops > Dromiciops gliroides. Next base: position 198,728,044 of record NC_057864.1, read on the forward strand.
GGCCCCCCGGGACTCCGTGGCGGCCCCTCCCTGCCAAGTTCGGGAGTCCACCTGTCTCCCCCTCCCCCACTCTCCCTCCGTTCGTGGCCCAGCACGCCCCCTCCGGGCCTGGCTGCCCTGGCATTGCTCCAGGCCCCGGGTCCTCCCCAGCCCCGATGCCCCAGAAAGCTGCCGCCTCCCCTGCTTGTCCCGAGGCCTCTAAGGTCCACCCCATTCCAGCCGATGCCCCGCCTCGGGCACCGGGGGGCAAGGGGAGACGGGTCACACAAACACACACGCATCCTGGGGTTGCACGCACATACACACCTCTATCTGCAGGGACACACACACACACACACACACACACACACACACACACACCCTCGATCGTATGGAAACACACATCCTTGTCCCAGGGACATACACGGGCACGTATACACACACACACACACACACAACATTGTCTGGACACAAAACAAAATTTAGATCAGGAGATCTGGAAAATAATTTTGAAAGGGATTGACTCAAAGAGATTGCCCAAAGGGAAAAGTGCAGGGTTTCTTCTTTCTGCAAGGAAGAATAGAGCCTGGCCTATTAACTCCTCAGGATATTTACTCACCTGGACAGTGATAACATCTTCATTGGAGGCTCCTATTCATCATTCCTATGTAGAGAACTATTGCTAAACCTGGGGTACAACTACAAAAAGTGTTAATGTTTCTCTCTCTCTCTCTCTTTCTTTCTTTTTTTGGTGAGGCAATGGGGGTTAAAAGACTTGCCCAGGGTCACACAGCTAGTAAGTGTCAAGTGTCTGAGGCTGGATTTGAACTCGGGTACTCCTGAATCCAGGGCCGGTGCTCTATCCACTGCGCCACCTAGCTTCCCCAATGTCTTTCTAAATACTATAGTTTTCACAACCTTACTAAGTAAGATTGTAGATTTAGTTGTAGATTTAGAGCTGGAAGGGACCTCAGGCCTATCGAAATCCTCTCATTCACAGATGAAGAAACTGAGGTCCAGGAACACTAATTCATTTGCCCAAGGTCATATAGATATTGTCAGGAATGGGATTTGACAGGTGTGTTCTTGCAAGTAACAAAATTCTGAATCTTTTTTTTAAAGCAGGTAGGATATGAGGGTTCATTTCAGTAGAAAGAATGCAGGCAAAGTACCAGGGATACAAAGATAGCTATGACACAGTTCCTCAAGCAAGGGAGAGATGCACAGAGAAATATGAGGCAGTAGATCACTTTCACCTGGGGGAATCAGAAGAATTTATGGAGGAGATAGTATCTTAGTTCAGTCTTGAAGGAAGAGAAAGGAGCTTGAGGCATAAATAATTTTGTTTTGCATGTTTTAGGGGGGAGGGGGCATGGTTCTATTCCAGTTTTGGGGGATGGGATGTAAGCTCTGTGATAGGACAGAATTAAGTGTGTGACAGAGAACAGATAATAGTGCAGTTTAACTGTATTGTATGTGAAAGAGATGTAGCATGAGGTTAGACTGGACAGATAGCTTAAAGTTAGATTATGCATTCTGTTAAAGGAAGTGCAGTCAGGATTTTATATTTCATTTAGTGGGGATCAGGGAACCTCTGTAGGATTTAAGGATAAACTTTGCCATAGGCAAAATCCACCGGGGCTCTGGTTCTGTCTTCAGGAGTATTGAGTTTGGGCAGAGGTTGGGCAGGATGTTCATACGGACAAACTCTGCCATAGAAAAATGATACCTAGACACAGCCCTGCTAAAAGATCTCTTTTTTGGAGGGGATTCAGCTTCTGTGCTCCAGATTGTCATAGGTAATTAAAATTTTTAAAAAAGAAAATAAATTATTTATTCCTGGAAATGTGGGTACCAAATTAGAAACAAGTAGACATATTCGTCAAGTAAGTAATAAAGTGTATAGAAAATCCAAATATTGAGTTTCCAGTGCCTTATCACTATTTCATCCTCCTCGAGTAAGTGTAACTATTTAAAGAAATGATAATAGCATCTTGGCATTCCTTAAAATATCCTTTATCTTAAGAGCAGTCAGCTGAAAAACATTTGCTAAAGTCTATTGACCACTTAGAGGATTTGTTTAAATATAATAGAATTACAATATTGTGAGGAGGCAGCTGAGTGGTGCAGTGGTGCACCAGCCTTGGATTCAGGAGGACCAGAGTTCAAATTTGGACTCAGACACTTGACACTTACTAGCTGTGTGACCCTGGGCAAGTCACTTAACCCTTATTGCTTCCCCTCCCCCCCCCAAAAAAACCCCAAAACAACACAAAGAATTACAATATTGTAGGCATCTTGATGTCTCAGATTTTTAAAAAGGGCATTAATTTTACAAAAGTCATATTTTGCTATAGAAAGCAACCAGTTACAATTTTCAGGTCACAGCCAGGGCTTGTGTATAAATCGACAAGTTGAAGTGGAAAGTTTAGGCAATTATTCAGATCATTCAAGGGGGAAAGCAATGTAGTACAGTGAAAGGATCATGGTTCTGAAGTCAGGGGAATCTGACTAAATCCCGCCTTCTGATGGAAATGCATGACTTCTGTAAGCTGATAGCTTCTTTCATCCTGAATGAAAAAAAGCAGCAGAAAGTGCATTTACAAACCTGCTGCTGGCTACAGGCTGATAGTGCCTTCTTGCTAGGCCGGACTGTTCACTAAGAGGCTTGGTTTGTTCTGTGAACATTTTCTTGGGACTAATGGACTAATGCTCCCAGAATGCTGATGAGGCATTTTTAAAGCACTCTGCTACCTTCAGAATTGATGCGTTGTAGCAGGAAAAAGGAAGCCACCGTAGGTATTCAAATGAAATATAGAGGACTGATTTAAGAACTGGAAAACTGGAATGCAAACAAGAAACTTGATCCCTGAGGGAACATTCCAGTAGTACATAAATTTTAAAAGCTGGGATTCTTCTTTCTTTCCCTTCCTTTCTCCCTCCCTTCCTTTTTTCCTTCCTCTCTTCTTTCCCTTCCTCCCTTTCTCCCAGCTGGAAAAGATCTGCCAAGATTTTTATAGCAAGCACCATCAAGGACAGCAGAGCTACCATACTTCCACAATAACAGCATAGATTCAGACATGCTTATAAGGGAGGTAGATATGTTCCTAAAGAGACAAAGTTGGAAAAACAAGCTGAAGTGGACCAAGTGTATGTACGGGAGACTTCCATTTTGGAGGCAGTCCAGTTGTGAAGTCATTGAGGGATTGATTCACCAGGCATCTAATGGAGAGAAAGGTACCAAATCGGTAAACAAAATCTAGGATCTTGCTATGCAAAAAAAGTGACCTGGAGAACATCAGCAACTCCTGACATGTAGGCTTACTTTATCCACAAATCAAAGGTACTGGTGGGGAAAAATCAGACGCTTGCTAGCAAAATCCTACAGTAGCCCACGTATCTTTCTCATTTCTTAGTTCACTGACAGATGTAGAGCCTGCTCTTCATTGATTATGAAAAGTAATTGATTCAGTAGAGCTAAATGTATCTTTAAAGGTTGTCTTCCATCCATTCTTCCAAAGTCATTCAAAGTGTCTTGAACAATAGAACAGCAGAAGTAACTGTTCAGGGATTCATTGATCTCAAGCACAAGATGAGGCATAAAATAGAGACAGACATGGTGAATAAAGACTGTGGAGGAGAGATAGCCAGCATTTGAAGAAGGATTCCCTTAAGTGGCCAGTTCCTTCAGATGCTCCTGTGAACACCTGCAGAGCTTGTATCAAACCCTGGGATATGGCAGGGCCTCCTGGAAAAGATGTCACCCTTCAAAAGAGATTCCCCTGACCATCCACAAAGGAAAGACCAAAGAATAAAGGGGATCTCTTGTTCATATTATGATGTGCAGTTGGGACCATCCTATTGTGAGATTAAAATTGGATATTAGATCATAAATCTCCCCTACTTAACCTTTCCCTTAATTTATCTCCCAGACTAGTAAATGGAAGAAGCTTCTGGTTTTCTAGTTAGAGCTTTTATTGTATGGTAGTCACAAGGTGATGTTGATTAGGATAGGAAAGTAGAAATACAATACAAATTGTCTTAAGTCTAGGCTTAGTCTATATTCCATATAAAACTCACCAAAACCCAAGGCCACCTTTGGGGAGAGAGACCGAGTCAAGCGTGTGCTGTTAACTGAGAGCCGGGCCAAGTCACTATAGACCATGCCCATTTGTCTGTGTTTCTGGAACATGGTACAGACTGAGCTAAACAGAAGGAAGAGAGCAGGTTGGGTTGCCTTTCTGAAATTACAGCACTCCCTTGATCATCCCATACTTCTGGAAATAAAGGCTCATCTTTTTAGTATCAGTCATCTCTCAGTGATATATTACTAAAAGACGCAGGACACAACAATCTCCAAAGAATTAAAAATTACTTATCACGCAATACAGAGAAGAATATGGTGGCTGTGAATGGGTTGCAGCCTATATACAGTGAGGAGCTTCAAAGAATAGGAATCAGAGGCTTCATAAGAGAATGTGTGATAAGAGCAGATAGGCTGGTCATGTGTCAAGAGTGAGGGATGACAGATGGACAGTCTGAGTATTCCACTGGTATCTTTGAGTTGTCAGGAGAAAGCAAGAAAGGTTTCTTAGCATGCTGGGTGGACTCCTGTGGTCAGCTTAAGAGAGGATGTGATTAAGAATCATGGAGGGCCAAAAAAACCCAAAAAACCCAAACACAAAAGGGGCAGCTATGTGGTGTAGTGGATAGAGCACCAGCTCTGGAGTCAGGAGGACCTGAGTTCAAATCCTGCCTCAGACACTTAACACTTACTAGCTGTGTGACCCTGGGCAAGTCACTTAACTCCAATTGCCTCACTAAAAAAATTATTTAAAAAAAAAATGAATCATGGAGGGGCGGGGGAAGTGAAGCTAGGTGGCGCAGTGGATAAAGTACTGGCCCTGGATTCAGGAGGACCTGAGTTCAAATCCAGCCTCAGACACTTGACACTTAAACTAGCTGTGTGACCTTGGGCAAGTCATTTAACCCTCATTGCCTCAAGGCCCCCCCCAAAAGAATCATGAGATGGATAGGTGGAGATGGCTTGTGAACAGAACTACAATATGAGGAAAATATATGAAGAGGTGTGATCCCATGTTCATTTGAGTCTGCCTTGCTTCCTGGGCACAGTGCCTTGCAATTCAACAAATATTTATCAAGCCATATGTGCCAAGTACAGTGCTAGGTGATGAGAGGCATTTAAGTGTTTGTTGTCAGATGGAGAAGTAAAATGACTTCCCAGTAGTGACACTGCCAATCACAATGGTCAGGACTCTGAGCCTCATGCCTGGATCCACTGTGCTTCCTTGCTGAGGGAGAGCTGGATCTTCACAGTAACCAGGCCTCTGATGTCACTCCCACTCTCCCTGCTTAAAAATCTTCAGTTGCCCATATTTCCTCTCCCCCTCTCCAGTATGGTTTTCACCAGACTTTCCAGGCTTATTTCTTATTCTTCCTTCCTCCCCCTTTGCACGCTCTACTTTTCAGCCAAACTGGCCTACTATTCCATTCCCCATCTCAAACTGCACACTGATTTTTTAATCACGTCACTCATCTGCTCAGAAACCTGTTTGTTCTAGTTTTGTTTTTTACTGTCGTCTTAAATGCCTGTTCCCCTTGATGACCAGCAAAGCTCTTTATAATGTAACTCTATCCTACTTAATATTTTTAACTATTTCCATACTCTTTGCTCTAGTCAGGCTGGTCTTCTTACCTTCCCATTAGCAAGTCTTACTCAGTCCAACCCCAGTGTTTGAGATGGATGTAAGTAAAGAGCAAGAGAGAGGAGCCAGTGATAACCCCAGTTTCAAGCAAGGATGACTAAAACTGTGGTGGTACTACTAACAGAAATTAGAAATCAAGAAGGATTTTTATTTTATGAGAGGATAATCTGTTGGATCGCCTTACCAAATAATTTAGGTTTTTTGTTGTATGTGTTGGTATTGTTTTTCACAAAAGATAATTTAAGTTGGCAGATTGGTAGCCAAGGCTGCTCCTTCCATAACTACCAGGCTCTTATAAATTTGTTCTTTATGCTATTTATTATGTGACTAAGGCCCCGAGACCACCAAAGTTAGTGATATGATTAAACAGGAAAATAGAAAATGTCTAAATGCAGATACAGAAAAGAATAAGGCTTTGAGAAGAGATCAGAAAATAGATGGAGTCTGTGCATCAGTAAACAGAAGAAGGATAGTGTGTGATCGAAGGAGCTGAGCTGCAGAACAGAAAGCTGGTATGTGCTTGATTAAGGGAACATTGTGTTTGTGAGGAGGGGGAAAGAAGAGAGGGTCTTTCAGAATTACGCACAAATGGATTTAAATGATTCAATCTTGGATCCTCAGAGAATAAGACAGAAGGTATTCAGAAATGGGGCCTTTTTGTGCATGTGTGTAGGCATGTAGCAGATCTGAAATGCAAAAGAGCTGGATAATTTTTTACAAATCTCATCAACAATAACATGCAAAACAGTAGGCAAAATCCCATGTCAAACTCTTAGCTTTTAACAAGTGAGGACCAAAGGAATTAAAAAGCAGAGAAAATCCTTTTGTTTTCTGTCTCCATCCAGACCCACCTAGATTCTACCTTTGGCCCTGGTTGTAATCCATGTATGTACAGTTCTTGTTTGGCTGCTTTTGCTTTGCTTCCCCTAATTTAAGCCATTACATATTTCTTTGTCTATTTCATATTTTTACTGTTTTTATGTCATAATATTCCATGATATTAACATACCTTAATCCAACAAGCATGTATTAAGTAACTCCTAAGTGCTAGACATTATGCTATGCATTAGAGATACAGATCAGAATTCAAAATAGTCCTTGTTCTCAGTCAGGGAGCTTAAATTCTTTTGGGAGAAATAACATATACAGAAGATGAGTAAGTACATGGGGGGAAGCTAGGTGGCATAGTGGGGAAAACACCAACCCTGGATTCAGGAAGACCTGAGTTCAAATCGAGCCTCAGACACTTGACACTTACTAGCTGTGTGACCCTGGGCAAGTCACTTAACCCTCGTTGCGGCCCCCCCCCCCAGAAGAACAGATGCCTAAGTACAACGTCATTTTCAAGTGATTTTAGGTGAGGAGGACACAAGCTGTGGGGAGGACAGTCAGACCTCTGCTGTGCTCAGAAGGCAATTTGGTATTCAAAGGAGGCAGAGCATCCCAACTTGTCCATGGGCTTCAAGAGAGGATAGAATGTTATGTGTGGGGAACAGCCAAGTGAGCCTATTTGACTGGAACATCAAGTGTAGGTGCTGGGAGAAAAGGGTAATATGTGATAAGTCTAGAAAGGGAGATTGATGCTCAGCACAGGTAACATGGTACATAGTGTGTTCAATTCAGCTTGACTGATTGGCCTTTCTTTAAAATGCCTTCTAGAGAGCTGTTCTATGAGTGAATGAACGAATGAACCATTCATTCATTCATTCATTCATTCAGGGCTTATTATGTGCAAAGCACTGTGCTAAGTGCTGGGGACATACATAGAAAAGTGAGACAACTTGCTTTAAAGGTGCTCATGTTCTAATGGAGACAACATGCAGAAAGTTTCAGCTGCAAGTCACATGGAAAGGTCCCATAGTCTTTAAAGTGTGTTGATAAAGAAAATGGTAATACTTCTTAACCGTCATTTCCCTCTCTCTCTCTTTTTTTTTCTTTGGTGAGGCAGTGAGGGTTAAGTGACTTGCCCAGAGTCACACAGCCAGTTAAGTTTAGTGTCAAGTGTCTGAGGCCAAATTTGAACTCATGTCCTTCTGAATCCAGAGCTGGTGCTTTATTCATTTCGACACCTTAGCTGCCCTGTTTACCATCATTTCCAGTGATAAAATCATATCTGTTTCTGATGAACCATATGACAGTGCCAGACTTTGGTAGCAAGCACTTTCTTTCCTGGGTCTTCAATAGCTATGGCTGTAGCACTTGCAGGAGGCTGCTCCCCAGGATGATGGCTGAAGGTAGTGAATGGGCAGGAAGCAATGCCAAGGCTCTTGGGTTCAGGGTCCTCTAATTGCTGGACATGTAATTTGTTTACAATTTGTTTTGTTTTTCTGTTATGAATAATGTACTGATAATGTGGTCTGTTTGTCAGACAAGGTGAGGAAAAGGTAGGGTGTCCTGGAGGATTTCAGCAAAGGTGGGAAGTCTAGTTGGAAGCAAATAACATGACAGTTTTCCAGGCTTAGGAAGAATGCAGCGTAATCCAGTAGGTTCTTAGTAAATATCCATTACTTATGATGGTGGTCCAGAAATCATTCTAATTTAAAATTCACCATGTAATTTGTGTTTTAAGCTGACATCAGGAGTCTGTCAGTGGAAAACAGAGACTGTCCAGAAGTTATCCCTTGCTCTCACTCTGTGACCAGCTTGTTGCCATTTCTTATCACATGTGTTTTTTTTGTGGGTTTTTTTTGGTGAGGCAATTGGGGTTAAGTGACTTGCCTAGGGTCACACAGTTAAGTGTTAAGTGTCTGAGACCAGATTTGAACTCAGGTCCTCCTGAATCCAGGGCCGGTGCTCTATCCACTGCGCCACCTAGTTGCCCCATCACATGTGTTTTTGACATTCTTTTCTCTGGCTTTTCTTTGTAGTTCTTTATTCATTGTGTGTTGTAACTTGCTCACACTTGACATATGCCTTACTGTTGCCCATTGAGTGATACTTAGAATTAATTCTTCAGACTGTAGTGTTCTATGATTTGAATATTGGATGAAGCCCCCGTGGCCGACTTGTTAGAAGACATGGACAAGAGTCATTGGAGATGAACAGGTATGACATGGTAGTGATCTGCATCCTTGGAGGGACAGCCACATCAGTATGGTCACAAAGCCTTTGGAACATTTTGAATATGCTGTTAGCAGGACTGCCAAGTCTCTGTATATAAAATGATAATAACAGTTTGGGTGGCTCCTAAGATGTATTATACGCTGACCCTAAGTCGTCTTATCATGTGAGAACTTTGGGCATCTCAGCTAAAAGGGATTCTACAACCCAGCTAAGTTAATGATATCAAACAGCACCTCTGGGAAAAAACTTGGGGTTATTGTGCAGATTAGCAATCAGCAGATCACTTGGAAAAGAAATTCCAGTCATTTGTTTATTGAGTAGATTGGGCTAGATAAGCTCTAAGGTCCCTTTCAGTTTTGTGATTCTTTGTTTTTGTTATTAGTCAATTTAGGAAGTTAATTTCATGTCCCCATCCAGCTGACACTTTGAAGAAGAGCTGCTTTTTTTTTTTTTTTTTTGGCCCCGTGTAGAGGACAAGCAGTTATTTTCCTCAGAATATCAGCCCAGACTATCAGGATTTTGCCTTAGTGGCTTAAGAGAAGAATGTTACCAGACAGGATGCTAAAATTTGGGGTATCCATAAATACTATACAAACATTTCTTGTCCAATGACTGAAAAAATCCCAGAATTATAGCTCTTCCTAAACCAAGAAGTAGGGATTGCAGTTGGGCTTTGGCAATCAGAACAAAGAATACTTAGAGTGCAGGAGCAGGGGAAGGAAATAAAGAGATCAGTGTTAGAGGTTAAAAAATGTTCAGTTAAGGAGATTTTTCAATCTCTTTCACAGTCTTATTCCTCTGTTCTCAGCACCTGTAGAAATCTGGCATGAGAAAGCCAGGATGCATTCAAAGGCTTTGCTTTCCAAACCTTAGATTCTGCATTTAGCACAGAGCTTTGGTGTGCTTTCAGGCAGAATCAGGATCAGATTCCAGGTGGAGTATGAAACTAGAAACTTTGAAAATATTTAACAAAAATCCCTCAGCTGGGTGCTGCTGTTGCGATTGGTGTCATCACCTTCAGGGTAACAGGAAAAGGAAAAATCAAATCAGATTATTATGATACTCTCCCAGTTAGAAGCTTGACATCCTTCAACAATATTGACTGTGAGTGGGCCTTGGCTTTAGTGTCTGGTGATTGTGGAGACTTGAGCCAATACTTTCCTATAAGGCAATGACATTAATTTGTAGATATTTCAGTGTCTTCCTCACTGTAAGATAGGAACTATTATTATCGCCCCCTTTACAGATAAGGGAACTGAGGCATAGCATAGTTAAATAATTTGTGAAGCAGTATGATTACAGACTGGCCAGAGGACTGGGCCTGGAGTCAGGGAGACCTGAATTTTAATCCCATCTCAGACACTTGTCAGTTGTGTGACTCTGGGCAAGTCACTTAAACTCTATGGGTCTTAGTTTGTTCATCTGTAAATTGAGGAGATTGGATTCTGTGACTTCTGAGGTTGCTTTAGTTCTAAATCTACAGTCCTGTGATTTACCCACTGTGATATCAGTAGGGAGTGTCCCACCCCAAGAGGTTAGGGTATGTTAGTGGCACAAGTACCTAGGACAGTGCCTAGCTTGCAGTAAACAAATGTTGAGGTGAAATGTCAGAATTGTGTCTTGTCTTCTGTCATCAGCCCCAGTATTCTTTCTGCTCTAGAGCTTCTTTGACTCCTTCCCTCTTTCTACTGTTTTCAGTCAGTCTCTCCTAAGATGTTTGCTTTTTAATGGGTCTTTTTACGGATTGAATCACTGTTGAAATAGTGCCACCTGGGTTCAGTAAATGCCTCCCAGCCTCAATTCATCCTCCCTTTTGACTTCTTATTTTATACATCTCTGCATAGGTGTATTTTCAATTATACATTCATCTTTAGCTTATACATTGGCGTTTGTAGCATATGGATGTTAATGTTTTAATCACTTATATTTTAGACAAGTTTTTGTGGCATTTTTCCTATTAGACAACAAGTACCATGAAGGCAAATAAGCTTCCATTTTTCCTTTGTAACTCTCCAGTGTGCCCGTCAGAAAACTTGTGCTTATAGTGTTCAGAATGACATCACTAATTAACTGACTGGCCTGATGAAATTATATGCTGATAGAGCTGTTAGAAAGGGAGTTTGGTAGCCTATCAGCAGTCAGAGATGGAGTCTCACCTACTTAAGATACTCATAAAAATGTTCCTATTCTTCTTTTTTTATACAAAGATAAAGCCACCAATCCTTCCAACCGCCAGGAGGACTGGGAGTATATCATTGGCTTCTGCGATCAGATCAACAAGGAGCTTGAAGGGTGAGTCCCAAAACTATGCAGGGTACATAGGGAGGTGAGACCTATAGCTCTTAAGAAAATCACAGGCTTTGCTTCCCGAAAAGCTGGGTAGGGATTTATGGTTTAATCATGATCAGCAGTGTGGGCTCCTTATGTTTCTCAGGCCTCAGATTGCTGTCCGGCTGCTGGCCCACAAAATCCAGTCCCCACAGGAATGGGAGGCAGTCCAAGCCTTAACGGTAGGTAGCATTTCTTCTTTTCTGAAACTCCAAGTTCACTAAAAAGTGAGAGCTTCTCAGTTAGTGGGATAGAAGGACAGGGGTAAGCCTTTATTTTACTCTGTGTAATCTAATCCTATTCATGGGGGTTCCCAGAACTTGGCCTGAAAGCTTGCTTGTTTGTGGAAAAAACTGCCATGTTGCCATGAATCATTATGGTTTACTAAATTGAATTAGAAAACTGTATCCTGAAGACTAGAATCTCCTTGGTGGCAGGAGATGTGTTGTTTTGTCTTTGCACATAATAAATGCTTATTGAATCAAATTGTTCTAGACTTCGATTCTCCCTACTGCCTCACCACAGGAGATTTTATGTAGCTCTTTCAGGCATCATAGAATTACAGAGTCTGAGAATTGGAAGGAATAATAATGATAATAACAATAGCAGCTAAGATTTTGTATAGTACCTACTGTGTGCCACGCATGATGTGTTTTACAATATTATCTCATTTGATTCTCGCAACATCCTTGGGAGGTAGGTGGTGGTATTATTCGAATCCATTCAGGTCATTTAGTCCAGTCTTTACTTCAACAGTAATTCCTCGACAACCTCCCCAATGAGTGGTCATCCAACCTTCATTTGAAGACCTTCGGGGAAGAAGGGTCGCTATCTGCCACGACAACCCATTCTACAAGCCTAAATACTCCTCTCTGCAACTTCCATACAGTGGTTCTAGTTCTGCCTTCTAGAGCTAAACATTATTTAAGCACCTACTTTGTGCAAGGCACTGTGCGCCAAAATAGATAATTATTTCTGTCTTACATCTTCTCCTTACGCTGAATATCTCCAGTCCAGCTGGTCTCTCCGTATCACTTTGCCACTCACAGATTTTCAGGGACAACCTATTACCTTTGTGATAAAATATAAACTACTCAGTCTGACATTTAAAGTCTTCCACAGTCTGGTTTCCCCCTAACTTTCCACACTTTTTATAGCCCTCAGTCTCCATGCTCAGAATTTACTCCCTCCTTACTTCACATTCTCATATTCTCTCACTCCCTTCAAGGCTCAGCTCAGCAACCACTTCTCCCAAAGACCTATCTTCTAGGTGTTTCCCTTGCACAGTGCTTTGCACATACTAGGAACTTATTCTTGTTAAGTTTTTCTTAGATTACTTTCTCATATGACTTCATGGTTTCTAAATTCCTTCACCATCCTGGTTATCCTACACTCAACACATTCTAATTTGTGAATGTCAATCCTAATACGTGAAAAAACTCAACTTGGGTGTTGTGGTCTGCAGAATCTAGTGGGATGTCCATTCCTTCATTCAGGGTCCTTCATCTTGATTACACTACAGAGGAAGTCACAGGGTTCTTTACTCCCCAAATGTCATCTGTCATCATGTTGGCTTTTTGGGATGTTTTGTCACACTGTTGAGTTTGAGAGAATTGGCAGTCTTCTAAAAGCCTCAGATCTTCTGTAGGCAAATTTTTTTCTAGCTGTGCCTCCCCCTTGGTCTCTATTTACATCTCTCTCTCTCTCTCTCTCTCTCACCTGGCCACAGGTGCTGGAAGCATGTATGAAGAACTGCGGGAGGAGGTTTCATAATGAAGTGGGGAAGTTCCGTTTTTTGAATGAGTTAATCAAAGTCGTCTCTCCCAAGGTCAGTTAACAGTTGGCTGTCTTACTTCTTAGTAATGTCCTTTGTGTACCTTCCCTTTCCCTTGCTTCATCAGCTTTGCCTAAACAACCTACATCTCCTCCTTGAAACAGGCTTCCTCTACTTTCTTCTGGTTGAGAATAAGCACTTTGTGGCCCCTAGGGACGGTCTTTTTCTGATGAGTTCCCAGTTGAAGCTAAAAAGTGTGTGAGAGCCTAAGTGTTCCTATTTTAACAGGCCCGCAACCTCTAGATTCCTGGGGTTTTGGCAAACATCAATTGTTATGTGGCTCATAAAATGCCTGACTGAGTATTTAGGTATTCACCTTCACATGATAGCCTTCTGGGGCAGGTCCCATTGAGTCAGTGTCACTTAGCTCTGGATACTGCCATGAGGGGCCTTTGGGAGCCGTTATCGCTTTTTTTTTTTTTTTAAAGTCAGACAGTTGGGGTTAAGTGACTTGCCCAGGGTCACACAGCTAGTAAGTGTTGAGTGTCTGAGGCCGGATTTGAACTCAGGTGCTCCTGATTCCAGGGCCGGTGCTCTATCCACTGTGCCACCTAGCTGCCCCTGTTATCTCTTACTAAAGAAATTCCCTTTAACTCCTTCAAGATAAAATGCAGTTGTGTTTCTGGCAGATTATGCATGGAAATGCAGTGACAAGAACTCCTGGCCCCTGCCTGACCACAGGCTGTATCCCAGATTGATACAGATATGCCACAGGTAGTTTCCTCTCTTATCCCTCCTCCTCTTTCTCTCACACATACCTTTAAAACCTGCTGTCTTTTAGTAGACTTGAGGACTAGAGATAATTAGCAACCAGTGAATTACAGTCAAGAGAGCCTTGCCACTTTTCCTGCCTTCAGACTACAGTTACTAGACTTTCCTGTCTCACTTTTACTCTCAGTACTTGGGGGACAGGATCTCAGAGAAGGTGAAAGCCAAAGTCATCGAGCTGCTTTACAGCTGGACAGTGGCCCTACCAGAAGAGTCCAAAATCAAGGATGCATACCAGATGCTTAAGAGACAGGGTGAGTGTCTTACTACATTCATTTTCCCTCTCCCTCAAGAGCAGGTAGGAGGAAGTTGAGTCTCAGCAGAGTGAAAGGGCTCCTTTGTCCTGAGATTCTCTTGCATCTCCTTAAAGAGTATCAGACCCTGGAGGGTGATGCAGGAAAGAATTACAGCCCCCATCTCTGGCACTTTCTGCCTCTAATCCTGGTCAGTTACTTCCTAATTGCTCTGGCCCCTCAGTTAACATCATATGTAAAATAGGGGTAAATAAGACCTTATCTAGCTTTTGTGAGGAAACTTTTTAGAAACTGATAAATTGCTATTTAAATGTGAATTATTACTATTATTTGAAAGAACTTGGGTTATTGAAGCAGTTGTATTCAATACCCCCAGGTGGGAGGTGAGAATTACCATTTCTTGAATTACCTTTTTTGTTGATCTGATTCCTAGAAATAGCATTTGTACTTTTAATGAGGGAGAGGAAAGAAGTAAAGTTGTTGCCTTTGGTATCAGTGAATACTCTTGTTTCAGGGATTGTGCAATCTGACCCACTGATTCCTATGGACAGGACACTCATCCCTTCCCCACCACCTCGTCCCAAGAATCCTGTTTTTGATGATGAGGAGAAATCCAAGGTAAGGTACAGTCTGAATCCAGGGATCCTGGCAATCCAGAATGGCTAAGCAATAAGAAATCAAGTACTAGAGTCACTCTATAGTGACAATGAATATCAGTTTCATGATGGTTTCATCTTTGATGTCCTCTTTCAGCTCTTAGCCAAATTGTTGAAAAGCAAAAACCCAGATGACCTCCAGGAGGCCAACAAGTTAATCAAATCCATGGTGAAGGAGGTGAGCACACCTTGATTCTTTGACATAGCAGTGGAAGAGTACCCAGTGGTCATGAAACAACAATCTTTTTCCTACTCAATATTATATTTCACCAGTTCTTCCTTGACATGACTTCTCACTGTGTCTTGACAGAGATCTATGTTGACTAGAAAGGTTAACATTCTTCTAATCTGAAGAGGGTGGAAATAGGGAAGCAAGATTAGCTCAGGCACTCAAATTCATACATAATAACACTCTTTTGAAGCAAAATTATTTTTCTCTACTGTCTAAGAAGAGGGCAAAGGCTGAAGTGGGTGCCCTGGGCCAGCTCACAATTGAATCCTGAGTGAAATTCTGAGAAGTAGGGAGACCCCTTCATTGAAGATTTCTGTTGTTCTTTTCATTTACATTGTTACAGTCAGTCTGTAATTTTCATGGTTCTGTTTCCTGTGCATCAGTTCCTGTGTATCCGGTTCCTATAATTCTCTGTATTTATTGTTTCTTATAGAATTGTAACATTTCTTACATTCATGTATCATAATTGGTTTAGCAATGCTCCAGTCAGTAGGCATCCAATTGGTTTTTTCACTGCAAAAAGTGCTGCTATAAATATTTTGGTACATGTGGGATCTTTTTATCATTGATCTCCTTGGGGTATATGCCTAGCAATAGCAACTGTAGATCAGATGGAGACACTTAGTTGATATCTTAGCATAATTCCAAATTGCTTTACAGCATATTCATACCTCCACAAATAGTGCACTAATGTGCTTATCTTTTCCTTTCTATTTTATTTTTTTTTTTATTTGTAGTTTGACCTGCCTTTTCACAAACCCTTCAATATTATGTCTTCTTTTGTCTTCTTGGCCAGTTTTGGGGTGTGAGGTGAAACTTTGGTTGTTTTTATTTGTATTTCTCAACATTGTAAAAGGTTAGAACAAAAAAAATTTAAAACTGAATGCTGTGAATAAAAGACAAAAAAGAAATTAAAGGAATTAGAATAGGTAATGAGGGAGCAAAATTATCACTCTTTGCAGATGATATGATGTTATATTTAGAAAATCCTAGAGAATCAACTAAAAAGCTATTTGAAATTATTAACAACTTTATATTACCAATAAAGTCCAGCAACAACAGATAGAAAGAGAAATTCCATTTAAAATAACTGTGGCCAAAATACTTGGGAGTATACCTGCCAAGACAAATAACAGCAACTATATGACCAGAACAAAACACTTTTCATATAAATAAAGGCAGATCTAAACAACTGGAAAAACATTAATTGCTCATAATCCTACCTAAGGTACTATCAAAAATATTTTATAGAGCTAGAAAATAATAAAATTCATCTGGAAAAACAAATGTTCAAGGATGTCATGGGAATCAGTGAAAAAAATTATGAAAGAAAGTGGTCTAGCAGTACCAGATCTCAAACTATTATAAAGCAGTAATTATTAAAACAATCTGGTACTGCCTAAGAAATAGAGAAGTAAATCAGTGGAATAGGATAGAAATTACATTATAGTAATAATCTAGTATATGATAAACCCAAAGATACGAGCTTTTGAAACAAAAACTCATTATTTGACAAAAACTTCTGGGAAAACTGAAAAACAGTATGGCAGAAACTAGGTATAGACCAACATCTCACATCATATACTAAAATAAGGTCAAAATGGGTACATGATTTACACCTAAAGGATGATACCATAAACAAATTAAGAGAGTATGGAGGGGGCAGCTAGGTGGCATAGTGGTTAAAGCACCAGCCTTGAATTCAGGAAGGTCTGAGTTCAAATCCAGCCTCAGTCACTTGACACTAGCTGTATGACCCTCATTGCCCCATGCCAAAAAAAAAAAAGAGTATGGAATTGTTTATCTGTCAGATTTATGAGTAGAGGAAAAATTTAGGACTAAAGAAGATATAGAGAGTAAAACAAAATGTAAAATAGATAATTTTGATTATATAAAATTAAAAAGCTTTTCAAACAAAACTAACTTGACCAAGATTACGAGGGAAGCAGAAAACTGGGAAAGAATTTTTGAAACAAATATCTCTGATTAAGGTCTCATTTCTCAATTATATACAGAACTGAGTCAAATTTATAAAAGTACAAGTCATTCCCCAATTGATAAATGGTCAAAGGATATGGACAGTTTTTAGACAAAGAAATCAAAGCTATCCATAATCATAAATGCTCTAGATCCCTATTGATCAGAGAAATGCAAATTAAAACAACTCTGGGGTGGCTAGATGGCGCAGTGGATAGAACATCAGCCCTGGAGTCAGGAGTACCTGAGTTCAAATCCGGCCTCAGACACTTAACACTTACTAGCTGTGTGACCCTAGGCAAGTCACTTAACCCCAATTGCCTCACTAAAAACAAAAACAAAACAAAAAAAACAACTCTGAGTTATCACCTCACAACTATCAGAGTGACAAACATAACAAAAAAGGAAAATGTTGGAGGTTGGAGGGCATGTGAGAAAGCTGAGATGCTAATCCACTGTTGGTAGAGTTGTGAAAAGATCCAGCCATTCTGGAGAGCAATTTGGAACTATGTCCAAAGGGCTATAGAACTGTGCATACCCTTTGATCCAGCAATACCACTGCTAGGTTTATATCCCAAAGACATACCCAAAGAGAGAAAAAGACCCATTTGTACAAAAATATTTATAGCAGCTCTTTTTGTGGTGGCTAAGAATTGGAAATCAGAGGAATGACCATCAGTTGGGGAATGACTAAACAAGCTGTGGTATTCGTATACCACATTCATATAGTGTTGGAATATTATTGTGCTATAAGAAATGACAAGCAGGATGATTTCAGAATTTGTGCTATAAGAAATGACAAGCAGGATGATTTCAGAAAGGGCTGGAAAGACATGTATGAACTGATGTATAGTGAAGTGAGCAGAACCAAGAGAACATTGTGCACAGAGACAGCGATATTGTTTGATGAAGAACTGTAAATGACTTGACTATTCTCAACAATACAATGATCCAAAGGACTATGGAATTCAAAGGACTATTGAAACATACTATCCACCTCCAAAGAAAGAACCGAAATGGATGGAACTGAGTGAAGCATTTTTCACTTTCTTTCATTTTTTTTCTTTTATTTAAGTTTTCTCATACAAAATGACTAGTATGGTAATGTTTTACATAATCATACATGTATAACCCATATCTGATTGCTTGTCGCCTCAGGGAAGGGGGAGGGGAGGGAGAGAAGGAGAAAAAAAAATTGGAACCCAAAACTATAAATAAAAATGTTTATTACTTAAAAAAAAAACAAACACAAAGATGGACAAGCTGTGTAGAACACCAGCCCTGGAGTCAGGAGTACCTGAGTTCAAATCCGGCCTCAGACACTTAACACTTACTAGCTGTGTGACCCTGGGCAAGTCACTTAACCCCAATTGCCTCACTTTAAAAAAAAAAAAAGATAAACAGTTCTGTTTTGTGAAACAAAAAAACCAATGCTGTGAAATGAAGAATCTTGGCCCCAAAGAAGAAATATGAGAATTCTAACTTCTTTGCAGAGGTTGGGGGATTCTGTGGGTGGGAAACACTACCTATTAATAATATGACTTGGTTGATGTGTTAGTTTCACTTACCTGTTTTTTTTTTTTAATTTATAACATGGATTTCTGGGAGGGAATGGATATAGTGGGAAATAGAGGTGTTGTAAAATCAAAATGTAATTTTTTTTTTTAATTTAAGTCACTGGTGACTAGAGTTTTAAAAAAATCTTTCCCTCCCTCCTTTCTTGGTTCAGGATGAAGCTAGGATCCAAAAAGTGACCAAACGGCTCCATACTCTAGAGGAAGTCAACAACAATGTAAAACTTCTCAATGAGATGCTAGTTCATTATAGTAAGGAAGACTCATCCGAGGCAGATAAAGAACTCATGAAGGTAACCTCCCCTTAGTAGAAGGACTGAACATCAGGGGGTATTTCTAATT
Organism: Dromiciops gliroides; assembly: GCF_019393635.1. Classification (NCBI taxonomy): domain Eukaryota; kingdom Metazoa; phylum Chordata; class Mammalia; order Microbiotheria; family Microbiotheriidae; genus Dromiciops; species Dromiciops gliroides. The sequence goes on from NC_057864.1 coordinate 198,746,777, forward strand.
GAAGGCAAGAGACCATCAACTAGTCCAGAGGGTATTTGATGACTCTTATGCTCAAATTGCAACCTGGGTCCCAGTGACAGACTCTTTCCGCCAAGCCCTGAGCAGTGTAGTCCATCTGTATTCAGGGACTACTAATATTTTTTAGTACCAAAGCTTAGCAATATCAGGCAGGCAGGCAGTTCAGTAGAAGGAGCACTAGTCTGGGAATGAAAAGAAATGGGTCCTAGTTCTAGTTGAGTTATTAACTAGCAGCTGTATAACCTTGGGACAAATACTTCTCTGGATCTTATTTCCCCATCTCTAAAAGCAAGGGGGTTGGACTATATTTTTAAGGTTCCTTGTAGCTATAAGGTCTCTAACTATGACTTGGTTTCTCCCAGGAACTGTATGATCAATGCGAAACCAAGAGGAAAACATTGTTCAAATTGGCCAGTGAGACAGAAGACAATGATAGCAGCTTAGGTGAGTGAGAAAGAAGGGAGAGATGTTGGTCAACAGAGAACCTCAAGAGTTTGGGTGTTCATAGGGGAGGTATTAACTCAGTGGTACTCTCTTCTCTGCTCCAGGAGACATCCTGCAAGCCAGTGACAATCTTTCACGGGTTATCAACTCCTATAAAAAAATTATTGAAGGACAGGTCATTAATGGTGAGGTGGCTTCCCTAGCCATATCTGCCCCTGAAGGTAAATAATTCTGGTCTTCAAAATTCTGGTGGCTTTTTTCCTTCAGCCCTGCTTTGATTTCATAATCCAAATTCACCTATGATTTACAAATTGCCTATGGGATCAGGAGAACACTCAGATTCAGCTGGGATGCCCCAAAACAGTGAGAGAACTGAGTAAAAATCCTTACCATTCTCTATTGAACAAACAGACCTGTTGGAACCTGCCTTCTCTCCTCCTCCTACTTTTCCCTATTACCTCAGCAGGCCTGCACTGGTACTGGTCTGGGGTCTGCAAGCATTAACCTTAGAGTTCTCTTATAACCCCTAGTCATCTTTGCTGCCCTTTTCTCCTCTCTATTCAGGAAGCAACCCCTCCAGTAACCTCAACACTCTGATTGATCTTGCTGAATTGGATATGTCTAGCAGCCCACCCCTGGTATTGGCCCCACAACCTGCCCCACCCTCCTCGGACATTCCTATCCTTCCACCCCCTCCACGAAGCTGTTCATCTAGTCAGGCCGAAGCCTCCCCTGCAACCAGCGGCGTGACCAACTCTCTCTCCCTGTTGGATGAAGAGCTGTTGTGCTTAGGTAAAACCTTTGAGGAGAGGGCACAGTGTCAACCTGGGATATTAGAGGGCCCTGGAAAGAAAGGGTAACAACTGATGGGGGACAGCTAATGATATGTTGAGTAAAGAGGACCTCTCCCCACATGAATAGCAGCAGCTTAGATTTAGGAGAGCCATTGGGAAAAACCTAAGTGGAAGACGTGGTAAAGCATGTACTCACACCAGCTAGCTTCTAGAGTGCTGCCACGGGAGGGTGTGCAGTTGAGTAATCTGTAACGTCCGGACGTGTTGCTCTCCTCAGCTCCTCTCCCAGTGCTTGTCTACTTGCTCTAGAGGCCATTCTTGGTTCTCTGAGTAGTTCCCATCAGCTCAAGACTTGACTGATGGTGATAGGCTTCAGTTGGATTCCTCGATGAGTTGAGGTCTTAACCTTACCATGAGTGGAGCTGACTCTGAGGCTCCTGGCCAATTTTATCCAGTGCTTTTCCCCAACTTTTATCTGTTCTGTGTGTTCAGGCCTTGCCGACCCTGCCCCTAGTGCTGCTCCCAAAGAGTCAACAGGGAACAGCCAATGGAGCCTGTACCAGGTAGGAGGACATGCCCCAGGTGGGCAGGGGATGGGGGAGCCCCTGAGAGCCCCAGCTCAGTCATCAGTTTCAAGTAGAGTGTAGGAAAAAGTAACTTCTTGTTGACTGTTTACTGTGGAACCTTATTCTAAGGGTAATTTGGGACTAGGATGGAAAGAACCTGGGTCCTGCCCTGTGGGATATCCCAGTTTTGGGGGAAATGTAGGAAAAGTACCTTCACCAGGGGAAGGAAGGGCATGGTGGGTATAGACTTGTGCCCCCTAAATTCCCAGGAGCCCGGGGGTCGATTTGTGGCACAATGAAGTCAAATGTAGGATTTTCCAGCCCAAAGCTGTTGACTATTGTCTGCAACTCCCAGGGCAGCCCTTTCCTCCAGTCCTCTACACAGCCCTTGAACAGCTCCCCAGCCCCACTGCCTCCTCCCTTTACGGCTCCCGCTACCAAGGCCAGCGTCCCTGCCCCCAACACAGGCTCATTCTTGTTCTCCATGGGACTGGCCACGGCTACACCCCAAAAGGTGGGGCCACCAGCCCCAGGGTACCTCAACTCAACTGTGGGTGATAGTTCCCTGCACCAGTTGGATGTTCTCAACCAGCTTCTGGAAGAGACCAAAGGGTAATGAATCGGGCAGGGGCATGGTGGTGGTAAAAGGTTCCTTTGCAGAGGGAACAAGATTGGAAGAGGATTTGGGGGCTAATCTTTGAAACCCTGGGGAGGAACTAGTGCGGGAATAGGGGGAGTCCAGTTTCAGTTTGGATGAGCTGGCTCAAATCTTAAAAGCTAGAGAATGGCAGAGGGTAAGAGGGACCATACCAGGGGTTGGGGAAATCATGCCGTAGCCTCTTAAGTAGTGAACTAGATGGCTTTGGCACCTTCTATAACTTTACTTCTGTTCCTTGCCCAGGACGTCAGGATTGGTGAAACCTGTCTCCTCCAGTTTCCTCCCTGGGGTCACCTCCCCAATGGTCCCCAGCAACACTCCAGTGGGGCCACCTGTCTCCTTCCCTACTGGGCCTGGTAGCCCTTTGTTCCAACCACTGCCATTCCAGCAGGGAAGCCCCCTGAAGGGAAATGAGCTCTCCTTGACCAATGTCCACGTCCCATTGGAATCTATCAAACCAAGTAGGTATCTAGACAGCTATGGGGTTGGGCATTTAGAGGTGGAAAAAAGGATAAGATTTTTTTTTACACTGCTGCAAGGAGGGTACCTGAGAACAGAATATGGGATATTTCTCTTCTGCCGTGGGTGCTGCCTGTTGAACTTTCCCTTTTGAGGAGGAAGATGGAGGCATGGTGCCCATTCTCTCCAAACTTGCCAATATTCTTTTTTTCCTCTTGTAGGTAGTGCTCTTCCAGTGACAGCCTATGACAAAAATGGCTTCCGCATCCTCTTTCATTTTGCCAAGGAGTGCCCACCTGGGCGGCCCGATGTGCTGGTGGTTGTGGTGTCCATGCTGAACACAGCTCCACTGCCGGTCAAGAGCATTGTACTTCAGGCAGCAGTGCCCAAGGTACTTTGGCATTTGCTGCTGGCCCTGGGTCTCTTCTTCCCCTTTCTCTCTTGAAGAGGGAATTAGATTTGTTGGGCCATCCTCTAGACAGAATGTGCCAGTCTTCAGTGCATCATATGCGAGCTAGCTCTCCCTCCATCAGCCATTCTCTTCTTTTTAGTCCATGAAGGTGAAGCTGCAGCCTCCCTCGGGGATAGAGCTGTCTCCATTCAACCCTGTCCAGCCACCTGCAGCCATAACCCAGGTTATGTTGCTGGCCAACCCACTGAAGGTGAGTCAAGCAAAACCAGGAAATCTGCCTAGAGCATGTTCATCATCATTTTCTTCCTTAGAATGTTTTTTAAATACATAAATAGGACTAAAAAGGAAACCAATTATATTTCAATATACTTAGCAAAAACCTTAAAGTCAGCTGAAGTTAAGAACCCTTCATCGGGGCAGCTAGGTGGCACAGTGGATAGAGCACCTGCTCTGGAGTCAGGAGTACCTGAGTTCAAATCCAGCCTCAGACACTTAACACTTACTAGCTGTGTGACCCAGGGCAAGTCACTTAACCACAGTTGCCTCACTAAAAAAAAAAAAAAAAAAAAGAACCCTTCATCTACAGGAGGTGACAGTCTGATGCTCCAGTTTCAGAGCCATACCTAAAGGTAATGAGTTAACATTGACTGCTTAAGGCCCTTCCTAATTGCCTCCAGTAGAAAAAGGACGCCAGATGTTCCTACTACGATATTAAGAAAGGGATTCCCCAAACTGAGTTTCTCATGTTGTTATTCACTTGTTCTGTCCCTCTTCTAGGAGAAGGTAAGGCTGCGTTACAAGCTCTCCTTTGCCCTTGGGGATCAGCTCAGCACGGAGGTGGGTGAAGTGGACCAGTTTCCCCCAGTGGACCAGTGGGGAAACCTATGACCTATCTGGACAGCTGTGATCTCTGCCAAAAGGACAAGGGATGCTGCCAGCTACACCAGAAAGGGAGAGGACCACATACACACCCACGGTGCAGGCCTGCTTTGTTTCTGTGGCTTGACAACAGTGCTTATAGTTTTACTCTGGAACATGGAAACCGAGCAATGCTAAACAGGCCACTCCTCGGGCTTGAAGGGAAACCCCCCTCTCCTCCCCCTCCACACACTTGCCCCCCTTTCTACTTTAATAACTGGAAAGAATGGTACAGCTGAGGGACAAGGCACAGCCAGCTGTTGAGATGGATGGTTCCCTCTTCTAAGCAATATCTGGCCTGGATCAGTTTCTTTGCTACAGTTCTGTGAGGGTAGCCCTGCCTGTAGAGAAAGATTTTCCCAGATCTCCTGTCCCTAATTAACACCTGATTTGTTACCACCACCAAAGACCCTTGGCACAGGGCGAGCATTCCAGCCAAAACTCCACAACCACTTCCTCTCAGTATTATAGGCTGGAAGCTGATAGGAAATGTGATGAACTGTCTTTCCTCGTGCATTTCAGGTGTTTGCTGGCTATGTGCTACAATTACGACAGGAGAGCTAACTAGATAGAATGTGGAAAGATAAGGCAACCAGTGTTCCCCCAGTGCAGGGGCTAGGGGAACATGTGATAGTTCTAGGCTTGGGCTAATGAACGCTGGTATAGAAACGATACCTCTTCTCCCTGCTTAGTGCAGAATAAAGAACTGCCTCCCCGTCCTGCCACTCAGGCTTCTGAAGGATGCTTCTGTGAACACTTTGTAGCACACTTGGATGTACAGAATTAGTAATAACATAAGCAAATTGCACTAGGCTTTGTCCACGTCCAAAGCTGCAAGTGGCTATGTGGCCTCTCCTCCCTCCCTGGAGTGTCTGTTGGCACTGTTAGCGAGATGGTACACCTGGAGGAAGAAGCTGATGAAAGGAGAGGTTCATAAGAGCGAAGTTTACCTGCCAGCCGACTGGCCCTGCCTGTAAGAAGGCTTTAGAGCTACCTTTCTGCAAAGGGGGGAAGAAAGAGGACAAATGGTACAACTGCCCCATAAGGCAGCCTACTACATCCCTTCTAGTCTTCCCCAGCCAACATTAAAGCTCACTGTAGCTCCTCTGTGCCCATTTAGAAAGCAGGCCTCCCTGCTTCAGATGTGTAAGTGAATCACTTGAACACTACCTAAGGAACATGAGCTTTCCTGATGGTCGTGCTGCCCTGGCCAGGAAAGAGAATTTAAGCATACGGCAATGTAGAAGCTTCAGGCACTGAACCTAATGAATGTAACTTGTCTGTATGTTGAGGTTGCAGCTGAACTATACACACTGTCTCTGATGCACTGGTTTTGCTGCATGTCAAATAAACATTTTCTGTAGGGTTTGACTCCACATGGAAGCTTTAAGGTTTAAACTCAGTGTGTCTGTATGTACTGGGGAAAAAGGTGTTCCTGGTTAGATACAGCTACAATATTGTGTAAAGCAGTGGAGCTCTAGGCCAAAATTAGGCCAGGACACCAGAAAATGAAATTGTATCTTCTCTCTTTTGTAGTTCACACCATCCTGACTGAAAAAAAAAAAGTCCTTTTACTTGTAAAAAGAAAGCATTTATTTTTAGAAAAAACACCGTGCCGCACAAAGTAAAGGTCCTGGCAGCTCCTTTGACCACTTCACGAGCCTTCTATGGTTCCCTCTTTCACAATCGCCCGTGCAAGGTTTCGTGCAAGAGCAAGTCTCAGCATTTCCACTTTGGTCGTCTCAATGTCATCCTCCTAGAAACACAGTTTATTAGGCACAGCCTCCTCCTCCCCCACTGTGCAAGCCTCCCACCTTAATGGGGACCCAAGTACCTGGGGTCTCTGGCCCTCAAGATTTCTGGGCTCTGTTTTTCCTGTCGTCAGGTCCTCTAAGCACTGCATCAGCTCATAGGTCTGTTCAGCAGAAAAGATGACCTAAGGAAGATTGGAGCAGGGGGAGAGAAGTCTGATTACATTTCTTGACCAGAGACCATCAAAGTCTAACATAGGCCAAGCCTGTAATTCTCAAAATAAAGGTACAGTCAGCAGGACACTTGCTAATTAGAACCTGATCGCTCTCAAATTCATACTACCCAACCCTTCAAGCTGTTAATAATTCAAAGGCAGGGTCTCAGCTGACAGATGTCCTCACAAAGTCAAATTAGTTTAAGAAACAGTAAACATCTAGTCTGTAGCTAATGATATGGTTAAATCCTGAAAGAAGGCAAAGATCTTTTTAAAAAGAGTTCTTGCCTTTAATGACAAATTATAATCACTGGATTGTGTGGTATCAACTCCTTAAAGTACCAAAATTCACAGAGGGGAAAGACCATTGTGGGCTGGCACCTGTTTCTGTTCTAGTAGAGGAAGGGCATCAGTCAGTAGTGTCATCCAGAAGGATCGAGGGGCAATTTGGGAAGTCATCAGTGACAGCAGCAGTGAGGCCGCATCAGCAAAGCGCTTTTCCCCATAAAGCCGGTGAAACTCACGGTACTTTCCTATTGATCCAAGAGAAATAAAGTCAGATTGATGACAAATCCCAAAAGGGCCTTGGATTTAGGAAAACTACAGGTGCTACTAATTACAAAGAACTTCATCCTCATGTTGCAGGAAAAAGATGAGTCTGTCTCCCATTCTCCTTCCATCCCCCAAATAGCTACTACATGGAGCAGGGAGGTGGCTCCAAGATCCTAACATGTTTTACTGAAACAGAGGATGTCCCTAGTCTTCCAAGCCCAGGCAGACAATGACTGAGACACCATTTGCACCCTCCTCTGAGCATGATGAGCAGCCCCTGGGAGATACCTAGGAAAGTCAAACGGTCACTGAGCATCATAGCTGGGCCCAGGTTGTCAATGAGGTCCAAGTCTGAGAAACTGCCCCGTTCACAATAATCCTTTAGGAACCTATAGAAAAATACCCTGGATGAAGTCAAAGGCAGTAGGGACTCTTCCCTCCTCAAATACCACATTAAGCCCTAAGAAAGGTTTGTAGCACTTCCCCCTAGCCAACTGTTCATAAGAATGAGGAAAAAAGCCCTGCCCAGACCCACCTATCAGAGACAAGGGTGGCAAAAGCTGCATCTTTGGCTCGGATACTCCAGGACAAGGCAGAGCCCAGGCGGTTGTTGCAGACAGCTTTCATGGCAAGGATCTTACAGATGCTTCGAACTTTCCAAAAGGAAGAAGATAAATAGCAGATTCTAGATGATCCATTCCATACCTAACAGGGCACTTCCTTTCCCACTCCTGCATGGCCTATCCCCACTGTGCTCTATGTATAGGAATGTCAAAGACAGGATTGGAAATCTTCAGTGTCATAGTCATCTCATTGCTCTGCCCACAAACACCCAATACCACAGTATCCAGCAGAATAGTTCTTAGGAAATGGCTACCAAATAATGCATTTTAAGGAGCAACAGAGGGACCGCTAAGGCCCTCCAATATGTCTCCCTCAATGTTTGGAACAGTGCCTGAAATCCCAACATAACAGATTTTGTTACTTTAGGTCTTGAAAACTATTCTTGACTCCTGAGGAACCCCTGGGAAAGATAGTATCTTTTTTTTTTTTTTTAAGTGAGGCAATTGGGGTTAAGTGACTTGCCCAGGGTCACACAGCTAGTAAGTGTTAAGTGTCTGAGGCCGGATTTGAACTCAGGTACTCCTGACTCCAGGGCCAGTACTCTATCCACTGCACTACCTAGCTGCCCCGGAAAGATAGTATCTTAAACTTTTATGATTCAACATCTAAGTTTGGATTAAATCCTTTGGTGGGAAAAGAAGAGGCTTGAAAGAAGACAGGAAGGGAGAAATCTTCAATTTTGTTTGGAGCATGAGCTAGAAAGAACTGTGTAATCAGTCTACCTCATTGTACAGATGAGGAAACTAAGTGACAAGGTCACAGTGGTAGTAAGTGGCAAAGGCAGAATTTTAACCCAAAATATGGTGTACTGGCTCCCTAAGGAATTCAGGCCTGCTGCAATTAAAGAATCAGTCTAGGATCACACAGCTAGTATCAGAAATGGAACTGGATCATAAGGTTTTGTGATTCCAACACCAGCACTCTATATGTTAGGCCATGCTACAGAAGCTAAACTGGGGCTGCCAGATACAAATTCCCATAAAAGTAAGGACTATTTAAACAGAGGTGGAATGTGTTTTTTTAGTAAATCTGATCCCTGATTGGTTCTAGCTCATAAGCATGTCGTCATTTATAGATTATGAACTCTCTTGCACTCCCCATATTATATTTCCAATATCTAGCTGGTCCAGACTGACAATGAAGAGACCCCTTCTAATGACCTAATCCCCACCCTGAAGTTTTGAATACAAGGGGAATGATAGGTACCAATGGTTCACTGATTCACCACAGAATAAAAGCAGTCAAGAAGAGGGCCCATCTTACCTTGTTCAGTCATCTGCCGCCTCTCACAGATCCGAAGTACTTTGAGAGCCTTCTGCTCTGTGTTTAGGGGAATCCGCTCAATATGTAGCTCCAGGTAAACCCTGCCCAGCTCTGGACAATGGTCAAAGTAATCCACACCTAGTTGCCACAGGCTGAAAACAAAATCCCCCAAAAAACGGGTATGGGGCAACCCTGGGTAGGTCCAACTGCTATTCTGGGCAAACTAGGCACTAGCAGCTGAGATAAATGTCCTTTAGATCCCGCATTGCTTTAGTAGGTAGCTGGCTGCATAAGAAAACAGTCCAAGCCACTCCTCTCCCAATTTCACCCAAAAAACTCCCAACCCTGCCCAAGTATTCCTACCTATGATGAGAAAACAGTCCTGAAGCATATTCAAGCAGAAGGAATTCTCGCATATTGGAACCAAAACTGAAATAAAACTCACTGTGAGATTATTAGCAACCAAAGCCTGTCTTAGGTTTTAAACCGTTAGCCAGACTCTGCTCCCATCCCCGCTTATCCAATTCACTGCTTCTCAAGAGCATCATAAGAGTGCCCATTCCCTGCCACCACCCTCTGCCACACTTACTAGAGGTTGTGAGAATGGAGAAGTTTGCAGTGATCAAGTAGGTCTGTCAAGTGAGCAACAAACCACCAATTGCTCAGGGCAATGCTGTAGAGGCAGATATCAATGCAAAAGTGAGACAGGGTAGGTAGTTTAGAAGAGATTTGAAAACATTCTCAACATGGGCAGCTTTTCCTTAAGAGATCTTTCCTATTCTCTTGGATATAATGGTAGCTCCATTTATTTCTACTCTTCAGGAAGGCTGCCCCTTTTACCAGGGAAAGTTATCACCTTCAGTTAGACAGATGGGCCCAACTTACTTGGGAGGGAGAGAAACTGGCGAGAGGTAAGAGACAGAGAAGACCAGAATGATTCCTACCTGCACTCCTTGATGACTTGATGAATGTCAAATTCAAAGGCTGCCATCAAAATGTTGTCCAAGGGTTCTGGATTACTGTCACCTCCCAGAAAGAGATCTAGGCTGGACTGTGGGGGAGGTTACAATATGAACTCAATTACAAGGGTGGATAAAGGTTACTGGGGAAAGGCAAAATTAAGGTACAAAGTTGGGAACCCCAGGGAAAGGTGATGGGATTTACCCCAAGAGGACCCAATTACACCACCTTGGAATCTACTCCTTTTTTGAAAAGAACTTCTAGGAAAACTGAAAGGAAGTTTGTCAGAAGTTAGAATTAGGCCAACACTTATGGTATGATCTGAATATAAAAGGTCACTCATAAAAAATATTAGAAGAGAACAAGATCAAGTACTCAACTATGGCTAGGGAATGACTTTTTTTTTTTAATTTTTGCTAGGCGATGAGGGTTAAGTGACTTGCCCAGGGTCACACAGCTAGTTAAGTGTCAAGTGTCTGAGGCTGGATTTGAACTCGGGCACTCCTGAATCCAAGGCCAGTGCTTTATCCACTGCGCCACCTAGTTGCCCCTGGGAATGATTCTTAATAAGGAATAGAGAAAACTTTATGAAAGACAAAATGGTAAATTTTCACTATATAAAATTAAAATGCTTTTGTTCCAATAAAATCAACAAAGAAGGAACATCACCAATAAAAGTCTGATTCCCAAAACAGAGAACTGACATAACACCAAGAGCTATTCCTCAATATAGAAATGATCAAAGGATATTAACATACTTCAAAAGAAATTTTGCAAACTAAAGACCACCCTCCCCTAAAATGCTCTAAATCACCAATAGGAAAAGGACCATCACCTCACTCTCCACAAACTGGTAGAAATGAAAAAAGATAATAATAATGTTGAAGTGGATGTGGGAAGATAGGCACCATAATGTGCTGGGTTTTTTGAGACAATCAGATTAAGTGACTTGACCAGAGTCATAGCCAGTAACTGTCTGAGGCCAGACTTGAACTCATGTCCTCCTGACTCCAGGGCCAGTGCTCTATCCACTGCACCACCTAGGTAACCCAATAATTCAGTGCTGATAGAACTGTGAAGTGGTCTAACCTTCTGGATTTCAAATGAGAATTATGCAGGAAAACTAAATATTCCATACCTAGCAAACCCATCCTTGGGCTTATAACCCAGAAAAGACAATGACAGGAAAAAGGTCCAAGGGATGCCAAAATATCCCTAACCACTCTATGATAGCAAAGATCTGGAAACAAAGTGAGTGCTCACTAATTAGGGAATGGTTCAAAAACAAAAACAAAACAACAAAATCATGGTTTGTGAATCTAATGGATTATCAATCATTGTACAATAAGAAATTATGAATGTGAAAAATACAGAGAAATAAAGATTTGTATTAACTGATGTAAGATGAAATAAGCAGAATCAAGGGAATTATCCAGTTACCACAACACTGTAAATGAAAAGATCACTAAAATGAAGCTGAATTTTGAGTAATGGGAAAACAAACAAATGTCCAAGGGAAGATAGAATGAAACATAACCCTTCTGTAACAGAGAAGTAGACATCTACTAGAATAGAATATTATATAGATCGTTAAGACAATGTTTCTATATCAGATGCTTTTGTTTTGTTACAAAGTAACGTCTGATAATGGAAGGGGGAAGTAATAACTGTGACATCAAGAAAAAGAGCAACAATAAAACATTCTTTTAAATAATAAAACCCTGATTTTTCCAGATTACAGGATCCTCAGCCCACAACTTTCTCTCATAACGTGGTGACCTCAGACTTACCTGGGCATAGAAGTGCAGTTCAATGGGTTTCACTGTGGGGTGAGAGTAGAGGAGCCTAGTCACCAGGAAATGATACCAGTTACTGAGAAGTTCCTTTTGCTCCAGTAAAGCGCGGTCATCTCCTAGCATGATCTAAGAGAAGAGGCTTCTGTCAGCTCAGCACAGTCCATTCCCCTTAGGACCAGTTCTTGACCCCAGGACAAGGGCACATGCATGTCTCCCTCTGGATGGTTCCCGGACACTTCTTTTTCCTCTGAGAGAACAAATGCTCTGCTCTTACTGCTGGGGTGGACTACCCAGGCAGAGCAAGGGTTCTTAACTGGAGGACTATAAACTTGTTTGTAAAGCTATATAACTGTTTTCCTCTGTTGTCCTATGTATTTATTTTATGCTTTTAAAAATGTTATTTAAAAGTTTTTGTACAAACAGAAGAAATGCATCCAAAATTAGAAGGGAGGCAGAAAGCTGGGAAACAATTTTTACAGCCAGTACTTCTGATAAAGGCCTCATTTCTAAAATATATAGGGAACTAAATCAAATTTATAAGAATCCAAGTCATTCCCCAATTGAGAAATGGTCAAAGGATATGAACAGGCAGTTTTCTGATGAAGAAATCAAAGCTATCTATTCCCATATGAAAAAATGCTCTAAATCACTACTGATTAGAGAGATGCAAATTAAAACAACTCTGAGGTACCACCTGACACCTATCAGATTGGCTAAAATGACAAAAAAGGAAAATAATAAATATTGGAGAATCTGTAGAAAAAGTGGAACACTAATACATTGTTGGTGGAGCTGTGAACTGATCCAACCATTCTGGAGATCAATTTGGGATTATGCCCAAAGGGCTCTGAAGCTGTGCATACCCTTTGACCCAGCAATACCACTTTTGGGTCTTTTTCCCAAAGAAATCATGGAAAGGGGAAAGGGACCCACATGTAAAAAAATATTTGGAAGTTGAGGGGATGCCCATCAATTGGGGAACGGCTGGACAAGTTGTGGTATATGAATACAATGGAATACTATTGTGCTGTAAGAAATGACAAGCAGGAGGAGTTCAGAGAAACATGAAGGGTCTTGCATGAGCTGATGATGAGTGAGATGAGCAGAACCAGAAGAACATTGTACACAGTATCATCAACATTGAGTGTTGATCTACTGTGATGGACTATCTTTACATTTAAAGGGGAAAATAAATAAATAAATAAGAAATGTTATTTTCAGGATGTGTCCATACACTTCCTGGACTGCTAAAGCAGGTGAAGAACTCCTGGGCTACAAGTCCACTGACAGTCTACCCAGGTCCCTGCCCACAGACCTTGCAGAGAGACTCCAAGTGAGGGTTAGAAGCAAAGGTGCCATCTTGAAGATGTCGCTCACATTCCTCATGCCAGTGCTGCCATTTCAGCTCCAGTTCTGTCAATGTCTGTGTGTTGCCAGGCTACAAAGGAAAAGGGCTCATTATGAAAAGTTCTCTTCCTCTCCCCTTTCTCTCCAGCAATAACCCTACTAGGCATATATCCAAAATAGGTTAAAGAAAAGGTAGAGATCTTTTATGTACAAAAATATTTATAGCAGCACTTTTTGTAGAAGTAAAGACCTGAAAACAAAACAGATGGCCATAAATAGACTGGGAAACGGTGAAACAAACTGGTGCATGTACATGGGAACATCATTGTTGCAAGAAACAACAAATATGAAGAATTCGGAGAAATTTGGTTTTCTGTGAACCATTTACACAATGACCATAATGTCAAGGAAAACAAGCCTGAAAAGCTTCAGGATTCTGATCAGAGCAGTGACCAGTCAGGACTTTATAGGTCTCCTTCCACTTCTCAGCAGATTACAGGTGAAAAATGAGGCATCTTGTTAGATACATAGTTTTAACTTAACTATATTTTAGTGAGGGAGGGCTCTACTTTATGTGAGAGGATAGGAGCAACATTGGGAAATGAAAACAATGGGAAAAAGAGCAGTAACAAAGGCTATGCGGGTTAAATGACTTGCCCAAGGTCACACAGCTAGTATCAAGCGTCTGAAGCTGGATTTGAACTCAGGTCTTCCTGAATCCAGGGCCTGTGCTTTATCCACTGTGCCACCTAGCTGCCCCTAGACAAAAGTTTTTAAAAAGCAATTTCCCAAGGGGCAGTTAGATGGCACAGTGGATAGAGCACCGGCCCTGGAGTCAGGAGTACCTGAGTTCAAATCCGGCCTCAGACACTTAACACTAGCTGTGTGACCCTGGGCAAGTCACTTAACCCCAATTGCCTCACTTAAAAAAAAAAAAGGCAATTTCCCCACAGCCCCGTTTGGTTGGTTCCTTGATATAGACATGTTGCCCAGTAATGAGGCTATTTCTACTTACGCTAAGAATAGGCATTGTCCTCATCAGGTCTCCCAGGACTTTGCACATGGTGGCTGAAGCAGGGTTAGCATCAGCTTCTTTGGACAGCATTTGCCTTGCCTCGTCCAGGCGGCCCTGCAGCACGAAGAGAGTTGCCTGCAAGAGACCCCAAGTCCATCTATCCATAGGAAGCCAGGAGGGCCAGAGTCCCCCCTACTGGTTCTGAGGTGGGGATGCTATCTCCCTAAATAAAGTCTTTAGCTCCATGGATCTACTTCTGCAGTCCAACAAGGACTTTTCCCTTACCTCAGAGGAATCTCTGCACCAACAAAAGTTCAGGAACAAGTCCTAATGCTAACCCCTTGGCCAAATTCCAGTTTTTTAAATAGAACTGATTCTTAATTATCTTTCAGTAACAAAAGAAAGCAGACCAAAGTTCACCTATTGTCTTGGACAGGTTTCTTCCCTACCCTGACAGGATCACAGGATTCCTTAGAAATTATATCTTGTCCAATTCTTTCCACTTACAGGTGAGGAAACCAAGGCCCAAAGAGCTTAAGTGGTTTGCCCAATGTCATAAAGCTATTAAATAACAGAGCTGAAATTTAAACCTGGATCCTCTGATTCCAGATCCAGCACCACACCTTAGCAGAGGTTGTCATGAATCCCCTAGTGGCGACTGGAAAAGGTCTTCACTATCCACTGTAGTGAGAGAACTCTTCCCTGCTGCCACCTAATCAGGCTTTAGCAAGACTTAATAGAATTTGGAACTGGTCTTAGAGGGAGGGAATTTCTTTCTAAAAAATATTCTAAATTTAACTATGAATTCCTTTCAGCTGATCTTCACTGATTACATATCAAAAAAAGAGTCTCTCCGGGGGCGGAGCCAAGATGGCGGAGGAGAGGCTGTGACTCCCACAAGCTCCAAAAAAAGAGTCTCTCCAAGGACAGCATGGGATAGTGAACAGAATATTGGATTTAGGTTCCCATTATGCCTCTAATATTTCCTAGTTATGTGATCATGGGAAAATCACACCTCCCAAAGCCTCAGTTTCCTTATCTGTAAAATGAATGAAAAAGCATTAGTATTCAAAGTTATTAAATACTTACTATGTGTTAAGCTCCTGCTCTTAAGGAGCTTACACTCTCTTTTTTTTGGGGGGGGGGATGAGGCAATTGGGGTTACATGACTTGCCCAGGGTCACACAGCCAGTGTCAAGTGTCTGAGGCCAGATTTGAACTCAGGTCCTCCTGACTCCAGGGCCAGTGCTCTATCCACTTTGCCACCTAGCTGCCCCAGAAGCTTACACTCTTAACTGGGGAATACAAGATATAAAAAGGAAGTTTCCAAGGGTGCAGCAACTGACAAATGATAAGGCCCAGGGGGTCCTCAGGTTGCATTAGGATAAAGACAAAGCACATGGTAAGGCCTGCAGGACCTCAGAATAGAAACTGGAAGGCAGATAGAAGGCCTGGTAGATCTTCCATCTCAAATGTAAGAACAGCTGGTGATTCTCATCTCATCAGAATGATGTGAGCAGTCAAGCAGCCTGAAGGGGTTCTAGGTAGCTGAGAGCCAGGGACAGAGAGAAAGGAAGGGGGAAGGCTCTTCTCTACTTCAGCCAACCAGATAGGTTCTAGCTAGCCTGGAGCCAACTGAGAGGACAAAGGGAAGACACGGGAGAAAGGATGCCCTCAGTGGTGGTGGTCTTCTTGCTGCCCAGTGGCCCTGATAGGTCTGGGGTAGGGGAAGGCTGTGAAGGGAAGAAAAGGGCAGATGCACCTCTTGTAATGGCTGGTTTTCCCATTGGCTGGAAGCTCTAGGTTAGGGGAGGGGTTTGAAGCGAAGGCAATGGGGAACGGTATGCCCTATGGTAGGTTTTCCTATACTATTCTGTCTTTCCCACCCTAGGGATTCTAGGCAGGCAGGAACAGTGGGAGGGAGAAAAGGAAAATGATAACATTCAAACTACCTCTCTCAGAGTTGTTATGAGGAAATCGTTTTATAACCTTAAAGCAACTATCTAAATTTTCTCTGGGACAGGAGAAAAAAGATGAAAAATATTTCTACAGTCAATACTATCAACTGGTCATAATAACTATCTATAGGACATGGCTTTTGGCTTACAGACCCACCCAAGAGTAACTGGTACCAAAGTTCTGAAGAGAGAGCCAGCTAGTATTCAGTTCTCACCAAATTCCAGAAGTTCTCATGTTTGTTTGGATTTTCACTACCAAGAACGTCTGCTGACAATCCATCCATCTCACACACATGTAGTCGGACCCAGTCAAGGAGGTGAAGGAGTAGAGGGCCAGCTGGGAGTAAAGACTACAGTCACATATTAATCCACAAGCTTCCTCTGTAATCACTTTCATTTTCCCACATTAGAGATGAAGAAGTTAAGGCAGAGATGCTGCTTATGAGGAATTATCAATTAATATTATTGGCATGCCCTTGGTTATTATGAGCAGATCTCTAAAAATCACTGTGCCAGAAGCAGAAGTGAAACCGGCTCCTATACATCCATAGCCTCTATTTCCTAACTTTTAGCTATCAAATTAAGCCCCGTGGCCATTAATAAAGAGATGTGAACCACTATGACTAATGCCCCAGCCCCCCAAATGAAATCCCAATTGGCCCTTTGCAGCATCAGTTATCCTCACCCTAAGCCCCACAAGCAACTATGACGCCAAGGATCAAATTCTCAGAGTTAAACTCCCTTCTTTCCACTCAAATATATGAAAATCTCCAAAATTCCCTGGACGTTGACCTGAATTCAGTTTAATATACATTTACTAAGTGCTTCTGTGTGCAGAGACGGTACTAGGAACAAGGGATACAAGATGAAAATTTACAACAGTCCCCCACCTACCAGTCTACAATCAAATAAGAAGGATAAGACATAGACACATAAATATAAGGTAGAATGTTATGAGGGCAATGGAAAACATTCTATAAGAAATATGAGAAGGAAGGACATATTTTCTTTTGGGGAAAGAGAGAATCTACCTAATATTTTAATTTCCTAGAAGGTCTTAACTGTACCATTAATATTCTTTCCATTCAGTGCTATGCAAAATATCATACACCTTTTGGTAGTTAAGGCATCTGATGGTGAAACTGATGAAAATTCACCAACAAAATCAACAATGTACAAGTAACATGAAAGACTCTGTACAAGGCACTGAGGACAAAAAAAAGTGAAAGCCCCTGCCTTTAATCAGCTTACATTTAACTGAGGAAAAGGATGAAAGATGAGAAGAATACTTTAAGCAAGAAATTCTACAAAATAGAAACAGAAGGTAAAGGTGGGAGAAGAGCAATGATCTTTAAAAACTTTTTATATTAGCATCACATTATTCTCACCTGGGGCTACTTCAATAAAGAGGATCTCACAAAGGTTCCAGATCAACTCCATTGCAGAAAGAATAGAAACCTAGGGGGAGAATCAAGAATAGACTTGAATTAAGAAAAATCACTCTGTGATAATAATGGAACAGAGCAGGAACTGAACCATAAAGCTGTCAGAAAGGCTCGTGCATGAGAAAATAAATGTTTTGCTGAATTTGGCAGAGCACATAGGATGGATAAATAACAATTATCACTATTAAAATAAACTGAAAATTAATCTTCTTGTCCCAGGTAGGGTAAATAACCTAAAACCTTTCTAATGATTAGAGAAAAGACAAAATAGAACACTTCTATTTAAGTCCCCAGCTTAAGACCAAGATATATTATTAAAATAACATATCTGAGAGCAGTTAGGTGGTGCAATGGATAAAGCACCAGCCCTGGATTCAGGAGGACCTGAGTTCAAATCCAGCCTCAGACACTTGACACTTACTAGCTGTGTGACCCTGGGCAAGTCACTTAACGCTCAATACCTGCCCCCCTCCCCAAAAATAAAAGAAAGTAACAGATCTGAAAATGGGTGAAAATGCTAACACCATACTAACTATATGGCTAGAAACTAAGAACTCAACTCTCTATCCCAGGTCACAACTATATCCACCTGGCAAATTTAGGATATTTCCATTGATCAACAATATTTCCTGAGTACCTATTATATGCAAAGTCCTTTTCTGAGAGGAGGAAGCAAGCATAAAACAATCTCTGCTCTCAAGAACCTTACCACAGAGTTAAGGAGAAGGGCCAGCCAATTCCATTTAAGAACTCGAGTATAAAACAAATGTTAGAGGTATAGAACAATTTTTATATGACTATAGATAGCTATGATTTCTTTGCCTGAAAACTGCATGTTCATATATTTGACCATTTATCAGTTGGGGGATGGCTTATATTCTTATAAATGACTTGTTTCTCTAAATATTTGAGAAATGAGGCCTTTATCAGAGATATTTTTTGAAGAGTTTTACTCCCAATTTTCTCTTTTCCTTCTAATTTTGGTTGGTCTTATTTGTGTAAAAATTTTAATTCTACATAGTCAAGATTACCTATTTTACATTTCATAATGCTCTTTATATTTTGTTTAGTCCTAAATTCTTCCCTTACCATAAATCTGACAGGTTCTCTGCTCTCCTAATTTGCTTATTTATGCCCTTTATGCATAAATCATGTATCCATTTTGACCGCATTTTGGTATATGGTATGAAATGTTGGTCTATAACTAGTTTCTGCCATACTGTTTTCCAATTTTCCCAGTAGTTTTTTGTTTTCAGTTTTTGTTGTTGTTTTTTTTGGTGAGGCAATTGGGGTTAAGTGACTTGACCAGGGTCACACAGCTAATAAGTGTCAAGTGTCTGAGGCTGGATTTGAACTCAGGTCCTCCTGACTCCAGGGCTGGTGCTCTATCCACTGAACCACCTAGCTGCCCCTTCCCAGTAGTTTTTGTCAAACAAAGAAGTTTCTGTCTCAAAAGACTGGATCTTTGGGTTTATCATATAGTCTATTACTATGGTCATTTACTATAATATATTGTGTACCTAATTTATTCCACTGATTCACCACTCTATTTCTTATCCAGTACCAAATGGTTTTGATAATTAACACTTTATGATGCAGTTTGAGATCTAGTACAGTTAGACTACCTCTCTTCACATTTTTTAATATTGATTCCCTTAATATCCTTGTCCTTTTGTTTTTCCAGATGAGTACTACCTCATGCTTATCAAATTGGCTAATGTGACAAAAAAGGAAAATGATAAATGTTGGAGGGGATGTAGGAAAACTGGGACACTAATGTACTGTTGGTGGTGTTGTGAACTGATCCAATCATTCTGGAGAACAATTTGGAACTATGGCCAAAGGGCTATAAAACTATGTATACCCTTTGCAATTCACGAAAGGCAAGGTCTGTATCTCAAAGAGATTTTTTTAAAAAGGAAGAGGCCTTATTTGTACAAAAATATTTATAACATCTTTTTTTGTAGTAGCTATGAATTGGAAATTGAGGGGATGCCCATCAACTGGGGAAATGGCTGAACAAGTTGTGGTATATGATTGTTATGACATATTACTGTGCTCTAAGAAATGACAAGCATGATGATTTCAGAAAAATAAGGGAAGATTTACATGAACTGAGGCAAAATGAAATGAGCAGAACCAGAACACTGTACACAGTAACAGCAATGCTGTACAACAAAGAATTGTGAATGACTTAGCCATTCTCAGCATTTCTATGATCCAAGACAATCCAAAGAAATCCCAGGATGAAACATGCTATACCTCCAGAGAAATAATTGATATTGTCTGAATACAGACTGAAACATATTATTTTTCTTTCTTTCCTGTCTTGTACAAAATGACTAATATGGAAATGTTTTTTTGTTGTTGTTGTTTGTTTGTTTTTTTAGTGAGGCAATTGGGGTTAAGTGACTTGCCCACACAGCTAGTAAGTGTTAAGTGTCTGAGGCCGGATTTGAACTCAGGTACTCCTGACTCCAGGGCCGGTGCTCTATCCACTGCGCCACCTAGCTGCCCCTGGAAATGTTTTACATAATTGCACATGTATAACCTATATTGCAGTGCTTGACATCTCAGGAAAGAGGCAGGGAAGGGAGGGATAGAATTTGGAACTAAAAACTTTAAAAAATGTAATAGCAGCACTGTGTGATGATCAGCTGTGATAGACTTGACTCTTCTCAGCAATACAATGATCCAAGACAATTCCAATCCATATCCAGAGAAAGAACTATGGAGTCTGAATGCAGATTGAAGCATACTATTTTCACTTTTAATTTTTTTCTTTCTCATGGTTTTTCCCTTTTGTTCTTTTGATACTTCTTTCACAACATGGCTAATGTGGAGATAGATATGTTTGACATGACTGTACATGTATAACCTATATCAGACTGCTTACTGTCTTGGGATGGGGGAATGGGACAGAGGGAAAAAAATTTGGAACTCAAAATATTACAAAAATGAATGCTGATAACTATCTTTACATCTAAGTGGAAAAATACTATTAAGTGAAAAAAATCATGTAATTGGGGAGAAAAATAAAATATTGTTTTTGAAAAAATGAGTTAGTGGTATAGATATAATAGATGCAACTGTACCTGACTACTATACTGACGCCCACAGACTGGATCTTGAGCAGCAACTGACAAAAACAAACAAACAAAAACATTTTCAATAAGCAGCAACTTTACCATTTTCCCAAGAAACTTGTTATAGGACTTCTCTCTGACCTTGCTATTATTAGAATCAATAATTTCTTCTTTTGATTATTTGTATTTGATTTTACACCATTATCTCAGAAGAATGAAAATTTCAGGTGACTCAAAGGGCAAGGGAAAGACAGAGCTGGACCAGCAATACTACCAGTAGGTCTGTATCTCAAAAAGATCAAAGGAAAAGGAAGAGGACCCAGATGTACAAAAATATTTATTGTACCTCTTTTTTATAGTAGTAACGAACTAGAAATTGAGGGGGTATCCATTAAATTGGGGAATGGTTGGACAAGGTATGGTACATAAATAGGACAGAATACTTGTATTACAAAAAAATCCTTTAGAGGATGGTTTCAGAGAAATTTGAATTGTTTCTTTCATTTTTTTCTTTTTTTTTTTTTGGTGAGGCAATTGGGGTTAAGTGACTTGC
The DNA here is from genome assembly GCF_019393635.1 of Dromiciops gliroides. Lineage (NCBI taxonomy): Eukaryota > Metazoa > Chordata > Mammalia > Microbiotheria > Microbiotheriidae > Dromiciops > Dromiciops gliroides. The sequence continues at coordinate 198,767,611 of NC_057864.1, forward strand.
CTAGGGTCACACAGCTAGTAAGTGTTAAGTGCCTGAGGTCAGATTTGAACTCAGGTCCTCCTGAGTCCAGGGCTGGTGCTCTATCCACTGAGCCACCTAGCTGCCCCCAACCTGAATTGTTTCTTATGAATTGCTGGAGACTTAGGTGAGCATAACCAGAAGAATAATTTATACAGTAATAACAATATTGTAAAGATAAACAACTTTGAAAGACTTAACATCAACACAATGACCAGCCATCAGCTCTTGAGGATTTATGATAAAACATGCAATCCAAACCTCTTGATAAGAGGGTGATGGACTCCGAATGCAGAGCGGAACTTTTTAAAAAATCTGACATAACAAATTTGTGGCAAATTGTTTTGCTTGATTATACATGCTTGTTATGGGGTTTTATTTTGATTTTTGTTTTCCAAATGAGAGGAAAAGGGAAGATGGGAGGGAGAAAAAGGAAGTTTTCATAAAATAAAAAAATGAAAAAAATTTCATAAAAATAAAAACATTTAAAAAATAAACATAATGGGGGTTAAGTAAGTTGTAGCATAGTACCAATAATGACTAGCATGCAAGAATTGGCATAAAAGACATCACCAAGAACAAGTATGCCTAGAAGAGGAGGTAGTGGGCAGGTCTATGACTGTCAAACATATGAATATGAAATAGGGTCAGTAAGGTGGCACCGTGAATAGAGTAAAAGCCCTAGAGTCAGGAGAACCCAAGTTCAAAAATCTGGCCCCAGATGTGTACTAGCTCTGTGACCCTGGGCAAGTCACTTAATCCCAATTGCCTCAAAAAGAAAAAAAAGTATAAAATAGATGCAACAAGAGTTGGTGGCACAGATGCAGTAAATATAAAAGGTACTGGTTTCCATTTATCGAGGAGCCATGCACTGACACCTTATTGGTTATTCTTCCCAAATCATTTACAAGACTGGACATAACCATGGACCTATGGCACCCTTCTCCCAGCATATGTCCAGCAGATGGATAGCCCAAGCCCTCACTGGTACCACAAAATATTAAAAGGCCCAGAGAAAGGTGTCCAGTACTCTGGGTAGATCTTTCCATGAAGGAATTTTGGAAAGACATGGACAAGAATTTCTCAGGATCAGAGGGCAGATATGGATCATATTATTACTTGTGAATACCCACATTGATGAGGTCACAGATCCATCTAAATAAGTGTTTTTCATTATAGATATTTTTAACATATCTTACATCCCTCTACTATAGATCAGTGATATGAACACTATGGTTCTCAAGTTTCCTGACTTGTCCACATACAGCTGTTTAAGACCACTAGGTACTATAACAGAATATTATATTATGCGGGACTTTTTACAAGGCATACAGTAATGTTTTGGCTCTTCTGATTAATGCTTGTTGCAGATGCAGCACCAAACTTAATGTAACTTTGAGCACCACTGCCCTTTGGCCTTATTTGTCAATTATTCATCAACTCAATAGGCTCTAACTTGGAAAAATGTGGCCAAGATGACTGCCCTCCAAAGATGTACCTTCTACGGGATTGTATATCACAGAAAGAGAGGATGTAAAGTACTGACATGCTCACTAAATTTTACTTCTGCAATTCTTTATGTTTTGTTTGTTTGTTTGTTTTTGCGGGGCAATGAGGGTTAAGTGACTTGCCCAGGGTCACACAGCTAGTGTGTCAAATGTCTGAGGCCGGATTTGAACTCAGGTCCTCCTGAATCCAGGGCTGGTGCTTTATCCACTGCGCCACCTAGCCGCCCCACCCCTAATATACTTTAATAAATGCCTAATGCCCAAAGATTGGTGCTATACGTTTTCTAATTTAAGGCGACCACTTATTAGATTTTGGACATCAGGGGCAGCTAGATGGCACAGTGAGTGGATAGAGCACCAGCCCTGGATTCAGGAGGACCTGAGTTCAAATCTGGCCTCAGACACTTAACACTTACTAGCTGTGTGACCCTGGGCAAGTCACTTGACCCCAATTGCCTCACCCAAAAAAAAAATTTTAGACATCATAGCTAGAATTTTAACCCCTTAGAGTACTTATAGATACATACATATATATGTATATATATATATATATATATATATATATATATATATATATATATATATATATATATATATATATATATATATATATATATATAAATTGTACTTCTTCCCTTTAAATTTATTCTGTATATGTTTTTATATGTACATGTTGTCTTACATGATAGAATGTAATGCTGTTAGGTAGGGATTGTTTCATGTTTTGTCTGTGTATTCTTAGAGCCTAGCACAGTAGGTACTTGATCAATGCTTTTTGATTGATCAATTTATTAGAATTGCAGAAGTAGGGAGCAAGTCACTTAACCCCCATTGCCCAGCAAAAACAAAAACAAAACAAAAACAAAAAAACAAAGTATATTAGGTGTTAGTAAAGAGAAACATGTGGATAAAGAATGAAATTTGCTTGCTCTCCCTATCCTGCCTGTCTCATCCTCCCCTGCCAATGTCTCCCACCAAAAAAGCCTGTTCACTCCTCAGCTTCTCTCAGAAGTCTCCTGAGAAACTGGAAACAGGGTCATCCACACACACACAGCTCCAAGCTAATTGGCTGGTGGCTCTGACTGACAGGTCCCACAGGTGGTTCTATAGATGTAACTTCTGGACACTAAAGTCACATGGTTTCTAAATCACATGCTTTCTCCTCATGGGGGGGGAGTGCTCCGAGCAGGAGGTATCATTCCAATTCTCACAATAATGTGTGTGTGTGTGTGTGTGTGTGTGTATGTGTGTGTGGTAGTAGGAAGGGAGGTGGAAGGGATCTAGCAATTGGATTAGGGAATGTTTCATATAGAAGGTATCCCATGAGCTACCACTTGAAGAGGAATTCTATAAGGCGAAGGTGACAAGGGAGTGCATTCTAGACATGGGGGAGAATCAGTGCCAAGGCATAGAAAGAAAGTAGAGCTCCATCAGTAAGAAAGTGACCAGGTCACATCTGCACTTAAGGAAAATCCCTTTGACAACTGCATGGAGGATGGCAGCAAAGAGGCCACTGCAATAGGCTAGGCAAGAAGTGATAAGAGAAAATATTGGGACAATGTTTCTGTCAGTCAGAGAATAGAACAAATTCAAAAAATATTATGGAGGGAGAAATGACAAGATTTAGCAACCGACTGTGGACATGTGAAATAAGGGAGAATCACAAATTGAGGGTAACAGTGAAGTTGCAAAACTGGAGACTCTAAGAATAATGTTACTTTTAACAGAAATAGGAAGCCTAGATTTAAAGAAAAAGATAATGACTTGGTTTTTTTTTTTGTTTTTTTTTTTTTTAGTGAGGCAATTGGGGTTAAGTGACTTGCCCAGGGTCACACAGCTAGTAAGTGTTAAGTGTCTGAGGCCGGATTTGAACTCAGGTACTCCTGACTGGAGGGCCGGTGCTCTACCCACTGCGCCACCTAGCTGCCCCATGACTTGTTTTAAATGTTAACTTTAAGATGTCTCTGGGACATACAGCTTGAAATGTCCAATAAGGAACTGGTGATATGGGACTGGAGCTCAGGGGAAACAATGGGACTGAATTTCTAGATCTAAGAGATGATACCTAAACTCATTGGAGCTGAAGAAGTAGGGGAGGGGAGAGAGAGAGAGAGAGAGAGAGAGAGAGAGAGAGAATAGGGATGGAAGAAGGCCTAGAACAGACACCTGGGGAATACTCACTTTTAGCAGGCATGACACAGATGATTGAGCTAGCAAAAGAAATCAAGGGGAGCTCAAACAGGTAAGAGGAAAACCAAAAGAAATTTGTGAGCAAAGAGGAAAGCACATCCAATAGAAGGATATCATCAATGGTATCAAATGCAGGAGAGAGGTCAAGGAAGGTAAAGACTGAGGAAAAAACCATTGACAATTAAAAGATTGTTGGTAACTAAAAAGAGAAGTTTCAGTTGAATGAAGCCAAATACAAAGGGCGGTAGTGAGAGGAAGTGGAGGCAATGAGTGCTAAAAGCTGTTTCTATAAATTTTGCTGAGAAAAGAAACAGATAACTAGAAAGGATGGAAGGATCTGGTGAAGCTTTTTTAAGGAAAAGGGAGACAGAGGCACATCTGAAGGCAGTAGGGAAGGAACCAGTGGGTAAGGAGAGTGTGAAATGAGAAAGAAAGGATGATTAACAGGGCAAGTTGCTGGAAAAGGACAGTAATGGAATCAAGGGCAGGTATGGTAGAAGGGTTGGCCTCATTATCAGAGGCTTTGAGGAAAAAAAGAGAGATGCTATAACAAAAGTAAATTCATATTGATCATAAATATCATTTCAACTCCCATCACAAAAGACTTACTTGCTACTTGATGCATTTCTTCCATACAAGCCCTTATAACTGACCGATAGTTTTTACTCACTCGAACCAATCTGTAAAGAATAAAAAAGCCTTTTTACAAAAAGCATTCAGTTGGAAATTGAGGGGATGCCCATCAACTGGGACATGGCTGAATAAGTTGTAGTATATGCTTGTAATGGTGTAAGAAATGTGCTATAAGAAATGATGAGCAGGGGGGCAGCTAGGTAGCGCAGTGGATAGAGCACCAGCCCTGGAGTCAGGAGGACCTGAGTTCAAATCCGGCCTCAGACACTTAGCACTTACTAGCTGTGTGACCCTAGGCAAGTCACTTAACCCCAATTGCCTCACAAAAAAAAAACAACCAACAACCAAACAAATAACAAATAACAAGAAATGATGAGCAGGATGCTTTCAGAAAAACCTGGGAAGATTTCCGTGAACATCAGAATGATGTGAGCAGAATAAGGAGAACATTATACACAGTCACAGCAATATTAAATAATGATCAACTGTGAATGCCTTAGCTATTCTCAGCAACACAATGATCCAAGACAATTACAAAGGATTCATGTTAAAAAATGCTATCCACCTCCAGAGAAAGAACTGATGGAGTCCAAATGCAGATTGAAGCTTACTATTTTTCACTTTTTTGTGTGTTTTTGGAGGTCTGTGTTTTCTTTCACAAAATGACTAAAGTAGAAATGTTTTGCATGATTGCACATGTATAACTTATATGAAATTACTTACTTTCTCATGGAAGAGTGAAGAAAGGGGGAAAGAGGGGGCAGCTGGGTGACACAGTGGATAAAGCACAGGCCCTGGATTCAGGAGGACCTGAGTTCAAATCCAGCCTCAGACACTTGACACTTACTAGCTGTGTGGCCCTGAGCAAGTCACTTAATCCCAATTGCCTCACCCCTCCCCCCCAAGAAAAAAGGCAGGAGAGGGAAAGAATTTGGAACTCAAATTTTTTTTTAAATGTAAAAATTGTTTTCCCATGCAATCCGAAAAAAAAGTATTATTTTTAAAAATAATGTTCTGCAAGGATTTGTCTAAAATGTGTATGAAGAAAGCAGAACCCAAAGAATAAATGGAGCTATAACAATGTAAATGAAAAAAATTAAAAGGTTAAAGTCAGGCCACATAAAATGAATAATGTTACCAAATTTTTGTTACTAAATAGTAAACTACAAAGCATAAAGTGACACATAGTATCAGTTTCAATTACTATACTAGGCAATTTTGCTTAACTGTATTATATACTCTGTATGCCACAATGAAAAATCCCAGGAATGTCATAACCAAAATCTAGAACTTGAAGATTAAAGAAAAAAATGCATTTTACATTCAGAAGAGTTTAAATACTAAGGAGCTTCAATTGATAAAAAAGATGTCTTCTTGATTCTCATTCTGATATGAGGGATTTTTGTTTGTTAGCTAAAATGTTTTGGCCAGGTTCAAAATGCTTATACTTTTTTCTTTTTTACACAAGAAACACCTTCACCATGCAAGTGACCCCCCTAAGCCTCAGAGTAGTCATTATTGTCATCACCATTTAGAGATCTCAAGTTACCCATCAAACCTTACTTATAATAAAATTGGTTTCCACATGAAATCATTACCCTCTAGGTGCAAGAGCTATGTAGGTACTGTGAGTTCATCCATTTACACCATGACTAAAGTTTGCCTTTTCTTAACCTTCAGATTTGTATGGGGTTTTAGCTTTGCATTTATTTCTCTGCTGTTACCACTTAACTGGCTTAACAGTTTGAGTAATGAGAATGACCTAAAATGTAATGTTTTATTATAGAAATGGCTGTTAAAAGCATCAACAAACTTCATGTATGTATGTGTGTGTATGTATGTGTGTGTATGTATGTGTGTGTGCACATATGTGTATATATGTATACACACACATATTCTGTGAGGAACTTGTTTGGGTGTTAGTTAAGAAGTGTCTGTCCTGGGGGCAGCTAGGTGGTGAAGTGGATAGAGCACCAGCCCTGGATTCAGGAGGACCTGAGTTCAAATGTGGCCTCAGACACTTAACACTGGGCAAGTCAATTAACCCCAACTGCCCTGAAAAAAACAAGCAGTGTCTGTCCTGTCAAAACAAAAACTTTTTAAATGACTTGCACATTTTAAAAATACCCCACAAAATCCAATTCCTTATTATTTCCCTCTTCCTATACTCCATTCCTCCTCCCAATACCCAAAAAAGAATCAGGGCAATTTGATTCAAAGTCCACAGGATGGGTCACATATGTAAGTGATGCAACAGCACACCTAATAGGATATGAATTCTGAGTCATTTTCCAGTTGTGGTGATAGCTTCCACTGACCCATCCTGTTGAGACCCCTAAGACCAACACTGAGTATTTATAAGAAGGAAGGCCAGGGTACATCTCTAGTCATTTTTCTATGTAAAAATACCTAAAAGGCATAATAGGAAATTACCCTCATTACTGGCACCATGTGATAACTAACTAACCTCAACACAGCACAGGGTCAATGGCTCCATCCTAGTTTTCTGTTCTCTTGGTAAGAAAGAGTTATAGCCCCCAAAAAACCCCACTTTAAAAAACTGATCCCCAACTAATTAACTCTTAGAAAAAGATGGCCTGGGGTGATGCACAAGTAATTCAGAGGCATGCAACTAAGATAATCTCTTTTTTAGATAATTTACATTTCTCAAAGTCCAGAAAAATTTGAGCCTATAAAATCTTACTATCCATTGCAACAAGTTCAACTTAAGCAATGAGTTGGGAGTTATTTCATTTGGCTTGTCAGGGAGTCAACCTGGCATAATGGGAAGAGAACTTGATTTAGTATGAGATGGTTTAGCTTACAGTCCCAACTCCGACACTGTTGTAACCTCAGGAAAGTCTAGGTTTTCTCATCTGCAAAATGGGTATTATATAGGCATTAGCTACTTCAAGGGATATTGTGAAGAGAGTTAGATAAATGTGAGTTGCCACTTCCTTCAACAAGCTACTTACTGAGCTTTCCTGGATTTTCCTGTTGATTCTTCCTCAATCCTCTGGAGCCCCACAAAGATGCCATGGGACTCGTTGAAAAGTTTCCGTAGGATACGAGAGTAAACATCTATATCCTTTCGGACTATATAGATGAAGGGGCAGCCCAACACCTTCTCTTCTTTCTCTGAAATGGAACAAAATAAAAATACTCTCTTCTAAAACCTAAATAATCAAACTGAATATCTCACTATAGGGATAGATACCGAACCCATGATTTCATTTGTATATGGCAGGGCTTCTTAAACTGTTGGTCACAACCCCATATAGGGTCACGTAACTGAATGTGGCGGGGTAGCTGCAGCCTTAGTTCTAAACACACAACATGAGCACTTTGCACTACACATGCCAACACTGGGTTGCATAAAAATTTCTAGGGCAAAAGGGGACTGCAAGTGGAAAAAGTTTAAGAAGCCCTGGTATAGGGAACTTGTGTTCTTGATAAGAAGGGCCTTGACAAAAGAAAGGCCACCTAATTACCAGAGATTGGGGGAAAAGAGGAGAGATGTTTTAATTTATAGTCTAACAGAGCTGTCTAGGACACTGAAGTTCACTGGCTTGCCCAGGGTCACAAAGTCAATATGCTTCAGGGGAAGGACTTAAACCCAGCCTGGTTTTCCTGGCTTCACATACAGTTTTCTATCTACTGTGCCACCCTGCTTCTATTTAGCTATTACAATTTTATTAATTTGCTGCTGGCCCCACTAAGGACACCCAAAACAGGAGATAAAAAAACGTAGTCATTTATCAACCATCGACATATAAATTATTCATGGTAAACTTGTAATCTATCACTACTGTACCACACACCAAAGTATGTTAACTCTCTCAGTTTCAATGTGCTACTTCTCTCAATTCTCAATAAATTGGTATGTGATTAAAGGCTTCAAATTTGATATTTGCACAAAACGGTTAACAAGAGTAAAGCTTTTGCCAAAATAATGTAATATACTCTAAATAGATAATTTTTGTAAAACTTGTAACAATAGCACACACCCTCGCTCCATAGAGATGACAGAACAGTTGGCTACTTGGTGTCTCATCAACAAGTGCAACCAGTGTTCCATGATGATCTCTAAAATAGAAACCATAGGTCTACATAACTTTCTGATACAAAAACAATTTCTAGAACAGGTTTTGTTGGTGTTCAGTGGTTTGCATGAATAGATTTTCGATGAGCACAACAGAAAACAAAAGGAACCATGTGGTACAGATCTGTGTTTCCACCTAGTACGTAACACACTAGAAGTGCTGATATGTTTTCCTGTTCAATATGTAAAAGTGCCATCTGGATGCACTTTCTATAAGGTTCTACTAAGAGGATCCCTAATGTGGTAGCTGAAGCCCTGCTCTGCAAGAAATTTCCAATACTCAAATTTCCTGCTAGGGAAATAACAAAGGGTTAAAAATAACATTTTTAAACTAGGAAATTAAGGAAAAACAGCTCTCAAGAATTAGCTAAATTGAAAAATAGATCATTTACCCCAAATCCCACAAATAAGTCTTTCATTAGATCTAATATGCTTCTTGCAATAAAGGAAGAAACTATGTATTTTAATAAAGTTCCCTCAAAGATTTGTAAGAAAACCTCTCTAAAAAGCACCAAGATTTCCCTGCTGAGAGGGCAGCAAGCAATACAGTAGCATTCACAAGAACTTTATTTATTTGGTGAGGCAATTGGGGTTAAGTGACTTGCCCAGGGTCACACAGCTAGTAAGTATTAAGTGCCTGAGGCCGGATTTGAACTCAGGTCCTCCTGAGTCCAGGGCCGGTGCTCTATCTACTGTGTCACCTAGCTGCCCCTACACAAGAACTTTTTTAAAAAGTTTATTATGTTACTGCTGAAAAAATTTTCATTGAATACATTAGACCTATCTTCAATAGATGGGTGGTGTTCAAAAGAACAAAAATTTAAAAATGCATTCTTCCCAATAAACGCATCTCTGGCCATGCTGCCAGTAATTAGCCCTAGAAAGCTCATAAAACTAAAACATTCTTTAATCTATTTAACACTGTGAACAGAAAATAGATAACCAAAGCATCCTGAAAGCATCATTCTAATAAGAGCAGCTGTTAAGGAGAATGAAACACTTACAGTCTTTTTTTTTTTTTTCCTGGGCAATGAGGGTTAAGTGATGTGCCCAGGGTCACACAGCTAGTAAGTGTCAAGTGTCTGAGGCAAGATTTGAACTCAGGTCCTCCTGAATCCATGGCCAGTGCTTTATCCACTGTGCTACCTAGCTGCCTCCACTTACAGTCTTAGTGGGCAGAGAAAAAGGAAAAATAAAAGCTCCTTCTGAACAAGAATGAAAACAAAGAGTAGGCAGGAAACATACCCATCCTTAGACCAGAAAGACTGATCACACTGACAGTTTATTCTAAACTACGAGTTTTTCAAGCTTCATGAGATTCTCCATCATGACTAAGCCCATACAACTGCCAAAGCTTCCAAAATTTAAAACAACCATAAATGAATCCAAATTTCTCATGCCCCCGCTGGTCACAATCCCTAACAACACAGACATACCAACAAAGGTTGCCCAGGGGAATCCACACAAAGAGAGCAAGAATTAATTACCTTTTTTTTTGAACAAAGTTTCACACACCAGCATCTCTCCAGGTCCCCAGTCAAAACACATTTGCCTCTTCTTGGAATTTATCCCTGGAATCAACTAGGAAGAAGCAAGACAAGATAACTGTCAAACTCTCCTTGATGAAAGAAATCTGAAGGCTTGAAATTTCAAATATTTGTTTAAATAAGCCTAAAAGCAGTAATAAGCAATCAAAAATACTTCTTAAGCACCTTTGTGGATGTGGAATTGTACCAAGGTTAGGGGGTCACATAAGTCAAGTCACCGAACCAATCCCCTTGTAATAAATGCAAATAAATACAATTTTATTTGTTTTGTTCCACCATCACAGACTGTGCCCCTAAACAGAACCCCCATCACACAAATGCAAATAGTTAAGAGGAGTGTTACAACTGAAACACATACTGCCCCCAAGTAAACAGCACAGAATACAAACTGACAGTAGCCTCATCTTTGTATACTCTAGAAATATGAACAACTGACTGGTTGTGGGATTTTATACTAAATCAGGCAAATACTATCAACCTTTAACAATTTAAGAATCACACACTGAATTAAAGGCTGCTGCTATCCTATAGTGCAGGGGTAAGCAAACTCTGGTCTGTCACCTATATAGTTAAATATACTTTAAAAAATACATTATTTGGGGCAGCTAGGTGGCGCAGTGGATAGAGCACCGGCCCTGGACTCAGGAGGACCTGAGTTCAAATCTGGCCTCAGACACTTAACACTTACTAGCTGTGTGACCCTGGGCAAGTCACTTAACCCCAATTGCCTCACTAAAAAAAAAAAATACATTATTTGCCTTTGCTGACTAGCTGTGTAACTGTGGATTACCTGAAGTCATTCAAGTCTCTAAGCCTCAGTTTTCTTATCTGTAAAGTGGAGATAATCCTACTAGCACAATATGTACCTCACAGGGTTATTATGAGGATGATTGAGAATGTATTCAAAGGATTTTGTAAATCTTCAAATACTATATAAATATCAGCTATTATCACATCAGACTAGTTTCTTACCTGATAATCTGTAATCTCCCTGACATTGCTGTAGTGGTACACTACACCTTTCCAGCCTGTGTGATTCTTGTCCACATCCTCCCACTAATCCTCTGCATGCCTCTGCTCAGCTCCAGATGCACTGATGTTTCCATAAAAGCATGTGGGCATTAGGGATCCTTGCTCTCAATAGATTTCTCCCACTCCTCTTCTGGTCATACACCTCTCTAATGACCTCCTTTATGGCACTGCTCTTTATTGGCAACATGTCATAGCCTAGCATGCATTGTTCCACTGCCTTCTGGGTAAAACTATGCTAGCCCCATTATATATGATACTCACTTCAACACATAAGTTGGCAAACAATACGAAGTCTTAAAAAGATTTGTAAACTACAAATGATCGCATGAAAACATGCTCTGAGTCACCAGGAGCAAAAAATGCAAATTAAAACAATGCTGAGCTTTTACTTCCCCAAGAAAATTGGCAAAGATGACAAAAGATGGGAATAGTCAATGTTGAAGGTCTATGGGCAAGACAATCATCGTAATGCACTACTGGAGGAGCTCACCACTTGGGATTTCAGTATGGACTTATGTTGCAAAAGTGACGGTGGTAGCACAGAAATGCAGACAAAATGAATGCCTATTGATTAGGAAAAGGATAAAAAACCCTATAATATAGGAATGTAATTAATTACTGTGCACTAAGAAATAGGGTCAGAGAAGAGCGGGAAGATTTGTATGACATGATCAAAGTTAATACAGTCCAGGGGGCAGCTAGGTGGCGAAGTGGATAAAGCACTGGCTCTGGATTCAGGAGGACCTGAGTTCAAATCCGGTCTCAGACACTTAACACTTAACTGTGTGACCCTAGGCAAGTCACTTAACCCCAATTGCCTCACTTAAAAAAAAAAAAAAAGGATTCTAATGTATGATTTAATGGCCCCAATTCTATTTGAGTTTGACAACACTGGTAGACAATGCCATACAAAGTATCTGTATTGGATGCTTTGCCGAACTGTTTCTGTCAATTAACCAATAATATTTATTAAGCACCTACCCTGTGTGTCAAGCACTGGGGATGAAAAGACAAAGATGAAAGTCTCTCCACTCAATCAGGAGAGATAACATATATACACATATATGTACACATATAGGTATATAATATACACTATACCCATTATACAAACACATAAAATAAATACAAAGCACTTGGAGGGAGGGGTTAAGAAAAATCTTCATGAAAATGTCAGAAAGAGTTTTGAAAGAAAAAAAGATTCTGATATAATGCTGAAGGACTTATGAAAATTGCGATCCATCTACAGAGAAAGAACTGATAGTATCTGAAAACAGATGGAAACAAATTTTTTTAAAAATTGTTCTGTTTCTGACAATTCCTTAATCTGAAGTTTTGTTTTTTGACTGTTTTCTCTCACAACCTAGCTAATGTGGGAATGTTTTCCATGAATACTCGTGTATAACTTATTTTGAATTGCTTGAGTTCTTGTGGGTGAGGGGTGGGGAAGAAAGGGAGGAAGAAAAGTTGGAACACAAAGTTTTTAAAAATTGACATCAAAATTTGTTTTTACATATATTTTGGAAAATAAAATTCTATTCAGAAAAAGAAAAAAAAGAAAAAGATATTCTTAGAGGCAATGACCAATTGAAAGGAACAGAAAGGAGATGGAGTGTCATACAAGAGGGACAAGAAGGAGGCCAGCTTGTACTGGACCACAAAGTGTAAAAAAGGGAGTAATGCATAATGATAATGGTGGAAAGGTAGCTGGAGGACATGTTGTAAGGCCTTTAAATGCTAGAAAGAACAGGAAACCTCTGGAGTTTACTGAGCAGGGATATGATATGGTGTGATCCAAACTTTCAGGAAAATCCTTTTAGCATTTGTGTAAGACCGATTAAGAAGCTGTGGCAGTGAAAGGTGATACAGGCTTGAATTATGGTGGTGGTTGTGAATAGAAAAATCAGCTCTGATGCAAAAGATGTCATAGACACAAAAATGGCCAGATGAGGGGCAGCTAGGTGGTACAGTGGATAAAGCACCAAACCCAGATTCAGGAGGACCTGGTCTCAGACACTTGATACTTACTAGCTGTGTGACCTTGGGCAAGTCACTTAATAACCCTCATTGCCCCACCCTACCCCACCAAAAAGAAATGGCAAGATGTGTCAACTGACTGGCTATATGTGTGATAAGAAAGAACAAGTACTTTGGGGTGACACCAAGACTGCAAATCTGAGTGATCAGAAGGTAGGTGGTGCTCAACAGAAATAGAGAAATTCAGAAGAAGTGAACCTGGGTGAGGTTGAGGGGAAAGAAGATGAGTTCAGTTTTGGACATGTTGGGTTTGCGATGTCTATAGGCAACCTAGTTTGAAATCTCCAATGGAGATATATGAGCAACACTCAGGAGAGACCAAGACAGGATACACAGAATTTAGGAATCATTTCTACAGACATGATAATTAAACCTATGGGACTTTCTGAAGTCACCAAGCAAGAGACAAGAAGTAGGCCCTGGACAGAGCCCTGGAGTATATCCCCAGTTAAGGGGCTAATATTGAATATGAACCAGAACAGGATGCAATCTAGAAAGAGTGGGAAATGACTGGTGCCAAGACAAAAGGCATCAATAAGATGCAGTTTAAGAAAAATAAATCTTTATTCTTTTTTGTTTGTTTTGTTTTTTGGCAGGGCAGTGAGGGTTAAGTGACTTGCCCAGGGTCACACAGCTAGTAAGTGTCAAGTGTCTGAGGCTGGATTTGAACTCAGGTACTCCTGAATCCAGGACCAGCGCTTTATCCACTGTGCCATCTAGCTACCCCCAAATCTCTATATTGTTAAGCAGCATTATCTCAGTTATATCAGATTGTCATGCAATTTGGAAATATAAGCTAGTATTTATGTGGGTTATGGAATTTTTCTAAAATCCTATTTTGTTCTACTACTACTTACAGAAATAACAACATGCACTTCCTGAGTATGTAATTTTTTTCCTGCCCATCTAGCTTCAGCAGTGATTCACAGAATCTATTTAACTAGGGGCAGCTAGGTGGCACAGTGGATAAAGCACCAGCCCTGGATTCAGGAGGGCCTGAGTTCAAGTACAGCTTCCTCAGACACTTGACACTTACTAGCTGTGTGACCCTGGGCAAGTCACTTAACCCTCACTGCCCCCCCCCAAAGAAATGATAAGCAGGATGCTATCAGAAGGACTTATGAAAAATGCAATCCATCTACAAAGAAGGAACTGATGGTATCTGAATACAGACTGAAGCATAATTTTTTTGTTAGTTCCTCTTTCCAAAGTTTTTTATGTCTGTTTTCTTTCACAACATGACAAATGTGGAAATGTTTTGCATGACTGCACATGTATAACTTAAATTGAATTGCTTGAGTTCTTAAGGCGGGGTGGGGAGGGAGGGAAGAAGAGAATTTGGAACACAGTTTTAAAAATCGATGTGAAAATTTGTTTTTACATGTAACTTGGGGAAAACTCTAAATAAATAAATAGAATGGAATAGAACATATAGTACTTTCTATGTGCCAGGAGGACTATCATCACACTGACCTCATTTGATAGCTGAGGAAAGTGAGGCAGAGATTGACTCCCTAGGGTAAACAAAAGTGTAAAATGGGCTCAGTAAAGCGCTTTTCAAACCCTGGGCAGGTCACTTAACTTTTTTTTTTTTGGCGGGGCAATGAGGGCCCAGGATCACACAGCTAGTAAATGTCAAGTGTCTAAGGCCAGGCCGTGGTCACTTAACTTCTGACTGCTTCACTTTCTTCAGCTGAAATATGGATATAATGACATCACCTATCTCTCAGGGTTCTTGTGGGGATCAAATGAGATATCTGTAAAAGGGCTTGGCACAAAGTGCTATATAAATCTCTTCTCTTCCCTCTGGAACATAGAAAGTACTATAGAAGTGTTAGCTATTGTTAATATTTCAATTACTAAAGTAAACATCAACAACTCTGCAAAGTAGGTGAGGTCATTATTCCCATTTTACAAATTAGGTAACTGATACTGTAAGTGCGGCAGTGACTCGCTCAGGGTCAAAGAGGTGGGAAGTGGCTGAGGCTGAATCTGAACCCAGGTCCCCGGACTCCACGCCCAGCAGTCCATCCACTACGCTACGTTGCTAAGGCGACAACCAAAAAACACACACAAAAAAAAACCCCGACGAGGCCCCGGGAAAACCCGAGTTGTGTTTCTCAGGTGGAGTGGGAGGAGGGTGGGGAAGCGGAAAGCCCGGCCAGGGCGCAGGAGGAACACCCACGTGCGTAGGCGTGGCCAGGGCGCGAGCTAGAGACAAAGGAAATGCTGCCCAGCGACTCCCGGGACATGCCCCCTAGCAAGGCCGGGGCGCGCTCCCGAGTAGGGTCGTGGCCCCTAGAGGGGCGGGGCAGCGACCTCCGGCGGAAGGCGGGAAAGCACCCAGGCCACGCGTGGCTGTCCCTGGCCCTGTCAGCCCCGCGGCATAGACCTTACCGTGAGCGTGGGGTCGCCGTCCAGTTCCTCCATGTTGCAGGTCCGGTCAACGCAAGTACCAGGGGTTCCAGGGCCGCCACAAGCACCGGGACCCCGATCTCGCGCCTACGAAGGACCCCGGTCCAGAGCCTGGCTGGCCGCGGAAGTGCCTGTCAAGTCCCTCAGACTTTGAGCGCCTACGTGCGCATGCTCACACTAGCAACCCTTACGGGTAGCACCCTTGCCCGGGGCCTGGAAGTCGCCCCTCCGAAATCGCCGACCCTGAAGCATGGCATTCGTACTTCCATCAGTCTCTGACACCAGGCATCGCTGTGGGCAGCCCGCAACTGAGGCGGGGAAACGTTCCCCGGAGGTGGCGGGAGAGTTATTCAGTCTGATTCTTAGCACTGTTTAGGAAGCGCGGGATCGTGGGCCGGCTGCGCCCCCCAACGGCTCTGTGCGGAGACGCAGTCTGGATTGCCGTACAGTCCAGCCAGTCTGGGGACCTGCAGCCATCTAAGTGGCTTACCGATGCAGAACTGCAGCCCGCCCCATGCCGGGACTTGTCTGCACTGCATGGGCTAGCGGACAGTGCGGCTGCTGCACAAGACGCAGGCGTGAAAGGGGAATCTGTCAATGGGATTGCACTTGTTCCAAGGAAACACTGCCATAACAAACTAATCCTTCAACAACGGTAATGATGATGATAGTAATAATAATAATTGTAGTAGTAGTAGTTAACATTTACATATCACATACAATGATATGTGCCAGGCATGCACTGTGCAAAGCGCTTTACAAATATCTCATTTGAAAAAAAATCTCATTTGAGCCTCACAAACTACTATGGGATATGATAGGTGCTTCGAGGGAAAACAATCCTCTTCTCAATAATTCTCAGGAACTCAGCAGCTATGTGACAAAGGCTCTTTTATTTCCTTCTCATGAGGAGGCAACCTAGTGTGCAGCTAGTGGGTGCAGAAAATGGGGGCTTGCAAGCCTTGTTTTAAACCCTTTTTCATCATTTGTCCAATTACTCAAGGGTTACAAAACTAGCTAATCTAAATGCAGTATTCCCATCCCTAATCAGTTATTCCTTATATGGGCATAACTCAGGAGTGGACCTTATTGAGACCAGGGCTCTTTGAACCATGTGATTTTGTTAGCCAGAGGGGGAGGAGGGGATCTGAGACCTCTGTCCTAAAAACAGATCAGGAGGAGTATGATTGACTTGTTATATCCCCTTTGAGAGAATACCCATTTTCTCACAATCCCTCCTCTTTATTTTTTACTATTGGGCTCCTTTCATTCCATTTATTTAATATCTCCTCTGCCTCTTAGTCTAAATCTGTGAATATTAGCATTTGAGTGTTTGCCTTTACTTTCCCAAATGGAGTAACCTTTGTGAGAAGTCTCTGATTTAACCCTTGAAGGAAGGGAAGGATACAGCATAAAACTCCTGCCACTATAATGAGAGTGATGAGGATTGAGGCAGCGAAACCTTTCCATTTCCCAAACCAGGATTCCATCCATCCTGTCCAGGTGGTGTCAACCCCTGAATTTTCTGCTAATTCCTCAACCAGTGTACTTAAGCCTTTCAAGGCTCTAGTTTTTGAACCATCAGGGGCATTATTATTTGGGATAAAGGTGCAGCATTGGGGGCAGCTAGGTGGTGCAGTGGATAGAACCACTGGTCTTGGAGTCAGGAGGACCTGAGTTCAAATCCAGCCTCAGACACTTGACACTTTTTAGCTGTGTGACCCTGGGCAAGTCACTTAACCCCAATTGCCTCACACACCCCCCCCAAAAAAAAAAGAAAAGAAAAGAAAGGTTCAGCATTGGCCGCCCAGCATGACACACACTCCCACTTTTTCTGCTAACATCATATCAAGGGCTATTTTGTTTTCCCAAGCCATTTTGCTAGTTGCAGCCAGTTGTTCAGAAATACCCTGTACCACATCTCTAGTGTAATTAATGAACCTCTGCTGGTCCCAATCTACATTTTTAGTTATGGTCACCCACCATAGGAGAGATTCTGGCACACCCTGTGGGACTCCTATGCTGTCTAGGTAGATTGGAGCATCAGATGAGCCTTTTTGCCCCTCTGGGCTGTGTTTCTTTCTTGATTTAGACTTGGATTTGGAGAAATGCTCAGATGCCATGGTAAAGGGGGTGGCCAGCCGCACCAATCCACAAGTCCCAGCCCAGTTAGGGAGTAAGGTTGGTCTTAACACTTTTCCACCACAATACTACCATAGGTTGGCTCGGGGAAAGATCAGGAATGAAAAATCTACCGAGTTGTTCTTGGTTACTTCCCATGTTTGTACACAACTCATATTACCCAAGACCAGAAAACCTTCTCTCACCCGTCTGGAGAAACAGGCAGGATGGTTTCCTGGGATTCCAACAAAGGTGGGCATGATCTTTTCTGCTGTCCTTTTTATTACAGGGAAGAGTAGCTCCAAATCTCTGCAACTCTCATCCTTTGCCAACCCGTTCTGGTATAATTGAAGGAGACACAGGAACCCCTCCAGGCTAAAAGCTGGACTTAGAGTATGGGCAGCTGGTCTTCCCAAAGTGCTGACCCATTCTATCCAAGCATTTGAATCTCCAAACCCAGTCTCTGTCTCCACTGTGTCTCACATCCTTAACTTCAATGGCCTGTAACTCAGGAGTTTCAGAATTTCCTAATTTCCCCTCTGGACTCAGAGAGGTTATTTTTGGAGTCTTAAAAGGATAGAGGGATGTAGGATCCATGGAATTTTCAAAGGATATTCCTATTCTTCCTACAGGGTCAATTCTTCCTTCTGATGCCCATGTATCAAATCCATATGTTACAAAGGTCAGTCTATTTGGGTCGAGTTGTTCTTTTTGATACTCCTCTCCCTGGATACTTCCCTTAGTGTTATAAACTGGTTCTGGGCACATGCATTTCTCATAATCTCTAATCCTCTGCTGTACCCCAAGATCATGGTTATACAGGGCAACCTTACGAGTATCAGATTCTACTGTTTGTACTGACACACTCCTTTTTGTTGTGATGTGGTGCACTGGAATGGATTCAAGGGCATAACAGTACCCATACACCATCCACCATTCTGGTCCTGATAGTATAAAAAGGAATGTATGTGTCTTCCATCAGGCCAGGGATGAATCCTCATTCCTCCTTCTTTCCCCCCATAATACCCATCCTTTTTGCTCCTCCATTAATTGTTTGCCTGAGCAGCTCCCACTACCCCAAAATGTTACCTCCCTTTCCCCTTTTTGTATATTGTACATTAAAGTCTTTTTAAACTTCACCGTCGGTCCATCAGATTCCATATTCACAGTCCACTGCTCATGCTTTGGCTCTGGTTTTTCTTCTGGAAAAGGTGCCCCTTTTACTTGAGAGTAATGAGTCCAGTTTCACTCCTCAGTCCTCACTGCAGTGTAGTTGAAAAGTAACACCAGGAATGGCCCTTCCAATCAGGTTCCAACTTGTTGCTCTTACAGGCTCTTATCAATACCCAGTCTCCAGGCTTAAATTGATGAGCTGGAAACTTGAGAGGAGGAGTCTGGGATAGAAGTCCCTTCTGTCAGAGTAAAGAAACAGAGGCAGAGAGGCCAGAAATATATTCTCTGAGAAACATGTCTTTCATTTCTATTCTTGGGAACTCTGTTGTCTTTCCCAAGTAAGGATACTCAAATAACATTTCATATGGGGATGTTTTTACTTCCTTCTTAGGGGTGGTTCTTATCCTAATTAGGCCTAATGGAAGACATTTAGTCCACAGAAGCTTGGTTTCAAGCATTAATTAATTAATTGTTTTGTTTTGTTTTGTTTTGTTTTTTAGTGAGGCAATTGGGGTTAACTTAAGTAACTTGCCCAGGGTCACACACAGCTAGTAAGTGTTATGTGTCTGAGGCTGGATTTGAACTCAGGTACTTCTGACTCCAGGGCCCGTGCTCTATCCACTGCGCCACCTAGCTGCCCCTAAAGCATTAATTTAGATATTTGCTTTTTTAATGTTTGGTTCACTTTTTCTACCTTCCCTGAGGAGGGAGCTTGACAAGGAGTATGAAAATCCCATCTTATTTCTTGTTTTTATTTTTGTTTTTGGTGAGGCAGTGAGGGTTAAGTGACTTACCTAGGTTCACACAGCTTGTAAGTGTCGAGTGTCTGAGGTCAGATTTGAACTCAGGTCCTCCTGAATCCAGGGCCAGTGCTCTATCCACTGCACCACCTAGCTGCCCCCATCTTATTTCTAAAGCCCTCATTATTGATTGCAGGGTTTGAGCAGTAAAGTGGGTCTCATTATCTGAGTCTATATTCTCCACCAGTCCATACCTAGGAATGATCTGTTCTAATATCAGTTTAGCTACCACTTGGGAAGTAGCCTTTCCTGTGGGGAAAGCCTTGGCCCACCCTGTCAGGTGATCCACCAAGACTAATAGATATTTCAATTTCCCTATTGGTGGCATTTCTGTAAAATCTGCCTGCATACTCTGGAATGGTCTCAGTCCCAGGCCTGACCCCCAGGAATTCATTAACTTTTTAATTTCTTATTTATTTTTTGGCAAATTATACAGCCCTCACTAATCTGCTTTGCAATAGTATAAATCCCAATGCATCCATACCTTCTTTTTTTTTTTTTTTGCGGGGCTATGGGGGGTTAAGTGACTTGCCCATTGTCACACAGCCAGTAAGTGTCAAGTGTCTGAGGCCAGATTTGAACTCAAGTACTCCTGAATTCAGGGCCAATACTTTATCCACTGTGCCACCTAGCTGCCTCCCATACCTTCTTTTTTTTTTTTTTTTTGGTGAGGCAATTGGGGTTAAGTGACTTGCCCAGGGTCACACAGCTAGTAATTGTCAAGTGTCCAAGGCCACATTTGAACTCAGGTCCTCCTGAATCCAGGGCCGGTGCTCTATCCACTGTACCACCTAGCTGCCCCCCATACCTTCTTTTTTGTTGGTTTTTTTTTTGTTTTTTTAGTAAGGCAATTGGGGTTAAGTGACTTGCCCAGGGTCACACAGCTAGTAAGTGTCAAGTGTCTGAGACTGGATTTGAACTCAGGTACTCCTGAATCCAGGGCTGGTGCTCTATCCACTGCACCACCTAGCTGCCCCCCATACCTTCTTAATATGATATTACACATAGTCTGTGCTCCCAAATGGTTCCCCTGATGCAGAGTGCCCATGAGTTCTCTCATGATGGCTCTGTTAACCATTTCCCTCCTATCAGGAAGTACCCATTGCCCTCTATCTGTGCATTGAGCCCCCACCTCCCTGAGTTTTCCACACATGTACTATTCCAAAGACATACTTTGAATGAGTATATATAGTTCCTAAGTCACTGGCTAAGCATTTTAATGCTTGATTCAAAGAATATAGTTCACAAGTTTGTGCTGACCAGTTATTTGGCAGCCTTCCACTCTCTATGACCATAGCATATGTAAAGTTGCTATCTAGCTAGACTGTCTAAAATTATCTAATGAGTGGTCACCAATAAATTATAAGCTTTAGCAAGAGTTTAGACTTTTAAGCATTTATTAAGGAGAATAAGAATTTGGTTAAGAGAGAGAGAGAGGCCTAAATGCCTACACATAGATGCCTATCTATCTCAGGGAGCCAGTATTTCCAGCGGTATTTTTTCCAGTATTTCCCCCCCCCCCAGCCCCAAGAGAGTGAGAGAGCGAGCCTTACCCCTTCTTCATCCCACAAGCCTTCTGTGAAACCCGGAACATCTCATCCACACACTCCAAGCTAATTGGCTGGTAGCTTTGATAGACAGTACCCACAAATAAACATCACTTCCTGACACCAAGGAACTGACCTTCCAAACCACATGGGTTGCCCTCAGACACCTTCTCCTCATGGCGGAGCTTTCCTATAGTAACACTCCAGCAGGTGGTATCACTCCATAAAAAATTGGAGTTAGGGGACATACCTGGAGTTATGCAGTGGGTGACTGTCTTGTGTCTGAGGCCAGGTTTTGGCTGAGATCCCCCTGGGTCTGGGGCAGATGCTTTGTCCACTGTGTCACCTAGATGCCCCATGATGACATCTTCAGGGTTAAATTGAGGGGGGAGGGGAATGCACTGGGGGAGGGGAAGGACAGAGGTAGCATGGGGTGAAATCCCACATGAAAAAAACAGGAAAGGGCTTATGGAGTGGGGGAAGAGATGGGGGAGGAGCAGGGCAGTAAATTAATTTTACACATCAGAATAGGCTCAAAGACCTTAATCTCATCAGAGTTGCCTCAAGGAGGAATTAACATATACACACCCAATTGGATGGGGTAATCTATCTAAGCAGGGCAGTGAATTAGCCTTACACTCATCAGAACTGGCTCAAAGACCTCAATCTCATTAGAATTGGCCCAAGGAGGGAATAACATTACACACTCAATTGGGTTGAGTAATCTATCTAACCCTGCAGGAAAAGAGGAGGGGAAGGGGATAAAGAGAGAGGGGTAAAAGAAGGGAGGGCAGATTGGAGGAGGGGACAGACAGAAGCAAATCCCTTTTGAAGAGGCATAGGGTGAAAGAAGATAGATAATAGAGTAAATATCATGGAGAAGGGAATAGGATAGAGGGAAACAGTCAACAATAGTAATCATGAGAAAGAGAAAAGGGGGAAAAATTGTGCAAAAAAATTTATAGCAACTCTTTGTGGTGGCTAAGTATTGGGAATCAAGGGAATGTCCATCAATTGAGGAATGACTGAAGAAGCTGTGTTATATGATTATAGTGGAATGGTATTGTGCTATAGGAAATGACAAACAGGATATCAGAAAAACCTAGAAAGACTCATATGAACTGATGTATAGTGAAATGAGCAGAACTAAGAGGACACTGTGCATAGTGACAGCAGTAATGTTGGATGAGCAGTTGTGAATGACTTAACTACTCTCAGCAATACAATGATCCAAGACAATCCCAAGGGACTAATGATGAAGAAGCTTACTATCAGGGCAACTAGGTGGCACAGTGGATAAAGCACCCGCCCTGGATTCAGGAGTACCTGAGTTCAAATCTGGCCTCAGACACTTAACACTTACTAGCTGTGTGACCCTGGGCAAGTCACTTAACCCTCATTGCCCTAAAAAAAAAAAAGAACCTTACTATCCACCCCCATAGAAAGAACTGACAAAAATAGCACTTGTGGATTGTACATATATAACCTGGTTGATGTCTTGTGGAAGGGGGAGGAAGAAAAATTTTTTTTCTTTTTTTTAACAAACATTTATTTTATTTTTTCCAGTTACATGTAAGGGTAGTTTTCAACATTCATTTTCATAAGATTTAGAGTTCCAAATTTTTCTCCCCCCAAACATTGCCACGTGAAAAAATGTTCTAAAACTCTGTTGATTAGAGAAATGAAAAATTTAAACAACTCTGAGATACCACTTCACACCTATCAGATTGGCTAACAGGACCAAAAAAGAAAATAATAAATGTTGGAGAAGATGTAGAAAAATTGAAATGCATTGTTGGTGGAGTTGTGAACTAATCCAACCATTCTGGAGAGCAATTTGGAACTCTGCCCAAAGGGCTATAGGGCTGTGCATACCACTACTAGGTCTGTATCCCAAAGAGATCATTAAAAAAAGGAAAAAGGACCCACATGTACAAAAATATTTATAGCAGCTCTCTTTGTGGTGGCAAAGAATTGGAAATTGATGGGATGCCCATCAAATAGGGAATGGCTGAACAAGTTGTGGTAAATGAATATATGGAATACTACTGTGCTACAAGAAATGATGAGCAGACAGATTTCAGAAAAACCTGGAAAGCCTTAAATGGATTGATGATAAATGAAATGAGCAGAACCATGAAAACATTGTACACAGTAATAGCAACATAGTATGATGATTGACTATAATAGACTTAGCTCTTCTCAGCAATACAATGATCCAAGACAATTCCAAAGGACTCATGATGAAAAATGCTCTTCACATCTAGAAAAAAAGAACTGTGGGGGGCAGCTAGGTGGTGCAGTGGATAGAGCAACAGCCCTGGAGTCAGGAGTACCTGAGTTCAAATCCGGCCTCAGATACTTAACACTAGCTGTGTGACCCTGGTCGAGTCACTTAACCCCAATTGCCTCACTAAAAAAAAAAAAAAGAACTTTTGTTGTTGTTGTTTTTTCTTCTTTCTTAAGGTTTTTTCCTTTTGTTCTGATTCTTCTATCGCAACATGACTAATGTGGAAGTAAGTTTAATGTGATTGTACATATATAGCCTATATCAGTTTGATTGCTGTCTTTGGGAGGGGAGAGGGAAGGAAGGGAGGGAAAAAAATTTGGAACTTAAAATCTTATAAAAACAAATGTTGAAAACTATCCTTACATGTAACTGGAAAAAAAATAAAATACTGTTAAGGGAATTTTTTAAAATTAAAAGCAAAAAAAAGGAAATAATTTGAATTACCTGAATAAATATTTTAATAAATCAGTCAACTTCCTCCACCCCCACCTAACGTGATAAAATGCTATACCCCTAATACATTTAACAGGTGGGAATACATCTCATTTGTTAACTAGGTGGGAAGGTCTGTACATCTGTTCAAATATAGCAAGAAATATGTTCTGATTGAGTGAGGAAACTTAGTTGTAGTCTGGAGGCCATCTATAAAATATTGAGCCAGTTTATGGCTGAGAGATTCAAATGCCCAGTGTTATAGGGAAATTGAGTGGGGGTTTGGGATAGGGGTTCTTAGGAATTCCTCTTTAAAGAATTATACCTGGGGACAGCTATGTGGTGCAGTGGATAAAGCACGAGCCCTGAATTCAGGAGGACCTGAGTTCAAATCTGGCCTCAGACATTTGACACTAGCTGTGTGACCCTGGGCAAGTCACTTAATCCTCATCGCCCTGAAAAAAAAAAGGATTATACCTTTTTGCACACAAATCCAATTAGAATAAAATAATAGTTTTATTTAGGGTGGTAGGTAAAGGATACCAAGAGAGAAATTCTTGGACTTCTCATGGGGAGAAGGCATGGCACAGAGCATGGCTCTGAGATACTTATCTCATCCAGAAGGAGACAGGTAAATCCTTTTATAGAGGCCCCATGGTGGTCCAATGAGGTGATCTTCTTGACTGTAGAAAGTTCCCTTATTGTGGGAGGACCATCCCCCACTGGTGGTGACTGGGGGAAGTTGGGTGAGAGGTGGCTCCAGATCTCTCAAACCATCTCTGTCCTCCTCAAGCCACAAAGGTGGCAGCCACACCTAATCTTATCTCCCCTAGGGATGGGGGAGACTGGAATGAAGGGTGGGGGTACTGGAGCTAACTCAGTCCCAATCCTATGCCACTTATCTCTTTAGGTGCATCTGTCCTTTGGTTTAGTTTCTCAAGGAGAACGTTCTTTGATTTACCCCAGAGAACTTCTGGGGTACACTAGGCCCATAACACCCAACAACAGAGAAGAGAGAGCATTTCCAGATATACTGGAGAAAGAAGCTTTTGGAGGCCAGAAAGGGGCAGAGTAAGCCCTGGCCTTGATTTCCTTCTGCCCCCAGTTCCACTTTGATTGGAGGGTTAGAGGATTTTTGTACTTCCCATATTTCCACTGGAATCCTTGAAGTGTTCCTGGATTAACTGGTGACAAAGTCTGCTTTGGGGAAGCAAGGTCAGACTGAACTCGATGAGGAAAGGTGGATTCAAGGCTTCACAAAGAAGAAAAATTAAGGTATACCTTTAAGATTGTGGCAAAAAAGTTCCTAAGAGCCATGATTTTGTCGCATGTGCTAAGTTCAAGCCCACTTTCCCCTGGAATCTGTACTTGTCAGAAGAACAATTCAAAGCAGACACCCATCAATGACAAATAGCTAAAGATGTAATGGTTCATGAATATGAAATATCCTGAGTTTGGGGAGGGGGGGACCAAAGAACCATAGGAAGATTTACATGGAAAAAATGCCAAGCAAAGTAAGCAGAGGTAGGAAAAACAAATATACACAGTGATTCCAAAAATGCAAGTGGAAAGAACACCCCCCCCCCAAAAAAAAGGAAGGAAAAAAGAAAGAAAGAAAGAAAGTTAAATGTGTTGTAATTATAATGACCAAACTTACCCCAAGAAATGTGATGAGAAAATTTATCTTCCTCCTCTCTTTGCCAAGGTGGAAGATTACTGGTGTGGAACATTGCTTATAATGTCTTTCTCAGTTAATTGTGCCCTGTGAATTCATAGTAAACTTGCCAGCCAAAATGGGGTACAGAAATTGTTTGCCAGACCTAGCTCTGAATGACTCATGATCAATAGTGTCAAACTCAAATAGAATGGATCCCTGGGCTGCATATTGACTTTAAAAACCACATATTAACATGTTCACTTTCATCTAACACTAAGAAACACTGCTGGCCTCCAGCCAGGAGCAGCACTGAGGCCCCCTCCCTTCCCTACTAAAGGTCCCCTCTCAGCTGTAGACCTATGTACATGTTCTGGACTGAGTTCAGTCGTGGAAGAACCTGAGTGATTCTAAAAGAGAAATTAGACTTCTTTTT
Source organism: Dromiciops gliroides (assembly GCF_019393635.1). Classification (NCBI taxonomy): domain Eukaryota; kingdom Metazoa; phylum Chordata; class Mammalia; order Microbiotheria; family Microbiotheriidae; genus Dromiciops; species Dromiciops gliroides. Next base: position 198,793,543 of record NC_057864.1, read on the forward strand.
CTCACACACTTTATCTCATTATGTCCCTCAGCATAGACACCTCTGGGGAAAAGTACTTAAATATTATGTTTTTAAAAAATAAAAAAATAAAGATTATGTTTTGGCTCATGCCTAAATTCTCCCCAAAAAGAGAAATTAAAAAATTATTCTATATACAATTTGAATCAAGTATGGAACAGGTATTTCCTACTCCCAAAAGAAATGCTAAATGGAGCACATTGACAGAAACAAACTAAATAAGGGGCAACAGTAACTACTGCCTACATGGTGCCAGGAGGTTAATCCTTAAATCCATCTAAACTGGAAGCAGTTTGCAAGGCTACTGACAAGGCATTTCACATTTCACCTTGGCTTGTACTCTCTTTGTACTCTCTTCCTCAAAGACCATGACTTCTGGGAAATCAAGCCAAGGATTTGGGTTCATCCTATTGCTGGTGGCCCTCCTCTTCAAGAGGCACTGGAGTAGTTGTCAGGAACTTTCCCTGGCCACTAGTCAGCATTGTATAAATTCTTTACCTGGTTCTGTTCAGGTCATGCTACATCAATTCATACAAGCCTTTCTAAGTTTTACTGGATGTCATATTCATAATTTCTTAAGTGGAATAATATTCTGTTACATTCACATACTCTCATTTGTTCAATCATTTCTCAATTGATGGGCACAACTTTGATTCTGGTCCTTTGCTACAAAAAAAAGGATCATAAATATTTGAGCACACAAGGTATTTTTCCTTTATCTTGGATCTCATAAGGACATACACGCAGTCAAGTGGTATTATTGGGTCTAAGGGTATACACAGTTTAATTTCTTTTCGGTTATTATCTTTTTCCAAAATGTTTAAGCCGATGCAGAGTTCTGTGGACAACCTTCCATGCTCCCAATAGCCTTCCATCAACTACTGTTTTCCTCTTTGCTAATAAAATGGGTGTGGGGTAGAACTTTAGGGTTATTTTATTTATATTTCTTTTCTTTTCTTTCTTTCTCTCTTTCTTTTTTTTTTCACAGTGCCTGCCCTTAAGGAACTTGCATTTTTTTTTTCTGTTTAGAATTTTATTTTCCAAATTACATATAAAACAAATTTTGACGTCAGTCAAACTTCCATTCCAACTTCTCTTCCTCCCTCCCTTCCCACCCCCCACTGCCAAGAACTCAAGCGATTCAATATAAGTTATGTATGAGTAGTCATGGAAAACATCTCCACATTAGTTAGGTTGTGAGAGAAAACAGATAAAAACAAAACTTCAGATTAAGGAATTGTCCAAAAAAAAAATGCTTCAATCTGTTTTCAGATACCATCAGTTCTTTCTCTGAAAACAGACTGCAATTTTCACAAGTCCTTCAGAGTGATATTGGATCATTGCATTGCTGAAAATAACCACGTGCTTCCCAGCAGATCATCTTACACTATTGCTGTTATTTTGTATTGGAATGATTGGAATGATGCCAACTGCTGGAGACTTACTTTGGGAAAACTCCACCATGAGGAGAAGGCCTCTGAGGGCAAGGCCATGCGGCTTTTCTTTGGCATCAGGAAGTGACATTTGCTTGTGGGAGGAAGAGGGGGTGAGGCTGATGCTCTGGCTGTTTCATGTGGACTCTGATGGAGAGCAGAGCTAGAAACGTGCTCTCCCTTTGATAGATAGATGAATCTAGGCCTTTCTCTCTCTCTTTACCAAATTCTTATTCTCCTTAATAAATGCTTAAAAGTCTAACTCTTGCTAAAGCTTATCATTTATTGTCGACTACTCATTAGATATTTTAGACAGACTAGCTAGATTTTTAGCCCCTTAAAGATAGCTTACCACGAAGAGGAAAGCTGAACCTCAATCTTCTGATCTTCTGGTTGGGTAAGAAATTTCTCTTTAAACTGCTAAGTACCGACTGTTTTCCCTTTAAATTTTCAAATGAGTTTTTTCAACTCCCTAAGTACCCTATTTCTGATTTTAGTCTGTTTAACCAGACAAATGGGGGATAAGATCATGTTAATGCTTTATTTTGGTTGATTTTCTCTTTTTACTTTTGTTAGAAGAGTTAGCAAGGTGCTCACACAAGGGAATATAAATATCCCCCCCTCTCCCAACCATGCCTTTTCAGAGAAACCTCTGACTCCTGCATTTTTTTTCAAATTCTAATGCTAAGAGGTTCTCTAATTTTGCATGCCTGGAGGTAACCCAGCCTCTAAAAGCCTTTAATCCCCTAGCAGTGGGGGAAGGGGAAACCAGTCCAGAGTTCAAAACCAAGTCTGATTCAAATTGCCCTGGTCCCTCCCCTCCTCTCCGGACCCCACCCTTTCCCCCTCCTCTGGTGCTACCTCCTACCACTCCCTTGGCCAAATCCCTTAATCCTCCTGCCAGGGAAGTCCAGAGATCTAATGCGCATGTGCAGCTTTCTCTACTTACATTTGCAGCTTCTACTCAGTTACCAGCCTCAGTCCTTCCCCAGCCTGGCTGTGATTCTGACTTGACCTGCTATGGCTCCCAGAAACCAACCTTGGAAAACCCTTTAAATGCCAGATATGATCTTTTTCTTCATAATTTTGCTAATCCGGCCTCAGACACGTAACACTTACTAGCTGTGTGACCCTGGGCAAGTAACTTAACCCCAATTGCCTCACTAAAAAAACAAAAAACAAAAAACAGAATATAATATCCTATGCTAAATAACAATATGTTAATAACAATATAGAAAAAGGGGGAGAGAAAAGTTTTGTCCAGAGGGGCAGTCCCTCATGAACACTTTGACATTGGTCTTGCAGAGGGAGGGCCTCTGCAGAGAGTACATGTTACAGATGGTATATAATAACAGAAGGAGATAACAAAAACTAACAAAACAAAACTGTTCATATAAAGTCTCTGAGTTCCCTTGTCTTCTTGAAGTGGTAAGATGTCATCATGAGGAAGCTGGATTCTGGTCTGGAAAACTGGGCTCTGGACTCTGGACTCTGATCTGGAAAACTGGATTCTGGACTCTGGTCTGGAAAGCTGGATTCTCTTCTTTAACTGTCTGTATTGCTGGATTTTTACTAAACCTTAGCATAGCATTGTCAATGATCAAATTAATAAATACAAATACAAATTAATAAATTTCATTACATTCCCTCCTTCATATAATAGAGGGTTGAGGTAGTTATGCAATCTATAACACTTCTTACCACCATGTGTCTGGATCAAAGCCAAATTTAGTATGTGTTCATGATACCTGAAAAATGCTATGGAAATATTATCATACCATATCTCATGGTTTTGAGACAGCCAGTGATTGTGCTAGGCCACAGGTGATTAGACTGAGTGAGACAAAAAGAAAACAAGTTCAGTTAAATTAGGTTATATTAGGAGGGAGAGAGGACGAAACTGGACTGTGTCTAGCAATTGTGCTCTACATAGTCGACATCATAAGCAAACAATGGACTTACGTATACCTGTCTCTCCTTTTGTTGCACATATATTCTCTCCAGGGCCTGCATTTAGTCTCTGAAATGATAAGTTTCCATACTTCCTAAATCTCATATTAATTTCACCAAAGACAGTATGATGGTAAAAATGTGTGCTATGCTGCATAACTGAAGATATACTAGCGATATATACAATAATTCCAAACCATACCCAGAGTATAATTACATATAAATGATAAATGAATATAAATAGCTGATTATATTAGACATTATTACATAATCTCTTTTTAGCAAGTAAACCACATCATCTTATACATGAATTCTCTAGTATAACAGTAGCAGATACTTAAAGTGGTGATCAATTTATCAAAAAGGAATAAGGCTTCAATCAGCAAGATTCAATATTCAATATGTTCATTGATAGATCAAGCAATAGGGTTCAATAACTCTAGAAAAAAAAGAATTCTGGTAGCTTCTGAGGCCCAATGGCCCCACCCACAGTATATACTTAAGATGTCTTTGAAAAGTCACTTAGTTTACAAAATTGAATTTAAAAAAAGCAAAAGAAACAAAAGTCAAAAAACAAAGAAAAGCCAAAAAACAAAAACAAAAAGCAAAAGCTTTGCTAAGCACTCTTTTGTGCTAAAGCCAAAACAAAAAACAAAAAAAGGATTAAATGATAGGTACAGGGAGGGGAAAGGGTGGGGGAGATTGAGGTGGGCCAGAAAACCAGGCCATGTGCTTCAGTGGTTTGCCTGTAGAAGGAAATGCTTGTTAAATTTTTAGATATTGGGGCAGCTAGGTGGCACAGTGGATAGAGCAACAGCCCTGGGGTCAGGAGTACCTGAGTTCAAATCCGGCCTCAAACACTTAACACTTACTAGCTGTGTGACCCTGGGCAAGTCACTTAACCCCAATTGCCTCACTAATAAAAAAAATTTTAAGGTATTTAAGCTGCTAGAATTTGGGGTATGCCACATTGTTTTAACTGGTTCCCCAATTCTCTGCATGCCAAAGTGGCAGGGGTTTCTGTATTGTCCTTGATTTTTCTAATGCTGTCATAATGTTTTCTATGGTAGAAAATGTGGAGTTCTCTAGCATCAGCTTTGTCTGTGCTACTGATTTTCAATAGGGGCTGATTCAACTCTCTTGATAGAGTCCACAATGCCATGAATAATCTTAGATCTAAACTTAGTCTATATTCCTTTATAAAACTCACCGAATCCCAAACTGCCTGCCAGGCTGAGAACCAGCACACCCAAAAGCCACACACAAAACACATGTGCCACCACGGCTAAGTTGAAAAGCCAGAGAGAGAAAAAGGCCTACATTCATCTATCTATTAAAGGGAGAGCACATTTCTAGCTCCCTTCTCCACCAGAGTCCTCAGGAAAGAGAGACAGTCAGAGTGCCAGGCTCCCCTTTCTTCCTCCCACAAGCAAACATCACTTCCTGACGCCAAAGAAAAGATCCATGGTCTTGCCCTCAGAGACCTTCACCTCATGGCAGAGCTTTTGTACAGTAAGTCTCCAGCAGGTGGCGTCATTCCAATCGTTACATCATACATGTGCATTTATGCAGAACATCTTCACCTTCCTTGAAAGTGTTTTGCTTTTTACTGCTCCCTCCCCCGATCTGCCCTTCCTTCCTTCCTCTCTTCTCCCTGCCTCCATGTCCTTCACCTCCCACTTTCCCTCAGGGCAAAATATATTACTATACCCACTTGAGTATGTATGTTATTCCTTCTTTGAGCCAATTCTGATGATACTAAGGTTCATTCACTCCCCCACTCCTTCCCCTTCTTCCCCTCCCCTCCATAAACTTTTTTCTTATTTCCTTCATGTGAGCTACCTCTCCCTAGTCCACCTCTCCCCTTCCCCCTCCCCAAGTGCATTCCTTCTACCCCTCAACCCTATTTTAAAGAAGTCATCATGGGTTAGCTAGGTGGCACAGTGGACAAAGCACCAGCCCTGGACCCAGGAGGTCCCAAGCCCAAATCTGGCCCCAGACATAAGCCACCCCACTCTGCTTGCCCCACAAAAAACAAGGATGAATAAAAAATAAATGCTTTACAGATATCATCCCTTCATATTCAGTTCAAACCTGTGTCCTCTTAAGTGTATTCCTTTTAGCTACCCTAATACTGAGAAAGATCTTATGAGTTAGGAGTATTATCTTCCCATGTAGGAATGTAAACAGTTTAATCTTTTAATATTCCTCATGATTTCTTTTTTCTGTTTACCTTTTTTTGTTTATTTTTTTGTTTTTTGTTTTTGTTTTGTTTTTAAGTGAGGCAATTGGAGTTAAGTGACTTGCCCAGGATCACACAGCTAGTAAGTGTTAAGTGTCTGAGGCCGGATTTGAACTCAGGTACTCCTGACTCCAGGGCCCGTGCTCTATCCACTGCGCCACCTAGCTGCCCCTTCTGTTCACCTTTTTATGCTTTGAAGAACAATCTGTTCATATGCCCAAAGGGCTATAGAACTATGCCAACAATACCACTGCCAGGTCTATATCCCAAAAACATCCCCAAAGAGAGGGAAAGACCTATTTATAAAAATATTTATAGCAGCTCTTTTTGTGGTGGCTAAGAATTAGAAATAAAAGGGAATGGGGCAGCTAGGTGGCACAGTGGATAGAGCACTGGCCCTGGAGTCAGGAGTACCTGAGTTCAAATCCAGCCTCAGACACTTAACACTTACTAGCTGTGTGACCCTGGGCAAGTCACTTAACCCCAATTGCCTCACTAAAAAAATAAAAAAAAAAAAAATAAAAGGGAATGACCATCAGTTGGAGAATGGCTAAACAAGTTGTGGTATATGGTTGTAATGAAATATTGTGCTGTAAGAAATGACAAGCAGGATGATTTGAGAAAGACCTGGAAAGACTTGTATGAACTGATGTACAGTAAAATGAGCAGAACCAAGAGAACATTGTGCAGAGAGACAGCACTATTGTTTGATGAAGAACTTAACTATTCTCAGCAATACACTGATCCAAGACAATCCCAAAGGACTAATAATAAAGCATACTATCCACCTCCAAAGAATCATACTGACAGAATGAAGAATGATATTTTTCTGTTTATTTCTTTAATTTTTTTCTTTTATTCAAATTTTCTTATACAAAAGGACTAATATGGAAATGTTTTATATAATTTCACATGTATAATCTATATCTGATTGCTTACTGCATGAGGAAGGGGGGAGAGAGGGAAGGAGGGATAAAATGTGGAATTCAAAACTTTAAGTAAAAATGTTTATTAAAATTAAATAAGTACATGTTCATATCTTTTGATTATTTATCTATTGGGGGATGACTCTTATTTGTATGTATTTATATTTATTCCCTCTATATCTTGACTTCCGGATCTTTATTAAATAAACCTGATGCCAAGATGTTTTTGATGGGCTTATTTTGAAGTACAGTCTCTCAAAATGTACTTCTACTATTTATAGTTCTTTTCAAACACTCAATGTGATTGAGATTGTTTTCATAATAGCCACAGCAGGAAACCCCATTTTATATAACTAAGAAGGGTACAATTTGTATTATTTGGGTAGTTTGCAGAGAACCCCTTTATTCATTTATAACCAAAACATAAGATTTTTTCAGGTTCAAATGTTTATTTCACAATAACAGCATAAGACAAATCTAATTAACCATTCTTATTTGAATAGAGTAAAATAAAAGATATTATATTTGTCTATAGCAAATGAATTCATTTTCCACTGAGGTTTTAAAATATCTAGATCTTTACAACAAAATGATACTTTTTCTATAGTCCAGTCAAATGATCAATAACTATGTCTTTATTTTCTTTTATTTCATTTTCAGAGAAAGTATTTTTTGTTGTTTTTTGTTTTTTGTTTTTTGCAGGGCAATGGGAGTTAAGTGACTTGTCCAGGATCACACAGCTAGTAAGTGTCAAGTGTCTGAGGCCGGATTTGAACTCAGGTACTCCTGAATCCAGGGCTGGTGCTTTATCCACTGTGCTATCTAGCCGCCCCCGAAAGTATTTTTTAAACTGGAAAACATTTATAAGAAAGGGAAGATTTAATTTTCTCCTCAGCTTAGGTGATATACTCATAAGATATGACAGAAAATGAAGTATTAACATCCCGTTATCCCTCTATGAAATATGAACACCTCTCTGACTGTGAAGAACAATGACATTGGATGAATAATCATTGGCCTTGTTGGTGGATGAACTTTAAAGGACAATGAACTTGTTATGGAGATAGTCATATTCACAGAGAAACCCAGCCCCTGACCTGATGAGATATGCTGAAGGTACCAGGAGATAGAGGAGAGACTGTGAGATGCCTTAAGGAATTGGGAGAGCAGTAGAACCATGAGTATAGGCAGCAACCACAAAGAGAAGGGCCAGAATTCTAGGATTAGGCATGAAGAGTGTCAAAACCGATGATATGACATATCCCCAAATAACATACGCCAAACAATAATTCTACAGTTTCTTTTTTTCCCTGAGTTTCCTAATAGGAGGCTGGAAACTTTTCTTCTAGGCATGAAAACTCCATTTATCTACTTTGTTTTAAATGTTTACTTTATAAACAGTGTTGATCATAGGCATTTGCTGGTCGGGATGTGCTTATTATTGGTTTTGTGGTAGGTTTTTTTGGTGGGCAATGAGGGTTAAGTGACTTGCCCAGGGTCACACAGCTAGTAAGTGTCAAGTGTCTGAGGCCAGATTTGAACTCAGGTCCTCCTGAATTCAGGGCCGGTGCTTGATTCACTGTGCCACCTAACTGCCCCAGGGTGTGCTTATTATTAAGATTTCATTTGGGGGGCAGCTAGGTGGTGCAGTGGATAGAGCACCAGCCCTGGATTCAGGAGGTCCTGAGTTCAAATCCGGCCTCAGACACTTGACACTTACTAGCTGTGTGACCCTGGGCAAGTCCCTCATTGCAACCGAAATAAATAAATAAAATTTTAAAAAATATATTTCACTTGGAGAACAAAAGAAGTTGATAAAGATCCCCAGAGAAGAGAAGATAGATTAAATACTATAGTATTTTGCCAAAGTAAATATGTTTGTGACTGGGGACTCAAAGCTTAAAAATAAAAATAGGGAAAATTGGGAGAATTATAAATCCTTTTATTACAATTTCTCAGAGTTTAGAAAATATGTTTATACCCATAAACCTATCTAGGTAATGAGTCAGTAGGATGGGGAGGAGCAATAGGAATGGTTGAACAACCTTAGTTACCATTCCATACCACACATATTATTTTGGATTTTTTTTTTTTAGCAAGGCAATTGGGGCTGGTGCTCTATCCACTGCGCCACCTAGCTGCCCCAGAAATTTATTATTGATGGCTCAACCTTTTAAAAATAAAAAGTTGCCTTAAGTCTCAGACTGAAAGCATGAATCTGAGGGTACTATATTGATTTGTTTTGATTTAACCAGAAGGGGGGAGAGTATGAGAGACTCTAGGAGCCCTCTCTAAACAATAACTAATCATCTATGACTGATAAAGGTGTGCCAATTATGACAGGTACAGGATAGGTCTAAGAAATGGCACATGTGCCAAGTCACTTCCCAGTAATTCTCCCCCAGAATAGCCTATGATACACTTCCATGCTGCCCAGTGGAAAGAATGGGCCACCACATCCTCAGAACAAAGCTTGCTATGTTTTATTTTGGTTTAGTTTCTTTCTGGCCTGCAAGTTTTTTTTTTTTCTGGATTTTGGTTCATACAAAAAGATATAGAATAAATCTAGGTTTCACTATTTGTATAAAAATATTTCCAGCAGCTCTTATTGTGGTGGCAAAGAATTGGAAATGGAGGGGATGCCCATCAATTGGGGACTTGGCTAACAAGTTGTAGTCTATGGATGTAATGGAATACTATTGTGCTATAAGAAATTATGAGCAGGGGCAGCTAGGTGGCGCAGTGGATAGAGCACCGGCCCTGGAGTCAGGAGTACCTGAGTTCAAATCTGGCCTCAGACCCTTAACACTCTTTACTAGCTGTGTGACCCTGGGCAAGTCACTTAACTCCAATTGCCTCACTAAAAAAAAAAAAAAAAAAAGAAAAGAAATGATGAGCAGAAAAAAAAAAAAGGATGGTTTCAGAAAAACCTGGAAAGTCATATATGAATTGATGCAAAGTAAAGTGAGTAGAACCAGGAGAACATTGTACATGGTAACAGCAATATTGTTAGGATGATCAACTGTGAAAGTTGATCATAGCTACTCTGATCGAGACAATGATCCAAGATAATTCCAAAGTGATATGGGTCTAGGGTAACTCTCCTTGAGAAGCTAAACTAAAGGATGGACATAACTAAGAAGTAAGGGAGGGGCAGCTAGGTGGCACAGTGGATAATGCACTGGCCCTGGATTCAGGAGGATCTGATTTCAAATTCAGCCTCAGACAACTGACACTTTTTAGCTGTGTGACCCTGGGCAAGTCACTTAACCCTCATTGCCCTTCAAAAAAAGAAGAAGAAGAAGAAATAACAGAGATAAGCCCATTAGGCGGCTGCTGCATGAGTGACCCTCATTCAAGTTTTCCCCACCCCCAAAGGGAACTTTTCATTGTCTGGTAGTCACCCCATCAGTCTCCCCTCCCCATCTGTCCTCTATAAAAGCTTTTGCCTTTCTTCTGTTCAAGGAGAGAATCAGGTATCTCTAAGCCACCTCCTCTCCTCTTGGGGTGAAGTCTTTGACTTTCCCCTTGGTCACTTTCTCTAAATGCCCAAATAAAAGACTATGTTATTCTAATTGGATTGTGCAGAGAAGGTGTAATTCTTTTTTTTTTTTTTAGTGAGGCAATGGGGGTTAAGTGACTTGCCCAGGGTCACACAGCTAGTAAGTGTTAAGTGTCTGAGGCTGGATTTGAACTCAGGTATTCCTGACTCCAGGGCCGGTGCTCTATCCACTGCGCCACCTAGCTGCCCCAGGTGTAATTCTTTAAAGAAGAATACCTAAAAGAAGAAGAAGAAGAAGAATACCTAAGGACCCCACACCACCTATAGGACCTATGATGAAAAAGGCTATCCACCTCCCGAGAGACAACTGATGAACTCTGAATGCAGATTGAAGCGAACTTTTTTTATTTTCTTTTTTTCTGTGGATATGTTTGTTTGTTTTGTCTGGCATTTTCTTTTGTAACATGGCTAATATGTAAATATGTTTTACATGATTTCATGTGTATAATGGATATGGAATTGCTAGGTTTCTCAAGGAGGGGGAAGGGGCAGGAGGAAGGGAGAGAATTTGGCACTCAGTTGTTTTCTTTAAATGAATATTAAAAACTTTTTTACATGGAAATGGAAAACATTTAACAAAATAATAAAAATATATTAAAAAGAAAAATAATAAATCTAGGAATCAATTAATCTCTAATACATCAATAATCAATTGCATAGGCAGTCTGCCTTTTGCTCTACTCCTTTTCCCCCAGGTTCCATTTAGGGAATAAATTATTTCATCCTTTTAAAGGATTTGGTTTCTTTCCCCTCTCCTCCTCACATTCAATCAAGAACTATCAGAGCTTAGGACCATTAAATTTTATAATAATTATAATAATAATGTAATTGTTATTAGAATAATTTAAATATCATAGATATGAAAGTAAATAGTTAAGGAAATTGAAACTCCCCAATGTTGGCTATTTGGACTAACAGCCAGAAAGGGACAAGAGGAAAAGCAGCAAGTGAATACAAAATGGCTTCTTCCTACAGGAACAAAGGGGAAGGAAAAGAAAGATGTTGTTAATTAGGCTGATGCTCCTTACAGGCTCCAGGATTGGCTGTGACCTTTTCACCTCTCACAGTTCATGCCTGGACAGCAGTTTAGGTCTGGCCTCATTTTTTGGCTCTCATAATTGCTTCAACCGTTGCCAGCTCCATGCTACCATGCTAGAATAATCTGGAGTCCCTAAAATACCTCATCCTGATCCTCCATCAGGCTTATATTGCACCTCCTCTCCTTCAGCTAGCTTGGCTTCTTCCCAGAAACCCACTCAGGGTCAAGCACAGACCACCTTGGGGAGTCTACCTGCCTTTCGGGAAAGATACCTAGTTTCCATGGTAATGACTCTGTGGGTGGGACAAATGCAGATTAAACAGAGGACTAAGTATTTTTTTAAAGATTCGCTAAATACACAAGTTTTGGGAACAAATTTATGTTCTAAAATGAACTCACTCCATTTTTTATTATCACTAAGAAAATAAGCAATTTCTTTTCACTCAAACAACTACGAATATAGGAGTATTCTCTGTTCTCTTCACATTGTCACAAGTTTGCAAAAAAGCTTTTTAATGGGCTGTTAACATTTTAAAATATTTTATTTTTATTTTGAATTTAATAAAAATCAAATGAAAATAATATACATAGAACAGAAAAAGAGAACTGTACATGAAATTATAGATTTCTATACAGCTTGCTTTTCTTTTTAAGGATGCAATAAATTTAATCTGTACCTTTCAAAAGCTGTCCTGCTTGTCTGTAATTCTTTTCCAATTTTCCTGCTATTCTCTGCATTAAAAAGAAAAAGATGCCTCAATGGTTCTCTTTTTAAAAGAGAATCTTTATCCCCCTTTTATCTTTATCCCCCTTCAACTTCCCTCCCTAGTGAGGAAAAAAAAAGTTGTAACAAATAGGTACAGTGAAGCTCTCCCCAACCCCCCAAAATCCCACATTAACTGTATCTGAAAATGTGTCTTATTCTTCATCTTGATTCCATCTAGCTAGAATGTTTCATCATGAGTCCTTTGATTTTTGAATTTTTAAAATGTTTTGTGAGGCAATTGGGGTTAAGTGACTTGCCCAGGATCACACAGCTAGTAAATGTTAAGTGTCTGAGGTCGATTTAAACTCAGGTCCTCCTGACTCCAGGGCCGGTGCTCTATCTACTGCACTACGTAGCTGCCCATCATGAGTACTTTGAAATCATAGTGGATCAGTCTTTCAAAATTGTTTTTCTTTACAAATGTTGTTATTGTATATGTCATTTTCCTGATTTTGTTCACTTCAGTCTATATCAATTCATATGGATCTTCACAGCCTTTTCTCAAACCGTCCCTTTCATCATTTCTTACAGCCCAATAATATTCCATTATATTAATATACCATAATTTGTTTAGCCATCTCCAAATTGATGGGCACTTCCTTAGTTTCCAGTTTTTGCTACTACTAAAAAAGAGCTGCCAAAAATATTTTGTACATATAGTTCCTTTTCTTCTTTCTTTGATTTCTCAGGAATGTAGACTTAGTGGTAGTATCTATGGGCCAAAGGGTATGCATAGTTTAATTAGTTTCTTGGGCATAATTCCAAATTGCTTTCCAGAAAGGCTGGATCCAACCAATGGCTCCACCAAAGTGCATTATGTACCTCTTGTCCTACAGCCTCTCCAGAGTTTGTCATTTTCCTTTTTTTTTTTTTTTTTTTGGTTAACTTTGCCAATCTGATAGGTGTGGGGTACTACCTCAAGATTGTTTTAATTTGCATTTCTCTAATTATTAGTGATTAAGAGGATCTTTTTTTTCATGTGGCTAATTGATAGCTTGGGTTTCTTCCTCTGAAAACTAGCTATTTACATTCTTGGACCATTTATCAATTGGAGAATGGCTCTTATTCTTATACATTTGACTCAATTCATTATATATCTTAGAATGAGACCTTTTTCATAGAAACTTTCTACTTCCCCCAGTTTCTAGCTTCTCTTCTGTATTTTTTTATTTATGCAAACCCTTTTTAATTTTATTGAATCAAAATTGTCCATTTTATCTTCTGTGATCTTTTCTATCTCTTGTTTGGTCTTGAACTCTTCCCCTATCCATAGATAGGACAGGTAATTTCTTCCTAAACCCCTCTAATTTGTCACCCTGTATGTCTAAGTCATGTCTCCTTTTGAAGCTTATCTTGGTATATATGCTATGAGATGTTAGTCTATACCGAGTTTATACCACCTCCTATAGGAACCCTTCCCAACCCCTCTTACTTCTGGTGCCTTCCTTTGGTCAATTATTTCCTTTGAATTTTTATTTGAATTGGTTCAATTATTTTTATCTTATATGCATTTTATTTGTACATATTTGTTGTCTCCCCCATTATATAGTGAGTTCTGAGGGACTGTCTTTTGCCTCTTTTTGTATACCCAGTGCTTAGCATAGCACCTGGCATACAACAGGTGCTTAATAAATGCTTGTTGACTTACTACATTCCAGTTTTCCCACCTGTTTTTGTTGAATAGTGAGTTCTTGCCTTGATAGCTGGAACCTTTGAAATTCATTCCTTTTAACTTCCCTATTTCTGCTATCAAAGATATCACTATCCTTCCACTTACTCAGGTTTATAACCTCAGTTTTAGCAGCTACTCATTCTCCCTCACCCCAAATATCCAATCAGCTACCAACATCTTGATGTTTCTACCTTTACAACATCTCTTGCATCCATCCCCTCCTCACCACTCACACAGTCACTATCCTCATTCAGGTTCTCATCATCCATCACCTGGACTGTTGCAATAGATAGTTTCCTAATTGTTACTTTTATCTCAAGTCTCTCCCCACTCAAATCCATTCTCTACAAGCTTACAAATTGAATAGTCTTAAAGAGTACATCTAGGGGCAGCTAGGTGGTGAAGTGGATTAAAGCACCGGCCCTGGAGTCAGGAGTACCTGGGTTTGAATCTGGCCTCAGATACTTAACACTTACTAGCTATGTGACCCTGGGCAAGTCATTTAACCCCAATTGCCTCACTAAAAAAAACAAAAAACAAAAAAAGAGTACATCTAACTATGTCACTCCTCTACCCAAGAGACTGATTCAGGATCTTCCCTTTTCAGATTTACCATATTTTTCTCCAAGTTGACAATTTCAGCTTGGCACAGGCAGGTACAACATCACATAATTCAATTAGTTTCTGTTAATTTTGTATATAGAGGAGCAGAATAAAATCAATAAAACCTTTTTAAAATTATGATGCTAGATAAATGAGAGGGCTCTGGGGAAGAAGTAGGATTTTATTAGAATAAGTACCATTCCTTAATTGAGAAATGGTCAAAAGAAATGAACAGGCAGTTTTCAGAGGAAGAAATCTAAGCCATCAACAACCATAATGCTACATCTGAGCAATAATTAGAGAATTAAAAATTAAAGCAAATCTGAGTTATTAATCTTATACTCATTAGATTGGCAAATTTAACCAAAAAGGAAGATGAGAAGTATTAGAAGAGTTATGGGACAAGGGGAACACTAATGTGCTGTTGGTGGAGTTGTAAAATGGTCTAGTAATTCTGGAAAGGAATTCCTAATGAACAAATATTATTAAACTGTGCATACCCTTTGTCTCAGTCATACCACTACTAAGCCTATAACTCCAAAGAGAGCAAACAAAGAGGAAAAAGACCCTTATGTACAAAAAAAATTATAGCATCTCTTTCTGTAGTGGCAAAGAACTATAAATTGAGGTGGTGCTCACCTTTTGCATAATAACTGAACAAATTATGGTATATGAATGAATGAAATATTATAAATGATGATGGTAATGGTTTTAGATAAATCTGGGAAGATTTGTATGAACTGATGCAGTACAAAGTGACTAATTTATACAATAACAACCATGTTGTAAAGACAAACAACTGTGAAAGATTTAGGAACTTTGATCAGCATAATGACCAACTACAATGCCATGCAAGTATTGATGAAACATGCTAACCACCTCCCAATAGAGAGGTGTTAGATTCAAGGTGTTGATATTTTTTGGACTATGTGTTGTTTTTCAGTCATATCCAATTATTCATTTTTATAAGTGCTTTGCCCAGGGTTACACAGCTAGTAAGTGTCTGAGACCAAATTAGAACTCAGGTCTTTTTGACTCCAGACCTGGGGGCTCTATCCACTGTGCAACCTCACTGCCAGGTTTCTTTTAAAGCCATTCTTTTCATGAGGCAGCTAGGTGGCACCATAGTACACAGAGCAGGAGGTCTGTGCTATCATTATCTCCATGGGGTTGGAGTCAGGAAAATTTGTGCTTAAATTCAGCCTCAGACACTTACTTGCTGTGTAACTGCTGGGCAAGTCATTTAACCTATTTCTGCCTCAGTTTCCTCTCCTATAAAGTGAGGATAATAATAGCACTTACCTCGAAAGTTTGTTATAAGGATGAAATGAAATAATATTTGTAAAGCATTTAGCACAATGCCTGGTACATCACAGTTTCTTTATAAATGCTTATTCCCTTCCCTACCCCTCCTGACTCCAGGGCCGGTGCTCTATCCACTGCGCCACCTAGCCGCCCCTGAGCCTTTTCTGATGAGTGTAAAATTCATTTACTGCCCTGCTCCTCTCCCATCTCTTCCCCCACTCCATAAGCCTTTTCTTGTTACTTTCATGTAGGATTTCACCTCTGCCCTTCCCCCTCCCCCAATGAATTCCCTTCACCCCTCAATTTAACCCTAAAGATGTTATCATTGAGCTAAGTGACACAGTGGACAAATCATCACCCCTGGACCCAGGGGGATCCCAGCCAAAACCTGGCTTCAGACACAAGACAGTCTCCCACTGTATGACCCCAGGTATGTCCCCCAACTCCAATTTTTTTTTATGGTTCTCTAGGGTCTTGTATTTGAAAGTCAAATTTGCCATTCAGTTCAGGTCTTTTCATCACAAATATATGAAAGTCTTCTTTTTCATTAAAGTCCCATTTTTTCCACTGAAAGATAACGCTGAGCTTTGCTGAGTAGGTGATTCTTGGTTGTAATACCATTTCCTTTGCCCTTTGGAATATCATATTCCATGCCCTCCAGTCCTTTAATCTAGAAGCTGCTAGATCTTGTGTTATCCTGACTGGGGCTCCACAGTACTTGAATTCTTTCTTTTTTGGCAGCTTGCAATATTTTCTCCTTGACCTGAGAGCTCTGGAATTTGGCTATAATATTCCTAGGAGTTTTCTTTTTGGGATCCCTTTCTGGAGGTGATTGGTGGATTCTTTCAATTTCTATTTTAGCTTCTTCTTCTAGAATATAAAGGCAATTTTCCCTGATAACTTCTTGGAAGATGATGTCTAAGCTCTTTCCTTGATCATGGTTTTCAAGTAGACCAATAATTTTCAAATTATCTCTCCTGGACCTATTTTCCAGGTCAGCAGTTTTTCCCAGAAGATATTTCACATTGCCCTCTATTTTTTTATTCATTTGGATTTGCTTTATTGTGTCTTGGTTTCTCATAAAGTCACTGGCTTCCATTTGTTCAATCCTAATTCTTTTTTTTTTTTAGTGAGGCAATTGGGGTTAAGTGACTTGCCCAGGGTCACACAGCTAGTAAGTGTGTGTTAAGTGTCTGAGGCCGGATTTGAACTCAGGTACTCCTGACTCCAGGGCCGGTGCTCTATCCACTGCGCCACCTAGCTGCCCCCTCAATCCTAATTCTTAGGCAATTATTTTCATCAGAGCTTTTGTACCTCCTTTTCCATTTGACTTTTCAAGCTGTTGACTTTTTTCTCATGTCTTTCCTGCATCACCCTCATTTCTCTTTCCATTTTTTCCCTCTACCTCTCTAACTTTATCTTCAAAGTCCTTTTTGAGCACCTCTATGGCCTGGGACCAATTTGTATTTTTCTTGGAAGCTTTAGATATAGGGGCCCTGATGTTGACATCTTCCTCTGAGGGTGCCCCTCAGTCTTCCTTGTTACTGAAGAAACTTTCTATGGTCCTCACCTTTCTCTGTCTGCTCATCTTGCCTTTCTTTTACTACACTTTGAGCTCCTTAAAGTGGGGCACTGTTTCCAGGCTGCAGTATCCCAAGCTTAAGAAGTCCCAGGTGGTATGGTTTAAGGAGAATCAGGTTCTTCCCTCGGCCGGCCTGTTTCCTGGTCCTAGATAACCCCAGACCAACTTGCCAATCAAGCAGCTTTGTATGTTGTGGTTGTTAGCTCCGACAAGCCTGTTCCCCTCCCCCACCTGGGCCACTTCTACTCGAGCCTACCACCTGGTTCTCAGTAGGCATGTAAAATCCAAGTTCTGCCTTAGCACCAGCATAGACCCCTGTAGTCTCTCCCCTGCCCAGGGCTCAGCCCACTCACCAGACTGTGAGCTTAGTTCCAGACGACACTGGTGCTTCAGCTGATTCAGAGGCTCTGGGGGTCTCCTTCTCTGGTGAGGACTTCCTGAGACTGGATCTGTGTCAGGGTGACTGTGGGGTTGGGCCCGACTCCTGTATCAGCACAGCAGCTCCCTCCTTCTGAGCTTCCAAGCTGTTCTTGGTTAGAAGATGACTTCAGCACATTCTTCTGTGAGTTTTGCTGTTCCGGGCATTTTCCTATGACCATATTTGGATGTTTTTTGGAGCAATCATGTCAAGAGTTTGGGAGCTCACTGCCTTTCCTCTGCCATCTTGGCTCCACCCCGGAAGTCTCCCTCATTCTAAAAGGTGTTTTCAGCAGGACCTGCTTCAGGCCAATTCCTTGGTATTTTAGATTTTATATTGGGATAAAATGAGATTACTCGACAATGATTATTCAACTGTTAACACAAAGAAATTTACTTAGAAAAAGGATAATTAACAAGAATAGGCACTGAGGACACTATGAGTTGATTCAGTGGAGTAAAATTTCCTTGCTTGAGTCCATCCATCCATCCATCATGATCTACCAGCCTTACTGATTGAACACAGAAGAAAAAAAAAAGAGCACCTGTGGATTGTACATATATAACCTATGTCAGATTGGTTGCTGTCTTGTAGAGGGGGAGAAAAGGGAGAGAGGGAGAAAAATTTGGAACTCTAAACCTAATGAAAATGAATGTTGAAAACTACCTTTAAACGTAACTGGAAAAAATGAAATAAATGTTTGTTGCAAAAAAAAAAAAAGAGCAGGGACTGTTTTATAGCTTTCTTTATATCCCAGCACTTACCCCAGTGCCTGGCATGCAGCAGGTGCGTAATAAATGCAAGTTGACCGATAAAAAGAAAAAATAGTGTAAAATAAAAAAAATTTTTTAAATGATCTACCAGCCAAGCATCTTAGCACCTCTAGAGCTTCCTGTGGCTGGCATGTGCTCAGAGAACAAGGAAGTCATATAAACAGTCTGAGTCTTTAATTTCTCGAATCAATCAAGTCTCAAAGAGAGCCTCAAAAGCTTTTAAGGAAAAACTAGCCTAATTTACATTGAGAGAGCAGTTAGGATATTGTTCATGCCACAAAAGGTATCTTCTTCCATTCTCTTCTAATTTGTTTATGATATGACCTTTATCTAGATCATGTATCCATTTGGAATTTCTTGTGGTATATGGTATGTTATGATCTAAACTTAATTTCTGACAGATGGCTCTCCAGTTTTCCCAGCAGTTTAAAAAAAAATCATTTTTATTCTGAACTTAACAAAAATAAAATACAACAGACATTTCTCAACAGCACCATCCCCCTCCCCCACCCCAGGAAATGAACTTTCTCTTTTTCCCCATAAAAGTATTTTATTCTTTTCCAGAGATAGTTTCCAACATTTGTTTTTATAAGATTTCTAGTTTCAATTTTTTCTCCTTCCCTCTCCTCCCTCCCCCCTCCCCAAGACAGCTAGCAATCCAATATAGGTTATATATGTACAATCACATTAAACATATTTCTGTATCAGTCATGCTGTTCGAGAAGAATCAGAGCAAAAAGGAAAAACCAAAAGAAAAAAAATAGAGATAGTATGGTTCAATCTGCAACTAGATTCCATAGTTTGGTTTTGGTTTTTTTTTTCTAGATTTGGAGAGCATTTTCCATCATGAGTCCTTTGGAACTATCTTGGACCATTGTATTGCTGAGAAGAGTCGTCTATCACAGTTGATCAACACACAGTGTTGTTGATACTGTGTACAATGTTCTCCTGGTTCTGCTTACTTCACTCAACATCAATGAACTTTTTTTTTAAACTTACATTTGCTTTGTTTTATATTTAGGATAAGTATAAAAGCCCAGCAAATCAATTCATTAGAATGATCAAAGCAAGACATTTTAGCAAAACAACAGGATTTTAAAAGCAGCTGGTATTTTAGTAGTTCTTTTGTAGTTGCAAAAGAGTATTATACTTAAGATTTTAAAAAATAATATGACATATTGTTCACAATTTGCAATATTTTGAAAACCATACAAATAGGAAATAGTTAAATTAGAGATGGTTGACAGTTTTTTGTAAAGTATTTGGGTATGTCAGCAATTTCCTCAAAATATCCATTTTAAAATCCAAAAAGAACATAAATTCGCGTAAAATCACAACAAATTTAAGACATATTTCAAGGAAAAAATCAGATATTAACTCAGTTTGCCACTTTTTTCTCCAAACATGACTATGAAATAAAGTTACAAATAGTAATGCCTGCATTTTAAAACAATTAGCTAGCTGAGTTAACCCTTTAAAGTATACAGTATTTTTTTCAAAAAAAAAAAAGAAATAAAAAGAAATGGGGGCAGGCTAGGTGGCACAGTGGATAAAGTACTGGCCCTGGATTCAGGAGGCCCTGAGTTCAAATTTGACCTCAAACACTTGACACTTAGTAGCTGTGTGACCTTGGGCAAGTCACTTAACCCTCATTGCCCTGCCAAAAAAAAAAAAAGAAATGGAGAAATTCTCAATAATGCAGATCAAACTTTAAAATTTATATATGTGTGTGTGTGTGTGTGTGTGTGTGTGTACACACAGTATTAAACTCTGTGAATATGCATTATTCCAAATTATGTCAACAATATAAGACTATCTTGAAATGAAATTTTCCAAAAAGTACAAGGTTGCAAATAAAGCATCTGATTTATAGAGCCTGCCTATTTCAGTACAAGCCTTCATCAGTATTAATTGATGCTCTTTCAAAAATCCATTAATGCAAGAATTTTCAGGGCTGAAATATGAGACTGTGATCAATGATGTGGGACCTAATCCATATGCACATTGAGCATCCATTCATTGTCAAGAATTGGAACAAGCTGCTGTGTAGAACAAGGTGACCAGATACCCGCTTTGCCCAGAATGGTACATCATTTAAAGTTATCCCAAAAGTACCTCAGGATATACAACTGGCTCTCAGTCATGTTACTTAGGAAGAAAACTTTCATTCTTGCATATTTCCTTGCCCCACAGCCAGATGCTTAGAGTTTGCATGACAAAGAAAGCAAAAAGATCCTTTCCAGCAGTGATCTAGCAGTTTGAAGATGGACAAGAGATATGCTTTACATATTGTGTTTATATGTTGGCTGAGGGGGGTAGTTCTCTCATACTATCAGGATGTCTAGTTACTGTTGGATAAGAACATGCAAGTCCTCCTTAACCACCCATCTATAATCTCAGGAAACATGTTGCTTAAGCAATGGACCCATCATGTACTGCATCTTCATGAGTTTCTGGCATGGCAGCCTCCATGGAGTAAGAGTGAAAGGGAGCCTCATCAGTCTTGTAATGGAATTTATTAATTTGATCATTGATAGTGCTATGCTAAGGTTTAGTAAAAATGCAGCAATTCAAACAAAGAAGAGAATCCAGCTTTCCAGACCAGAGTCCAGAATCCAGTTTTTCCAGACCAGAGTCCAGAATCCAGTTTTCCAGACCAGAATCCAGTTTCCTCCTGATGACATCTTACCACTTCAAGAAGACAAGAGAACTCAGAGACTTTATATGAACTGTTTTGCTTTATTAGTTTTTACTATCTCCTTTCTGTTATTATATGCCATCTGTAACATGTACTCTATGCAGAGGCTCTCCCTTTGCAAGACTACTGTCAAAGCGTCGGTTCATGAGGACAAAAAAAAAATTGCCCCTCTGGACAAAACTTTCTTCTCTTCCTTTTCTATATTGTTGTTCACATATTATTAGTTAGCAATAGTTATTATATTCTTTTTACTGTTCTGTCAAGGAAACATTTTGTTTCGTGAGGAACAAAAGGGGGGACTGTAATGATTGGAATGATGCCACCTACTGGAGACTTGCTGTGGGAAAGCTCCACCATGAGGAAAATGCCTCAGAGGCATTGTGGCTTTTCCTTGGCGTCAGGAAATGACGTTTGCTCATGGGTGCTGTCTATCAAGGCTACCAGCCAATCAACTTGAGGAGCCTCCTATTTTCTGGGAGGAGACAGGAAGGAGGAGAGGGAGCCTGCTCGGAGAACTCTTGTGTTTTTGGGTTCCTGACTTGGTGGTGGTGGCGGCAGAAGACTTCACAGGAAATTTGAGGAAAGATAGGAATGCCAGGCTGTTGGAATTCTGTTCTCAATCTTTTTCTTTCTATTTTCCAATAAACCCTTAAAAACCTAAACTCGTTTTATCAGTGATTTTAGTCAGTTTCCCCCAAAACGGGGAACAGATTAGAATCCACATTTAGAATCTTAAATTACACAGTCTCATGGCTCAGGGGGCAACCTTGCCAGAAGCCATGAGCCAAGCCTGGCATAATGGGCATTTTCATATACATAGAACGGAAACATCTGGCTGCTTTTCTCTTTAAAGCTGTCCTAGTTATCTGGTCCTTTCTGACCTTTCTACTGTTCTCTGCATTAAAAAAAAAATTCCTTGGTGAACCTCTTTCTTAAAAATCTTCTCTCTACCTATCAATCCTTCCCCTCACCACCTCCTATTTGGGGGGGAAAAAGTATTTTTATTTATTTATTTATTTTTAGGTGGGGCAATGAGGGTTAAATGACTTGCCCAAGGTCACACAGCTAGTAAGTGTCAAGTGTCTGAGGTCGGATTTGAACTCAGGCCCTCCTGAATCCAGGGCCAGTGCTTTATCCACTGTGCCACCTAGCTGTCCCAGGGGAAAAGTCTTTTGAATAAACATGAATAGTGAAATAAAACAAGTTTCCATATTGACTGTGTCCAAGAATATATGACATTCTTCATCTGGAGTTCATCACCTCCCTATCAAGAGGTAGGTAGCTTGTTTCATCATCAGTCCTCTGAAATCAGTTTGTCATTTTATATTGATCAGAGTTCTCAAGTTGTTCAAAATTGTTTTTGTTTTAAATAATGTTGTTATTGCATAAATCATTTTGGTTCTGCTCATTTCACTCTGTATCAGTTCATAGCAGGTTTTCGTCAGGTTTCTCTGAAACCATCTCTTTGGTCATTTTTTACAGCTCCAAAAATATTCAATTATTTTCAGGTACCATAATTTAGTCATTGAAAAGTCCCAGATATAGGGAAAGATTGAAAGCAAAAGGAAAAGAGGAAGGCAGAAGATGAGATAAATAGATAGTGTCATAGAAACAATGAACATGAATAGACTTTGAGAGATAATGGAGGATAGAAGGGCCTGGTGTGCTGTGGTGCATGGGGTCACAAAGAATCAACCATGACAGAACAACAACAACAACAAAAACAATGAACCCATTTCTTGTTTAGCTGTTCGCCAACAAAGAGTCACCCCTCAGTTTCTGGCTGTTTGCTACTACAGAAAGACTTGCTATAATGTTGTTCATATAGGTTCTTTCCTTTTTTTCCTTTCCTTTCCTTTTTTTTAATCTCTGAGAGGTATAGACCTTGTAGTAATGATTTTCATTTTAGTGACTTTTGGGGCATACTTCCAAATTGTGTTCCAGAATAGCTGGACCAATTCCTAGCTCCACAAGCAGTGTGTTAATATAGATTAATATGTAAAATGGATAATTTTGATTATAAAAAATTAAATAGTGGGGGCAGCTAGGTGGCGCAGTGAATAAAGCACTAGCCCTGGATTCAGGAGGACCTGAGTTCAAATCCAGCCTCAGACACTTGACACTTACTAGCTGTGTGACCTTGGGCAAGTCACTTAACCCTCATTGCCCTGCCCCCCTCCAAAAAATTAAATAGTTTTTGCACAAACAAAATTAATGTAACCAAGATTACACAGGAAGCAGAAAACTGGGAAAGAATTTTTGAAACAAATATCTCTGATAAAGACCTCATTTCTCAATTATATAGAGAACTGAGCCAAATTTGTGAAAATATAAGTCATCCCCCAATTCATAAATGGTCAAAGGATATGAACAGGCAGTTTGCAGACAAAGAAATCAAAGCTATCTATAATCAGATCAAAAAATGCTCTAGATCACTATTGATCAGAGAAATGCGAATTAAAACAACTCTGAGGTATCATCTTACACCTATCAGAGTGGCAAATATAACAAAAAAGGAAAATGTTGGATGTTGGAGGGCATGTGAGAAAGCTGGGATGCTAATCCACTGTTGGTGGAGGTGTGAAAAGATCCAAAAATTCTGGAGAGCAATTCAGAACTATTCCCTGTGGGGGTCAAATTTAATATATGGAAAGTTAATTGGGTGACTTGCCAAAATATTGGGGTCCCAGAAATAATGAGAGACCTCTAGGTTCAAAGCTCCCTCCCCTCAGAACTGCCTCTTTAGATATTTGTCCCAGGCAAATAAGAAAGGAGCCTTACAGCTTCTTTTCCACAAAAGGATCAGATTTTATTACTTGGGAATTAATTAAACAACAAAGGTGAAATTAATAAAAATCTAAGATAAGGAAGTAGGGAAAAAGAAATACAGATAAATTCTTCTAGTTCTAACCTAAGTCTATACAATCCCCAGCTCCTTTCCAATTAAGCTAATGCAAAGGAATGCAGGGCCTTGGTGTTCATTCACCAAACCTGGGATGTCTGCTAGTTGCCACCAGAAAGGGCAGAGGAGAGAGAAGAAGAGCCAGCATTCTCGGAAGCGACTCAGATTCCCCTCAGTGAGCATTCAATCTTCCTCCCCCAAAAGGGGAGGTCCTTCAAAAACTGCCTAAGGAGAGGTTTCTCCTTCTGACCTCAGTAGCATAGTAACTCCAGGGTGAGCCAGGTGTGGCCTCTCCCAAATGAGTCAGCTAAACTTCAATAATTTTTACCACATCCCAAAGGGCTATAGAACTGTGCATACCCTTTGATCCAGCTAGGTTTATATCCCAAAGACATCCCCCCAAAAGAGAAAAAGACCTATTTGGGTTTTGTTTTGTTTTGGTTTTGTGTGTGAGGCAGTTGGAGTTAAGTGACTTGCCCAGGGTCACACAGCTAGTAAGTGTCAAGTCTCTGAGGCCAGATTTGAACTCAGGTCTTCCTGACTCCAGGGCCAGTGCTCTATCCACTGCACCAACTAGATGCCCCCCAAAAGACCTATTTGTGCAAAAATATTTATAGCAGCGCTTCTTGTGGTGGCTAAGAATTGGAAATCAGGGGCAGCTAGGTGGCACAGTGGATAGAGCACCGGCCCTGGAGTCAGGAGGACCTGAGTTCAAATCCAGCCTCAGACACTTAACACTTACTAGCTGTGTGACCCTGGGCAAGTCACTTAACCCCAATTACCTCACTAAAAAAAAAAAGAATTGGAAATCAAAGGAATGTCCATCAATTGGGAAATGACTAAACAAGCTGTGGTATATGATGGTGATGGAATATTATTGTGCTATAAGAAATGACAAGCAGAATGATTTCCAAAAGGGCTGTAAAGACTTGTATGAATTGATGTATAGTGAATTGAGAAGAACCAAGAGAATGTTGTGCACAGAGACAATATTGTTTGATGAAGAACTGTGAATGACTTGACTATTCTAAGCAATACAATAATCCAAAATAATCCCAAAGGACTTTTTGTTTTCATTTTAGTATTTTATTTTTCCAAATTACATGTAAATACAAATTTTGACATCAAATTTTTTTGACTTTGTGTTCCAAATTCTCTTCCTCCCTCCCTCCCCCGTCCAAGAACTCAAACAATTCAATATAAGCTATACATGAACAGTTATGCAAAACATTTCCACATTAGCCAGGTTGTGAAAGAAAACACACAAAAACAAAACTTCAGATAAAGGAACTCTGTTGATGGACTGCATTTTTCATAAGACCTTCAGAGTTGTCATGCATCATTGCATTGCTGAAAATAGCCAAGTCATTCTTAGCAGATCATCTTACAGTATTGCTGTTATATTGTACATTGTACATTTCATGCTGCATCAGCTCAGTCTTTTCGGGTTTTTCTGATAGCATCCTGCTCATCATTCTTTTCATAGTAAACTACACTTATATAGCATTTTCTTTCTTTCTTTTCTTTTCTTTTTTTTTTTTTGGTGAGGAAATTTCAGTTAAGTGACTTGCCCAGGGTCACAAAACTAGTAAGAGTTAAGGGTCTGAGGCTGGATTCGAACTCAGGTCCTCCTGAATCCAGGGCTGGCATTCTATCCACTGTGCCACCTAGCTGCTCCCTTTACTCTTTCTTTCTTTCTTTTGTTTTTGTTTGTTTGTTTGGTTTTGGTTTGGTTTTTTTTTTTGTTTGTTGTGCGGGGCAGTGAGGGCTAAGTGACTTGCCCAGGGTCACACAGCTAGTAAGTGTTAAGTGTCTGAGGTCAGATTTGAACTCAGGTCCTCCTGACTCCAGGACCCAGTGCTCTATCCACTTCACCACCTAGTTACCCCAATTTATATAGTATTTTAAAGAGAGATTTCCTTACAATAAACCCATGAGGTTGATTCTTGCAACAACAGTAATAGATAACATTTATATAGTACCTTATACCTAACAAAGAATTTTTTTCACCATAGCCCAGCAAAGTACCATACATTTAACATTGTCATCAATCAATCTCATCATCAATCAGTCCTCATCAATCAATTCTCATCTTCATCCAATCATCATCAACCCATCCATCAATCAATCATAATCAACATCATATTACATTACTCTTGCCTCTGCTTCAAAAAATTTTTCACAGTTACTATTGTTAACTGTTTCCCTCCATCTTAATCCCCACCATGATATTTACTCTATTTTCTATCTTCTTCCACCCTATACATCCTCAAAAGTGTTTTGCTTCTGACTGCCCCCTCCCCCAATCTGCCCTCCCTTCCTTCACCCCTCCTTCATTATCCCCCTTCTCCTACTTTCGTGCAGGGTGAGATAGATTACTCCACCCAATTGAGTGTGCATGTTATTCTCTCCTTGAGCCAACTCTGATGAGATTTAGGTCTTTGAGCCAGTTCTGATGAGTGTAAGGTTCATTCACTGCCCTACTCCTCCCCCATCTCTTCCTCCACTCCATAAGCCCTTTCCTGCTTGTTTCATGTGGGAATTTACCCCATTCTACCTCTCCCCTTCCCCCTCCCCCAGTGCAATGCTCTCACCCCTCAATTTTACCCTAAAGATGTCATTATTGGGCAGCTAGGTGACACAGTGAACAAAGCACCCACCACAGACCCAGGAGGACCCCAGCCCAAATCTGACCTCAGACACAAGACACTCACCCACTGTATGACCCCAGGCATGCCACCCAACCCCAACTGCCCCACAAAAAAAAAGATTAAAAAAAATGCTTTACAGATATCATCCTTTCATAACCAATTCCCCCTTGTGCTCTCTGTCTAAATTTATTCCTATCATCTGCCCTAATACTGAGAAAGTTCTTATGAGATAGACGGATCATCTTCCCATGTAGGAATGTAAACAGTTTAAACTTTTAACATCCCTCTTGATTTATTTTTCCTGTTTACCTTTTTAAACTTCTCTAGGGTCTTGTATTTGAAAGTCAAATTTTCTATTCAGTTCAGGTGTTTTCATCACAAATACCTGAAAGTCCTCTTTTTCATTGAAACCCCATTTTTCCCCTGAAAGATTATACACAGTTTTGCTGGGTAAGTGATTAATGGTTGGAACACCAATTCCTTTGCCCTCTGGAATATCATATTCCATGCCCTCTGATCCTTTAATGTAGAAGCTGGTAGATGTTGTGCTATCCTGACTGCGGCTCCAACAGTACTTGAATTGTTTCTTTCTGGCTGCTTGCAATATTTTTCTCCTTGACCTGGGAGCTCTGGAATTTGGCTATAATATTCCTGGGAGTTTTCCTTTTGGGATCTCTTTCTGGAGGTGATTGGTGGATTCTTTCAATTTCTATCTTACCCTCTGTTTCTAGAATATCAGGGCAATTTTCCCTGACAATCTCTTGGAAGATGATCTGTAAACTCTTGTTTTGATCATGGTTTTCAGGTAGTCCAATGATTTTTTAATTATCTGTCCTGGATCTATTTTCCAGGTCAGCTGTTTGTCCAAGAAGATATTTCACATTGCCTTTTATTTATTTTTTTTATTCATTTGGGTTTGCTTTATTATATCTTGGTTTCTTATAAAGTCACTAACTTCCATTTGTTCAATACTAATTCTTAGGCAATTATTTTCTTCAGAGAACTTTTCCATTTGACTTTTCAAGCTGTTTCCTTTTTTCTCATGACTTTCCTGCATCACTTTCATTTCTCTTTCCATTTTTTCCTCTACTTCTCTTACTTTATCTTCAAAGTCCTTTTTGAGTGACTCTATGGCCTGTGACCAATTCATATTTTTCTTGGATGCTTTGGATATAGGAACCCTAACATTGCTATCTTCTTCTGAGGGTGCACTTTGATCTTCCTCATCAGTAAAGAAACTTTATATGGTCAGCATCTTTCTCTGTCTGCTCATCTTGCCTGCCTATTTCTTGACTTTTAAATCCTTCTTAAAGTGGGGCACTTTTTCCAGACTGTACCATTCCAAGCCCCAGGGGTTCCAAGGTGGTATGATTTAAGGAGTGGCAGGTTATTCACTCACCTGGCCAGTGCTCTGGTCTGTAAATAACCCCAGGTCTACTTGCTCTTCACCCAGAAAACAAAATTTTTGTTTCCCTGGGTTGATAGCTCTGGTGAGCCTGCACCCCTCTCCTACCTGGGCCACTACTCAAGGCTGCTTCCTAGCTCCCAGCAAGGGTAAAACAACCAAGCTCCACCTCAGCACCAGCAGAGACCCCTGTAATCTCCCCTGGTCAACCACTCAGCGCTCTCACAAGACTGAGCTTAGTCCCACCAAAGGACTATTTATGAAGCATACTATCCACCTCCAAAGAAAGAACTGATATTGATTGAACACAGACTGAAGCATGCTATTTTTCACTTTCTTTCAAATTTTCTTGTACAAAATGACTAATATTATAATATTTTACATAATTGTATATGTATAACCCATATCTAATTGCTTAACTCCTTAGGGATGGGGCAGGGGAAGGAGGCAAGAAGGGTTCAAAATTGGAACTCAAAACTATAAATAAAAATTTCTATTATTTTATTTATTTATTTTTTGTAGGGCAATGAGGGTTAAGTGACTTGCCCAGGGTCACACAGCTAGTAAGTGTCAAGTGTCTGAAGCCGAATTTGAACCCAAGCACTCCTGAATCCAGGGCCGGTGCTTTACCACTGTGCCATCTAGCTGCCCCCTATTATTTTATTTTATTTTTTTGTTTTGGGGGGAGCTGGGCAATGAGGGTTAAGTGACTTGCCCAGGGTCACACAGCTATCCCCCTATTATTTAAAAAAAAGAAAAGAGAAGTCATGGAACTGGAAATGAAATGTCATATGAGGGTAAGCCAGAAGGCCAGCATCCCTGGACTGTAGAGCTATGTGGAGGAGAGTAAATGTAAGAAAACTGGAATAGTAGGAAAGCTACTATCAGGCTGTAAAGGGCTTTAAAAGCTGGAGGATTTTATATTTGGTCCTAGAAATAATAGGGAGTCTCTGGAGTTTATTGACTATATGGATGACATGGTTAGACTTACGATTTTGGAAGAGCAATTTGATAGCTGAGTGGAGGAGGATGGACTGGAGTGAGTAAAGACTTGAAGCAGCAGGTACTTATCCAGTCCTTACCTTCTCCTAGTCATCCAAGTTTTTAGCCTCAGTGTCAGCCTCAACTCCCCACTTTCACCCTACATATCCAATCTGTTGCCAAATCTTATTGCTTTTTTGTTTTGTTTTGTTTTTTGTGAGGCAACTGGGGTTAAGTGACTTGCCCAGGGTCACACAGCTAGTAAGTGTTAAGTGTCTGAGGCTGGATTTGAACTCAGGTCCTCCTGAATCCAGGGCCAGTGCTCTATCTACTGCGCCACCTAGCTGCCCCCAAATCTTATTGTTTTTAACTTCACAACATTTCAATGCATCCCTTCACAAAACTAGCATCCTGGTGTGCAGGTTCCCATGACATCATGCTTGCTATCTCAAGTCTCTCTTCACTCCAATAGTTGGATGGAGTCTTCAGGTTTATTGAATCCTATATTCATTTGTTTCTGGATCTTGTCTTCCTAATGTCTCAGTGGTGAACTTAAAAAATCTTTTTAACCAGTACCAAATAATTTTAATAATTTCTGCTTTGTAGAGTAGTTTGTGATTGGGTTTTGCTACATCTCTTGTTTCCTACTTTATTCATTATTTCTCCTGACTTCTTTGATCATTTATCCAGATTCATTTTCCCCCCTACTTCTATAAAGTAACCCTTTGGTAATTTGATTGGCATGTAATTGAAAATACTTCACTGGGGGGCAGCTAGGTGGTGCAGTAGATAAAGCACTGGTCCTGTATTCAGGAGGACCTGAATTCAAATCCAGCCTCAGATATTTGACACTTACTAGCTGTGTGACCCTGGGTAAGTCACTTAACCCTCATTGCCCTGCCAAAAAACAAAAAACAAAAAACAAAAAAAAATTCATTAGGGACACTAGTCTATAGTTTTCTTTCTCAGCTTTATTTCTCCATAGTTTAGGTATCTGAATTATATTTGTATCATAAAAGTGTTATGGTAGGATCCCTTCTCCTATTTCTTCTTCTTTCCTTCCCTCCTTCCTTCCTTCCTTTTTTCTGAAGCAATGAGGATTAAGTGACTTGCCCAAGGTCACACAGCTAGTCAGTGTCTGAGACCAAATTTGAATCAGGTCCTTCTAACTCCAGGGCTGTTGCTCTATCCACTGTACCTCCTATCTGACCCCCTTTCCTATTTCTTCAAACTGTTTATATAATATTGGAATTATTTTTTTCTTTGAATGAGTAGCACCCTTCTGTGCTCACTCCCAACTTGTACATGCACTCATAGTTTTTATAGCCAGAGAGGCAGCTGCTACCTTGGGTTCTATGGATAAACCTATGGGTGATGACTTTTAATCCTGTAGCTCAAAAGCCCTCATTGATGTGCTTTCCATTAACAATAAATCAATAGACTCAATTAGCTCTTAGAAAAGGTATTTACACAACAACATTGTGTGCTGATCAGCTGTGAAGACTTAACTCTTCTCAGCAATACAATGATCCAAGACAATGCCAAGGAACTCATGATGGAAAATCCTCTCCACATTTAGAAAAAGAACTATAGGGGCAGCTAGGTGGTGCAGTGGATAGAGCACCTGCTCTGGAGTCAGGAGGACCTAAATTCAAATCCAGCCTCAGACACCTGACACTTATTAGTTGTGTGTCCCTGGGCAAATTGCTTAATCCCAACTGACTCACCAAAAAGAAAAAAAAGAAAAGAAAAAGAACTATGGAGTCTGAATGCAGATTAAAGCACACTATTTTCATTTTTGTTGTTGTTGTTTATTCTTTCCTGTGGTTTTTTTTTTCCTTTTGCTCTGATTCTTCTCTTGCAACATGACTAACGTGGAAATATATTTAACATGATTGTAATGTATAACCTATATCAGATTGCTTGCTGGCTTTTGGAGGGGGGAGGGAAGGGATGGTGGGAGAAAAATCTGGAACTCAAAAAAATATCTTTACATGTAATTTTGAAAAAAATTTTTAAAAAGAAAATAAAAGAAATAAAAGATTAAAAAAGAAAAGGTATTGGCGCAGTGGATAGAGCACCGGCCCTGGATTCAGGAGGACCTGAGTTCAAATCCAGTCTCAGACCCTTGACACTTACTAGCTGTGTGACCCTGGCCAAGTCACTTAATCCCAATTGCCTCACCAAAAAAATAAATAAATAAAAGGTATTTACTTTAATATCATATCATTAAAAGTAACCATCCTGGGGCAGCTAGGTGGTGCAGCATGGAGAAATAGTAACTGCTCATGGGCAAAACAAACTAATATGATAAAAATGACAATACTACCTAAATTAACTTACTTATTCAGTATCATGTCAATCAAACTACCAAAGATTAGAACTAGAAAAAAAAGAAAGAAAACAAAATTCATCTGGAGGAAAAAGGGTCAAGAATCTCAAGGGAAATAATTTTAAAAGTGGGAAGAAAGGGGATCTAATAGTACCAGATCTCAAAATATACTACAAAGCAATAATTATCAAAATGGTTTGGTACTGGCTAAAAAATATAGGGACAAATCAGTGAAACATCAGGTTCATGATATTCAGAGGCAAAGAAACCTTGTAGATTAGTGTTTAATAAACCTAAAGACTCCTACTACTCTGGAAAGGACTCACATCTGTATTTTTAAGATATAATGGGGGCAGCTAGGTGGTGCAGTGGATAGAGCACCAGCCCTGTTGTCAGGAGGACCTGAGTTCAAATCCAGCCTCAGACACTTAACACTTACTAGCTGTGTGACCCTGGGCAAGTCACTTAACCCCAATTGCCTCACCCCCCCAAAAAAAAAAATATAATGGACTTTTACTTAAAGTAGATTTTTAAATTTTAGTTGGTCATCTCTTTCTCCCTTTTTTTTCCCTCCTTCTCTCTCTTTAGTTAAGGTGTTAGTTCAAAAATCTCCTCTCCTCTCCATCAAATATTTTTTTTACCCATCAAGTTTTTTTTGTTTTTGTTTTTGTTTTTGTTTTTGTGGGGCAATGGGGGTTAAGTGACTTGCCCAGGGTCACACAGCTAGTAAGTGTCAAGTGTCTGAGGTTGGATTTGAACTCAGGTCCTCCTGAATCCAGGGCCAGTGCTTTATCCACTGTGCCACCTAGCTGCCCCAAATTTTTATTTATTTTTTAAAATTATTTATTTGGAATTTTATTCTCCCAAATTACATGTAAAAACAAATTTTAACATCAATTTAAAAAATTTGTGTTCCAAATTCTCTTCCTCCCTCCTTAAGAACTTAAGAACTTCCTCCACTTAAGAACTCAAGCAAGGGGGCAGCTAGCTGGTGCAGTGGATAAAGCACTGGGCCTGGATTCAGGAGGACCTGAGTTCAAATCCGGCCTCAGACACTTGACACTTACTAGTTGTGTGACCCTGTGTAAGTCACTTAACCCCCATTGCCCCACAAAAAACAAACAAAATAAAAACAAAAAGAACTCAAGCAATTCAATATGTTATACATGTGTAGTCATGCAAACCATTTCCACATTAGTCAGGTGTGAGGAAATGGGGAATGGTCTCCTCTCAATAAGAATATGATAGTCACCATTGAAATTATACTCTTCTTGACCTGTTTGAGGAAAAAGGTCTCCTTCCCCTCCAGCAAACAAGATCACATGGTTCAAGCAGCCCTGAGCTGGTCTCAATTAGGTCCTCTCCTGGGCTGTGTCCATATATGGGAAGATTGAAGAAATGCCCCTGTGCCCCCATTGGCTAAGAACCCAAAGAATAATTATGGAAATTAGGGTTAGGAATACTGTGTTCTGGTTAGCTACTTTTTGTGTGTAGATTGTAACCCTTGCATAATCGGACCAGTGATGAAAAAAGGGAGGGTCCATTCACATTAGGGACTAGGATTTTAAATGGGGCCTGCAAGCCCCCATTCTTTGCACCCATCAGCTGCACACTGGGTGGCCCATTCTCATGAGAATGACAATAAATGAGCCTCTGACACATCACTGCCTCTGAGTTCCAGAGAATTATTGAGCAGGAGACATTTTCCTCAAATCAAGGTTATAAAAGAAAACAGACTAAAAGTTTTGTTTTTATTTGCTGGGCAATGAGGGTTAAGTGACTTGCCCAGGGTCACACAACTAGTTAAGTGTCAAGTGTCTGAGGCTGGATTTGAACTCAGGTCCTCCTGAATACAAGGCCAGTGCTTTATCCACTGTGCCACCTAGCTTTTCCCCCCAGACTAAAAAAATTTTTAGAAAAAGGAACTAATAAAAATATGCTTCAATCTGTATTCAGATACCATCAATTCTTTCTCTGTAGATGGATTGCATTTTTCATAAGTCCTTCAGAGTTATTTTGGATCACTGTATTGCTGAAAATAACTAAGTCATTCACAGCAGATCATCTTACAATATTGCTGTTATTTTGTATACAGTACATTTCACTTTGCATCAGCTCATGTAAGTCTTTCTAGGTTTTTCTGATGGCATCCTGCTCATCATTTTCAAATATAACTTCTAATTATTTTAAAATAACAAGTTTTTGTGGGGTTTTTTTTGGGGGGGAGGCAGCTAGATGGCTCAGTGGATAAAGCACCGGCCCTGGATTCAGAAGGACCTGAGTTCAAATCTGACTTCAGACACTTGACAGGTACTAGTTGTGTGACCCTGGGCAAGTCACTTAACCCTCATTGCCCCACAAAACAGAAAGAAAGAAAGAAAGAAAATAACAAGTTTTTTCATACTATCCACCTCCAAAGAAAGAACTGATATTGATGGAGCAGAATGAAGCATGCTGTTTTTCACCTTCTTTCATTTTTTTTCTTTTAATCAAGTTTTCTTGTACAAAATGACAATTATGTGATGTTTTACATGATAAAAAAATTGTGAGTGAGCTCCCAAACTCATGACATGATCGTTCCAAAAAACATCCAAATAATGCCATAGGAAAATGCCTGGAGCAGCAAAACTCACAGAAGAATGTGCTGAAATCATCTTCTAACCAAGAACAGCTTAGGAGGTCAGAAGGAGGGAGCTGTTGTGGTAATACAGGAGTTGAGCCCAACCCCACAGTCACCCTGACACAGATCCAGTCCCAGGAAGGCCTCACCAGAGGAGACCCCCAGAGCCTCTGGATCAGCTGAAGCACCAGTGTTGTCTGGAACTAAGCTCACAGTACAGTGAGTGGGCTGTGCCCTGGGCAGGGGGGAGACTACAGGGGTCTATGCTGGTGCTAAGGCAGAACTTGGATTTTATACCCATGCTGAGAACCAGGTGGTAGGCTCTAGTAGAAGTGGCTCAGGTGGGGGAGGGGAACAGGCTTGTGGGAGCTAAAAACCACAACAAACAAAGCTGGTTGAGTAGCAAGTTGGTCTGGGGTCATCTAAGGACCAGGGAACAGGCCAGGTGAGGGAAGAACCTGATTCTCCTCAAATCATACTACCTGGGACTTCTGAAGCTTGGGATACTGCAGCCTGGAAACAGTGCCCCACTTTAAAGGAGCTAAAAGTCAAGTAAAAGAAAGCCAAGATGAGCAGACAGAGAAAGGTGAGGACCATAGAAAGTTTCTTCAGTAACAAGGAAGACTGAGGGGCACCCTCAGAGGAAGATGTCAACATCAGGGCCCCTATATGTAAAGCTTCCAAGAAAAATATGAATTGGTCCCAGGCCATAGAGGTGCTCAAAAAGGACTTTGAAGATAAAGTTAGAGAGGTAGAGGGAAAAAATGGAAGGAGAAATGAGGGTGATGCAGGAAAGACATGAGAAAAAAGTCAACAGCTTGAAAAGTCAAATTGGCCAAATGGAAAAGGAGGTACAAAAGCTCTCTGATGAAAATAATTGCCTAAGAATTAGGATTGAACAAATGGAAGCCAGTGACTTTATGAGAAACCAAGACAAAATAAAGCAAATCTAAATGAATAAAAAAATAGAGGGCAATGTGAAATATCTTCTGGGAAAAATTGCTGACCTGGAAAATAGGTCCAGGAGAGAAAATTATTGGTCTACTTGAAAACCATGATCAAGGAAAGAGCTTAGACATCATCTTCCAAGAAGTTATCAGGGAAAATTGCCTTTATATTCTAGAAGAAGAAGCTAAAATAGAAATTGAAAGAATCCACCAATCACCTCCAGAAAGAGATCCCAAAAGGAAAACTCCTAGGAATATTATAGCCAAATTCCAGAGCTCTCAGACCAAGGAGAAAATATTGCAAGTGGGCAAAAAGAAAGAATTCAAGTACTGTGGAGCCCCAGTCAGGATAGCACAAGATCTACCAGCTTCTACATTAAGGGACCGGAGGGCATGGAATATGATATTCCAAAGGGCAAAGTGTTAAGGGCTAAAATTCTAGTTAAACTGTCTAAAATATCTAGTGAGTGGTCGCCAATAAATTATAAGCTTTAGCAAGAGTTAGACTTTAAGCATTTATTAAGGAGAATAAGAATTTGGTAAAGAGAGAGAAAAAGGCCTAGATTCCTATCTATTAAAGGGAGAGCACATTTCTAGCTCCGCTCTCCACCAGAGTCCAAAGGAAAGAGTGTCAGACAGAGCGCTAGTCTCTTCCTTCTTCCTCCCACTACCCACGTCACTTCCTGATGCCAAAGAAAAGACTCCTGGTCTTGCCCTCAAAGACCTTCACTTCATGAGTGGAACTCTTCTACAGTAAGTCTCCAGCAGGTGGCGTCATTCCAATCGTTACAAAAGGAAATAGGATTACAACCAAGAATCACCCACCCAGCAAAAATCAGCATTATCTTTCAGTGGAAAAAATGGGACTTTAATGAAAAAGAAGACTTTCATATATTTGTGATGAAAAGACCTGAACTGAATGGCAAATTTGACTTTCAAATACAAGACCCTAGAGAACCATAAAAAAAAATTGGAGTTGGGGGACATACCTGGGGTCATACAGTGGGAGACTGTCTTGTGACTGAAGCCAGGTTTTGGCTGGGATCCCCCCTGGGTCCAGGGGTGATGATTGTCCACTGTGTCACTTAGCTCAATGATACATCTTTAGGGTTAAATTGAGGTGTGAAGGGAATTCATTGGGGAGGGGGAAGGGCAGAGGTGAAATCCTACATGAAAGTAACAGGAAAAGGCTTATGGAGTGAGGGAAGAGATGGGAGAGGAGCAGGGCAGTAAATGAATTTTACACTCAACAGAAAAGGCGTCAGGGGCGGCTAGGTGGCGCAGTGGATAGAGCACCAGCCCTGGAGTCAGGAGTACCTGAGTTCAAATCCGGCCTCAGACACTTAACACTTAGTAGCTGTGTGACCCTGGGCAAGTCACTTAACCCCAATTGCCTCACTAAAAAAAAAAAAAAAGGCTCAAAGATCTAAACTCATCAGAGCTGCCTCAAGGAGGGACTAATAGACACACCCAACTGGGTGGAGTAATCTATTTAATCTGGGCAGTAAATGAGCCTAATCCTCATCAGAATTGGTTTAAAGACCTCAATCTTATTAGAATTGGCTCAAGGAGGGAATAATGTACACATTCAATTGGGTGGAATAATCTCTCTAACCCTGCAGGAAAATAGGAGGGGGAGGGGATAAAGAGAGAGAGGGGCAAAAGAAGGAAGGACAACAAACAAAAAAAAACCCTTGCAATATAATTTTTTTTTTGCTATCTCAACAAACATTTATTTTATTTTCTAGTTACATGTAAGGGCACTTTTCTGGTTTTTGTTTTTGTTTTTTGTGGAGCAATGGGGGTTAAGTGATTTGCCCAGGGTCACACAGCTAGTAAGTGTCAAGTGTTTGAGGCTGGATTTGAACTCAGGTACTCCTGAATCCAGGACCCATGCTTATCACTGTACCACCTAGCTGCCCCAAATTAAAGTTTTCTTACTCTCATCACAGTTTATTATCTCTGGTTTTTTTTTGTTTGTTTTGTTTTGTGAGGCAATTGGGGTTAAGTGTCAAGTGTTTGAGGCTGGATTTGACCTCATGTCCTCCTGAATCAGGGCCAGTGCTCTATCTACTGTGCCACCTAGCTGCCCCTGCAAGTTTTTAAAAAAATTTATCCATTCTCCCACTACTCTCCTCTCTACTGAACAATTTACAAAATAATAAATGAATCCTTCAATAGACATACTTGGGCAAACATAAATTCCTTTCTCCCCTCCCTGAAATGGTAAGCAATCTGATATAGATTACATGTGTGCAGTCATGTAAAATATTTCCATATTAGTTATTATGTACAAGTTGACTCAAAGGAAGGTAGGAAGGAAGGAAGGAAGGAACTGATGTGGGATGGAATTAGGGGTCAAATTGATTGTGAGTCATCCCAAAAGAATTACAAGACTTAGTGATTCAGTTTCCCAGTTTTATTGCAATACTGTAAGTGATCACAGAGAGAGAATGAGAATAGTGGAAAGGTATCTCTCAAACAAGGAAAGGAAAGATAGTTATATTTATAGTATAGATAAATTGATTATCAGTTCCATTATAATAATCTCCACCTTGGGGAGGTACA
Source organism: Dromiciops gliroides (assembly GCF_019393635.1). NCBI lineage: Eukaryota > Metazoa > Chordata > Mammalia > Microbiotheria > Microbiotheriidae > Dromiciops > Dromiciops gliroides. The sequence continues at coordinate 198,830,936 of NC_057864.1, forward strand.
GGGGAGGGTTTATCCTAATTTGTAGTTCCTGGGTTCTTAAACCAACCCCTGAGGCAGGTACCTTTTTCAGTGAAGGTATGGTTTTGGGTTTACACATCATAAGGTGAATCTGGGGACAAATTTGGCCTTTTCTGTGCATGTCTCTTTCTGGTTCCCATAGCATTTTTCATTTATTTCTAGTCTAAGTTTCTATAGCCTATCATTTCCTTTATTGTTATAGGTTTCAGGTCTTCATGGCCTCTTTCCCTCTGTTCCATTATGGGCACTGATTTCTGTGGGTAAGAGAACTAGCATCCTGACTTGTAAGTTATCCATTAACTGGGGTCTAACTCCCTTTTGGAGCTCATATCTGAATTAGAGCTTGGGTCTTAGGTTTTTCTATTAAACCCTTTTTTTGCCTCCTACATCAGAAGGAAGTGTTGGGGCTAAATTTGATATAGGGAGAGTTTAATTTGAGTGGCTCGTCATAATATTGGGGTCCCAGAAATAATGAGGGACCTCTAGGTCCAATATTTCTCCCCAGGCCAATAAGAAAGGAGCCTAACAGCCTCTTTTCCACAAACAAAATCCGGTTTATTAATAGGAATAAAATAAACAGCAAAAGTGAAATTAATAAAATCAAAGACAAGGGAATAGGGAAAAAGAAAAATGGTTAATCTCCCTAACTCTAACCTAAGTCTATACATCTCCAATCTCAATTCCAGTTTAGCTAATTCAAAAGAGCAGGGCTCCTATGTTAACTCACTACCTGGGATCTGTAGCTTCAATGGGAAACAACTTTTGCAGTCAAGGCCCACAGGACAAACTGTCAAGAAAAAACCTCTTTCTGCCTGCTCCTGCAGCTCGCACAACCGGAAGGTAAGTGACTCTGGAAAGAGACTGAGCTCCCCTCAGGGAGTGTTTACTCTCCCTCCCCCAAAAGGGGAGGTCCTTCAAACTGCCTGTGGAGAGTGGTTTCTCCTGTTGACATCAGCAGCATACCTCACTCAGGACAGGACAGGTGTGGCCCATCCCAATCAGTCTGCCAAATTCCATTATCTTACCAAGGAAGGAAGGAAGGAAGGAAGGAAGAAAATAGTATGCTTCCATCTGTATTTAGATAACATCAGTTCTTTCTCTGGAGGTAGATAGTATGTTTTATCATAAGTCCTTTGGGATTGTCTTAAATAATTGTATTACTGAGAATAGCTAAATCATTCACAGTTGATCATCATACAAAATGTTGTTACTATGTACAACATTCTCTTGTTTCTACTCATTTCACTTAGCAACAGTTTGTGTAAATCTTTCCAAGTTTTTCTGAAATTTATCCTGATTGTCATTTCTTATAGCACATTAATATTTCTTCACAATCATATACCACAACTGTTCATCCATTCCCCAGTGATGAGTATCCCCTCAATTTCCAATTCTTAGCCAACACAAAAAGAGCTGCGATGCTATAAATAATTTTTATACAAATAGGTCCTTCTCACCCCTCCTTTTAAAAAAATCTCTTGGGAATATAGACCTAGTAGTGGTATTGCTAGATCAAAGGTATCCAGTTTTATAGCCCTTTGGGCAAATTGCTCTCTAGAATAGTTGGATCAGTTTACAACTCTACCAATCAGTGCATTACCATCTCAGGTTTTCCAACATCCCCCCCAACATTTATTCCATTTTCCCTTTTTTGTCACACCCTAAAGCCACAATACTTTCTTAGAAAGATTTCTCTCTTATCCATCAACCTCCACCCATAATGAAACTCTCCACTTCCTATTAGCATCAATCATTTCCCCTATGGGATTGATTCTTCAGTAGATCCACTCAACTTATTAGGTTGAGATTCTCCTTCATTTCAGTTCCCTGGATTCAATTCCTCACCTCTGCCACCCTCACTTATGTTTTGGACTTCTCTGAGGAGAAAAGGTGGGAGAAAAAAAGATGAGTAGAATAAAAAAAAATGTGGAGGGTTTGGAGGGGTGGAACTGAGAAGGCGAGAGAATTTGGCAGAAAAAACTTAATAAGCATCAAGGAAGATTAAGGAACGGAACTTTAAAAGTTAGACTCAAGAAGATAAGGAAAAGGTTGGTTAGCAAGGGAAAGTGAGTAAGATAACTTAACCGAATTATTAGATAGTTAAACAAATTGGTTGGAGGAAAATGGAGAAAATTGTACAAGGTTAAACGAGGAAAGTGAGTACCTATGTAGCTGTGACCCGATAGGTGTTGAAACTAAAGGAAGAGAATTTAACTGGGTCAGGTTATTAAGCAATAATAAAGATTAAATGCAAAAATTTTAACCAGGTTTTTAGGGTGGAGGTATAAAGATCAAAAAGCAGTTTTAAAAAAAGAAGCTAAAATTTCAAAACACTTAAGTTTCAAACTGCAAGTCATACAAATGTAATTATCTTCTTTAATGTCATTTCTGTTGATAAAACCATGTTTTGGATTTTAGCTATATGATAGTATCAAGGCCTAGAGTAATAAGAACTTTGTTTTCCAAGTCTTCCCTAGATGTTGGACGTTGGGAGGTTGAGGCCACAGCACCTGCAGAAGCAGTGCCCAGGTTGTTTGGTGAGGAGGTTAGGCTAGTTGCAGAATTAGTGGGCTAGGGAGGCAGCATTGCCATTGTTGGGGCCTTCTTTTAGGCTTGTCTGTCAGTTAGTGGCAGTTTGTTCAGCAATTTTTGTTGGTGAGAGTGGGGAATCCCTTATTTGGTTATTTGTGCTGGTTAAAAGATAGAAAAAATGATGAATGGAACAGAGTAGGAAGAATCAGAAATAATTGAACTCAATAATCCAGTATTCCATAAACCCCTAAAACATACAGGGAGGAAGGAAAGAAATCTCTCTTTTACAAGAAACTTTTACAAGAACTACTAGGAACATAACAACATAAACATATTTTCTGCATCAGTCCTGCTATAAGAGAAGAACCAGAGCAATAAGGAAAAACCCTCAAAATAGAAAAAAAACAGCACCAAAAATAAAAGAAATAGTATGGTTCAATCAGCATCCATATTCCACAGTTCTTTTTTTTCTGTATTTGGAGAGCCTTTTCCATCATGAGTCCTTTGGAACTTTCTTGTACCATTGTATTGGTGAGAAAAATCCAGTCTATCACAGTTGATCAACACATAATGTTGATGATATGATACTGTGTACAATGTTCTTCTGGTTCTGCTCATCTCACTCATCATCAGTTCATGCAAGTCCTTCCAAGTTTCTCTGAACTCCTCCTGCTCATTGTTTCTTACAGCACAATAGAATTCCATTAAATTCCATACCACAACTTGTTCAGCCATTCCCCAGTTGATGGGCAGCCACTCTATTTCCAATTCCTTGCCACCCACAAAAAGAGCAGCTATAAATATTTTTGTATATGTGGGTCCTTTTCCCTTTTCTATGATCTCCTTGGGGAAAAGACCCAGTAGTGGTATTGCTGGGTCCAAAGGGTATGCACAGCTTTATAGCCCCTTTGGGCATAATTCCAAATTGCTCTCCAGAATGGTTGGATCCGTTCACAACTCCACCAACAATGCATTAGTGTTCCAATTTTTCCACAGCTTCTCCAACATTTATTATTTTTCCTTTTTTGTCATATTAGAGAAGCAGATTATATATCAACACCTTTCATTGGAATGGCTAGGAGGTTAAATTTTAACCAAGAGAATGGAATAGAAGTGATTACAAAAGATAGAATAGATAATTTTGATTACAGGAAATTGAAAAGCTTTTGCATGAACAAAAATGAATATAAAAAGGATAAGAGGGGCAAGCTAGGTGGTACAGTGGATAGAGCACCGGCCCTGGATTCAGGAGGACCTGAGTTCAAATCCCACCTCAGACACTTAACACTTACTAGCTGTAGTGACCCTGGCAAGTCACTAACCCAATTGCCTCACTTAAAAAACAAAAACAAAGGATACGAAAGGGAACAGTGACAGGGAAAAAAATTTTTGCATCATGATTTCTCAGAATAAGCGTCTGATTTCCAAAAGGTATTTAAACTACTATCAGAAATGTGTGAGACCCAAACTCCTTCTGTTTAATGGATAATTACCGATGGTCACAACGATTTGAATGGTTTTCAACCGAAAAATGCCAAACATATAACAAAAATAAGAAAAAAAGTGTTCCCAAACCCTAACTAATAAGAGAAATGCAAATCGAAACAACTCTGAGATTTTACCTCATACCCCAGAATGTTTGCAAAGATGACAACAGATGGTAAAGGACAATATAGCAGAAAGAGTGCGCACATTGATCCATTATTGGTGGCACTTGTGATTTGGTACAACCATTTTGGAAAAACACTTCTTGGAATGTATGCCCCCAAAGTGACTAAAATGTCTATAACTTGTGAGAAATAATTATTAATAATGAATTTCTTGGGGGAACCCAGAGAGCAGTTTCAGTCCTTTCTCCTCCCCTTGCCCCTTTCCAGAAAGTCCCAGGAACTTCTGCAAATCTTGTCTGGGACAAGCCCAAGATAACAAAGAAATGGAGATTGATTCTTTTGTCTAGCTCATTGAACTGATGGGGGCCAAACCATACCTAGATACTGGACTTAAACTTTGCCCTTCAACAAGGGTCCTTCCCATAGAGTTCATTTTAATTTATACCATCCTTGTCATGTCAATAAATGGGTACTGAATGATGCTAACCAATTAGCTTAGATCAATGTATCCTTTTAGATTGCCTCTATTTAAAGAACAAAAACCCTTGGCTATGCCAGGGTCATGTCTCTTGGCCTCCTCTTTACCTGTTCTCTTGGCTCCGAGTGTAAGCACTCTTCCTCTTAGGATAACGAAGCCCTGAGACCATGAGAAGTTAGGGAGACACGAAGTCAATACTTTACTGATATTAATTAATAATAAATGCTTACTGCTAAAACTTGTGTAATAGCCATTAATATATAAATAGCAAGCAATTACAGTACAGTAGTAGCAAATAATTTTAGAAAACACAACCTTTGACTCTGAGATTACACTGCCACAATGAGGTCAATAACAAAAAAGAAAAACTCCATTTATACCAGAATAGTTTATAGTAATTATTTTTATAATAGTAAAGAACTAAAAACAAAGTAGATGATATTGATTGGGGAATGACTAAAGTTCTGGTACATGACTATAACAGAAATATTTTTTCCTACAAGAAAATATTACTTCAAAAAATACAGAGGATTATGGGAAGACATAAGAACTGATACAAAGTAAAGTAGGAAGAACCGGAGGAAAACAGTAAATACAATGATTTCAATAATGTAATAATGTAAATGGAGAGAATACTAATTGAAACAGAATGCTAAAAAATTATAATGACCAAGTTTGGTTTCACAGAAGAAATATTGAGAAGACAACTCCCCTCACTACACAGTCCTAAGAGTTGGAGACTGTGGGTACAGATCCCTGCATGTGGTGTTAGATTTTTTTTCAATGTGTTTGTTAGTTTTGCTAAACTGTTTTTCTTCCTCTTTTTATTGTTTATTGCAAAAGATGATATGTAGAAGGAGGAATATATTGGAATATGTAAATGACATAAAATTTAAAAATTCACTTTAAAAAAGAGAGAGGGGGGGCAGCTAAGTGGCATAGTGGATAGAGCATCGGCCCTGGATTCAGGAGGACCTGAGTCCAAATCCAGCCTCAGACACTTGACACTTACTAGCTGTGTGACCCTGGGCAAGTCACTTAACCCCAATTGCCTCACCAAAGAGAGAGAGAGAGAGAGAGAGAGAGAGAGAGGGAATGGTATCTTAAAGAATGTCAGTTGAACACCTATCACTTCATGAGGAGTCTGTAAAGAATTGAACTGTTGTAACTGTGTCCCTGGAAGACTATTAATGACTAAAGAGAAAATAGAGAAAAAGGACTAAGGGGATTTATTTCCTGAGAAAACTGATTTGTGAGGAGAAGTCAGCATGTAATGATTAAAGAACATTGGATATACAGAGAAGCAACTAATGAAGCCTAAATACAGATTGAAGCACATCTTTTTTTTTTTCAAGTTTCCTTGGTTTTTGATTTGTGTTGGTTTTTTTTTGGGGGGTTGGGGGGTCTATGTTTTCTTTTACAGCATGACTAATATGGAAATATGCCTTGTATGACTGTACATGTATAAACCTATATCAAAATGTTTTGCCTTCTCAATAAGGGGGGGATGGGGAGGGAGGGAGAAAATTTAGAACTCAATTTTAAAAATTAATGTTAAAAGTTGTTTTTACATGTCATTGGAGGAAAAGAAAATACTAATAAAAAAGAGAACACTGGCAGTGATCTTTCTCCCATATATTACAAATAATTATATTTTTGTTTTATTGTCCCATACCCTATTAATAAATAGTATAATCATTTCCTTTGGTGTTTATTGGAGTCTATGAGATTAGAGGTTTCAATGTAGAGAACTGAGTCAAATTTATATAAATGAGAGTCATACCTTAATTGATAAATGGTCAAAGGTATGAACAGGAAGTTTTCAGATGAAGTAAACAAAGCTATCTATACTTATATGAATAAATGCTCTAGATCACTATTGATTAGAGAAATGCAAAATTAAAACAACTCTGAGCCACCACCCCCATTCTGAATAGATTGGTTAATATACAGAAAAAGAAAATGACAAATATTGGACGGGATGTGAGAAAATTGGAGTTGTATTACTTATTTAACTTCTGTAGAACAATTTGGAACTATGCCTACAGGGCTGTAAAACCATGTATATCCTTTGACCCAGCCATACCACGCTAGAATCTATATGTACAGAAATATTTATAGCAGCTCTTGTGGTGGCAAAGAATTGGAAATGCAGGGGATATCCATCAATTGGAGAATGGATGAACAAGTTGTAGTATATGATGTGATAGGATACTATTGTGCTTTATAAGAAAATTGCTAGCAGGATGCTCTCAGAAAAAGTTGGAAAGACTCACATGAACTGATACAAGGTGAAATGAGCAGAACCAAGAGGACACTGTATACAGTAATAGTAATATTATATGATAATCAACTGTGAATGACTTAGTTATTCTCAGGAATATGATGATCCAAGACAATTCAAAAAGACTTATGATGAAAAATGCTATCTATCTCCAAAGAAATGATGGAGTCTGAATGCAGATTGAAACATACTTTTTCTTTACTTTTTTCTTTTTCTTCTTTTTTTTTTTTGGTCTTTTTCCCCCACAACATAACTAACATAGAAATATATTTTGCATGACTGCACACGTATGATATATATCAAATTGTTTGCCTTCTCAATGAGGGGGGAAAAGGAGGTGAAAGTATTTGGAACTCAAAAATGTAAAAAAATGTTTAAAATTGTTTTTATATGTAATTGGGAAAATATTAAATTTTAAAAAAAAGAAAGAAAAAGGATTGTAGATTTTGATAGGAGAAATGTAGTTCCCAGCCCAAGCTTCAGTGGCTCATTGTTTAAGTTTTGATGGCTTAAAATGACTGTTGTAGAGAGAGATTATTTTCTATTCTCTCCAGAAGTCTTCCCCTCCTAGACTGATATCTTTGTGATGGTAAATTAGGTGACCTTTTGTCTCAATTCTTACCTAGCCCTTGGTCATTGAAATGGCTTAGGAGAGACAGAGAGTTCCAGCAGCCAGAATAAAGCCTAAGTATTCTACCTGGGGCAAACAACATTGTACTTTTGACTTGGACACCTTGTGGCCTTTCTTGTGTAGCTCTAATAATAAGTGATGGCTATCTTCCTGACAGATTTCAGCATTAGGCAAGGCTAAAAGTCATCAACATATTGTACTAAAGTGGAGCCTTTAAAGGTAATGGAGGCCAGATCTTTCTGTAAAGTTTGGGAAAATAATGTGGGACTGTCTACAAATCCCTGCGGGAGTCTAGTCCAGGTCCACTGTGTATTTTTCCAGGTGAAAGCAAATAAATATTAGACGTCCTCATGTACTGGTATGGAGAAAAAGGCAGAGCAGAGGTCTACCACTGTGAAGCATGTAGCATCACATGGTATGGAAGACACTATCGTGGCCAGGCTTGGAACTATGGCATGTCTCGGTACAACATAAGAGTTTATTGCCCTAAGGTCTTGTACAAAACTATATTGTAAGGGCTAAAATTCTAGCTATACTGTCTAAAATATCTAATGAGTGGTCTCCAAAAAATTATAAGCTTTAGCAAGAGTTAGACTTTTAAGCATTTATTAAGGAGAATAAGAATTTGGTAAAGAGAGAAGGAAATGCCTAGATTCATCTATCTATTAAAGGGAGAGAGCATTTCTAGCTGCCTTCTCCACAGAGTCCTCCTCAGGAAAGAGAGTCCGCCAGCACTCCAGCCTCCCCCTTCTTCCTCCCACCAGCAAAATGTCATTCCTGACGCCAAAGAAAAGATCATGGTCTTGCCCTCAGAGACCTTCATCTCATGGCAGAGCTTTTCTATAGTAAGTATCCAGCAGGTGGTGTCATTCCAATCGTAACAGTAGACAGTTTACCATCTGGTCCAGGCTTGGGTTTTTTGACTGGGAAAAATTGGAGTATTTCATGGAGAATGATGGCATGGAACAATAATACCCTGGCTTTTCAAAGCCTCAATTACAGGGGTGATTCCTTCTATAGCTTCTTTAGACAATGGATACTGTGGAATAGATGGGGGCGGTCCCCCTTTAACTTTAAAGGTAACAGGCATGGCAGATTTAAGGAGCCCCACTTCAGTAGGGGATGAAGCCCATAAGGACTCAGGAATGTCAGAGTGGATTTTCTGATGTATCCCCTATCCTGTTCCTTGAGGTTCTGTAATCAAAAGTGGCAAATAGGGCAGCTAGGGTGGCGCAGTAGATAAAGCACCGGCCCTGGATTCAGGAGTTCCTGAGTTCAAATCAGGCCTCAGACACTTGACACTTACTAGCTGTGTGACCCTGGGCAAGTCACAACCCCCATTGCCCCGCAAAAAAAAAAAGAAAAAAAAAAAAGAAAGAACAGAAAAAAAAAAGTGGCAATAAATGAACAGTATCCTCTGGCAATTGTAAGGAGACAGCCCCATCTGGAGCACAAGATATGGTTGCTCTAAGCTTGCAAAGGAGATCACGACCTAATAAATTTACAGGGGGATCAAGCATAAGTAAGAATGAATGTTCCACTGTTAAGGGCCCCATAGATACCATGCGAGGGGTTAATTTTGCCACTCTTTGGGCTTTTCCTGAGACTCCTACCACATTTAGAGATCCTACAGCCTTACATCCAGGGTCTGGTTTATTCACTAATACTGATTTAGAGGCTCCCGATATTTAGCAGACAATCATAATATGTGTCCCCAACTTTGAGGGTCACATGAGGTTCATTACTCTGGGGAGGTGAATGGACTGGTACAAGGGCATTTAAAAAATCAGGGTCTGGGAATATGTGGCTTTCAGTATCTATTTTCCACCCCTCCCCTTCGTCTCGTCAGTCCTGTGCCCCCCTCTGAGGGAGTCCATGGTCACCCTGATTCTGGTTCTGTCTTTCTGTATCTCCCTGATAGAGTCTATGGTTATTCTGATACTGTCTCTCTGTATCTCCCTGAAAAGATTTATATCCATTTTGATTCTGCCTGTAATAAGGCCTATAATTACCTTCGTTGTTCCTTTTCTGACAAAAGTTTCCCAAAAAAATAAAAATTTAAATAAAAATTTAAAAAAAAATTTAAAAAAATTTTTTTTTAATTAAAAAAAAAAAAGGGGGGCAGCTAGGTGGCACAGTGGATAGAGCACCGGCCCTGGAGTCAGGAGTACCTGCGTTCAAATCCGGCCTCAGACACTTAACACTTACTAGCTGTGTGACCCTGGGCAAGTCACTTAACCCCAACTGCCTCACTAAAAAAAAAAAAAAAAGTTTCCATAATCATCCTGATTTCCCCCGAAAAATTCCTCAAGGCCCTCGGCCACTGCCCTCTTAAGTTCTTGATTTCTAGTCCTACATTCCCTCAACCAGTGCCCTTGTTTCTTGCAGTACTCACAAAATCTAGAGGGTTGATAGTGATTTTCAACTGTCAGGTCTCGCTGCCTTGTTGTTTCCTGTACTGGAGCTAAAATGTCCTGTCTGTTCCTTTCTTTTCTCTCATTTCCTTCATAAATATATGTTGCTATTTCTTTAAGTCTGTCAGGACTCAAACTAATCCAGCCACGACATTGCTTTTTAAAATATTTCCGGATTTCTGGTAGGGACTGGTATGCAAAATGAGAGCAGATAATATGGGCATCTCTAGGGTCTAATGGGTCTAGTCCTGCATATTGCCTGGCATGCTTACACAACCTGTCATAGAATCTATTACGTCTCTCATCAGGTCCCTGAACTGTATCTATAAATTTTTGCCAGTTATCAGTCTTTCTAGTAACAGATTCCATTGCCTTCAGCAATGTTTCTCCTATGTAAAATATTTTAAATGACTAGGCCTAATTTGGGGGGGACCAAACTAATTGCAGGGCCTAAGCTTATTGGAGGACTAATCTGACTGCTATTAATTTCCAAAGCCAACTTGTTAGAGCCTTTTAAAAATTTCTCCACACTGCTCCCAAATTAATAAGCAAACGATTAAGAAGCCTCTTAATTAAATAACCAAAGCAGAATTTATTTATAAAAATCAATGTAAACGATAAGGGTAAAGAAACGCAAATTATACTACCTGTCTGTTTTTAATAAGGGCCTTTGCTGCCTCTTGCCTTAGGGTATGCTCCAACATTCTCCAACTTTCACTCTTTTTCTCCTTCACTCCAGCTTCCCTGCTTCACTTTCACTTCTCAGCTCCTTTCTTCTAACTCCAAGCCCCCTTCACTTTGTCGAGCCCCCTTCACTTTGTCGACCCCCCTGAAAAGTCCCTTAGTATCCTCACCTCTGTTGCCAACCCCCTGGCATCTCTAGTGTTTTTATATCATAGCCCTTCCTCAGCCCACCCTCCTGTACCCTCTCCTGTTCTCTTAATCTTCCAGCCTCTTCCAACCTCCGTAAGTCTGCCTCCCTCAGCGAATCTAGTGTCCCTTTTTATTAACTCTTCCAGGTGAAATTTGGGGCTGGCTGCCCCTGGGGCTGGCCGACTCCCACGCTGCATGAGTCTGCAGCTTAGGGCTGGGCGAAGCAAACCCTGACATCCCTGAGGGTTTTCATGCGCCTCTCCACTGTGCACAAGGGCATGCCATGCCTTTCCTAGGGCCTGAGGCTTTTCCTGCACACAGTTTAGCTGGCTCAGAGGCCCCCCTGCAGCTGAAACATAGGGGGAGGGGTGCCAGCTCTGCTTACACAGAAAAAAACCCCTGAGGGCCTAAGGCTTTTTAATCTCAGCCCAAAGGCAGGGTCCCCAAATCAAAATAAATTTCCACACTTGCATCTTTCAACATATCAAAATGTCTATAGTCATTGGGTTCCCAGGTCAGGGGTCTTGAATAAGCCACCCAGTATCAACCTTTCCCGCATGGCTTCCAGGCCGTTTTGCTGGCAGCTATTATATCTGCTCTTTCCCCTGGGGACAATATTGTTTCCATAAGGTCAGTAACATCATTCTAAGTGGACTGATATGCTCTAAAGATTGTCCCTAAACTGGCTGATAACTGCTGTGGGATCCTCATCAAATTTAGGAGTACTTTGTCTCCATGAAACCAATCAGTGGGTGCAAAAGGTATGTATTGTCTGAGCTTACATATAGTACCTTTTTAACCATGGGTAAGGATCTCTTGAAGGGGAAAAATTTTTACCTTCTCTGTCTCCTCTACAGGGGAATCATTTCTTTCTTTCTTTCTTTCTTTGGTTGGCATGGAGGAAATAGAGAGAGAGGGAATAGGAGTTGGGTCATTTGGAATTTCAGTCTGAAAGCCTTGCATTCAATCTTGGGTTTCGATTGAGTTGTATTATTGGGCATTTCAGTTGGGAGGGCCATGTTTTCAAGCTTAGGCTTGGAAATGATTCAGATCATTTATTGTTTCCATTTGAGAGCCCTTGTTTTTAAGTTGGGGGTCTGGTTTGAGTCGATCATTTATTATTTCAGTTTGGAAGAGGCAGACTCAGATTTAAGCTGGTGCCTGGATTTTCTTTCATCTTATATTTTAGGTATGATAATTTCTGCTTGCTCTGGCCCAGATTTTCCAATTAAAGTGAATGTTCAGGTGGACATTTGCATAGGGTTCCTTGCAAATGACTCAATCTTTGGGGATTAAATGACCCATATTTAGGCCATTCTTCCTATAATTCCTCATGCCACATAAAACACAGTTTGATAAGCTCTCCTCTGGTCATGGTTGAATTTAGTCTGTTTTCCCTTATTCCAATCCATGAGTATCTTTCCTAATGGGGAATCCTGTGGAATCATCTCATCCTAATATCATCCCATGACATGTCCAAATTTTCCATACCACACAACAAAGCCCACATAACCAAGAATAGGAATAAAAAAATATTCATTAAATTACACTGGCCAAGTATCCACGTGATCTTTTCCACTTCTCTGATTAGTGAAACTAAAGCTAGAAAGGGGGTATGTAGGAAAGTTTAAAAGATCCATTGAAATTTAAATTGGAAAATAGCCGATACTTGGCAGTACTTGCCAATTTAAGGGGGACAGGGGAGGGGAAATCTTACCCAACTGAAAGATCAGGAGATGGAAGTTCAGTTTGTCCCTTCATGGTCACCAAACTGTGTAATTTAAAAGTTAAATGTGGGGTTCTATCTGTCCCCCCAATTTTGGGGGAAACTGACTAAAAATCCATTGATAAACAAATTTAGGGTTTTTTTCTGATAAAAGTGTTTTTAGGTTTTTTAAGGGTTTATTGAAAAATAGTAAAAGAAAGAGAAAGATTGAGAACAGATTTCCTATAACCTTGCAATCCTAGCCTTCCTAATCTCCCACTTCTGAAGTTCTCTGCTGCCATGCTGATGTCTCGCAGCCAAAGAGGCTGAGCTCTCTCACCAGCATCTCCTTCCTCTTTCCTGTTCCCCTCCAAGAAATGGGAGGTTCTTCAAGCTGATTATCTAGTGTCATTCAAATTCATTGGTTCACTGGACCCGAAGGTGATCTCAATGTAAAGTTCAAAGTTCTTAGCTTCTGAGAACAATCACCTTCCTAAGTACCCTTAAGTACCACCAGATGTGTTTACAATCCAGGAAACTGAAGAAAGCCAATAATTCAGTCAGCAGTCAGTCACCTTATCCCAATTCAATCAGTTTAAACCAGTCTCCAGGTGGGCCCTGAGTATCTGCTAAATCTCATCTATCACTTCCATTATTTTGACACAACCAATAGAATTGAATGATGCTAACCAATTAGCTTTGATCAATGTACATGACCTGCCTCCATCAAAAAGAGGATCAGAACTCTTGGGAAAGGCTGAGAAAGTGGAGGAGGAGGCAACCAAGGTGTTTTATGTATTTGGGCTTGGGAGAAATGGGTGGTAGAGACCTAGATTTTGTAACATTGGGACTTGTCCTCAGCCAGACTCTTAATAGACTGGCATTATTTGCAGGATGATTAGCATCTGAGTTGCATACCTCCATTTTCTGCCCTTTCCAACTATCAGCATCATAATATATATGCAAGAGAGGGGCAGCTAGGTGGCACAATAGATAAAGCACTGGTCCTGGATTCAGGAGGACCTGAGTTTAAATCCGACCTCAAACACTTGACACTTACTAGCTGTGTGACCCTGAGCAAGTCACTTAACCCTCATTATGAATTATGGTGAGGCTTGTTTGGAACCCTTGTGCTCTCTCTCTCTCTCTCTCTCTCTCTCTCTCTCTCTCTCTCTCTCACACAGCACACACACACACACACACTAGCTCTTGTCTCATTCTCACTCTCATTCTGCTGGTGCTTGGTGCACACTCTTGGCTTGCCCCTCCCTCTTAAGACAGTGTTGGTCTGATGACCTGAGACCATGAGAAGTTAGGGGAGACACATGGTTAATCCTTTACTGATATATTATATTGATAAAATAACAATACTTGTGAAAAAATGCCCACAATGATCTCCCATATTCATAAGAGCAGAAGTAGTGAGCAAAACAAGATTTATTTAGGGGGCTGCAGAGCAAGCAGACACCTCAGAAAAGTGTCACACCAATGCCTGTCAAAGCAGGCTTTTATCCCTTAATCTCTATCACAAGGTCCCTCTCCTTGTTCCCCATTGGTGGAGTACTAGAGAATCACAATCTTCAAGTCCATCCTACTTCATGAATCCACATACAATACTCCCACTTCATATGTCACAGGTTTCATAATAATATAAAATCTCCTCCTAGTGGTGTGTGAGTTAATATTAATCATTCTATTAAGCAAGCAAAGTTTAGGCTAGGGGTCTACTCCAGGTCAATTTTAGGGGCTGGTTCTGCTAATTTGGCTCAAATCCCTATTTTGTGGTCTGCAGTTCTGTCCCTGTTCTATACTGATTGGCTGAAGAGCAAGTGGGGTTTTCCTGATCCTTTCTGTTGCTACACCTCAGGGGAAGGGGCTTTCTACAGGTCTTGTGACCTGAGGAGCCACCCCTTTACAAACTTTTCCCTCAGGCTTACTGCCAAAACTGATGCAAGAGCAATTAATAAAAAAAAATAGTTTTAGCCTAAAATTAACAAACATACATTTAATTAGAAAACTCTTTACATCTTTGCCTTATTATCCTCTTTTCAAGATATTATTTCCATATCATCCTGAAAGGAGATATTTCAAGGACCTAATTTTATAAATGAATATATGACTATTATTAGCAAGTGGATGGCAAGTCCAAGAACTCATTTACTTACTTAGAATAAGGAATTGACTACACATTCCTATTGAAAACAGTAAGAATTTTCATATTTGCAAGCTATTATAGTAACAAAGAGATATTTTAGAATTGATCTATTAATTAATATTTAATATTATAATGACAAAACTTTTTATCTGCCCTGATTATAAAAATTTGCCATGAAAGGAAAGTATTCCTGCAAGGGCACAAAATTTCAGGCAAGAGTCATAGTTAACAGTCAAATCACATGGCATAGTTCCACATCATTCAGAGGGTCTGAAAAGCCAGGCTCATAATTAACCAGGTCGGACAATTTCCTGTTCTGAAAGGAAATCACACAATGGGGAAACTGAATCAAGATGATCCTATCTTTGACCACACAAAGTCATCCCTTCAGCTCTCCAACTAACATCCATTATAGAGACATTCACCTATACCAGTTCTCAGATTGCATTCCTTTTGGGCAGCACATGGCATTTCCTTTGAAAGGTAAACTATTGGCTCTGTGACAATCATATATGAAAGCAAAACTTAAAACAGTTTCAAATTACAATCCCAGAACCTCAAATAGCAAAACATCACTAATCACAGCTCAGGGCTAGGTTATTAGTATTTTTCTCATGTTTTAATAACAGTTAACAATGAGCAGACATTTCACTTAGTCTTCATTTATAAATTAAGAATAGCACATTCTGAAATTTCCTGTGACTGGCTTACATTCCCCTCTCCCCCCTGCTCATTTTGGAATTTCCAATATTCTAAAGATTGGATATGGGCAGCTAGGTAGCACTGGCCCTGGAGTCAGGAGCACCTGAGTTCAAATCCAGCCTCAAACACTTAACATTTACTAGCTGTGTGACCCTGGGCAAGTCACTTAACCCCAATTGCTTTTTAAAAAAAAACGATTGGGAGATATGCCCCTGGAATGGTCTCTCAAGGACAGAGCACTGTCTGTCTAAAATTTCTAACGAGCTTTTCTCTAAAAGTTTTTCCAATCTTTCCTATTTCTTTTCTTTTTTTTTGTTTTGTTTTTAGGGCAATGAGGGTTAAGTGACTTGCCCAGGGTCACACAGCTAGTAAGGGTTAAGTGTCTGAGGCCGGATTTGAACTCAGGTACTCCTGAATCCAGGGCCGGTGCTTTATCCACTGCACCACCTAGCTGCCCTCAATCTTTCCTATTTCAATGAAATCAAATCCTTCTTAAACCTCTTACCAAACTCCAAAACTATTACTTAAACTAACCTTTCATTTTACACTCTCCATCCCTCATTTCTCTTTACTTTGCGGCCTTCTTAAGTTTATCTCATTTTATTTCTCAATTATATTCTAGTCTAACATTCCACTGAATCTTTCCTGCACAGATTTCCTTATACAATTAATTTTATTACTTCTGGAGTTGTATAGTCTATTTCAATTTAGGTGGTTTAGCTACTACTTTACCTAAACAATTAAATTCATCTAAATAATTTCAAACTAGCTCCTGGTCTCTTGATTCTCTAGTAGTCTGAAGTCACTTCTACTAAATACCCCTATTGCCCTCCAGGAAGGGAAGAAAGGTTGTTTGCATTTAACTTTAGTCTGCAAACCTCCAAAATCCATTATGATGTTCTTAGCAGCCACCATAATTTGGAAAATTACAGTAAAGATATTAAATTTCTGTTACAAATGTTAGTCTCAAATTTAACAAAGACCCCCTTGCTCTTATCTGCATCTGTTGTCTGCCTCCCCAACTTGACCAGAATTAGAAATGGGGGGGGGGGGAGAGAGAAAGAGAGAAAGAGAGAAATCATCTTTATGAAGGTTTTGAAAGTTCCACAGAAAGTTTCCAACTCTTTCTGCTCTTTTTCCTTGCTGATCAGGCAACAGGAAAACTAATTTTGTGCTTACCAATACACAAAACACAGACGTGCCTTACAATATACTTAACATTATACAAATAAAACACTTAACACTTCAAGTTCAAAAGTCCTGTATTTAGGGGCAGCTAGGTGGTGCAGTGGATAGAGCACCAGCCCTGTTGTCAGGAGGACCTGAGTTCAAATCCAGCCTCAGACACTTAACACTTACTAGCTGTGTGACCCTGGGCAAGTCACTTAACCCCAATTGCCTCACCAAAAAAAAAAAAAAAAGTCCTGTTTTTATCTGACCAGATCTGTTTTTCACAATTATCTAAGTATTGAGTCTAGTCCAAACTGAGTTTTTTGTTTGTTTGTTTTGTTTTTTAAATATTTTATTTTTACTTTTTTGCAGGGCAATGAGGGTTAAAGTGACTTGCCCAGGGTCACAAAGCTGGTAAGTATCAAGTGTCTGAGTCTGGATTTGAACTCAGGTCCTCCTGAATCCAGGGCTGGTGCTTAATCCACTGCGCCATCTAGCTGCCCCCAAACTGAATTTTACTGCTTAGGTTTTGGACATTCCTGGCTAAACTGTTAGCTTTCCCTTGTCCCAAGCTTTTAACAGCTTGCCTAATGGGGATTTGGCAAGAGGCTTACTCTGTCCTGATCTCATGATACCAGTATTCCTTGCCTTTTTGTCCCTTGGCAACCTAGTATCAGGCAAGATCAGCTACTCACCACTGAGTTCTTTGAGTGGTACCACTTCTTTATCTTGTTGCACGAGAAAGAGGGAGAGTAGAATTTGAGCTTGGGGACCTATTTCTCCTTAACCTTCCTGATTTGGGGGAGTTTAATTCTCTGACCATGTCATGGTAGACTAACCACTGAGAGAATTTACCCAGACCCACAATCAAACAAAAGTCTGAGTGCAGATTGTGGTGTTAGACAGTGAGCTGACCCAGTGGTAGCCATGCAAGAAAAGGATTCCTCCATGGTCACCAAAACTGTTCAAAGAAAAATCCTGGTTCAAGCCTCACCCTGGTCAATTAAAGGCAAACTCAGGAAATATGACAAAAAAAAAGAGCTAATGGGCATCTCAAGGGGATCAAGCAGTTGAAGTGGGATTGGATGCCAAATTTAAGCTCCAGCCTACGTCTATAGACTGTAGGTAAACAATTTACATATAAGGGTAAATCATTCAATTGGTAGATTTTTTTTTTTTTGGTGAGGCAATTGGGGGTTAAGTGACTTGCCCAGGATCACACAGCTAGTAAGTGTCAAGCATCTGAGGCTGGATTTGAACTCAGGTCCTCCTGAATCCAAGGCTGGTGCTCTATCCACTGCGCCACCTAGTTGCAACCTAGCTACCCCCGTAGATGTTTTAATGAGTGTTCTCAGCTCCTCCCTACTACAGCATCATTGGGAAATGAGATTAGTTTTGAGGTGATAGGAGTAGTTCTCAGGTGATAAGATTACAGACAACAAATTCATCTGAACAGGACCTTGCCTTCTCCTATAGTTTGGTAGTACTCAAAGTTTGAGCAAGGTTAAAATATGAAGGTCACTCAGACTATATTTTGCCCAGTGGCTTGACTTTACACAGGATTAGGGACCTGAGGTCAACTAGATATCAACTCCCTTACCCTTAAAGGGAGAAGATAAACTGTCCTTCATGAAAATTCTCCCACAATTTCCTTAGCACTAAGACCATTCAGCTGAGCAGCTCTGGACAAAATATCTAGGTACAGCTACAGAGAGGACACCAATTTTTTTCTGTGGGTCCCTGTCCCATAGAAGAGATCCCTTTGAAAATGGCAGAAAAATTCCTCTGGATCCTTACATCAAAGGGACCCTGAAATTTCCCCACATAGATCCCTGCCATAGCAAAGGCAATTCAAATGGAGTTTTAATTCACTCCTTACTAGAACAAGCATATTAATTGAAAGAAAACAAAGAAAAACCCTCAGAAAAGTGTGGAGCTCTTAAAAAGGGATTAAGCATTTAGGGTTGATTACTCAAGATTTCTGGCCATATGCAAATATCCATAATATGCCATATCCTTTGGGCTGTACTCCATATCCCATTAACAAGCAAGCTATCTGGTCCCATGTCACAAATCAGGTAAGCAGTGTCTTTCTTCTTTTTCTTTTTGGTGGGGGGCAATGAGGGTTAAGTGATTTGCCCAAGGTCACACAGCTAGTAAGTGTTAAGTGTCTGAGGGCCGGATTTTGAACTCAGGTCCTCCTGAATCCAAGGCTGGTGCTTTATCCACTGTGCCACCTAGCTGCCCCCTCTTTTTTCTTAAAAGGAAAAAAATGAACATTTATGAGTTATCTTGATGCAAATGCTACAAACTAAGGTTTTATTTGTTTTTTTGTGGTGGTGTTGTTGATTGTCTAGATTTAAGAAAGTGATGGAGAAAATGTTAATAATGCAGATTTAGGGGCAGCTAGGTGGTGCAGTGAGGTAGAGCACCGGCCCTGGAGTCAGGAGTACCTGAGTTCAAATCCGGCCTCAGACACTTAACACTTACTAGCTGTGTGACCCTGGGCAAGCCACTTAACCCCAGTTGCCTCACTTAAAAAAAAATAATGCAGATTTAACTTAAAAATGTGTCAGACCTATATCCCTGCAGCCCCCCCCCCCCAAACACTCAGTCATTTACCAAGTATTTACCAACACTGACTCCATCTAGGAGACCTTCTAGGGCACTAGGTTTGTTTTTTGTTTTTTGGTGGGGGCAATGAGGGTTGAGTGACTTGCCCAGGGTCACACAGCTAGTAAGTGTTAAGTGTTTGAGGCTGGATTTGAACTCAGGTCCTCCTGAATCCAGGGCCAGTGCTTTATCCACTGTGCCACCTAGCTGCCCCCAATCTGTTTTCCATTTTATAGGAGAGTTCATCCCATTCACATTCACAGTTATGATTACTGTGTATTTCCCTGCATCCTATTTTTCTTCTTGTTTGTACTTTTCTCTTTTCCTTACCCCTGTCTCACTAGTTTTTTGTTTCTGGCCACCTTGGGTCTACCCTCCCTTCTATCAGCCCACCTCCCCTTTTGTCCTCTTTTCAATGCCTAGTTTTGCCCTCCTTTCTACAGCCTCACCTATTTTTGTACTTTCCCCTCCTAGTTTTACCCTCCCTTTTATCATCACCCTAAAGTTTTTCTTTCCCCCTGTCCCCTTTTATTTCCCTATAGGATGAAATAAAATTCTATACCCAACTGATTGTGTATGTTATTCCCTCTTTGAGCCAAATCATATAAGAGTAAGGTCCCTCTATTTTAATAGGTCTTTTGCACCTCTTCACATGATAGGATTTATCCCATTCTGCCTTCCCTTTCCTCTTTTCCCTGTATAATCCTTTTTTGTTACCCTTGGGGTTTTTTTTATATCATCACTCAAAATCAACTATACCCACACCTTCTGTCTGTGTGTACTATCTGCCTTAATAAAGATACAGTTCTCAAGAGTTACAAGTTTCTTCTTCCCATGTAGGGATGCAAACATTTTTTTAAAGTATCTTATTTTCCAGTTACATGTAAGGATAGTATTTAACATTTGTTTTCTTTCTTTCTATTTTTTTATAACAGTATTTTATTATTTTCCAGTTACATGTGGAGATAGTTTTCAACATTTGTTTTTATAAGATTTCTAGATTCAAAATTTTCTCCCTTCTTCCCCAAGACAGCAAGTAATCTGATATAGGTTATATATGTACAATCATATTACATGTATTTCTGCATTAGTCACGCTATGTAAGAAGAATCAGAGCAAAAAGGAAAAACCTTAAAAAACAAAAAACAAAAAAAATAAAAATAGTATGGTTCAATCTGCATCTAGATTCCATAGTTCTTTTTTTTTTCTGGATTTGGAGACCATTTTCCATTATGAGTCCTTTGGAACTATCTTGGACCATTGTATTGCTGAGTCAAATCTATCACAGTTAATCAACACACAATTGAGTGTGGGATAGAATTAGGGTCAAATTGATCATGTCATCCCAAAAAGAATTATAAGATTCAGTGACTCAGTTTCCCAAGGTTTATTGTAATCTGTGACCACAGGGAGAGAACCATAAAAGGTGGAAAGGTATCTCTTGAATAGTGAAAGAAAAGACAGGTTAGTATTTATAGTATGAATAAATTGATTATCATTCTCATTATAATAACCTCCACCTTAGGGAGGTACAGGGGAGGGGTCTGTCCTACTCACTATAATAATCTCCACCTTTGGGAGGTACAGGGGGAGGGCCCTCCTAATTTGGAATTCCTGGGGGTCCTAAGCCAATCCCCAAGGCAGGTACCTTTTTCAGTGGAAGTGTGGTTTTGGGGGGTTACACGTCATAAGGTGAATCTGGGAACAGATTTGGCCTTTTCTCCACATGTCTCTTTCTGATTCCCATGTTTAGTTTCAAAACACCTTCATTTTTCATTAAAATTTCTATATCCTGTCATTTTATTTAAGGTCTTCATGACCTAGCTCCCTCTGTTCCCATTATGGGTACTGATTACTGTGGGTAAGAGAAACTAGCATACTGACATGGAAGTTATCCATTAACTGGGGTCTAACTCCCTTTTGGAGCTAATATCTAAATTAGAGCTTGGGTCTTAGGTTTTTCTGTTAACCCCTTTTTTGCCTCCTACATCACAATCTTGTTGATACTGTGTACAATGTTCTCCTGGTTCTGTTCATCTCACTCAGCATCAGTTTATGTAAGTCCTTCCAGGTTTCTCTGAAATCTACCTGCTCATCATTTCTTTTTTTCTTTTTTTTGGGGGGGGGGGCAATGAGGGTTAAGTGACTTGCCCAGGGTCACACAGCTAGTAAGTGTCAAGTGTCTGAGGCTGGATTTGAATTCAGGTCCTCCTGAATCCAGGGCCAGTGCTTTATCCACTGCTCCACCTAGCTGCCCCTACTCATCATTTCTTACAGCACAATAGTATTCCATTCATATACCACAACTTGTTCGGGCTATTCCCCAATTGATGGGCATCCCTCATTGTCAATTCCGTGACACTACCACAAAAAAGAGTAGCTATAAATATTTTTGGTACATGTGGGTCCTTTCCTCTTCTAGGACTCTTTGGTAGATGATCCAGAAGTGGTATTACTGGGTCAAAGGGTATGCACCAGTTCCATAGCGCCTTTGGGCATAGCTCCAAATTGCTCTTCTGAATGGTGGGATCAGTTCACAGCTCCACCAACATAGGCATATAGCAGTCCAATTTTCACCAGCTTCTCAACATTTATGATTTTCCTTTTTTGTCATATTAGCCAATCTGATAGGTGTGAGGGTGTTGTTTTATTGTGCATTTCTCTAATCAATAGTGGATTTAGAGATTTTTTTTCATTGGCAATAGATAGCTGTTGGTTTCTTCTTCATCTGAAAACTGCCTGTTCATATCCTTTGACCATTTCTCAAGTGGGAATACTTGCATTCTTATAAATTTGATTTAGTTCCCTATATATTTTAGAAATGAGGCCTTTATCAGAAATACTGGCTGTAAAAATTGTTTCCCAGCTTTTTGCCTCCCTTCTAATTTTGGCTACATTGCTTCTGTTTGTACAAAAACTTTTAAATTTAATGTAATCAACGTCATCCATCTTGCATTTCATAATATTCTCTATCTCTTGTTTGGACATAAATTGTTTTCTTCTCCATAGGTCTGAAAAGGGATACAACCATTTTATTGTTATTGTTATTGTTTTTTGTTTTTTCAGGGCAATAACGGTTAAGTGACTTCCCTAGAGTCACACAGCTGGTAAGTGTCAAGTGTCTGAGGTCAGATTTGAACTCCGGCCTTCCTGAATCCAAAGTTGTGCTTTATCCTCTGCACCATCCTGGCTGCCCCCTTCGGGAACAAATATTTTAACCATACTATTTTCCCCCCCCTTTCTCCCTTTTCATGTGTCTCTTGAGTCTTATATGTGTTGATTGAGTTTCTGTCATTTCTGGGCTTGTTTCATTAGGAAAGTTTTAAAGGTCCCCTATTTCATTGAATACCATCTTTTCCCCTGATAGATTATGATTAATTTTGCTGAGTAGGGGCCAGCTAGTGGCGCAGTGGATAAAGCACCGGCCCTGGAGTCAGAGGGACCTGAGTTTCAAATCTGGCCTCAGATACTTAACACTTAGTAGCTGTGTGACCCTGGGCAAGACACTTAAACCCAATTGCCTGACCCCCCCCAAAAAAAAATTTTGCTGAGTACTACATTCTTGGTTGTAATCCCAATTTCTTTGCCCTCCAGAATATCATATTCCAAGTTCTCCAATCTTTTAATTTTTTTAAATAATAAAATTATTTATTTTCCAGTTACATGGAGAGATAGTTTTTAACATTTGTTTTTATAAGATTTCCAATTTCCAAGTTTGTCGCGCCTCCTTCCTCCCCTCCCCTAGGACAGCAGGGGTAATCTGATTAGTAGGGTTTTATATATGTGTGTGTGTGTGTGTGTGTGTGTGTGTGTATAAAATAACATTAAACATATTTCTGCATTAGTCATGTTATAAGAGAAGAATCAGGGGCAGCTAGATGGCGCAGTGGATAGAGCATCGGCCCTGGAGTCAGGAGTACCTGAGTTCAAATCCGGCCTCAGACACTTAACACTTATTAGCTGTGTGACCCTGGGCAAGTCACTTAACCCCAACTGCCTCACTAAAAAAATAGAAATAATAAGAGAAGAATCAGAGCAAAAAGGAAAAACCTCAAAAAAGAAAAACAACAGCACCAAACCAAAAGAAAATAGGTATAGTTCAATCAGCATCCATATTCCACAGCTCTTTTCTTTTCTGGATTTGGAGAGCCTTTTCCATCATGAGTCCTTGGGACTTTCTTGTACCATTGTATTGGTGAGAGAATTAGTCTATCAAGTTTATCAACACATAATGTTGATAATACTGTGTACAATGTTCTTCTGGTTCTGCTCATCTCACTCATCATCAGTTCGTGCAAATCCTTCCAGGTTTCTCAGAATTCCTCCTGCTCATTGTTTCTTACAGAACAATAGAATTCCATTACATTCATATACCACAACTTGTTCAGCCATTCCCTAATTGATGGGCATCCCCTCAATTTTCTTTCTTTTTCTTTTGGCTGGGCAGTTGGGGTTAAGTGACTTGCCAAGGGTCACACAGCTAGTAAGTGTTAAGTGTTTGAGGCTGAATTTGAACTCAGGTCCTCCTGAATTCAGGGCTGGTGCTCTATCCACTGTGCCACCTAGCTGCCCCGATCCCCTCAACTTCCAATTTCCACCACAATTTCCTTGCCACCACAAAAAGAGCAGCTATAGAATATTTTTGTACATGTGGGTCCTTTCCCCTTTTTTTTCCCAAAGAGATCAGAAAAAAAAAAAGAGAAGTACCCACATGTACAATCCTTTAATGTTAAAGCTTACCAGGTCCTGTGTAATTCTGATTGTTATTCCGTGATATTTAAATTGTTTCTTCCCTGGCTGCTTACAGTATTTCTCCTTAATTTGAGAATTTTGGAATTTAGCTACAATATTTCTTCAAGTTTTCCTTTTGGGGTCTCTTTCAGGAGTTGATTAGTAGATTCTTTCAATTACTACTTTTTCCTCTGGTTGAAGACATTGGGGCAGTTCTCCTTGATAATGTCATGTAATATGCTGTCTAGGCTCTTTTTTTGATTATGGTCCTCAGGTAGTCCAATTATATGTAGGTTGTCCCTCCTGGATGTATTTTCCAGATCTTTTGTTTTTCTGGGTTTTTTTGTTTTGTTTTGTTTTGTTTTTTTTAGTGAGGCAATTGGGGGTTAAGTGACTTGCTAGGGTCACACAGCTAGTAAGTGTTAAGTGTTCTGAGGGCCGGATTTGAACTCAGGTACTCCTGACTCCAGGGCCGTGTGCTCTATTCCACTGCGCCATCTAGCTGCCCCTGATCTTTTGTTTTTCTGAAGAGTTATTTTCCATTTCTTCTACTTTTATAATTCTTTTGCTTCTGTTTTTACTTCTTCTTCCTTGTCTCATTGAGACATATTCCATCTGCCCAATTTTGATTCTTAGGATTATTTTCCCCAGTCAGATTTTGCAGCTCCTTTTCCATTTGGCCAATTGCATTTGGTTTTGTTTTGTTTCTGGAGGCAATGGGGGTTTAAGTGACTTGCCAGGGTCACACAGCTAGTAAGTGTCAAGTGTCTGAGGCTAGATTTGAACTCAGGTACTCCTGAAATCCAGGGGCTGGTGCTTTATCCACCGTGCCACCTAGCTGCCCCAGCATTATATTTTTTAATGAATTATTTGCCTCTCAATCAATTTTGTCCTTCTTTTCCAAGCTATTGATTCTCTGTATAACTCTCATTTCTTTTCCCAATCTTTCTTCTACCTCTCTTATTTGGTTTATAAAATTCTTTTTTGAGCTCTTCCAAGAGAGCTTTTTGGTCTCCGGACCACTTATTCTTCCCCTCTAAGGCTTCACATATAGGCATTTTATCATTGTTGTCCTCCTCTGAGTTTGTTTTTATCCTCCCTGTCACCATAGTAATTGTCAATGGTGAGGGTTCTTTTTTGTTTCTTATCCACATTTTAGCTTCTTTTGTGCCTTTTAAGGTTACATTCTGCTCTTGGGGTACAGCATGCATTATCTGGAACTTCTTTTGCTAAGGTCCAGCAGCCAGGTCACCAGCTTTCTGCTCCGAGATGTCAGCAGCTTTCAGCTTGCTCATTGCCCCGGAATGGCCCAGCCTAGTTGTGTCTGTTGGGTAGCCAATACCTCAGGTGGCAGATTGCATTCTGCATTGGGGCTGGAGGCCTCACAATTGGTCTGCTGTGCCACTAGCTTACTAAGCTAGGACCATGGGTCCTCAGTTACTGATCTATGTTGTGACCAAGAGCCTTTTGCTGGCTTGCCCAGATAGCCTTTGCATGGAGCTGTGCTCCCCTTTTATCCAGATGAAAAAGCTTCCTTGAAGGTCTTCTAGGTTATCTTAAGTCAGAAGATTGTTTCACTCTACTTTTTGTTTTGTTTTGGGTTTTTTGCAGGTTTTGCAGTTCTAGAATCTGTTGAGAGGCTTAATTTAATGTTTCTGAGGGAAATTTGGGAGAGCTCAGGCAGTTTTCTGGTTTGCTCTGCACCTGTCTCTGTCTCTAATTGAGGATTCTGTCAGCACTAGTATTTTAGAGATCTAAAACCCACACTTTTCATATTAGCTGCAATATTCCTAGTGATAGAGTAAGCAATAGACACAAGTAAATTAGCATTCAAACAAATAAAAGCTTTAAAAAATTTTTTTGTCTGACTTATACACACATTTGAAATCAGACTGCCCAATTACCATTTAAAAATTTTTTTTTAAAAAGAGGAGTGAAAACTGTCAATTTTTCCTCTACTGGATCCTGGAAACTAGGGTTTACAATAAAAAGAGTCCTGGATAGGGGGCAGCTAGGTGGTGCAGTGGATAAAGCACTGGCCCTGGATTTAGGAGGACCTGAGTTCAAATCCAGCCTCAGACACTTGACACTTACTAGCTGTGTGACCCTGGGCAAGTCACTTAACCCTCATTGCCCACCAAAAAAAAAAAAAAAAAGAGTCCTGGATGAAGAACTTCTCCAATGGGTCCCCATAAATTCCAAGGGCCAGAAATTTATCCCAGATGAGGATCCCATGTGAAGCCTAGGTTCTACAGCAACCCTTCCAAATGCCTATTCATACTGACCAACTAGACCTTAAAGCTCAATTGCTACTTCTCCCCTCTGAATTCTAGAGGACCCTGAGTAGCTTAAGAATGTCTTTCTGGGCAGCTAGGTGGCGCAATGGATAGAGCACCAGCCCTGGAGTCAGGAGTACCTGAATTCAAATCCAACCTCAGATACTTAACACTTACTAGGTGTGTGACTCTGGGCAAGTCACTTAACCCCAATTGCCTCACCAAAAAAAAAAAAAAAAAAGAATGTCTTTCTAATGCTATTGCTCATAACCCTTCACCTGTGTTCTGCCCTGCAAGATTATCAGTTGAAAACAATCAGCCAGCCAGATTTAATTAGCTTTTTTGTTGTCAGTCATTTTCGGTTGTATCTGACTCTTAGTGACCCCTTCTGGGGTTTTCTTGGCAAAGATAATGAAATGGTTTTCCATTTCCTTCTCCAGCTCATTTTATGGATGAGGAAACTAAGGCAAACAGAGTTAAGTGACTTGCCCACAGTCACGTAGCTAGTAAGTATCTGAGACCAAATTTGAACTCAGGTCTTCCTGACTCCAGGCTTGGCATTCCAGTCACTTCACCATCTAGCTGCCTTAATTAGCTTTTAGAAAGGAGTATTTTCCTAAGATGGGTAATAAGAACAAAATAGGCCCCCTCCCCCATAAAAAAGAATGAATAAATGAATATATTAATGAATTTTAAAGTCTGTACCAGGCATGAAGGAAGTCGGAGAATTTGTGCAACTTTGCCTCACTTAAATACAATTCACACAGCAGTCAAGACATCACACCCATGGTGTCATTGGCCTCTTTGAAAATGAAAGACAAACACAACAGATAGGAGATGGAATATTGTATAAATGGAATAGCCAATAGGCTAGTGGAGTGTGTGATGAGTTGTAATGTGTAATCAGCCCAGAAAGGTATAATGGAGCCATATCATAAAGGGTTTTACATGTCAAATAGGAATTTGTACTTTATCCTAAAGGCAATGGGAAGCCACTGGAATTTTTTGAGTATGATATGGTCAGACCTGTGCTTTGGTAATATTGATTTTGCAATTGTGTGGAAGATGAATTGGAGACAGGAGAGATGGAATACAGAGAAACCAGTTGGGAGACTATTGCAATAGATAGGGTTAGAGGTGATAAAAATAGAGGTGCTATAGCTATAGTGTTTATGGTATAAGTCAATAGACTATTCAACTGATTGGCTATCTGGCAGTGGGGGAGATGGATATGGAGAAGGAATCATTTAGATTACAAACCTGGGTGATCAGAAGCATGGTGTATCCTAGACAAATATAGAGAAGTCAGGAGGAAGGGAAAGATAGTAAGTTCAAATTTGGATATGATGAGTTTGAGACATTAATGGGAAATGTTGAGATGTTCAGCAGGGAGTTGGAGATGCTAGACTGGAGCCCAGGAAAGAGATGAGGGATTTGGGAGTCATATGCATAGTTATTGCTGAGTCATTTTTTTAGTCATGTCTGACTCTTCCTGACCCCATTTGGGGTTTTCTTGGCAAAGTGGTTTGCCATTTCCTTCTCCAACTCATTTTACAGATGAGGAAACTGAGGCAAACAAGGTTAAGTGACTTGTCTAGGGTCACACAGCCTGTGTCAGAGGCCACGCTTGAACTCAGGAAGATGAGTCTTTCTGACCCCAAGCCCAGCACTCTATCCATTTTGCCACCTAGCTGCCCAGCCAAGTAGCTCACATACATAAGCATAGAGATGATAGTTAAACCCAAGCTGCTGATGAGAGCACCAAAAGAGAATAAGCTATCTCCCAAAGAAGGGGAGACCATCTAATAATAATTTTTAAACTAAAGAAGCATAAAATAAAGTACCAAGGGGGGCAGCTAGGTGGCACAGTGGATAAAGCACCAGCCCTGGATTCAGGAGAACCTGAGTTCAAATCTGGCCTCAGACACTTGATGCTTACTAGCTGTGTGACCCTGGGCAAGTCACTTAACCCCCATTGCCCTGCAAAAAATTTTAAAAAGTAAAAAAAAATAAAAATAAAGTACTATGAAGAAAGTTGTTATGGGAGTGGTGGTAGGGAGTGAGGGAGGGCTTGTAGAGAAATCTGCATTTAAGTTGGGCTTTAAAGGATAGGTTGGAATTCACCAGATAAAGAGAGGACAGGAGGACATTCTAGGCAAAGAAAACTGCCTAGCAAAGTAAAGGGAATATTTAGGGGACAGATAGTAGTCTGGCTAGAGTTTAGTTTGTGTTCAGGATTAAGACTAGAAAGATATGGTGGCACCAGATTATAGAGGGCCTTGAAAGCCAGGGAAAGGCATTTGAATTTATTCAGTAGGTTATGGGGCGCTATCACAGATTATTAAACAGATGAGTGAGACATGATCAGAGGTGTGCATAAGAAAAATTCGTCTGGTAGTTGTAGGAAGATTGGTGGGAGGGAAATTAAAGGCCTGATGATCTGTTATTAATCAATCAATCAATAAGCCTTTTTTTTTTTAATGAGGCAATTGGGGTTAAGTGATTTGCCCAGGGTCACATAGCTAGTAGGTGTCAATTGTCGGAGGCCACATTGAACTCAGGTCCTCCTGACTCCAGGGCCAGTGTTTTATCCACTGTACCACCTAGCTGCCCCAATCAATAAGCCTTTATTAAGCACTCACTATGTGCCAGGAATTGTGCTAAATGCTAAAGATATAAAGGTTAAAAAACCCCCACCATTCCTGCCCTCAAGAAATTTACATTCTAATAAATCTATGATGTCATCTGGTGGCAAGTAATAAAGACCTATGCTGTAGCAGGAGTAGAAAGAGAAAGGGGAGGATGGAGGTAAGAGATGCTGTGACAATATACTTGGTAACCGACTATAGGTGATGTAAGGAAGAAGGAAGAGAATTCCAAAGGCAATACCAAGTTTTCCAACATGGGAGACTAGATATTAATGCTGGCAACAGAAATAATGAAGTTAGAAAAGAGGTGGGTTTTAGAGGGAGAGATGTTAAGTAGTTTCACATATGTTGAGCTTGAGGTGAGATATTGCTATGGAAATTTCTTATAGAAAGTCAGAGGTTAATAGTCTGAAAACTGAAGAAAGATTGTGAAAATAGAATGTAAGTTTCTTGAGTCAGTCAATCAGCAATTATTAACCTCCTATTTGCCAAGCACTGTGTTAAGTGCTGGGGATGCAAAACAAACAAACAAACAAAAAGGCAAAAGATAGACTTTTAAAAATATATGTATAAAAGCTAGCTATTGCTATTCCTATAATTATTATTTAGTCATCATATCTCCAATACCTTGCAATCATTTATTCATTCATTCAACACACATTTACTAAATGCCTAATATATGGCAGGCTTAGCAATACAGAGACAAAATGAAAATATTCTGTTGAAAAAATTATTTTTTGCAGATTGAAGCATACTTTAGACTTGATTTTTCTTAAGGTTTTTTTTGGGGGGGAGGGTCTGTTTTCTTTCACAATATGACTAATATGGAAATACTGCCCATGTATACGCTATATCAAATTGCTTGTTTTCTCAATGAGGGGGAGGGAGAGAATTTGAAACTCAAATTAAAAAAAAAACATGTTAAAACTGTTTTTATATGTAATTGGGAAAAACATAAAAATATTTTAGAAGAAAAGAAAAAAATCATTCCTGACTTGTAAGCCCCACAATGGCCAGCCTAGATTTGGCCTTTGGGACTTAGTTTACTACCCATATTCTAGCAGTTCCAATCCCATGAAGCAACTTCCATAGCTAAAAATGCCCTGGAAATCTCCCTTTTCTGGCTAGAATCCTGAATTTCAAGATTATGCTACACAGGATTTATGCTCCAAAATCCCTTCCCCTTTACACAGAAGTTGGAGTTCATAAAGATTTTCTAGGAACTACTCTCTCAGGTTGAGTGGGTATGTACATATCTGTCTCTACTACATGCTCTTGAAAGAAATCTGTTAGTACCCTGGTTGCTACCAAATATTGAGCTAAGAAAGACTATTTTCCAAATATTTTTTTCTCAGGCTTCATGGATGCTTCTGCCACATGCTTTTGCTACAACTCTCCATTATCCACAACTGCTGGGGGTAGATAAAACTGTCCAATTTTGCCCCATTCCCAACAAAAGTCCTCCAGAGGGAAAGTTCACATGAGAAACTGAGAAAACTGGTCTATGAACGCCTCTTTATAGACCACCAAATGAGGCTTCTCCAGCAAGACTCCATCCACCTGAGTCTCAAATCAACCAAAAATCTTGAGTTCCCTTGGTTCTCTCAGAAAGGCACCAGTTAGCACATCTATACACTTTTTTTTTGGTGAGGCAATTGGGGTTAAGTGACTTGCCCAGGGTCACGTAGCTAGTAAGTGTTAAGTGTCTGAGGCTGGATTTGAACTCAGGTCCTCCTGAATCCAGGGCCGGTCCACTGTGCCACCTAGCTGCCCCGCACATCTCTACTCTTATGGAGTGCTGTTGCTCAGATATCCTCAAAGGGTCACTTCTATAATTTCATCAACTTGATTGGGGGAACTCTTCAGATTGTTCAGGAATTCCCCTGATCAAAACCACCATAAATAAACAACAACTAGGGCAGCTAGGTGGCTCAGTGGATAAAGCACCGGCCCTGGATTCAGGAGGACCCGAGTTCAAACCAGTCCTCAGACACTTGACACTAGCTGTGTGACCCTGAGCAAGTCACTTAACCCTCCTTGCCCTGCAAAAAATAAAAAAAAATAAACAACTATGTGAAGTGTAACTACAAGAAAATTTTAGGTGAGCAACTAAGGTGACCAGGAAAGGCCTTATATAGGAAGTGGTGCTAGAGCTGAGCTTGGAAATCCTCCTAGAACTCTAAGAGGTAGAGGTAAGGAGATACAGAGAAAACCTTTGCAAAGTCACTAAGGCAGAAGACAGGCAGGGAACAGCAAGAAGCCTAGTTTGGCTGGAATGTAGAGTGTGAAGGTGAGTAATGTGTAATAAACCTGGAATAGTAGGCTGGGGCCAAATTGTGAAGGGCTTTAAATGCCAAGCAGAGGAGCATGTTATTCTAGAGGGAAGAGAGAGCCAATGGGGCTGACACAGTCAAACCTGTGCTTTGGAATATCAGTTTGGCATCAGTATAGAAGATGGATTTGAGGGGAATGTGAGGCTGAAAGACCAATTAGAAGGAGTCTGTTGCAAACAGTTCTGGTGAGAAGTGAGATGGGCTTAAACTATGGCGATGAGAACCTTGTGCATAATAAATGCTTGTTGGATTGGCTTGAATATAGATTGGAGATTCTGCAGAGTGTTAGTGGTTGAGGTTTGGGGAGTATATTGGGAGAGAAATGAAGGTATTTAGGTTCTGCAAGTCTTTCTAAAGGAGGACAATTTAGCCCTGCTCAGAGAAAGAGGAGAAGGAAAAGGAAGATGAAACAGGTCCAGTGACCTGTGGCCTCCTTTTCCCAAGAGGTACATGGCTCTCCTTTTCCCACCTTTCCCCCCCAGCCCCCAAGTGAGAAATCCTCTCCCTGAATGAAACAAGAGGTGGATCTGAGAGGTACTGGATTTATGCCCACAGGGTTACATTGGCTGAGACAATGTTAAACCGCCATTTAACATTAATTTGAGTTGTAAATCACCTTAAGTAAGCCAAAACCTCAGGTTAACTAGCGACCAGGAAGTTGAGTTTTTAGGATAAATCAAAATGCATATAACCAGCCCTGCTAGGACCATAGCTAAGGGCATTAGGGACCATAGAAACTTTTTGTTGTGTGTATACAGCCTTATTTCTTTATCTGTAGGAATGGTTGTTTTCCTTCCTGTACTTGCCTGAAATAGCCCCACTACCTTGAGCCACACAACAAAGGTGCCACCAATTGATTCAAATCTGCAGATGGAAATAATAAATTACATTTCTATAACACTTTACAATTTACCCATCTGAAGAGACAGCCTGGTAAATGGAAAAAAACCAAAACACTGGATCATGAGGATTTGGGTTCAAATCCCACCTCTCATTGCTTACTAGCTATGTGACCTTGGGCAAATCACTTAGCCTCCCTGGGTCTGAGTTCCCTCATCAGTAAAAAGGAATTTGATTGTAATAATTGCTAGCATTTATATAGCACTTGTTATGTATCAGGTACTGTGCTAAATGTTTTACAAATATTATCTCATTTAATCCTCACAACAACCTTGGCAGGAATTATTATTCTCTTATTGCTATTATTATCTCCATTTTACAGAAGAGGGAAAGTAAGGCTGACAGAGATTAAGTGACTTTCCCAAGGTCACACAGCTAGTAAGTGTCTGAGCCTATATTGAATTTAGGTCTTCCTGATTGAACCCAGTACTCTGTCATTGTGGATGAGATAGCCTATGATGCCCCTTTAACTCCTAATCTCAGATCCTGTTGATGAGGTAGGTAGTACAAATATGACACCACTTTTATAGTTAAGCAAATTGAAGATCACCTGTAAAATGACTTGCTCAGCATCATCTGCCCCTATCAAATGCCAATCCCTAGGATTATAGGTGTTTCTGACTCCACACTCTTCCTTCTATACCCAGTGACCTTTTCATTTTGTAAAAATTTCAGAAATATGAAAGTAGGGGGAAAGATGTGGGGCCTAAGAAATCACACAGATGAGCCTACATTAAAAAATAATACCGATGGCTGTTGCATGAGATCGGAGATTTGTGCTCGAAGGGGACCTCAGCGACGCTATGGATTTGACAGATAAGCCTTTCCAGAATGAAGGGTGCATTGCAGCAGCTTGGGGCACGCACAAGCCCTGCACTCCAGGAGTGCCTGGTCCCTGGGCACAATGATGGAAGTCTGGGCAACAAGCTGTGGAAGCAGCCTGCCTTGTGAGGATGGAGCCATGTTTCCAACCCTGGAACTGGGGGAGGCCACGCAGGGTGGACCACTCTGAGACAGGCTGGGCCAAAGGGCATTCAGTCGGTGCCCTGGTGGGCCCCAGCCAGAGGTTTCTATCTCCCCAGCCTGCTCCCCTCAGTCTCCACTCCCCACCTAGGTCTTGTGAGTCAGTCAGCCTGCTCCCAGGGACCCAGACAGCTGGAGTCCATTTTGATTCTCCTCCACCACCATCACTAGGACAATACAACCCCGCCCAGAGCCAGGCGCGCCCCCGCGACAGGCCCTGTGCGCGTGCCCGCGTTTCTTCCCGCCTCCCAGGCTCCGAGCCCTGCGCAGAGGCCTGTCCTGGGGAGCTTAGAGGGTGTGGGGGGAGGGGACTGGTTATGTAAGCGCTGCGCGCTCCCGTGAGCCGAAAGCCAATGGGAGCCCCGGGCGGCTCGTGCCCGCGCACGCAAAGGGGGAGAGGGAGCGCAGAACGTGCGCGCGCCCTCAGTACCTCCACCGCTGCCTCCTCCTCCTCCTCTTCCTCCTCCTCCTCCTCCTCCTCCTCTTCCTCCTCCTCCTCCTCGTCCTCCTCCTCCTTCTCCTCCTCCTCCTCCTCCTCCTTCTTCTTCTCCTCCTCTTCCTCACCATCACCACCACCATCATCTTCCTCCTCCTCCTCCTCCTGCTCCTGCTCCTGCCGCTGCTGCTTCTCCCCCCGTTCCCTTGGAGCGGACCATCCTGGTGCCTCTTTTGTGAAGCGGCGGCTGAGGAGACCCCCGGACTCGCCATGGCCGACGAAAAGCCGAAGGTGAGGGAGCCCGTGGCCGCGGCGGCGGCGGCGGCGGCGGCGGCGGGGGAGGGGAGGGGGCCGGCGGCGCGCGAAGGGAGGGAGGCGGGCCGGGCGGGGGTCCCGGCGCTGCGGCGGCCCTGACTCGGGCCCAGGCTTTCCGCGCCATTTTCCCTCCACCCCCCTCCCTCCCTCCCTCGGCCCGCGCCGGACGAGGCCCCGCCGCCCCCGGGGCCGGGGCCGAAGCCACGGAGGGGGAGCCGGAGCGCGCGGCCTGGCCTCAGCGCCGCAGCCGCGGAGCTCGGGGTTTTCCCTCCCGGCCCCGGGGGCTGCTCTGCCCTCCCCCGGCGCGGGCTGGAGGCGGGTCCTTACCGGGCCCAGAGTTTCAGAGCCTCCCCTCTTTTCTCGGGGGTCCCCGCGCCCCTTCCTCCCTGCCCTGGGCCGGGGCCCCGCGGGCAGGGCCTGCGGGCTGGAGCTGGATTCCCCTGGGTGAGGAGGGCTGGGGGAGCGCGGCTTCCTGCCTCCCTCCCTCCTCTTCCTCGGCCGAGGAACCCATAGCTCTTGGCGACCATGTGGATGATGCTGAACCCTCCAGCAGGGAAGGAGGTGGGAGGCTGGCAGGGCAGGCTCAATGGGTGGCGTGTCTTTTTTTTTATGTAAACTTTTCAAAAGCAGCTTTTAAGACGCCAGGAGGCTTCCCCCTCCTGTCCCCCGTGTCCCGAAAAAATGAGTGCATCCTTCAAATGGGGATTTTTCTTCTTATGGCCACCATCTCTATGCCCATAACCTTCCTGGGCTCATTTAAGTACAATAATGCTCACATGGATCTAGCTAGAGTAAGGCGTCTGCAGGGGTGCAGGGAGGGGGAGGGGGGAGTGAGACTGCCTCCATTTACATTCTATATATCTTGTATGGACATGGTGGTTTACATGGTGCCCTTCCCCTGTTAGAATGAGAGCTATTCTAGTACAGACCTCTTTTTTTTGGCCTTTCTTTGTATCTCCAGCGCTTAATGCCTGGCAAATAAATAGTAAGCATTGGATAAATGCATTACCCAGGTTCGAATCCCAACTTTGATCTGGGTTATCTGGGAGAACTTGGGCAAATAAGTCAAAGAACCTCCTGGACCTCAGTTTCCTTTTCTCTTTCCACCTTCGGATCTAGGAGTCTTTGATCCTAGGTCGGTCACAAAGATACAGGGAAGCTTAGAGTAGAACTTTTATGCGCTCCCTATTAAAATCTTTTCCCACCCTCCTCCAAAAGAGGGTACTAAATAAAAAATCCTTTGGTCCTTTGAGACATTTATTGTTAGAGACTAAGTTTTTACTTTGAATTCAGGGAGAATCTCTTAAATTTATGTTGAATAAATTGTTAAACTGGGTCTGGTAACTTTTTTGTCTGGGTGATTGAAAAAATTAATGTCAGATATACATAACTATGAAAATTCTTCAGCAAAAACGATGTAGAACTGAATGCAGATAATTAGTAAAGGAAGTTTGATAGTTATTCATGTGATTTTTCTGAAAAGAGCTTATCTTTTTAGGGAGAGAAAGATGGTCATGCTGCTAATTGTTTTTTAAACATAAAATGTTGCAGAGGTGGGTGTGACTTCCTTTCTAAAGTCTATTGCATATAGGTTCATTTTTTGTTACTATGATAGTTATTTAATTTCATTTGTACTGAGTTTCTCATCTCCCCTGTTAGTTTCAAAGTCAGTATCACTTATAGTTCTACTGTTTTAGAAATCAAAATGTGAAACTTGTTGCTTTTTGAAACAACTTTAGATTGTTGGTTGATGCTGCTAAAGGTGTTTTTTTTAACATCCCTAAGTTATATACCACCTTATTTTTCTCTCAACAGGAAGGAGTCAAGACTGAAAACAACGACCACATTAATTTGAAGGTGGCAGGGCAAGATGGTTCGGTGGTGCAATTTAAGATTAAGAGGCACACACCACTTAGTAAACTAATGAAAGCCTATTGTGAACGACAGGTGAGAGTATATTGGCTTCCAGACTAAATCTGGTAAAAACAGATTTGAGAATGAAGACTAAGATGGCATCTTTAACATTGTACTAGCATCATTGTACGTTGTCCTGTGGTCTTTAATAGTTAATAGGTTTGGAAGGATGAATGTTCATTTGCACCACATACTTACTGTTTTTTAAGGTTTTAAATGTATTAGTCATTTGTGTTCAACATTCCTTTCAACAACCCTATATGTTAAAATCCTTTTACATTTTATTATAGTGATTCTTAATAATAAGAGTCAATTAAATGAAACAACTTGCTAACACCAGAATTATTTGGGGAGCAATATTAACTTTTTTGTTTTAGTGAAAGGTAGGATGAATTTTAAATATTTTCAGGCATCCTACTCATTTTATACTTGTTTTTGTTTTTTATTTTCAGAAGGCTTATCTTAAACTAAGTTTTAGAAGTGAACTTAAGGACATATTTGCATTTGGCATTGAACATGCAAATTGTGTGATCCATTTAATCCCCCCCCTTACTGGAGGTATCAAAACAACTGTGCAAAGCCAAATTTGATAATTTAAAGACATGTTACCCAAAAGATTATAAATAGAGAAGAGGAAATATAAAAAGTAATGAATGAAATTATTTGAGCACAGTACTTGGAAGCACATTAGTGATTTCTACTAAGAAAAACAAGGAGACCCTTTTATGTAATGAATCTACAACTCAACAGTAACAAGTACAGGGTTCCTTTGTTCCTTTTGGAAGAAATTGTTGATAATCAGGTAAGTAGATCTTTCCTGCTTGAACATATATTTTTAGGAGGTAATATTTCCACCATGGTCTAACATTAAGAACAGAAATGGAGAAAATCATTTTGATTGAATGGAGAAACTTATTAATTCATCTCAAAAGGAGGTTTAAATCCTAGACAAGTTGGGAAGTGGATTCAGAACTGAAACTTAAAATCCTCCATATTATATAAGTATTTGAATAAAAGAATGAAGAAATAGAAGCTATTAAAAGATGGGTTTCCCCACTCTGGTGTGATAGTTTTGTTAGGAATAGAATTTGGTTTTGTTAAAATGACAGGAACTTAAATTATACATAATTGAAGAAATTTTAGTAAAAGGGTTTTTTTGTTTGTTTGTTGGGGGTTTTTTTTGTTTGTTTTGGCAAATAGAATTAAGTGACTTGCCCAGGGTCACACAGCCAGTAAGTGTCAAGTGTCCAAGGTTGGATTTGAACTCAGGTCCTCCTGAATCCAAGGCCGGTACTCTATCCACTGCGCCACCTACCTACCCCAAAAGGTTTTATTTTAAGGATTTGTATAAATTTATTGGCCATTTCAAACACAATAGATTAATTTGTTCTTACTTGGGGGCAGGTAGGTGGCACAGTGGATAAAGCACTGGCCTTGGATTCAGGAGGACCTGAGTTCAAATCCAGCCTCAGATACTTGACACTTAACTAGCTATGTGACCCTGGGCAAGTCACTTAACCCTCATTGCCCCGAACAAAAAAAAATTGTTCTTACTCTAAAGGCTAGATTAATTTAGAACCCGATTTATTTATTTATTTGGTATCAAGATGATCCTTCAGAACTTATCTCTATAATCAATCAATAAACATTTATAAACACTGTTCTAAATGCTAGGGACACAAAAAGAGACAAAGGACAATTTCTCTCAAGAAGCTTACAATCTAATGGAGACAGTATGCAAAATACAAAGAAAGCTATATGCAGGATACATAATTAACAAGAAAAAGGCACCAGAATTGAGAAATTACAAAAGGCTTCCTGTGAAAATTTGACTTTTAGTTGGGACGGAAGGAAGCCAAGGAATGCAGTAGGTAGAATTAAGGAGGGAGAACATTGCAGGAATAGGAGACCCCTATCACTGGATCATACTTATCAGGGATTAAAATGTTTTTTAAAAAAATTGGAAAAGGCCTAGATTATGAAGGGCTTTGAATGTCAAACAGCATTTTGATTTGATCAGACCTTCTCTCTAGGAAAATAACTTTAGTGGCTGAATAGGGGATGGATTGGAGTAGGGAGAGACTTGGGGCAGATAGACCTATCAGCAGGCTATTAAATCCAAGTATGAAGTATACTGGAGTGGTGGCAGTGTCAGAGGAGATAGATGCTTACAAGAAATGTTACAGAACTGAAATCGACAAGCCTTTGGGACAGATTGGCTGGGGGAGAGTGGGAAGATACTGAGGAACTAGGAGGGTAATACTGCTCTCTACAGGTAAAAGGGTAGGTAGTGAGGAGAGAAGGTTTGGGGAGTGGGAAGATACTGAGGAACTAGGAGGGTAATACTGCTCTCTACAGGTAAAAGGGTAGGTAGTGAGGAGAGAAGGTTTGGGGGAAAGCTAATGAGTTTGGTTTTAGACATGTTGAGTTTAAGGTGTCTACTGGACATCCAGTTCAAGATCTCTAAAGGATGAGAGATTGAAAGTCAACAGAAAGGTTAGGGCAGGATAAGTAGATTAGAGAATCGTTATGGTAATTGAATCCATGATAGCTGATCAGGCTATATGGAAGAGATTTTGCAGAGTTGGAATCAACAAACCTTGGCAACAAGTTGGATATGGGAGGTGAGAGATAGCTGTCAAGGATAACTCCTAGCTTTTGAGCCCAAAGGACTGAAAGGATGGTGTTGTCCTTTACGTTAATAAGAAAGGGCAGGGTTTAGGAATACAGATAATGAGTTCTGTTTTGGACATGTCTCATTTAATATAAACTACTAGACATCTAGTTTGAGATGTCTGAAAAGCAGTTGAAAATGCAAGATTGGAGGTCAGCAGAGAGGTTGGGGCAGGATAAGTAGATTGTGGAGGATCATCAGCCTAGGGGGCAGTGGCAATTAAATCCATTGAAGATGTTGAGATCACCAAATGAAGTACTATAGAAGGGGAAGAGGATCCTGTGGGTATCTACAGTTACAGGGCATGATCTGGATGAGGATCCAGCAAAGGAGATTGGGGAGAGGTCTGATAGTTAGGAAGAGAATTAGGAGAGAGTGGTGTCATGGCAATAAAGGAGATTGTATAGGAGGAGAGCGTGATCAACAGTATCAAAGGCTGCAAAGAGGTCAAGGAGAAGGAAAATTGAGAAAAGGTCACTGGTCTTAGCAACTAAGACCATTAGTAACTTTGGAAAGAGTTTCAATGGAATGATGTGATTGGAAGCTGGATTGTAAGGGATTAAGAAAGTCAGGAGAGAAAGTGGAGGTACCTATTGTAGTTGGCCTTTTCTGGATTGTATTTAACTACCAAGGGAAGAAGAGGTATAGGACTAAACTTAACAGATGGAAGGATCAAGTGAGGGTGTTGTGGGGTTTTTTTCAGGATAGAGAAGAATTGGGCATATTTGTAGGCAGAAAGGAATGAGCCAGTAGAGAGGGAAGGATTAATCAAAATTGATAGAGGGGGTTGACAGAGGGGGCAGTCTATTGGACAAGTAAAGGGATTAACCTTGGTAAGGAGTTTTTGCTGTCATTTCAGTTATGTCTGACTTTGACCCTATTTGGAGTTTTCATGGCACAGATACTGGAGTGGCTTGCCATTTCCTTCTCTAGCTCATATTTACAGATGAGGAAACTGAAGCTAGTAAGTGTCTGAGGCCAGATTTGAACTCAGAATAATGAGTTCCTGACTTCAGGCCTGGCATGCTATCCGCTGGGCCTCCCTTGGTAAGGAGTAAGGCCATTTTAATTATATGAAACTATTGAAGGAGGAGAAAATGGCAGAAAGCATATGAGTGATGGGAGAAGAAAGAATTCAACAAATAGCTTCAATTTTTTCTGAAAAATATGAGGCAGGGATCTCAGCTGAGAGAGTTGGAAGGGGTGGGAGGGGGAGCCTTGGGAAGTTTGAGGAGGTTTGGAAGAGCCCTTGTGGAGAGTGGGATGGTAAGTTGATAAGGGAGCTGTAGGATTGCCTAGCAACATCAAAGTCCCAGTCAAAGTTGTATAACATAAATTTGTAGTAGATCCAGTCAGGATAGTTGCATGATTTTCTCTACTTTCATTCAGCAGCCTTTGTATAGGAGCAAAGGCAGCAAATGGGGGTAAGCCAATGCTGAGGTTTGGCAAAGTGTAACTGACAGTGTAAGGGGGCTTAGGGATTCAAGAGAGGAAGACAGATGCAACAAAGATGTTCACATAGTAGACCATCGTATTTCTTTAAGGTAATGTGTTGTAGTTAGGCCTTTCAGTTAAGACCTAGATTAGTGGTCTCCAGGAGTTCATATTCTATGAAAGGGGGGGTGTATATGTGTAAATGTGTATAGAGAACCACTAACACATATAAGGAGATCAGTCAGGAAAGACTTCCTATAAAAGGTACTGCCTGAGCTGCATCTTGGTTTTTTGTTTTTGTTGGGCTTTTTTTTTTTTTTTTTTTTTTTTTTGGCCAGGCAATGGGGGTTAAGTGACTTGCCCAGGGTCACACAGCTAGTTAAGTGTCAAGTGTCTGAGGCCAGATTTGTACTCAGGTCCTCCTGAATCCAGGGCCGGTGCTTATCCACTGCGCCACCCAGCAGCCCCCTGAGCTGTATCTTGAAGGAAGAACATTGAATGAAATGGAGGTGAGAGTACATTAGAAGGCCATTTTGGCTGGACTGTAGCGAATGGGAAAAAGAATGATCTGTCAGAAAGATGTCTGGGGCCAAGTCATGAAGGATTTAAATAGCCAAATAGGAGTTTATATTTTCTCCAGGAAGTAGCAAGCCTCTAGGTAGATCGTTTGGCTTCTGAGCCTCAGTTTCTTCATCTGTAATGTATATAATACCTCACAGCTGCTGAGGATCAAATGAGAGATTGTATTTTTTGTACATTGTAAACCTTCTAAGTACTTTATAAATGTCATCTATTATTATTTCAGTTTATTCTGAACACAGTAACTATTTGGATTCGTCTGTGATCTCTCTGAAGTCAATAGTCCTTCCACTGGTGAAGATGATAAATCTTCCATCCTTTCTTTTGTGTGGTTCTCACCTGTGCGGTTCTAGACTCTGCCTACTTCTAGGATTATATCACCAACTGACTATTGGACATTGTAGGTTGATTGGATGTCTCATTCTGATCTCAAATTCAACATCTCCAAAGCAATTCCTCTTGCTTCCAAAACCTATCTCCTTTCTCAAACTTCCCATCCCTCAGAGTCATAGTCATTTTTAACCCTTGAATATATGTATGTTTCTGAAAATTTTTTCACATTTCCCTTTCCTCATACTTAGCCACTATCCTACTTCAGGCCATTGTTACCTCTCACTAAGATTACCTCTCAGCCTTCTATTCTCTTCCATATAGACTTTTCCATACAAATCTTGTAGTGATATACATAAAGCAAAAGTCTGACCATGTGACTCCCCTGCTCAGTAGCTCTTTATTGCCATTGTGGTCAAATATCAAGCTTCTGTGTATGGCATTTAAAGCACTTATTAACCTGGCTATAAACTACCTGTGCAGCCATATTATATATTACTCCCATTCATATATTCTTTGGTCTAACCAAACTGTTTCTTTCTGCTTGATTTCCATCCCCTATCTTTATTATTGGCACAGGCTTTCTTTCCCCTGTGCCTAGAAAATGCACTTCCTCATTACTTTTTAGAATCCCCAGTTTTCTTCAAAGCTTAACCCTAATGCCATCTACATGAGGCCTTTCCAGGGGCAGCTAGGTGGCACAGCGGATAAAGCACTGGCCCTAGATTCAGGAGGACCTGGGTTCAAATTTGGCCTCAGAAACTTGACACTTGACTACCTGTGTGACCCTGGGCAAGTCACTTAACTCGAATTGCCCCACAAAAAAATAAATGCTTGAGACCTTTTCTCACCTCAAAAGTTAACCTTATATATATATTTCTTTTGGTTTGGGGGTGAGGCAATTGGGTTAAGTGACTTGCCCAGGATCACACAGCTAGTAAGTGTCTATGTCTGAGGCCGGATTTGAACTCAGCTCCTCCTGAATTCAGGGCTGGTACTTTTATCCACTGTACCACCTAGCTGC
This sequence comes from Dromiciops gliroides, assembly GCF_019393635.1. Classification (NCBI taxonomy): domain Eukaryota; kingdom Metazoa; phylum Chordata; class Mammalia; order Microbiotheria; family Microbiotheriidae; genus Dromiciops; species Dromiciops gliroides. Next base: position 198,872,738 of record NC_057864.1, read on the forward strand.
CCCATATATTTTTTGTTTTTGTTTTTGCAGGCAATGGGGGTTAAGTGACTTGCCCAGGGTCACACAGCTAGTAAGTGTCAAGTGTCTGAGGCCAGATTTGAACTCAGATATTCCTGAATCCAGGGCCGGTGCTTTAACCACTGCGCCATCTAGCTGCCCCTGCCCCATATATTTTTTAAATATGCACATGCTGTCTCCCCTTTAGAGAGTAAGTTTGAGGGATTATATGAAGAACTGTTTTTATTTTTTATCACCAGTGTGGGGTACATAAGTTTTTGTTTGTTTTTGCAGGCAATGGGGGTTAAGTGACTTGCCCAGGGTCACACAGCTAGTAAGTGTTAAGTGTCTGAGGCTGGATTTGAACTCAGGTACTCCTGAATCCAGGGCCAGCGCTTTAACCACTGCGCCATCTAGCTGGCCCCCCCCCCATAAGTTTTTAATAAATACTTCTTGATTGGTTGATGTAGCTCTTCTGTAAAGGATTAATCTACCTTATATTCTAGAGGTCTATTTCTATCTCTATATTTAGAGGATACCACTCCAGTGTAGAGAGGAGTCCAGCATATTCGATAGAATAGAGGCTCCCAAATTATGAAGACCTGGGTCAAGTATTACCTCTGACATCTGCTGATTCTGTGATCACGACTCTCAGTGCCCCCAGAGAACTTCTCTGTGTACATATTACTGAGAAGTTGCCTGTTTGTACCATTAGAGGGAGTTTCTACACCAAAATAAGGATTAATTCCCAACCCCCACCCCCAATTTAGAATAAGTGTAACACTTATTCTATCATTGCTCACTCTTGCCATATAAACACGAAGCCTCACTTTCTGGCTATGTCTTCTGGATTACATCTACCTTACTTCTCGTACACAAATCATCATTAGCTATGTGCTTTAGCCTGCATGGATATATCTTTCTATTAGGGTCACTTTCAGTTTTGAATCTTATGAGGTCTTTCATGATTCATAGCCATCTTTCATTGCTGGATGACAGGATATACTGAATTAAAGTTCTTATCTTTTTTTATTTATTTTTTTAAAATTTGCTACCAGTTTTGGGTAAGTTTTGGCTACTAGTTCTTAGATAGAAAATTGTCATACTGTGTGTGTGTGTGTGTGAGAGGCAATTGGGGTTAAGTGACTTGCCTAGGGTCACACAGCTAGTAAGTGTTAAGTGTCTGAGGTCATATTTGAACCCAGGTCCTCCTGACTTCAGGGCCGGTGCTCTATCCACTGCGCCACCTAGCTGCCCCAAATTGTCATACTTTTTAAAACTCCCCATTAATTAGAAGCCAGTAGGGAACTATTTTATACAATGATTAGACAAACCACTAATACTGGTTCCTATATTATAGGATACCTTGATATATAACCCTTATTAAAAAGGCAAATTGTTAACTTTAGACAACTTCAAAGAATGTGACTGATACTAAAAAAAAAAATGCTTTAAGAGATTAGCTAGGGGGCAGCTAGATGGCGCAGTGGATAGAGCACCGGCCTTGGATTCAGGAGTACCTGAGTTCAAATCCGGCCTCAGACACTTAACACTTACTAGCTGTGTGACCCTGGGCAAGTCACTTAACCCCCATTGCCTTACTTAAAAAAAAAGAGAGATTAGCTAGAACAACTCTTTCATTTTATAGATGAGGAAACACACCAAGGCAGGTTAAGTGCCTTATCATAAGTCACCAGTGGCAGAGATGAGACTAGAACCCAGCTATCTCCTGATTCCTTTGTTCCAGGTGTTCTTCCTACTACAGGATTGGCTAGTGAATAAAGATACCTTTCTTAAAATAATGAAAATCATAAGCACTCTGAAGTTTGAAAAGCCACTCTACATACTGACACTGGAGTTGCAACTAACCTGTGAAGTAAATACTACAAATTTCTCCATTTTTGTAGATGAAAAAATTGAAGCTTAGGGAAGTCAAGTGACTTAGCTCACATAGCTAGTAAGCATCAGAGGTAGGATTTGAATGAAGGCCTAAAGAGCCCATGTGCAGCATTTTACTATGTCAGCCTTGGCTTTAGTCTTCCCCTCTGCTCCTTCCCCCAACCCCACCCCCCATTTCCCAATTCAGTCTTTTCAATTTAAGGTATGCTTGTCTTATATGAGTTATATTCTTTATTTTATTTTATTTTTTGCTGAGGGAGTTGGGGTTAAGTGACTTGCCCAGGATCACACAACTAGTAAGTGTTAAATGTCTGAGGCCATATTTGAACTCAGGTCCTCCTGAATCCAAGGCCAGTGCTCTATCCACTGCGCCACCTAGCTGCCCTGAGTTATATTCTTTAATATATTAAATGTTTTGATGTTGCTAAGGAAATTCAGGTTTAGATTGAAGAGGTTTAGGACATGGAGAATTTACTAAGAAAAACCCATGGTCACATAAGTAGTATGTCTCCATCTATTTGCCAAGCTGTTGCTTGATTTCCCCAACTAGATTGTTAGCTTTTTGAGGTTTTTTTAACTAAGCTTTGCCTTTTTTCAGCTAGTATAATGCTTTGCATATAATGAGTCAATATTTAATTGAATTTAAGTTGAGATTATATTATCTGATCCTCATTTGATTAGTGACAACTAAGTTAGCTTTAAAAGTCTTAGGAGGGAGAAGGACCATCTTGGAGCTAATTAGTCTATAAACAAATATTAGGTTGACTGTTTTGGATAAAAGGCCCAATTTGTCTTTTGTTCAAATGAGTACTGTATTGGTTATTTTGTTTTGTGTACATCCTAAGTATCTTCTATTAGATTGGCTTTCCTAGAAGCTTTAAACTTTAGTTTTTATATTTAAATAAAAGAAAATTTACATTTGGGTTGCCTTTTTTTGAGAATTTTATGATTTGTCCTGATAATAAACCATTTAGAAATTGTTCCTTTTCCATGTTCTTTTTGGAGTTACTTATACATTTTTACCACTGGTGTTTATTGAATGCTTCATAAAAAGCTCTATAGGGAATTTTTTTTTTCACATAATGCAAATTCATTTCCTTTATGTATTGTATATGATGCTATGGTGTTGTAAATTAAAAACAAAAACCTTTTTATGACTTGGGCCACCCTGTACTTGAGTAGGTCATGTTATACAGGTGATTTGTAAGCAACTAGCAAAATGACTAACCTTTTGCTCTCCTAGGAGTGTATATTCTCAAATTTGTATGAAGGGTTAGTGTATATTCAGGCACTGGCTCTGGAACTTAAGACAGAGAGTTGTGTATAGCAGGGAGCGGCTTGCCCATGGTCATATGACCAGTGTGTCAAAGACCAGGAGGACTTAAATCTGGTCCAGCTCTCTGCCTACTGTTGCACACAAATTCTCAAAATACTTATTATATGTTGTGAAATCTAGAGGTCTAAGTGTACAAATTGAGCCATATTGTATGTTTAAAGTTTGGGTCTGGCTTTCATATAGCCATGGAAATAGTAGTCATCTTGTAACACTTTTTGTCTTTTGTTCAGGGTTTGTCAATGAGGCAGATCAGATTCCGATTTGATGGGCAACCAATCAATGAAACAGACACACCTGCACAGGTAAGCTTTTTCCATTATAATTTCAAGAATTCATATTTCATATAACTTTTGGGGGGAGGTGGGGCAGTGAGAGCTAAGGGTTAAGTGACTTGCCCAGGGTCACACAGCTAGTAAGTGTCAAGTGTCTGAGGTCAGATTTGAACTCAGGTCCTCCTGAATCCAGGGCCCATGCTTTATCCACTGTGCCATCTAGCTGCCCTCATATAACTTTTAATTAAAGTAAGTGTAACATAAAATAAAATAAAAATAAAAACTTTTGAGGCAGGTAGGTGGCGCAGTGGATAAAGCACCAACCCTGGATTCAGTAGGACCTGAGTTCAAATCTGGCTGCAGATACTTGACCCTTACTAACTGTGTGATGCTAGGCAAGTCACTTAAACCTCATTGTCCTGCAAAATAAAATAAAATTAAAATAAAGTAAGTGTAACATTGCCTGGTCTGTAATAGCTTCTTCTTTTTTTGACTTAAATCCCAGTCATCCATATTTTTATTGTAAAGTCAATGTTGCCTCATTTCGACCTTCTAGTTCCTTATGTCCAGTTACTCACCAAGTTTTGTCAAAATCTCTGTAGTAACTCTGCTATTTCTACTGCCACCACTATAATTCAGGCCCTCGATTACTTAACATCAGGCCTATTGTAAGTTATCTAACTATAGGCATCCATGTCTATCTAACATTGTACAAATTCCTACGCATAGCTGCCAGAGTAATCTTCTTAATGCACACCTCTAACCATGTTAATAATAGCTTGCATTATATAACATTAAGATTTGCAAAATACTTTCCTCTCAGTAGTCTTGTGAAGGTCAATTCTGCAAGTATCAACATTTTATAGGTGAAAAAACTCCAGCTCAGAGGTTCAGATTTTCCTTATTTCACACAGATAGTGAATATCTGAATTTGAACCCAAGTTTCTTGATTCCCAAGTCTAATGTTCTTTTCTTTTGTACACAGTTGTGGGGCCTGGCCACTTCTAAGACACATGGAGCCGTTTCCCAGAGCTTTCTAGATAAGATTTCCTTGACATCCAGGTCCTTCTGCAATCTGACTTCCACCTGCCTTTTTATCCTTAGATTGTAGCCTGACTTATATGCCCATTGTCCTTACACTTGACTCTCTACCTCCTTTTCTCATGATTGTACCCATGCCTGTCATCTCACTTTGTTCTCCTGCATCCACTAATCAGAATCTATGTGGGCGTTTCTTTCAAGGCCAAGTGTAAATGCTCCCAGATCAGTCTTGTTCCCCAACTGGTTGATGCTGACATTACACATGCAGTGAGTGTTTTGTCCACAAAAACTCTTGAAGACAGTCTATTTTGAGGTTGTGAGCTTCATTGGTAGGGGATGTTCCCACACTGATGAATTCACAAATCTTTGAAGTAATAGTTTACTAGCATATAAGCCCCTTGAATCAGTTAACATGTATTTATTAAGGGCCTGCTGTTTCCTAGACACTTGAAGATAACAAAGAGAATGCATGAAACAATCCTTACCTGCAAGGGTACATTTTAATAGGGAAATAATACAAGTATATACAAATTAAATCTAAAGAAAAGAAATAGAAAGGAGTTAAAATTTGAGGTAGTTTGAGACTGAGGGCACCAGCAGTTGAACATTTCAACAAAGGCTTCCTGTAGAACTTGTGTCTTCCCCAGCCTATGTTGGTGGTGATGTTCACTACCCACTTTTTATTATTATCTATCTATCTATTTATTTATTTATTTTTGCGGGGCGATGAGGGTTAAGTGACTTGCCATGGGTCACACAGCTAGTAAGTGTCAAGTATCTGAGGCCAGATTTGAACTCAGATCCTCCTGAATCCAGGGCCGTTGCTCTATCTACTGCAACACCTAGCTGCCCCCCACATACTCACTTAATAAAATGTTTCCTCTTTTATGTAGTCACTTTCACATTTTCCTATGAAAATTATTTTTTCTAGCACTGCTCTCTGCTCCATAAATTACCTGTTGGTTTGTTTTTTTGGTTTGTTTTTGTTTTTGTTTTTTTAGTGAGGCAATTGGGGTTAAGTGGCTTGCTGAGGTTCACACAGCTAGTAAGTGTTAAGTGTCTGAGGCCAGATTTGAACTCAGGTACTCCTGACTCCAGGGCCGGTGCTCTATCTACTGTGCCACCTAGCTGTCCCAAATTACCTGTTTTTGAAGGCTCTATTTTGTTTAATATGTTTAATAGCAAAAGGTTAGGTTGGGGGTGGGGCAGCTGGGTGGTGTGGCAGATAAAGCACTGGCCCTGGATTCAGGAGGACCTCAGACACTTGACACTTACTAGCTGTGTGACCCTGGGCAAGTTACTTAACCCTCATTGCCATGCAAAAAAAAAAAATACTTTCACTTGATTAAAACTAAAGTAATAGCAACATAGTTGATTAAACATAAAGAATTTGGAATGCCTTTGAGTGATGTTTAAAGGAAGAATGTTGTAGAATGTTTTGTTTTGGCTAAACATTTTGCTTTAAGAGAAAATCTTGTAATTAGCCATGAGAAACAGAATTCTCTTCTGGAAGAAAAATGAAAATAGGGTATTCATACTAGGAAACTTAAGGGTAGATACATAGTTCAGTTCTAAACTTTGATAAACTGATAGTTTCGTTTTAGTGTTGATATAGTGGATGGTCTATCCAGATTTAATCTCCTAAATTTTCCGCTGTTTTAGATGTTGAGAATTTGAATTGTAAATGTTTACTATGTTTACTGTGAAACCTACCCAGTTATCAGAAAATCATTCTGGTAGTTTACTAAGTGAGAGGTGTTTGTGTTGCAACTGAAATGCATTCCAACTAATTAGAGTTTTGCTATCATATGCTTCAAGAATAGTATTACTTTTTGGAATTGTTCAAATTCTTTTGATAAAAGGAAAAAAATATTTTTTTATACCACCACTTTAGTAGTAGCATCTCAGTCATTAATGATATACTCTAGCCTTGAAAGAGTTGTGAGAACTCTTCATGAGATCTCAACTACGCTGTCAGATTTCTACATTGTTTTTTGAGATGCAGTGAATAATTATATCTGCTCAAGTAGGGTTTTTTTTGTTTTTTGAGGCAATTGGGGTTAAGTGACTTGCCTAGGGTCACACAACTAGTAAGTGTTAAGTGTCTGAGGCCGGACTTGAACTCAGGTCCTCCTGACTTCAGGGCTGGTACTCTATCCACTGCACCACCTAGCTGTCCCTTAAGTAGTTTTAAATGCTGACAGATGGTAAATAATATGAGTCAAATTATATTTGTGTCACTTTTTAACTTTGCCTCCTATTTCTATGATTTGTGATTCTATGTTGGGGACTAAATATGTTTCTTTAGCATGTTTATAAGCCTTTGTACATATGTAGTTGTAAATCTAAACAGTTAAGTAGAGGTAAGATAAACCATTAGTTGTTTAGTGCCTTAGCCCCCAGCCTCAGTTTTGATGGTTATAACATCATATAATATAGTACTTTTGTTGGTAATACAGTGCTTGTTTAAGTATGTATAGTAAGTGGTCGTACATTTAGTGTAAATAATGACTACTTTTCTCAGCACATGATCCAACAATAAGTGTAAGCCCTAATTATATTTTTTAATGATGGGAAAATGTTACTGTTTCAGAAGTTCAGCCAAAACAATGTTTTCAGTGAACAAAATTAAGGTTTTTGTGAAAACTCTTGGGTTTGAATTTTGTCTAAGGCATGCATATCTAGAAGAACTTCTTTAGCAATCGTTTTTTAAACTGTCATGGGCAATTTCAGTTCAGTTATAGGATTTTAAAAAATCTGTCCGCTGCAGGGAGAAGTTTAAGGTTTCCAATGGATTGACAATAAGTATAGATCATAAGAGATTCCTAAGATGAAGAATTTCGCAAATCTAGGTTAAATGGGGGCCTATAACTTCTCAGAACAACCAACCAGGTCACAATATTATAAACTGGAAATGTTTAAAGGATAATCAGAGCTAAAAAGTTTTCTTTTTCTCTTGCGCTATAGTTGGAAATGGAGGATGAAGATACAATTGATGTATTCCAGCAGCAGACAGGTGGTGTTTACTAAAAAGAGAACCTGCAACTCTACTCCAGAACTGTGCTCCCAAGGAAAACAATACATTCACAATTAGAAAACCAAGATTTGGTTCATCCACATCCTGACTACTGCAGTATAGTTTTCTCTCTTCTTTGATTCCCTTCCCCCATTCCTTTATTGTACATAAAGTAACTGGTGTATGTGCACAGGCATAATGCGTATTTTTTTTTAACTAAATGGCCGATGGTATGTTTTGATCAACATCAAATGGAGATGGGGAGGGGAAAAAACAAACTGGTTCTGTGAAAATATCCCTTTTCTCCATTAGTGGCATGCTCATTCAACTTTTATCTTTATATTCCAGTAAGTTATTTTGCTCTCACTGTTTAACAACAAAAAAAAAACCCACAAAAAAATCCTTGCATACCTTGTTTGATTGGATAATTTCAATGTTTTTCTTTTATCATTGTAAAACCAAGGACGATTTTATAACTTTTTTGTACGTAGCTGTTACATGTAGGGCAATCTCTGTCTCTCAGTAGGGATAAATTACTATAAAGAAATTGATCCTAGATAGTTTTCCCTTCAAGTCAAACATCTTGTTGTTTAAATAAACTTCTTGTTTAAAATAAACTGTTTTCTTTAATTATTCTCAAGAAAAACTGTTAAGAAATGTAGAGAAACATAGTTTAATTAACATGCTAAGGGAGAAAGGTTAAATGGTTAAAATTTATTTCTTCTACTTTAAAAATTAGCAATCAGAGTGACATTTCTGTTGGCATTAATGATTAAGATTTAGTACATGGTCTTTATTTTCTTGTATACTCAGTTTTGCATTGATTTCAGAAATTCATATGTGAAGATTAAAGGAAGAAAATGAAATATGGTGTGCAATGTATGGCCCTCTTGTGCTCATTATTCAGTGGAAGGAAGGTTTAGCTTCAGAAGAACTGAGGAAGAAAGTAAAATGGCAGCAGTCCCACAAGAAATTGTCCTACAGTGAGACAAGATTTGGGGGCTTGTAAGTATATAATTCTGGACAGGAATGGTAACTTCAGATTTCATTTGTTTTAAAAATTATTAAAATGGCAATAAATTTTCTTTTGGGGTTTTCTGTCTTGGAAAGTCATTCTTTGTCTAGAGATACTTGGCCTAAAATGAATTGAGGCAGGTGAAGGGGGGAAGTGACATTTTTCTGCTTGTAGTATTGGCAGGGGAAAAGGGGCCTGGAGAGGAATCTTCCAGATGATAATATTGGGGTCAGGTTCACTCTTAGTTTTGTTTTTCTTTTTTCCTTTCTTTTTTTTTTTTTAAACCTTGTTCATATGAGAAACCTATGGAATTTGGAGAGATTCTATTATTCATTTGGAAAATCTTAGCTGGTTTTTGTGTTGGTTAAGTTTTATTTGAATGACATATCCTGAAAGTTAATTTCCTTAAGAATACTGTTTTAACTTGTATGAATATGAATAAGGAAATAGTCATTGGAATTTTAATTTCTGAAAGGGTTAGAAAAAAGCTCTTAATATACACTTAGTACTTAGAGGATCTGTGACTTTTTGTAGGTCTGCTGGTGGAGATTATTCTCCATCTCTGACCTAGTGAGTGGTCTTGGAGGATTCTCTGACTTTAGCTAAACTAGTCCTTCAGTGTGCAAATGTACAATCCATCACCAGGTCTGAACTCAAAAACCTTTCCAACTTTGTAGGATTTGCCAGACCATGTACTCTTCTGGAATAGCCTTTGAGAACCAATTGTCACCTTCATGTCATGATCAGAAAGGAGGGATTTAGTGGGAGAAGAACTCCTTATCAAATTGTACTGTTGAAAATAATATTAGTTATGGTCATGTTTTACATAATTGCATGTGTATAACCTATATCTGCTTACCACCTAAAGGAGATAGTTGGGGAAAGAGGGAAAGAATTTGAAAATCAAAACTTTATATAAAATGTTTATTATTTTTAAAAAATAATATTAGTTGGAAAGATGTTAAATTACTGGTAAGAAATTAATGATTTCTTAGAGGGTACAGTTTTCATTCTGAGCTGTCACTGTTTCTCCTTTCCCCCCCCTCCTTGTAGGTTACAGGCAGCAATATGATCTGGTCATATACTTGGAAATGAAACCAGACATTTATAAAGTAAATTTAATCTCACCATCTTAAATCTAACATCTGCAGTCAAGTTAACTTATTCCACAATGTAACCTGGAGGAAAACTAAAATTGTTCCAATTGTAGCAGTGGGTCAGACAGATACTAGACCTTTAAGATTATACCTCTTCTCCACTGATGTTAAACATTCTAATAAGATTATTTGCAAGCTATTGAAACAAAAATTTCAAAAGGAGTGCCATAAATTCAACCCACAAAAGGTTTGTGTTTGCGCACTCAATTTTGTTTCTTCTGAATTTTTTGAGTATATTTGAGTTTGTGTCTCAATAGTTTCAGCCTTGGCCAATAAAATTTAAAATGTTTTAAGTTTTGTCAATATAAGCATGGGAAGTTTCCCTTTGACTTTTATAGCAAATGCATAGCATGCTTTATAAGTTTTTTCAAAATCACGAGATGAGTTCCAAATTTGCCCTTTTATTAGCCAGAATAATCTGTGGAGTTTACTATGTATGTCATGCTTACTTGCAGTCACTTAGGATAGCTAGTACTTTGGTTGTAGCATCAGGAAATGTAAGTTCTGTTTCTCTCGATGGAATATTACGTAACCATTTTGTCCTTCTGAATCTAGTTACTTGGGCTCCAGACCTCAACTATACAAATACAAGATGGGGAAAGCATGATAAAACTGATTCCTGGGGAAAAGATACGGTGGTTTTGTTGGAATTCTAGCTCAGGGAAAATTAACAGTGTGACCTGGCAGACAAAAGTTAATACTAGACTATTAAACTAATGCTAAGCTATGGGGAAATTGGGTGGGAGCAGAGAGAGGCTAGGGCAACACTTAAGAGACTATTAATAATCCATGCAAGAGGTGGTTGCAAAGGCCTGAAAAGTCCTAGACCTTCAACCCCAGGCACTATAAAGAAATTTTTATTATTGAGCCATTTGGAGATCATTGAACTAAACAACTGTGAAGAAGCATTTAAAAGATTTGGTCAGTTACCTTATATATGCACCAGTGTTGGCTTCTTTACATCCAAATAAGCCTTTTGTGTGTTAACATACTAACCTGAGAGGTTTGGGAGAAGTCTTGTACCAAGTAAGCAGTGGTCATCAGAAACTTGAATTTCTTCACCTAGAGGAAGGACTTAGTGACAGTGGGAACTCTTATTGGAGTTCTTAGCTTCGAAATGGCAGAATTTGGGTATGAAGCTATATATCAACTGACCAATATCAAGTTTGAAGCTGTTTGCTTAGAGATGAGTAGCAACAACATTGACCAACTATGAAATCATACTCCATTTACCAGGGAAGAGAGTCAGGAAAATAACAAATGTAGCTGAGAAAGACTTCACCATACCACCAGTGCATGTAGATTTTGTTTTATTGGAGTGCTGTACCAGACTAACAGTCCCTCTACATGGTACCAGAAAGCAATTAATGCTGCTCACTATCTCAGTACATGGGTATAAAGGTATATTGCATGATGGTTTGGGACACTGGGTCAAGAGAGGACACTCAAACAGTAAGAAACAAGATTTGAGTGGCCTAAGGTACTGAAAAGATGCCATTAAAAAGTGGATATTGTCCTAGATGTGTTGGAAAAAAGTTACCAATATGTATTGCATATATAGAAAATGTAAGTTCTACAAACCTTCAGAACTTGTTTGCATTGATTATTTTAAGTTTTTGAAAGTAGAGTTAGATCATTCATGAAATATGCTTCCATTTATGTTGTGTCTAGCACTAGAAAATTTGCATGGTTACTCAAATGTTGCAGAACTATTTTTTCAGTGTCTAAATTCCTTTCTAGGATCTATTCTCAATAAGGCTGAAACTGTGAGAACAGGTCAGTTAAAAACAAGTAAACTTTGGCAAGTACTAAGAAATCAAGAACTTTAGCTTACTATCCCTAGGGAGACCCACAACCTGTTTATTTCATTTGCACATTAATGAATGTGAAAACAGACCTAAACAAAAGTTTTAGTAGAGGCAATGTAAGTAACATTTTTAGTGCATGGGTACAACTTTACTAGATAGGATTCAAACATGTTTCAGCAAGAGGCTACTATTGTTTTTTTGGAGTTGCAGAGGTTGGAAGTGATACAGTTAAAACTAGTAAGTACATTTTGTGGTTGAGAAAGAATAACAAGAAAGCTTAGCTAGCTCAAAACTGAGGTATGGTCTGAGTTCCTTATCAAGAAGTGCAAAGTGAAGGATTTTTGAAGTTTCATGACTCCAGGTATATGCAGGTTAACAGAGACAAAATGCTGTTTCGTTTAAAGTTGTTAAGAGCCTGGGTTAATTGCCACATTATAGAATGGAGGGGGGGGGTGTCTATAAAAATAATTGACATGGGGCAGCTAGGTGGCACAGTGGATAGAGCACTGGCCCTGGATTCAGGAGGACCTGAGTTCAAATCCAGCCTCAAACACTTAACACTTACTAGCTGTGTGACCCTAGGCAAGTCACTTAACCCCAATTGCCTCACTAAAAATAAAAATTTAAAAAAAATAATAATAATTGACATTAACTCTATTGCATAGTTGGGCTCCCTGATGAACAAGAGGGAATTAATAGTGGATAATTAACCAGGCTCCAAGAATAGCAGACTGTTCCCTAATTGGGTTTTTGTTTTACTTTTTTTTTTTCCAATTAGCAAGCATTTATTTTCTCTTCCTTTCCCCTTCCTCCCTGAATTGGGAAGGAAAACTCAGAAAATAAGCAGTCAAGCAAAACAAAATTTTGAATTGGTTATGTTCAAAAATGTTTATCACATTCCACATCTTGTATCCATCATTTGTTAGGAGGTAGGTAGCATGATACATCATTAGTCCTCTACAATTGTGGTTGATCATTCAATTGATGAGAGTTCTTAAGTCTATCAAACTTGTCTGTATAATGTTATTGTAAAGCCCCCTAGTTGTAACATAATAGTCTGATCCAGGAACTTAGTTGAATAGATGTTGGCTTCAAATGAAGACTGTATCATAACCCAATGTCCTTGCCTAGAAGAAGGGTTATAACTTCAACCTAGAAGTAGGATAGAACATTAGCGGTAGAGTACCTTAGAATACAGAAACAAATTTAAGAGTTTTCTAAATGCAGATTATTAGCCTATATAATCAGCTAACATTTATATGTTTGTTTAGCAGTATCAAATCATAAACATTTTTCTTAAGTTGCTTGTTTGCCAATTCATTTTGTCTTAATTAACCTTTTTAAATACTGAGGGTTTTGTGTAAAATTTTACCAGTTTTCTATGTTTGATTTAATTTTTGTTGGCAATTTTAACATTTTTTTGCTGTTTTTTTATATATAGGAAATCATTTTTATTTAATATTACTGGAAATTCTAAAACCTTCAATAAGATAGGTAAAACACAGGAATTAACATTGTAAGCAAAATGGTTAAATATTAGTATTTTCAGATAACATAAAACTGTAAATAGGAAATCTAGCTATCTTAACCAAAAACTTTGTATCCTGAGAAACTGATCAATTCGTCTAAACAAAGATAACCCACAAAAAAAAAAAGTCTGCATTGTTTTCTGGCACTAAAAGTCATGAAAACATTTTTTAAAAGGAACATCCTATTTACAATACTAATAACCATCAATTATTTGGGTATTATCTTAACCTAAAAATACACAAGATTTGGGGGGCAGCTAGGTGGTGCAGTGGATAGAGCAGTGGCCCTGGATTCAGGAGTACCTGAGTTCAAATCCAGCCTCAGACCCTTGACACTTACTAGCTGTGTGACCCTGGGCAAGTCACTTAACCCCAACTGCCTCACCCCCCCCCCAAAAAAAATACACAAGATTTGGATAAGTATAAATATAAAATGACAAAATACCTAAATAAGTGAAGTCATTTGGTGTTTGTTTATATGTGGGTTGGTTTAGCAACATAAAATACTAAATATATCCATACTGTGCAAGCAAATGTATTTACTGGATATAATACAAGTCCAAATAAAGCAGAGAAACAGAGTAAACCCAGTTTTAAGTAAGCTTGGCAAGAGATCCTAGTACTAAGCCAGCTTATAAAGTATGAAAATGGACAACAATGAAATGCCTCTCCTACCCCCCTCCCCAAAAAATGTGTGTTGTGTGTGTGTTTAAAATAAGCTTTTCACCTCCAAGGACCATAAAACCATATCTGAACAGTTACCATCCCAGCCCTAAATTATAGGAAAGGGGAAAAGAGAACAAAAATGAGGGTGGGTGGGAGGGAAGCCATTGGAACTGAATCAGAGTTATATAGAGGAGATCTATGAAGGAGGAAACCCAATTGTAAGGGATCTAAAGGACAGGAAGATACCAAAAGTTCAGTTTAAAAAGACCACTGAGAACATAACATTAGGAAGTACTGACCTCTTAGACTAATCTCTCATCTATATGAACTCTTTCTGAAACAAATATGAATCAAGGACATAAGGTACAGGACACAAAGATTTTAAAAATACCATCATCCTCAAGGAGCTTGCAGTCAGTCAACTAGTATTAAGTGCTTGCTTGGTGCTAGGCACTGTGCTTCCAATCTGATACCAGAATGTACAGGAGATAATAAAACCTGAATAAATATATAGAAGAGGCCAAACCAGTACACAAAAGAATCAGAGGGAGTTGTCACTTCTGGGTAGGATAGCAAGGGAAAGTGTTTTGGTGTTGGTAGCATCTGAGGATGTCAGCCAGCAAGAATAAGAGCAGAATCCATTTTAGACATAGGAATCAGCATGTGAAAATGAATAGAGGTGGGAGCCAAAGACAGGAGAATAGCATATAATCCAATTTAAGAGGAATATAGAATGGTGTCAAAGGCTGAAAAAGTAGAGCGAAGCCAAGTTGTGTAGGCTCTTGAAATGCCAGACAATGAAACCTTCCTCAAGACTTAATTGGTCTTCAGAATCGTGGCTATATAAGTCGACCTTTTTTGATTGGTGTGCCTATCATGGTCATGGTCAGTGTGGTGAGCTGCAGTCACCTGAACCAACGCTACATACCTACATACAGATATCTTGCTAAATATTTCCTTGTTATTAAGTAAACTTCATCTGTTAAATGTTTCTATTGTATATGAGTGTCTGTTTCACTTTGTTCCATTTTCAAACCTGTACAACCAGAGAAGGCTGAATTCAGCCTCATGGTGGTAGAAGTAGAAGAGCTGTAAGGAGAAAAGGAAGCACTTGTTTTATCAGATGCCCTGTTTCAGGAACCTTGTAACATGTGGCCACTGTGCTTCTGACCAAATACCCCAAATTCTATCTCAGTGGGACAAAGTGGAAGCCCTCCACTAATCCAGTGGGATTACAAAATGAAAGATACATTCAGGGGCTATAGACTTGTTAATGTGGCTGAGTCTCTAAGAACCGAATACTAAAAATGTAAAATGTATGTTGAATTTACAAAACTTTGTATTGGGGATGATTGGGTTCTCCAGGCCCATCTGTATGGTAGTACTAAGTTCTCCCTAAACACTCATTTTGGATCTTCCAAGAATTGCCTTTGAATATACTAGTCAAGGGGCTCTTCATGTAGCATTTACGAAGCTCTTTGAGAACTATGACACATTGACTTAGTTAAGTCTCTTTAATTCAAAGTACTGGGGGAGGCACTTAAATGAATAATACCACAGTGGGGATGTGTACAAATAAGTTAAATTAACCCTGGTTGAGGTTAGCAAATATTTAAGGAGAAAGTGAAAATAAGGTCAAAATATGAAATGCCTATTATTTGTTAGGCACTGGAAATACAAAACCCCAAAATAAACAGCCCTTGCCCTCAATGAGCTTGCATTCTATGCAATTAGGAGACAATAGTAGCAATGAATTGGTGTGATACGCAAAATAAAGTACAAGAGGATCAGAAAAACTAGTAAGTGGGTATTGCTATGTCAAAGTCACTATGTATCATTTGGGGTGGTGTAGTGATCTGTGAGGAAGTTAGGGACATGATCATTTACAATTCCATGTTTTGTTGCTATAGCTTGTATCGGTGATTTCTGTTCATGTTCATATATATATGAATATCACTACTTTTCAGTGGATGTAAAAATAAAATGTATATTAAAAAATAAAAGTAATTGTCATTGTAAAATATCTTCTCATTTTAACCTCATAACCCTTTGAAATTAAGCAATAGTAGCTCCCACACAAATAAATAAGTACAAAGTGCTTTCTGCACATTATTTCTTGACATCCTTGAGATCCCCACAATGAGTTAGGCCCTGTCAGTTAGAAGCTGTTGCCCCATCTTACAGATGAAGAAACAGACCTCAACTTGTTAAGTGACTTGCACAAGGTCACAGCTATTGTGTCAGAGATGGGATTTGAATCCCCCAGATCCAACACTAGCCACTTATATAGGTAATAAAGGTATGTTTATCTCCATTTTACAGAT
Organism: Dromiciops gliroides; assembly: GCF_019393635.1. Classification (NCBI taxonomy): domain Eukaryota; kingdom Metazoa; phylum Chordata; class Mammalia; order Microbiotheria; family Microbiotheriidae; genus Dromiciops; species Dromiciops gliroides. Next base: position 198,888,798 of record NC_057864.1, read on the forward strand.
AAGGAGACAGTCACAGAAAGATTAAATGACTTGCCCCTGGTTATACAAGCTAGTAAGTGTTAATGGTAGATAGAATTTGTACCCAGGTCTTCCAGACTCATATAACAGTCTATTAAGAGTTTGAAGCACAATCATTTTATTTTTATTAAGTAGGAATGAACTTTATTTTTGTGATTTTGGAAAAAACTATTGATTCACAGGCTGTTATTGTGGTTCCAGTAACAGATTAAGACCACCCTAAGTTGGGGGAGCTCATCACCAATTAAGTCATTTCAGTCACTCTCTGACCCCATGGTTTGCCATTTCCTTCTCCAGCTCCATTTTTACAGTTGAAGAAACTGAAGCAAACAGGTTAAGCAATTTGTCCAAGGTCACACAGCTAGTTAGTGTCTGGTATTCCTGACTGTAAGCTTGGTGCTGTATCCACTGTGCCACCTAACTGCAATAGTCAGGCTATTTGATGATAAATTCTTTATTTAATGGCAACCCATTAAATCAAAGTACAAAATGGCTCCTCAGTCCCTATTCTGCATCTGCTGTGACCTTAGGGAAAAAAAAAGAAGAGGTTAAAGAATCACCTAGTATTTGACCATCTATAAACATTAATTTAGATATTCACCCCCAAATGTGAGATCCTTTTCTACCAAATGTATTTAAACTACTGGAGGAACTTCTTGATATCAGTCTTTTACATTCTCAAAATGCAAATTAAACCAAAAGACAAAGTGACAGGATGGGTCAGGTTTTCCTTGGAGATAAAAGGTGGTGGTTTTGGTTTTATTTTTAGTATAGAGCCAAAAAGAAACATTTGGTAGGATGTTTGGTCATAATATTACAGTGCTGCTGATGAGTATTTGCAAGAGTTTTCATGTCTTAATTTGCATTTTTCTCTGAATGTGAGCATGTTTTCCTGTCATTTTGGGGGGGGGGTTGTTTTTGTTTTTGTTTTTTTGCAGGGCAGTGAGGGTTAAATGACTTGCTCCGGGTCACACAGCTAGTGTAAAGTGTCTGAGGCTGGATTTGAACTCAGGTCCTCCTGAACCCAGGACCGGCGCTTTGTCCACTGCACCACCTAGCTGCCCCCCTGTCATTTGTTTTGAAGATTTTTTGAAAATTGTTCACATCCTTATCTTTTGAGAAATGGCTCCCCTAAAGCTCAGGTGGTGGGAGCAGCATCTGCCCTCAATGAAGCTAGGCTTCTTAGTCCCTAAAAGGAAATGAAACTGTCCTCAAGATTCAGCTGTATCAGAAGATTGAGGTTCAAACAATTAATGTAGCTTCCTCATGGCATATGGAAACCCAATACACAAGAAGTTGGATCTCCAGGCTTGAGACCCTTGGCTGACAGGACAATCAACCACGGCATATGTGGAGATGAGTCCTGTATGCAAAGAAATCTATTCTCTAGTCTTGACTGACATCTTCTCTCTGCCATCACTGAGCAAACGTTTTTTGTTGGGGGGGGGGATGAGGGTTAAGTGACTTGCCCAGGGTCACACAGCTAGTAAGTGTTAAGTGTCTGAGGCTGGATTTGAACTCAGGTCCTCCTGAATCCAGGGCCAGTGCTTTGTCCACTGCACCGCCTAGCTTCCCCAAGGCAAACATTTTTGTTAAGAGTTAGATGGTCAGGGGCAGCTAGGTGGCGCCGTGGATAGAGCACACTGGCCCTGGATTCAGGAGGACCTGAGTTCAAATCCAGCCTCAGACACTTAACACTTACTAGCTGTGTGACCCTGGGCAAGTCACTTAACCCTAATTGTCCCGCAAAAACAAAAACAAACAAACACAAAAAAATAGTTAGATGGTCAGGGGAGAAGCTAGATGGCGGAGTGGATAAAGCACTGGCTCTGGATTCAGGAGGACCTGAGTTCAAATCCAGCCTCAGACACTTGACACTATCTGTGTGACCCTGGGTAAGTCACTTAACCCTCATTGCCCCACAAAAAAACCCAAAAATAGTTTAGAGAGTAAACAGTCTACATATTTAGCAACTAGAGACATGTTATGCTCTGAGCCTTTAAGAATCATGCCCTGAATACAATAGACATTGTTAAATATTGCATAACTTTATATTGGTGATCTCCAGGTCTTCCAGCTCTGGTGGGCCAGGGTCCTCCCTTAAGAATGTTCAATCTGGGGGTTATCTAATAACTGTACTGAATATACTGCCCTTGGAACTCCAGATGCCGTGAGGAGGCCACCACAAACGGTCACATTAGCTTGATTGAAACACTCCTTCAAGGTCCCAGGGGAGACACTTGAAAGAACAAAGCTGGAGCTTCTTAAGAACTTAAGATAACTTTCCAGAACTGGGGATATGGACAAATATGCAACTGCAGCTTAGCTTATTTCCTAAAGGGCTAGTGTATCATCAGTTGTGTGTGTGTGTGTGTGTGTGTGTGTTTTGTGGGGCAATGAGGGTTAAGTGACTTGCCCAGGGTCACACAGCTAGGAAGTGTCAAGGGTCTGAGGTCAAATTTGAACTCAAGTACTCCTGAATCCAGGGCCAGCACTTTATCCACTGCACCACCTAGCTGCCCCGTATCATCAGTTTAATAACCAACTTCTCTACTCTTACCCTGGAATATAGGGCATGTAACTTGCTGGGACTTCTAGTGTAGGCACTGGGTGTCCTCTCCCACCCTGGCAGAAACGGAACACCTCACACATGACAATTACAGTACATTTCCTGGCCTAAAGATGCCAGAGACTAAGCTGACTCCTTTTCTTCATGTTTCTTTTCCTGAGTATAAGTGAGCACTGAGCCCAAGATGAACACTCCCACCCTTGATGTCAGCCTCATGACTTCAAGAGATTGAGAGCTCCTGGATCCCTCAGTTGGATCTGATGAATGGCAGAAAAACTCTTCATTGGAGAGGATGACCACTGACAGCTGGAGCCTAAGCCTTTGCCTGGCTGGCCAGAACTCTAAGCCATTCTATATAATTGCTCCTGACCATGTCAGTGTGCTAGACTAGCCAGATGCAGTGATGCCTTGACCTTTGGATACTGGTAGCGGGCAATACAGCGAGCTCTGGGAGGAGAGAAGCAGTGGAAGCATTTTGGCCGTGGCTGATGGGCAGTGTCAGCATGTGGGACCCTGGCAGAGGGGTCAGTGCAGGTCCCCGGTGGAGGGTATAGAAATGGACATGACCACAGTAAGCCTTTGCTTACTATACTCTAGACTTGATTATAGACCCCTCCATATTTCTGCTAGTACTGTACCCAGTGGTCAAAGAACAGCTTTTCCCAGGGAGTGATTAGGGAAATGACGGTGCATTGTGGGTAGTACTAAAACTGCCTCTAGATCCCCACCCAGATGCTATGGAAGATGGTATAGTACCTCAACAGAGGCCTCTTAATATTTGGCAAATATTTGCTATTCTTTCTCCCCACTCCCAACCCCCTCACAAAGGGGCTACCAGGGAGGGGAGAGATCTAGATGGTGGGCTTGAGACTCAGTATCAGCCTTGGAACTAGGATGGTCAGCATGTTGTTGCAGAGTGATAACCCCTTAGCTAACTAACTGCACATGACTGACATGTAATCAGAATTGGTAGTTGTCCTGTAAGTGTTATCTAAGCTCTGACCTTGATTGATATTCCTGGTACTGCTTCTACTCATTGTGACCCTTTGGAATGTTCAGAAATGATTACCAGCCTGCTTTTTTATCAGTGTGAACACCAAAGATTTGGCACCACATACCACATGCACTCAGTTGAGATGCAAGACTTGGCCTTTTTGAAGGGGCTAGGGAAAGCCTGGAATTTCTGGGTTTTTTTTCTCTGTGGCCACCTTGGTGCTCTTTCAAGGGGCTCCATATATTAGTTGCTGTCATTTTGAGGTCTTTTTGTTTTTAGTTTTCTTTTACTTGTACTTAGCTCCTGAAGTGCTCTTTATGCCGGTTTTCTAGAATCCCTGAGGTTCAGGCTATTAGGTAATGGCTCTAAAGCTATTTAAATGGGGGACAGGAGGGAGGAGAGGGTGGCCCTAAAGTCATTTAAATACAGGATCCCTTTAAAAGCTACCTTGCCACCAAGTGGTGGGATAGAGTAGGTGCAATATCTATCCTACATAAGCTAGGCTAGGTTTTTCCTAAAAGGCAACCAAACTTTCTTCAGTATTTAATTGGTTCATGGACCTAGGGTTTGAATTCTTTTTAAAATTATTGTATTGTTTTACTTTAATATTTTTTCCAAATTATATGTAAAAAACAATTTTAAACATTTTGAGTTCTAAATTCTCTCCCTCCCTCCCTTCTCTCCTCCCTGAGATAGCAAGCAATTTGATATAGGTTATACATGTGTAATCATGCAAAGGATATTTCCACATTAGTCGTGTTGTGAAAGAAAACACAGAACATCCCCCTACCCCCCGAAAAAAAAAAGACATGAAAAAAATGAAGAAAGTGAAAAATAATATGCTTCAATCTGCATTCAGACTCCATTAGTTCTTTCTCTGGAAGTGGATAGTATTTTTCATCATGAATCAAGGAATTGTCCTGGATTATTGTGTTGATGAGAATAGCTAAGTCATTCACAGTTGTTCATTGTGCAGTATTGCTTTTACTGTGTACAATGATTCTGCTCACATCACTTTGCATCAATTCGTGTCTTGCCAGGTTTTTCTGAAATCATCCTGTTCATCATTTCTTATAGCACAATAGTATTCCATTACAATAATATAGCACAACTTGTTCAGCCATTCCCCAATTGATGGACATTCCCTCAATTTTCCAATCCTTAGCCACCACAAAAAGTGCTGCTAAAATATTTTTGTACAAATAAGTCCTTTTCCCTTTTTTTTTTAATCTTTTTGGGATACAGACCTAGTAGTGGTATTGCTGGGTGAAAGGGCATGCACAATTTTAGGGCCCTTTGGGCATAGTTCCAAATTGTTCTCCAGAATGGTTGTTTCAGTTCACAACTCCATCAATAGTGCATTAATATCCCAATTTTCCCACATCCCCCCCAACATTTATTATTTTCCCTTTCTGTCATATTAGCCAATGGTACCTCAGTTTTTAAAATTTGCATTTCTTTAATAATAGAGATTTAGAACATTTTTTTCATATGACTATAGATAACTTTGATTTCTTCATCTGAAAGCTACCTGTTCATATTCTTTGACTATCAATTGGGGAATGACTTGTATTCTTAATAAATTTGACTCAGTTCTCTATATATTTGAGAATTGAAGCCTTTATCAGAGATACTTGCAATGCAATCAATCCTCCCCCTCTCCTCAGTTTTCTGTTTTCCTTCTAATCAAAGCATTGGCTTTGTTTGTGGAAAACCTTTTAAATTTAATATAATCAAAATTATCCATTTTACATTTCATAATACTCTATGTCTTGTTTGGTCATAAATTCTTCCTTTATCCAGATATCTAACATGTAAACTATTGGGGCTTGAATTCCTTTTTTTTTTTTCTTTTTTCAGGGCAATGAGGGTTAAGTGACTTGCCCAGGCTCACACAGCTAGTAAGTGTCAAGTGTCTGAGGTCGAATTTGAACTCAAGTCCTCCTGAATCCAGGGCCAGTGCTTTATCCACTGCACCACCTAGCTGCCCCAGGGCTTGAATTCTTGGTTTTTTTTGTTTTGTTTTTCTTTTCGGTAAGGCAATTGGGGTTAAGTGACTTGCCCAGGGTCACACAGCTAGTAAGTGTTAAGTGTCTGAGGCCAGACCTGAACTCAGGTACTCCTGACTCCAGGGCCAGTGCTCTATCCACTGTGCCACCTAGCTGCCCCGGGGCTTGAATTCTTAAAATAGATTAGATAAAGTCTAAAAAACCCAGTACTCCAGAAGTCAGGAGGCCCTCAGGCTTCATATGCCTTGCTGACCATGCACCTCACTGTGGTAAATGCATCAGGAGGGGAGCTGTACCCAACTGACTTACTCTTGTATCCTTGTTGACTATTTTTCCCATGCTATTGTTAAATTAACTTGTTTTTGTAATATGTTATTTGGTCTTCAAGTACCTCATTTCATTCCTATCCCAAGCCTGGACTGGCCCCAGTCAATCCAGTCTCAATAATTCATGTCAAAAAACAATTTTCTTTTGTGGTCTTTACTATCTCCCCCCTTCCCCAATCACTTTGTATCTATTTTGTACATGTATTGTATTTACTTATATTTAAACATATCATATTTCTCTAGTAAAATATCAACTCCTTGAGGGTGTGAACTATCTCACTTTCATACCTATATTCCCAGTGCCTAATGTATGTAGGTGTTTAATAAGAGTTTGTGGTTGATTGATCTCATGTATGGCTGTGAGTTATGGGATACCAGAGTCTCCAAAGAATTAAAGTTGAAGGTCACTCAAAGGTGAATGGAGATACACATTGTGATTATGAGTAGTACATACAACACACTACCAAGCAAGAATTAATTGCACAAGAAAAGAAGCATAAAGGATAAGGGGACCAACCCTGGAGTCAGGAGTACCTAAATTCAAATCCAGCCTCAGACACTTGACACTTATTAGCTGTGTGACCCTGGGCAAGTCACTTAACCCCAATTGCCTCACCAAAAAAATTTTTAAAAAAGAAAGAATAACGGGGAGACACTTGCTTAGGGGTTGGGGGGTAGAGGAAGGTGGGTTTTTTACTTCCAGCATATTTGGTGGACCTATTGAAGGAATGAAGAGGAAAAGGCATGAATAAGTTGCAATCTGTATTATAGAAGGGATTTATTACATTGAACAGATCATAAATCCATTAATAAAAAAGTATCAATGTGATATCCTAGGTTAATCTTTGTTTTAGTGGACATGTCCCAAAATTGAAACAGACCTCCCACCACCACCACCAATATCTTGTTATTGATTGTTAGCAGAAAGGAAGGATTGACTTCTATATGATCAGAATTTTGTTGTTTCATGTTGATGTTATGCTGTTTAGTCATGTCCTGCTTTTTATGACCTGATTAGGGGTTTTCTTGCAAAGATACTAGAGTAGTTTGGCATTTTTTTCTCAGTGGATTAAGGCAAATAAAGATTAAGATTAAGTGAGGGGCAGCTAGGTGGCACAGTGGATAGAGCACCAGACCTAGAATCAGGAGTACCTGAGTTCAAATGTGACCTCAGACACTTAACACTTACTAGCTGTGTGACCCTAGGCAAGTCACTTAACCACAATTGCCTCACCAAAAAAAAAATCTTGAAAAAAAAAAGATTAAGTGACTTGCCCATGCTCACATAGCTAATTAAATGTCTGAGGCCAGAGTTAAACTCAGGTCTTCCTGATCCCCTGAGTCAAATAGCTGCCTCTTGTTGATACTATATAAATTATTTTAGTTATTATGTATATCGTTCCTTTGGTTCTAATTTGGGAATGTTCTTTTTGTTTTTCTGCCTCTTTATGAACTTCTTTTCTTTTTTCTTTTTTTTTGGGTGAGGCAATTAGGGTTAAGTGACTTGCCTAGGGTCACACAGCTAGTAAGTGTTAAGTGTCTGAGACTGGATTTGAACTCAGATCCTCCTGACTCCAGGGTCAGTGCTCTATCCACTGTGCCACCTAGCTGTTCCCCAACATTTGTTTTTTAAGATTTTGATTTCCAAATTCTCTCCCTCCCTTCCTCCTCTTTCCCATCCTTGAGAAGGCAAGCAATTTGATATAGATTATACATGCGTAATCATGCAAAAACATTTTCATATTTGCCATGTTGCAAAATAAAACAGACCAAAAAACCAAGAAAAATAAAGCAAAAACAGTAAGCTTCAATCCACATTCAGATTCCATCAGTTCTTTCTCTGGAGGTGAATAGTATTTTTCATCATAAGTCCTCTGGAATTGTAAGGATTTCTTTTCATTTTTTTTTAAAGTGAGGCAATTGGGGTTAAGTGACTTGCCCAGGGTCACACAGCTAGTAAGTGTTTAGTGTCTGAAGCCAGATTTGAACTCAGGTACTCCTGACTCCAGGTCTGGTGCTCTATCCACTGTGCCACCTAGCTGCCCCTCGGATTTCTTTTCTATGTATTTCTTTTTAAATTTTTACTTTTATTATTTATATATTTTCATATACATTTTCATATATTATTTATATAATTTCATGTGTATATACATATATATATTATGATATATCTATATCACATGATATATATGTATGTGTATGATATACATGATGGAGGAAAGGGGGCGTTTCCCCCTGGGGAAGGGGGAGTTGGCATTCTCTCCTCCATCATGTTTAATTGCAGTGCTTCATTTTGATATGGAAATGACCTTGCATTCTAAGAGACTATGCTAGTAGAAAATGTGTTCTTGAAGGTTCTATCACAGTGGGTAGGCTTCAAATAGGATCCCAATGGGAGCCAGATTAAGCTCTGAGTTTAGCTCAATTCTTGCATAATATTAGTCCCATCAAGTTCAAAGTTAAAGCTAATAGCTCACTTCTGTGGGGCTCAGGCCCCAGAGATGTGCACCTCAAGGGCATTGTTGCTGGATTGTCTATACAACATCCAGCCTATATTTCTGGACTCTCAGATCCCCATGACTTGTATTCCTAGGCTTGATGGGGAGATCCCACTCCCTGTATCTAGAATGGAAGAGCATAGACTCAAAAAATCAAAATCCTAGGTCTCTTTCTTGGGGCTATATGACCCAAGTGTGGGGGTGGGGGCGGGGTGTGAGAAAGGAGGTGGCCTTTAGGACCTCTCCCTCACTACATGGTGTGAATCAAGGAGTCTTTCACCCTCAGATGGAAATGTATGAAAAATCACTGACTGTGCTCAGGCAAATTTAAAAGAAAGATATAGACGATTCTAACTGCACCCCCAATGGGAAAAGGCTACTCCTAACATAGACTGCCAATTCTCTTGTCTCCCAGAAGCTCAGCATCTTCTATGTTCCATATAAATGACACCATCTTAGGTTAGTTACATGCACAAACACACACACACACACACACACACACACACACACACACACACAAAGAGATGCATCTCCCATGATAAAATACAAATACCACAAAGCAGGAACTTTCATTTTCATTTTTGTATCCCCAACACTTAGCACAGCCCCAGACATATATTCATTAAATTCTGATTCATTGATATACCACTATTTGCTTAGCCATCCCTCAGTGATCAGAACACCTGTTGAGACCACTCAGGAAGTACTCTGTGAATTCCCATACCCAGTTGCGAATTTAAACATTCTTGATGCTCTGACAGTAGGATATAGTACATGGAAATTAATCTGTAGGTCACTAGCTCAATGCAGAGGAGCAGTTAATTCAGAGAGATGGGGGAAGGAGGCATATTGCAAATATTTTCAGATTTTTTTTTTACTGTAAAATCATTGTTTTTGCTGTCTTTAAATATATTATTTGTTATATTGGGTGCCATCAGGAAGAGAAGGGCAGTGAAATGGGAGACATTTTGGCGATGTAAAAACTGAAGATCTTTTAAAAGAATAAAATAAAATTGAGGGGGCAGCCTAGGTGGCGCAGTGGATAAAGCACTGGTCTTGGATTCAGGAGGACCTGTGTTCAAATCCAGCCTTGGACACTTGACACAGACTAGCTGTGTGACCCTGGGCAAGTCACTTAACCCTCATTGCCCTGCCCCCCAAAAAGTGACTGAACAAATAACAATGATGATGAAATTGAAAAAAGAACTTCCAGGGAAAAATACAATGTAAAACAAAGTGTAAAAAGAATGCCTCTCCCTCTCTCTCTCTCTCTCTCTCTCTCTCTCCACACATACATTTGTTTTTTTAAAATGGGAAATGTGGAAGCAGCTAGGTAGCACAGTGGATAAAGCACCAACCCTGGATTCAGGAGGACCTGAGTTCAAATGTGACCTCAAATCCTTACTAGTTGTGTGACCCTGGGCAAGTCACTTAACCCTCATTGCCCTGCCAAAAAAAAAAAAGGCAAAAACTCCAAAAAACCCACTTCACACACACACACACACACACACACACACACACACACACACACAGGCACCGCCCCCCCTTCATTTCTAGATGTATTCTTCCAAACAAGTTCCTTATGCAAGTATGCAGCTCAATATTCTCTAAGCCAATCAAGATTCGCATCCCCCTCTGCATATGCAGCATGCAGCATCTCAGGGCTGTCCCTCTTCTACTTCACAGGTGTTGGAGTGAATGCTTCACAAAGAATAAATTACTCTAGTCTTTGTTATTCCAGAATCACTGACTTAGCCAGTGGCTTTCCCCATAACAAAATCTGAAGTTTCTTTTCCTTTCCTTTTAACCATGGGGGCTCAGATGGATTTCTTCCTTTACTCTGCAGCAGAGTCAAAAAACATTTTAAGCATCTACTATGTGCAAGACACTGTGATAAGCAGACATACAGAAAGGAAAAAGTCTGTTCCAGTCCTTGGGCAGCTCACAATCTAATGGAGGAAAAGAATATATAAAAAGAAACTGAAAAACAGATGTGGGTGGGGTATGGGGAGAGGAACCTGGTAGGGGTGGGGACATTATGAAGTTCTTCAGTCACTAGGAAGTGAGAGTTTCAGGGTTGATTTTATCTTGTAGAATGATGAGTTTTTGGAAATCATGATGTCCAGGAAATCAGCCCGATGGGAAATGATGAGGTGAATTCCTTGGGCTCTTTCCCTAAATGGTGGAGTTTTCATATTAAAAACACTCTTGTCAAGTATTCTAGTATCAAAATCTTCACAAGGTTCTCCACTGGAATCATGAACTAAGGGTTCATAAACTCATAACTTCTCAAGAACTTTCATTCCAACCCTTTTCTCATTTAATCTTCATTTTTATCTTCTTATTCTATCCAGCTCTTTTTGTTTCATTTCAACCTATATCTTCTGTTCTTCTCTTTGGCTAACTGCCTGAATCATTGTGTTATGGTGGGAAAATGGGGTACGGGTTGGGGTAGGGGTTGGGGTTCTTAGGAATTCCTCTTTAAAGAATTACACCCTCTTGCACACAAAAAGTAGTTAGAATAAGGTGATAGTTTATTTAGGAGCAAGGGAAGGGAAGGGTGGGGGGAGGGAAACCATGAAAGAAATCCTTGGACTTTTCATGGGGAGATTTGGCATAAAGCACATGGCTCAGAGGTACCAAATCTCCTCGAACAGGAGACTGGAAGGTACTTTTATAGAGGACTGATGGGGGTGGACCATCTGCCCATGAAAAGTTCCTTTAGTGAGAGAGGACCATCCCCCACTGGGGGTAGCTGGGGGAATTGGGTGAAGAGTGGAGGACCATCCCCCACTGGTAGTGACTGGAGGAATTGGGTGATGGGTGGCTACAGATCCCTCTTCAGAACCCAAAGGCCGCAGCCACACCCAAACTTATCTCCCCAGGGTAAGGGAGACCAGAATGAAGGGTAGGATTCCGAAGCTAGCTCAGTCTGATTTGGTTCAGCTTATCTTTCTAGGCGTTATCTGTCCTCTGGTTTAGTTTCTCAAGGAGAAGATTCCTTGGTGTGCCCCAGAGAACTTCTGGGGTGCTCTGCACCCCATGACAATTGCATTTACAGAGAGAGAGAGAGAGAGAGAGGGATTCAGACAAAGCTGTTATGAGGGGGAAATGGTAGGGGGTTGGGGTTCTTAGTGTCATGGGGGGCACATCAAGGAATCTTCTCCTTGAGAAACTAAAGGAGAGGACAGATAACGCCTAGAGAGATAAGTGGAACCAAATCGGACTGAGCTAGCTTCGGATTCCCACGTGGTCTCCCTTGGGTGTGGCTGCGGCCTTTGTGTCCAGAAGAGAGAGCCACCCCTCACGGAATTCCTCTAGTCACTACCAGTGGGGGATGGTCCTCCACTTCTCACCCAATTCCCCCAGCTACCACCAGTGGGGGATGGTCCTCTCTCACTAAAGGAACTTTTCATGGGCAGATGGGCCACCCCCATCAGTCCTCTATAAAAGTACCTTCCAGTCTCCTGTTCGAGGAGATTTGGTACCTCTGAGCCATGTGCTTTGTGCCTTTCTCCCCATGAGAAGTCCAAGGATTTCTTTCATGGTTTCCCTTCCCCCCCACCCTTCTCTTCCCTGGCTCCTAAATAAACCACCACCTTATTCTAACTACTTTTGTGTGCAAGAGGGTGTAATTCTTTAAAGAAGAATTCCTAAGACCCCAACCCCTGATCCAACCCGTACCCCATTTCCCACCATTACATTTGCAATTCCTCTTTAAAGAATTATATCCTCTTGCACACAAAAGCAATTAGAATAAGATGGTAGTTTATTTAGGGGCAAGGGAAGGAAAGGGGGGGGGAGGGAAACCATGAAAGAAATCCTTGGACTTCTCATGGGAAGATATGTATGGAACAAAGCACGTTGGCTCTGAGGTACCAATCTCCTCAAGCAGGAGACTGGTGGGTACTTTTATAGGGGGCTGATGGGAGTGGACCATCTCCCCGTGGAAAGTTCCTTTAGTGAGGGAGGACCATCCCCCACTGGTGGTGGCTAGAGGAGTTGGGTGAGGGTTGGCTACGGGTCTCTCAAGCCATCTCTCTCTTCAGGACTCAGAGGCCGCATCCACACCCAAAGTGATCTCCCCAGGGGTAAGGGAGATCAGAATGAAGGGTGGAGGTCCCGAAGCTAGCTCAGTCTGATCTGGTTCCACTTATCTCTCTAGGCATAGCTGTCCTCTGGTTTAGTTTCTCAAGGACAAGATTCCTTGGTGTGCCCCAGAGAACTTCTGGGGTGCTCTGTACCCTCAACAAAGCCACCAATTATTTGGCCCCGTTCAGGTTCCTTTAGCTTTTTCTCTCCTTTTTTCTTTTTTTTTCTCTCTCCTTGTTTCTTTTGCTTCTTCTTTTACATGCTCTAGTTCCAGACATTGCTAAAACATCTTTCCATAGCTCCTCTGCTGTCAATTTAGTGTGAAGAAACTATTTCCTGTGTTTTCCTACCAGGTTGTTAGGTGGGGAAATATAATATTGTAGAGAATGAGCCAAGTTGATAATTTTTATTTTTCCTGTTTTGTAGCAATGCAAAATTGCCTATCTGCATAGCCCAGGGCACCAGAAGCTGGCTTCCTGCCAGCACTTCTGTCTTCAATTGCCATCTGTGAACCAGGCAGGCCTCCTTCAATGATTTTTCAAAGATCCATGACTGTGCCCCAGCACTCACAACTACCAATTCTTTCTCTATCCGGTGATTTAGGTCTTACCTGCTTGAATTTATCAAGTTCAGGTCACTATTCCTGTTTGGCTGCCTTTGATCCACTGCTCTGCACTAGATGGTAAGCACCTCGAGGGCAGGTACTGGGGTTTTTTTGCCTTTCTTGGTATGACCTGAGCCCCAGGGTCCATTGGTATGACTCTCTCCTTATTGGTGGAGATCAATGACCTGTGCCTGCATGGGGGTTGGGTCAAAGTTGGGGAGAGTACAAGAAAATAAATATTCAATTTCTTCAACCTCTTCAGAGTTCTTCTGGCCTCCAGTATTGGAAGAAAATGTAAGAGATTCCAACCTGTTCTCAGGGCAATGAAAAGAAAAAGATTTTGGGGAAAAGACCACGTATAGGACTTGGATCTTGTCTTCATTCATCCATTTATTTATTTATTTGTTTATTCACTTATCTATCTATCTATCTGCCTGCCTGCCTATCATCTATCTGATATGGGGAAAATGGGGTAGGGGGTTTGGGTAGGGGTTAGGGGTCCTTAGGAATTCCTCTTTAAAGAATTACACCCTCTTACACACAAAAGCAATTAGAATAAGATAGTAGTTTATTTAGGGGCTGGGGAAGGGAAACCACGAGAGAAATCCTTGGATTTCTTCTCATGGGGAGAAGGCATGGTACAGAGCGTGGCTCTGAGATATCAATTTCCTCAAGCAGGAGACAGGCAGATACTTTTATAGAGGACTGATGGGGGTCTGATGAGGTGATCCTCTGACTATGGAAAGTTCCCTTATTGAGGGAGGAACATCCCCCACTGGTGGTGGCTGGGGAAGTTGGGTTAGGGGTGGCTGTGAATCTCTCAAGCCATCTCTCTCTGCTCCTCAGGCCAGGGGTAAGGAAGACTAGAATGAAGGGTGGGTGTCCTGGAGCTAGCTCAGTCCGATCTGGTTCCACTAGGCATGTCTGTCCTCTGGTTTAGTTTCTCAAGGAGAAGGTTCTTTGATGTGCCCCAGAGAACTTCTGGGGTGCTCCTGGCCCATAACACATCCATCCATCTATCTATCTATCTATCTATCTATCTATCTATCTATCTATCTATCTATCTATCTATCTATCTATCTATCATCTATGAGTTTCCCCCACCTTACATGTAAAAACAAATTATAACATCAATTTTTAAAACTTTGTGTTCCAAATTTTCATACTTCCTCCCTATCCCCCTTAAGACCCCAACAATTCAATATAAGTTATACATGTGCAGTTGTGCAAAACATAGCAGACAAAGAAACTTTAGAAAAAAGTTATACATGTGCAGTCACGCAAAACATAGCAAACTAAAAAACTTTAGAAAAAGGAATTAACAACAACAACAAAATATACTTCCATCTGTATTCAGATACCATCAGTTCTTTCTCTGTAGATGGATTGCATTTTTCATAAGTCCTTCAGAGTTGTCTTGTTTTTGTTTTTTGTGAGGCAATTGGGGTTAAGTGACTTGCCCAGGGTCACACAGCTAGTAAGTGTCAAGTGTCTGAGGCTGGATTTGAACTCAGGTCTTCCTGAAACCAGAGCTGGTGCTTTATCCACTGTGCCACCTAGCTGTCCCTGGATCTTGTCTGTATTTCAGCTGCTACTCTAGAGGCTTTAGGGAATTTCTCCTGCATGAGATCTGGAACTTTTCTCTCTTTGTTGAGCTGACTTACCTCTCTCTCAATGGGAGAGCTCCTTCAATCTGCATTGTCTGGTATATATGCAGAGAGTGTGTGTATATAAATATATATGTATGTGTATGTATATATATATGTGTGTGTGTATATATGTATATATACACATATATGTATACACATACACACACACACATATATATATATGTACTATCTCACGCTCTACTTAGATAAATGGATTTATTTGCTATGTGTATACTCCTTTCCACATTAATAATAGCAATCAGGAGTTTATCTTGAACCTAAAAATATTTCCTGTTGCTAAGTCATTTTTCAGTTGTGTCTGACCCTTCATGACCCCATTTGGGGTTTTCTTGGTAAAGATACTGGACTGGTTTGATATTTCCTTCTCCAGCTCATTTTTACAGATGAGGAAACTGAGGTCAACAGGGTTAAGTGACTTGCCCAGGGTCACACAGTTAGTGTCTGAGGCCAGAGTGGAACTTGGGAAGACGTCTTCCTGACTCCAGGCCCAGCACTCTATCCACTATGGCACCACCTAGCTGCCCCGTTTTTATTCTTTAGACTAATAATGCTTAAGGGAGCAGATAGATATAAGTTTTTTTTGGTGGGCCAATGAGGGTTAAGTGACTTGCCCAGGGTCACACACAGCTAGTAAGTGTCAAGTGTCTGAGGTCAGATTTGAACTCAGGTCTTCCTGAATCCGGGGCTAGTGCTTTATCTACTTACTGCACCATCTAGCTGCCCCCAGATAGATATAATTCTAACCTATGATTTCCTCTCTTTGAGGAAAACAGAGAGGCCAGCTTCTCCTACCGAAAAGAATTAAAATCTCCCCTTGGAGAAGGGTGGGGAGATGAGAACAGAAGAGATGTCTGTTCTTGCCTCCTTGAAAGCTATATGTACAATACCACATCAAGACAACCTTGCTACATTTGTATCCCTGGCCCTTAGCACAATGCCTGGGACAGAGTAAATGTGTAATAAATGTTTACCGATTGATTAGGACTGGTCTCTTGGTGCTTACCTCTCACTGGGCTTGGCAGCACACAAATACTGACACAGACTCCAGTCACTTGACTCAATCTCCTAACCTTTAGAAACCCACAAGGTCACAGCCAAATCTGGTCCATTTCTAAGAATAAGAAAGAAAGAATAGGGGCAGCTAGGTGGAGCAGCGGATAGAACACAGTCCCTGGAGTCAGGAGTACCTGAGTTCAAATCCAGCCTCAGACACTTAACACTAGCTGTGTGACCCTGGGCAAGTCACTTAACCCCAATTGCCTCACTAAAAAAAAGAAAGAAAGAAAGAATAAACACAAGAGGAACAGAAATAACAGCAGGGGCACATGCTCACTATTTCATGTTGACCTGGGTAAGGAGTATAGGATGGTGCTACTCTCTCTTCCCACCAAGAGGCTCACAGAAAATTTTCCTGTACCTCTAGGGGTTGTAGGGCCTGTGAAGAAATTTAGATGTGGCTTGTGTAGAATGGGACATCTAGAAATATGGCCCAGGCTCTAATGAAATTGACTTTACTGAGGGAATCATGAAAGAGTTTTCAATTAGCACAGTTTGGTTTTCCACCTGAAGAAGGTAAGAGGATGACTTCCAGTCCTAAATCACTGCATAGGAAGCTCTGTTAGAAATCAGGTTTCCTTCTGAGACAGGAAAGATAGATTTTCTGTGACTTTTTTCTTATTGCCTTTGAATTGGGGAAAGTCATTTTGAATATCAAGACAGACCCTTCTGGCTAAGCAAGCAGACATCTCTGATAAACTTTGTAAAATGTTCTTTGTTGAAGCTATATGTATTTGGGGTTTATTTATTTATCTATCTATTTATTTATATATTTAGAATTTCCCCCAAGTTACATATATAAACAAATTTTCACATCAATTTTTAAAATTTTGTTTCAAATTCTCTTCCTCCCTCCCCACCCCCCTTAAGAACTCAAGCAATTCAATGTAAGTTATACATGTGCAGTCATGCAAAACATTTCCACATTAGCCTGGTTGTAAAAGAAAACAGACAAAAAAACTTTAGAAAGAGGAACTAACAAAAAAATTACTTCAATCTGTATTCAGATACCATTAGTTCTTTCTCTGTAGATGGATTGTATTTTTCATAAGTCCTTCTGATAGCATCCTGCTCATCATTTTATTTGGGGCAATTGTGACTGTGACCTACACTATACCATGGTGAATGCTTGGAGACTCTTTCCTGATGGTCTTGCCAAAGCAAGTGAAAAGACAATGCTTTTATGCCTCCCTGGACCCAAGAGAACTGTTCTAGATTGGGGATGGAAAATGTATTCAAAAGGAGACCCAGCTGATTGGCTAAGTAAGGTGAATTTTTTTTTGAGGCAATTGGGGTTAAGTGACTTGCCTAGGGTCACACAGATGGTTCTGGAGGAGAAAGTGAGGCTGGCGACTTTGCACAGCCCTCCCTCACTTAAATCCATTCAGTGCAGGTCATGACATCTGTCATGGTCCTCTTCCAGAATGAAGGACAAACAAGTATTCCATTCTATTCGTAAGCCATCATTTGTTTAGCCAATCCCCAATCGATAGGTAAGAGATTGTTTCTGAGAGGGACAAGTTGCTTTTCTCCTCAACCTGGGAGAGCCTGAAATGTTCTAAAACCTAACTGTGAATTCTGGAAATTGCAATCTCATATATAGAGCATCATTTTCTCTCTGCACTGAGAGAGAGAGAGAGAGATTATCATAACCACCTAGCCAGAAAGGACTTCTGTTGCTTCAGTTTTTAACTGGACTGAGACGAAGACAGAGAGGAGAGGTACCTAGCCAAGATCAGGCCAGTGGGCAAATAGTAGTTAGCAGGATGTTGTACAATGGCAGTCAAGGAGACAAAAAAACAAAACACACACACACACACACACACACACACACACACACACACCCCAAGCTCCCCTACCCCCCAACAAAAAAAACCTTTCCAGTAGGTACATTAAATTGAGAAGAATAATTTGATGTATTGATGCTGCTGGAGATGTCCCTGCCCACTATTTCATCTATTCAAAGTACAAAAAATGTGTATAGGTGGAATGGCCTAAAGCGTGGCTCTTGTTACTCTTTAGGATCAATGAAAGAATAGTAAAGGTTTAATTCCCTTTCTTGGTGCCTGTTTCAGAAACACAATTTCAAATTATTTTCTTTATTTCTTTTAGTTGTTTCTATTTCTTGATTTTTGTCCCCTATAAACTTTGCCTGATCATAAATGATCTGTGATTAATGTCTATCAGCTGCATATGAAGGACAATGACTAGCCTAGCTAGTTACAGGACTAAACAGGTCAGAGATTTAGGCATCTGTTCAGGATGCTGCTGCTTTATTTACCCAAGGGGGGCTGTCAATTGAGATAAAAATTTAATGGTTTGGACTGCACTATTAACTCTTGTTAATATCAGAGAGAGATGAATCAGAACATGAACCCCAAGGCAATGAATTCAGGAGTGAGTCATAGGTGGTTTAGGTTGGGAGGCTTCTGGTCTCTGTGGCAAAGAATCGATTAGAAACCTGGACAAAGGGATGGTCAAATTTCCTGAGCCAGGGAAAGGAAGGAGAAAAGTGGGATATAGAAAGAATGTGCCCTGTCCAAATTCTCCCTTCTTTTTCATTTCCATTATTTCCCATTAGTCTTAATTATCTGGTTTTCTATATGGCTTTTATTAATAAATAAAAGAAATATAATATTTTAAAGATATTTGTTTTAAAATTTAATTTTTTTGTGGGGCAATTAGGGTTAAGTGACTTGTCCAGGGTCACACAGCTAGTAAGTGT
Organism: Dromiciops gliroides; assembly: GCF_019393635.1. NCBI lineage: Eukaryota > Metazoa > Chordata > Mammalia > Microbiotheria > Microbiotheriidae > Dromiciops > Dromiciops gliroides. The sequence goes on from NC_057864.1 coordinate 198,907,359, forward strand.
CAAGTGTCTGAGGCCAAACTTGAACTCAGGTCCTCCTGAATCCAGAGCCAAGTACTTTATCTACTATGCCACCTAGTTGCCCCCCCAAATTTTAATTTTTAAGAATAAATTACAATTGGGGGCAGCTAGGTGGCACAGTGAATAAAGCACTGGCCTTGGATTCAGGAGGACCTGAGTTCAAATCTGGCCTCAGGCACTTGATACTAGCTGTGTGACCCTGGGCAAGTCACTTAACCCTCACTGGCCCTAAAAATTAAAAATTAAAAAAAAATTAAAAATTAAAAAAATTTAAGAATAAATTACAATTAAAATTAATGAATGCGGTATCCCATTGGTGCTTTGTTTAGTTTAATGTTAAATCTATAGAATATTTTAGATGAGACAGCCATCATTACTATACTGGCTTGACCAAGTCATTAACAATGAGTATCTCTCCAATTTTTATATTCCTTCCTTATTTCCATAAACAAATTTTGGAATTATCTTCTGTAGGTATGAGAGAATACTTCACCCTGTTTTGTGGACCATACCATACAGTATCAAACTTTTTCTATATCTCAAATAGCTTTGCTGAACTGTTTTTTATACCTTTCTTTTTTATTCTTTGTTATACAGGATGGCTATTTGGGAGGGAGGGAAGGGTATGATACATGGGGAAATGTAGATGATGTAAAAACAAAACATGTGAGTAAAATGTATTTTAAAAATAAATAGACCTTCTCAGTTTCTTTGAAGATATTTGATACATTTTGCCTAAGAATTTACTACATTTTTGCCATTATTGTAAATTATGTATTTCTTACTATCTTAGTTTCCTCATCTTCATACCTCAAAGGATCCTTGAATTATCTCATCAAATAGAGATGTAACAACAAAGTACCCTACAAACGTAAGCTGTTATTATTGTATAACATCATCACAATCATCGCCATCATATTGTTAAAATGTTACAGCATCAGAACACATAGTTCTAGGGACTGGTTATCCCAGAAGCTTCCAGCACTTTTATTATTTTTTTCTGTGAAATGCACCACCCTGTCTTGGTCTCTCTAATGTCATACTGCTTTTTGTAATTTCACTTTTCCTCATAAATCACATTGGAATATGGTTCTTTTCAGTAGAGGTGTTGATATTACACACATGGTACTTGGTCAGTGTCCAGCCTGCTTAGAACCTCCGGGGCTAATCCAGGCAAATGAATATAGTCATTTGTTAGAACCTTTCCAACTCCCAGAGCTCTGAGCTCTTCTGGCATAGTCTTTGAAAATCTAGGATCACTTCCCCACCACAATAAAAAACTGTTAGAGTGAGGATTTAGTCAGGCCTCTGTGACAGATTTGTATGTCCATCATCTGAAGATCAATCTTGGTAAAAGGAGAGAGGATTACTACTAGTATGGCTGTAGGCTAATGAGGTTTGGTGGTTGTTGTTTTTTAAAAATTTTCACTAGAGACCCTGGGAGACAATTTTTAAGTTACAGAAGAGTTATGGGGGGCAGCTAGATGGTACAGTGGATAGAACACCGGCCCTGGATTCAGGAGGACCTGAGTTCAATTCCGTCCTCAGACACTTAACACTTACTAGCTGTGTGACCCTGGGCAAGTCACTTAGCCCTCATTTTCCCTCCCCCCTGAAAAAATTTCCTGGGTTGCTTAGCTTGATAGCTGTGGTCTAAGAATTTATGGATTTAACAAAAGTAATGTCATGGGGGCAGCTAGGTGGCACAGTGGATAAAGCACTGGCCCTGGAGTCAGGAGTACCTGAGTTCAAATCTGGCCTCAGACACTTGACACTTACTAGCTATGTGAACCTAAGCAAGTCATTTAACCCTGATTGCCCTGCAAAAAAAAAGGGAAACTAAAATAAAATGCTTAAAACAAAAGTAATGTCATAACCTGAAAAACTGGATTGGATGTTCCTCAGATAGAATTGGTTACTAATAACTCATTTTATTTTATTGGAACCAATAAACTAACTTTTAAGCAATTGTCTCTTCAGTGCCTACTGTGTACTTTGTTGAGTCAGTTGTGTCTGACTCTTCATGACCCCATTTGGGGTTTTCTTGGCAAAGATGCTGTGTGGTTTGCCATTTACAACTCATTTTATAGATAAGGAAATTGAGGCAAATAGGGTTAAGTGACTTGCCCAGGGTAATACAGTTAGTAAGTGCCTGAGGCCAGATTTGAATTTAGAAAGATGAGTCTTGGAGACCAGTATCTCAGAGCCACACTCTGTGCCATACCTTCTCCCCAGGAGAAGTCCAAGGATTTCTCTTGTTTTCCCTTCCCCCACCCCTAAATAAACTATTATCTTATTCTATTGGATTTGTGTGCAAGAGGGTGTAATTCTTTAAGGAGGAATTCCTAAGGAACCCCTACCGCTATCCCAAACCCCCTATCCTATTTCCCCATAACAGTTTGATGGAGAACTGTGAACGATTTAACTATTCTCAGCAATACAATGATCCAAGACAATCGCAAAGGACTAATGAAGAAATATACTATCCACCTTCAAAGAAAGAACTGATGTTGGTTGAACAAATACTGAATTTTTCATTTTCTTAAAATTTTTTTATTCAAATTTTCTTTCACAAAGTGACTAATATGGTAATGTTTTCCATAATTGCACATGTATAAACCGTATTTGATTGCTTACCACCTCAGGGAGGGGGGAGGGGAAGGAAGGAAGGTGAGAGAAAATTTGGAACTCAAAACTATAAATAAAAATGTTTATTATTTAAAAAAATAAAAACAAAACAAAACAAAAAAAGAAAGATGAGTCTTCATGACTCTTGGCCTGGTACTCTATCCACTGCCCCACCTAGCTGCCTCCTACTGTGTGGTAGTCACTGGGAAATGAAGTTAAAAAGTGGCAGGTTGGGAAAACCAGGCATAAACACATGAAAATTTAAATAACAATAAAAGGGATGTCATGAGGCACTATTAGACACTATTAAGTGCTTGTTGTTTGTCTTTCATTCTCCAAGAGCACCAATGACACCACAAGGGTGATATATTGACTTGTACATGAATTTGATATGAATGGGGCAGAGCTTCACAAAGTTGTGAACCTTACTCTCTCCTCCAGAGTTATCAAAATCCAGTGGCAAAGCAAAGGTCAAGATGACTGGAAACGGCCCCATTAAATGCCAGATAAGTGTTTTGAAACTAAGTGTAGTATAGTAGAAAGAATGATAGACTTGGAATTTGCTTCAATTCAATCCTACAAACATTCATTTATTACTTTCTAAACACTTTCTCTTTTTCTTTCTTTCTTTTTTTTTTAATGTATGAAGTATTTTATTTTTTCCGTTACATGTAAAGATAGTTCTCAACTTTTGTTTATACATGCTTTACAATTTCAGATTTTTCTCCCTCCCTCCCCTCCCTCCCCCCTCCCCTAGACAGCAGGTAATCTGATATAGGTTATATCTATATATCTCTATACATATACATATAGATATATATATATACACACACATATATATATATACACATAATAACATTAATCCCATTTCTGCATTAATCCTGTTATAAGAGAAAGAATCAGAGCAGTGATGCAAAACCTCAAAATAGAAAAAAAAACAACAGCACCCAAAACAAAAGAAATAATATGGTTCAATCAGCATCTATACTCCACAGTTCTTTCTTTCTTTTTTTTTCTTGGATTTGGAGATCCTCTTCTATCATGAGTTCCCTGGAACTCTTCTGTACCATTGCATTGGTGAGAAGGATATAGTCCATCACAGTAGGTCAACACTCAATGTTGATGCTCTTTTTCTTTCTTTTTTTTTTTTAAATCCAAATTTTATTTCATTTTCAGGTACAAATCCCTTCCTCTTACCCATCCTCTTAACACCCCACCTCCACACACATTGAGAAAGCAAGAAAAAACAAAACCTGTTCAAAAGCATGTGTGGTCAAATAAAACAAAGTCCCCCATTAGCCCTGTCGGAAAAAAAAAAGGCTCAGTCTATCCCCTCTCTATCTGGATGGCATATTTCATCATCAGTTCTCTGGAACTATGGTTGGTCATTGTTCCTAAGTTCCTAAGTCTTTCAAAGTTGTTTTTCTTTACAGCATTGTTGTTCTTATATAAATTGTTCTCCTTGTTCTGCTTACATCATTCTTCATGAATTCATACATTTTTTTTTGTTTTTGTTTTGCAGGGCTGTGGGGGTTAAGTGACTTGCCCAAGGTCACACAGCTAGTAAGTGTTAAGTGTCTGAGGCCGGATCCGAACTCAAGTACTCCTGACTCCAGGGCCAGTGCTTTACCACTGCACCACCTAGCTGCCCCCGAATTCATACATTTTTTACTAGGTTTCTCTGAAACCATCCCTTTTGTCATTTTTTACAGCACAATAGTGTTCCATCACCCCAAAAATGCTTATTAAATACCTACTATATTAAAAACAGTGCTATGGTCAATAGGATTGAATTTATATTTTAGAACTAAACAGTAAAAGAAAAAAAAACTTTCCCATATACACAGTAGAACAGAAAAAGATGATTTTTATATAAACCTGTGAATTTCTACAATAATATAAAGCTTGCTTTAAAAAATATAATAAACATTTTAATTTATAGTTTGGGGTTCCAATTTTTATCCCTCTTTCCCTCCCTCTCCCCCTACCCACCCTGAGGTGAAAAGCAATCAGATATGAGTTATGCATATATGATTATGTAAAACATTAACATATTTGTCATTTTGTACAAGAAAACTTGATTAAAAGAAAAAATGAAAGAAAAAGAAAAATAGCATGCTTCAGTCTGTTCCATCCACATCAGTTCTTTTTTTGGAGGTGGATAGTATGCTTCATCAATAGTCCTTTGGGATTGTCTTGGAACATTGTATTGTTCAGAAAAGTTAAGTCATTCACAGTTCTTCATCAAACAATATTGCTGTTTCTGTGTACAACATTCTCTTGGTTCTGCTCACTTCACTATGCATCATGTCTTTCCAGGCCTTTTCTGAAGTCATCCTACTTGTCATTTCTTATAGCACAATGATATTCCATCACCATCATATACCACAGCTTGTGTAGCCATTTCCCAATTGATGGTCATTCCTTCTCAGACACCACAAAAAGAGCTGCTAGAAATATTTCTGTACAAATAGGTCCTTTTCTCTCTTTGGGATATAAACCTAACAGTGGTATTGCTGGACCAAAGGGTATGCACAGTTCTATAGCCCTTTGGACATAGTTCCAAATTGCTCTACAGAATGATTGGATCAGTTCACAACTCTACCAACAGTGGATTTGCATCCCATACAACTTGCTTTTTTTAAAAAAGGTATACATTAAATTTTCCTTGTCATTTTCAAAACTGTCCTGCTTGTCTCTGTTCCCCTGTCCTTTTGTTTTCTTCTGTGCACTTTCATTTAAATGCTTCAGTGCTTTTCAAGTTGTGGTTTGTCACTGCATTGATCAGAATTCTTAAGTCTTTCAAATTTGTTTTCATCTTCACTGTTATTATTGTATAAATTATTCTACTGTTTCTGTTCACTTAATTCTATATAAATTTATAGAAATCTTACTAGGTTTCTCTGAAATCATTCATTTCATCATTTCTTAAAACACATTCGTACTGGAAGAGTGTTCTATTACATTCATATATCATGATATATTCAGCCATTTCTCAATTATCTGGCAACTTCTTTGTTTCCAGTTCTTCGCTACAACAAAAGGAGCTGCTATATATATTTTTGTACATATTGGTCCTTTTCCTTTCTTTGGTGTTCTAGTTCTAGTATTATTATTGCTAGGTAAAAAGATATGCATGTTAGTGCCTTTTGGGAGGCATAGTTTCAAATTGTTTTTTTCCTCTTTTTTGTGAATTTAAATTTTGTGGTTTTCTAATTAATAAGCATTTATGTTTTCTCCCTCACGCCTCTCTTTACCTCCACTGAAAAATAAAGAAAATACATCCCTTGTAACAAATTTTCATAGTCAAACAAATCAAACTCCTATATTGGCAATATCCAAAAATATGCGTCTTATGATGTCAGAAGATGGATAGCATTCTTCATCATTAGTCCTCTGAAATCCTGGTTGATCATTCTGTTGATCATAGTTAAGTCTTTCAAAATTGTTTGTTTTTATATAATGTGATTGTTATAGCATAAATTGTTCTCCTAAGTCTGTTTACTTCACTTTGCATTAGTTCCTATAGGTCTTCTCAGATTTCTTTGAAACCATTCCTTTCTTTGTTTCTTATAGAACAATACTATTTCATTACATTCATATTCCATAATTTGTTCATCTGTTTCCCAATTGATGGATACCCCCAAAGTTTCCAGTTTTCTCCTTTTTTTTTTTTTTTTTTTTAGGCAATGGGGGTTAAGTGACTTGCCCAGGGTCACACAGCTAGTAAGTGTCAAGTGTCTGAGGCCGGATTTGAACTCAGGTACTCCTGAATCCAGGGCCGGTACTTTAACCACTGCGCCATCTAGCTGCCCCCAGTTTTCTCCTACCACAAAAAGAGCTGCTATAAATATTTTTGCTTCTATAGAATCTTTTCTTTTCTTTTTTTGTTTGTTTTGGTGGGGGTTGGTGAGGCAATTGGGGTTGAGACTTGCCTAGGGTCACACAGCTAGTAAGTGTTAAGTGTCTGAGGCCGGATTTGAACTTAGATCCTCCTGACTCCAGGGCTGGTGCTCTATCCACTGTGCTACCTAGCTGCCCCTTTTCTTTTTTCTTTGATCTTTTTCAAATTATAGGCATAGGGGCAGCTCTCTCTCTCTCTCTCTCTCTCTCTCTCTCTCTCTCTCTCTCTATATATATATATATATATATATATATATTAGTGATATAGCTGGGTCAAAGAGTATGCATAGTTCAGTGACTTTGGGGGCAATTACTTTCCAGAATTATTATACCAATACATTGTTTTCCCACAATCCCTACAACATTTGTGTTTTTCCTTTTTGTCAACTTTGCCAATGTGATGGATGTGAGGTGGAACTTCAGAATTGCTTTAATTTTCATTTCTCTAATTATTAGTGGTCTGGAGCATTATTTTTTAATCATAAAAGTATTATTTTCCAGTTACATGGAAAGATAGTTTTCAACATTTGTTTTCATAAGATTTTTAGTTCCAAATTTTTCTCCCTTTCTCCCTTCCCTCCCTCCTCCCCAAGACAGAAAGCAATCTGATATAGGTTATATGTGTACAATCACATTAAACATATTTCTGCATAAGTTGTATTGTGAAAAAATAATCAGAATACAAGGGAAAAACCTCAAAAAAGAAAAGTTCAATGTGCATTCAGAATCCACAGTTCTTTTTTCTGGATGTGGAGAAAATTTTCCATCATGAGTTCTTTGGAATTGCACTGCTGAGAAAAGCCAAGTCTATTACAGTTGATTATCATACAATGTTGCTGTTACTGTGTACAATGTTCTCCTGGTTCTGCTCACTTCACTCAGCATCAGTCCACTCCAGTCTTTTCAGGTTTTTCCAAAATCTGCCTGCTCATCATTTCTTACAACACAATAGTATTCCATTATATTCATATACCACAACTTGTTCAGCCATTCCCCTCGACTTCCAATTCTTTGCCACCACAAAGAAAACTGCTATAAATATTTTTGTACATGTGGGTCCTTTTCCCCTTTCTATGATCTCTTTGGGATACAGACCTAGTAGTGGTATTACTGGGTAAAAGGGTATACACAGTCCCATAACCCTTTGGGCATGGTTCCAAATGAGCATTATTTTTCATAGATATAAGGGGCTAAAATTCTAGCTAGTCTGTCTAAAATATCTAATGAGTGGTCGCCAATAAATTATAAGCTTTAGCAAGAGTTAGACTTTTAAGCATTTTTTAAGGAGAATAAGAATTTGGTAAAGAGAGAAAGAAAGGCCTAGATTCAGTTATCTATCTCAGGGAGCCAATGTCTCCAGCTCCTTTCCCCGCTGAGGTCCTCCAGAAAGAGACCAAGAAAGCAAGCCTCACCTCTTTTATAGACAGTACCCACGAGCAAACATCATTTCCTGACACCAAGGAAAATGGCATGGCTTGCCCTCAGATGCCTTCTCCTCATGGTGCAGCTTTCCTACAGTAGCTCTCCAGCAGGTGGCATCATTCCAATACTTACATAGGGCTTTTGATGCCTTAGGTTTCTTCCCTTGATAACCGCTGTTCATATCCTTTACTATTTATCTATTAAGTAATTGTTCTCATTCTTACAGATTTGAATCAGTTTTTTATAGATCTTGAATATAGGATCTTTAACATACAAATCTATTGCAAACATTTTTCCTGAGTTAACTGTTTCTCTTCATATATTAACTACATTGATCTTGTTTGTGCAAAACCTTTTCATTTTCTTTTCTGAATAGAATTTTATTTTCCAAAATATATGTAAAAACAAAATTTTAACATCAATTTTTTACAAACTTCATGTTCCAATTTCTCTTCCCCCCTCCATCCCCACCCCCCACCCATAAGAACTCAAGCAGTTCGAAATAAGTTATACGTGAATAGTCATGGAAAAATTCCCGTGTTAACTAGTTGTGAGAGAAAACAGTCAAAAAACGCAAAACTTCAGATTAAGGAATTGTCAAAGAGGAAGAGAAAAAAAATTTTTTTTAATGTGTTTCCATCTGTTTTCAGATACTATCAGTTCTTTCTCTGCAGATGGGCTGCAATCTTCATAAGTCCTTCAGGGTTATATTGGACCATTGCCTTGCTGAAAATAGCCACATGCTTACCAGCAGATCATCCCCCACTATTGCTGTTATTTTGTATACAATACAGTTCACTCTGCTTCAGTTCATGTAGGTCTTTCCAGGTTTTTCTGATAGTATCCTGTTCATTATAACCTTAAGCTTGACAGAGAATTTTCTTCATAAAAGCCCAGCAAAACAGGTACCATATGTTTTGGTATTATAATCAATCATCATAACTATTTCCCTCCATCCCACTCCCTTCCCATGACATTTACTCTATCTTCTTTTTACCTATTCCTCCTCAAAAGCGTTTTACTTCTGACTATCCTCTCCCTCGCTCTGTACTCCCTTTTTTCATCCTTCCTTCCTTATCCTCTTCCCCTCCTACTTTCCTGCAGGGTTAAATAGATTACTCCTCCCAATTGGGTATGAAATCTATTCCCTCCATGAGCCCACTCCAATGAGATCAGGGTCCCTGAGCTAATTCTGTGTTCTAAAGTTTTTCTTCCTCCCTCCCTCCTCAACCCTCCCTATGAGATCAAGCAATTCAATATGTCATACTGGTGCAGTAATGCAGAACATCTTCATCTTCCCTGAAAGTGTTTTGCTTTTTACTGCTCTCTCCCCCAATCTGCCCTTTCCTCTTTCCCTTCTTCCCCCCTCCCCTTCTCTCCCTCCCCTCCCTCAGGGCAAAAATATATTACTATACCTACTTGAGTACGTATATTAGTCCTTCTTTGAGCCAATTCTGATCATATTAAGGTTCACTCACTCCCCAACTCCTTCCCCCTCTTCTATTCTCCTCCATAAGCTTTTTTCTTGTTTCCTTCATGTGAACTACTTCTCCCTAGACCATCTCTCCCCTTCTCCCTCCCCCAGTTTATTCCTCCTACACCTCAACCCTAATTTAATGATGTCATCACGGATTAGTTAGGTGGCACAGTGGACAAAGCATCAGCCCTGGACCCAGGAGGTCCCAAGCCCAAATCCAGCCCAGACATAAGACACCCCATCCTGTCTGCCCCACAAAGAACAAAACATAAATGCTTTACAGATATCATCCCTTCATATTCAGTTCAGCCCTGTTTTCTGTGAATTTCTTACTGAGATAGTTCTTATGATTTTGAAGTATTATCTTCCCATGTAGGAATATCTTTTAATATCCCTCATTAAGTCTTTTTCCTGTTTGCCTTTTTATGCTTCTCCAGGGTCTTGTATTTGAAAGTCAAACTTTCTATTCAGTTCAGGTCTTTTCATCACAAATGCTTGAAAGACCTCTTTCTCATTGAAATCCCATTTTTGCCTTTGAAAGATTATACTCAGTTTTGCTGGGTACATGATTTTTGGCTGTAGTCCCAGTTCCTTTGCCCTCTGTAATATCATATTCCATGCCCTTCAGTCCTTTAATGTAGAAGCTGCTAGATCTTGCTTTATCCTTATTGGATCTCCACAGTATTTTAATTCCTTTTTTCTAGCTGCCTGCAGTATTTCCTCCTTCACCTGGGAGTTCTGGAATTTGGCTATAATATTCCTGGAGGTTTTCCTTTTGGGATTTCTTTCAGGAGGTGATCGGTGGATTCTTTCAATTTCTATTTTAGCTTCTGCTTCTAGAATATCAGGGCAATTTCCCCTCACAATCTCCTGGAGGATGGTGTCTAAGCTTTTGTTTTGGTCATGGTTTTCAGGTAGTCCAGATCAGCTGTTATTTTCCAGATCAGCTGTTTTTCCAAGGAGATATTTCACATTGCCCTCTATTTTTTCATTCAATTGGATTTGCTTTACTGTGTTTTGGTTTCTCATAAGGTCACTAGCTTCCATTTGTTCAGTCCTAATTCTTAGGCAGTTATTTTCATCAGACAGTTTTTTAATCTCCTTTTCCATTTGGCTTTTCAAACTGTTGACTTTTTGCTCATGATTCTCCTGCATCACTCTCATTTCCTTTTCCATTCTTTTCTCCTTTTCTCTACACCTTCTTTCGATTTCTCCTACTTTCTCTTCAAAGTTCCTTTTGAGAGCTTCCATAGCCTGAGACCAGTTCATATTTTCCTTGGAAGCTTTGGATGTTAGAACTTTGACCCTATTATTATCTTCTTCTTCTGAGGTTGTATTGTGGTCTACCTTACCCCCAAAGAAGTTTTCGATGGTCTTCTGCTTTCTCTGCCTACTCCTCCTGGCTTACTATTTCTTGGCTTTTAACTCCTTCTTAAAGTATGGCGCTGCTTCCAGGACATACTGTTCAAGCTACAGCATGGCCCGGGGAATGGTTGTGCTTCTTCTCAGCCTGCCTGGCCTCACTTTCATTTGATTTTAAACTCTTCACTGGGAGGTGGGTGGGGGTGGGGCTGCTTCTTGGCTCTGTTCCTGTTCCCAGCTTCAGAGGGTCCCAGGTGTTTTGGTTTGAGGGGGGACAAGTTTCAATCTCACCTGGCCTGTTCTCAGGTCCAGAGATAACCCCAGGCCTACTTACTAAGCAACCAACCAGCAAAGCTTTCTGTGGCGTGGTTCTCAGCTTCCGATGAGCCTGCCAGCTCCCCTCCCCCACTTGGGCCTTCAGCCACTCAGGATTTCTTCCTGGTTGCCCACCGGGGTGAGACAGTCAAATCCTTCCCTCCAGTCCACTGGTACCCCTGCACTTACCTCCCTGGGCCAGCCATTCAGCCCAATCGCACACTCGATTCCAGAAGACACTGGTGCTGCAGCCAATTCAGAGGCACTGGGGCAAATTCCTCAGGCAGGTGTCTGGTGTGTCGGCCCAATTGTAGGGTTAGGCTTTATTCATGGCCCAGCATGGCCCCCTGAAATCTATCTATAGCTGTAGAAAACTCTCATCCCAAATATCTGTGTGTTTCTCTGCCCCAAGGGCTCCTTTACTGCTATTTTTGGGGTGATTGCATCAGGAGCCCCATACGTTTAATGTCCTTCCTCCACCATCTTGGCTCCACCCCAACCGTTTCAATTTTATGTAATAAAAATTGTCCTTTTTTTCTTCTGTAATCCTCTCTATCCCATAATTGGTCATGAATGCTTTCCCTATCAATAGTTGGGATTGGCATTTCCTTCCACTCTCTTCTTTTTCTTTTGCAGGGCAATGAGGGTTAAGTGACTTGCCCAGGGTCACATAGCTAGTAAGTGTCAAGTATATGGGGCTGGATTTGAAGTCAGGTCCTCCTGAATACAGGGCTCATGCTTTTTTTTGCTGGGCAATTGGGGTTAAGTGACTTGCCCAGGGTCGCACAGCTAGTAAGTGTCAAGTGTATGAGGCTGGATTTGAACTCAGGTCCTCCTGAATCCAGGGCCGGTGCTCTATCCACTGCGCCACCTAGCTGCCCCCTCACCTAGCTACCCCAGGGCTGGTGCTTTATCTACTGTGTCACCTAGCTGTCCCCCTTCCTTGCTCTTCTAATTTGTTTATATTTGAGTCACACATCTTGGTGTGAGATGCTTGTCCAAACCTAATTTTTGTTGGTTGATTTTCTACTTTTCCCAACAGTAATTGTCAAATAGCAAATATTTACCAGAGTAGTTTAGTTTTTTTGAGTTTATTGAACACCACACTATTATGTTCTTTTGCTTCTGTATGCTCTGTCCCTAGTCTGTTCCACTGATTGACTTTTCTATTTTTTTAAAACAAAATAAAATTATTTTGATTAAAACTATATTCATTGTCTCTGGCACCTTTAAATAATCTGTTTATGACTCCTGAAGACATTAGGGTTTTCAGGAGATACTTCTGTCTTCTTCCCCTATTAGACTATTTAAAAATGTGTCAATGTAGAGTCCCCACAAAATTTTCAAATATATGTTCTTTTCTGTGTTTCTCTTGACTCTTGCATTTGCATTTCAAAGTTTCTATTACCTCATCTTTTCAGTAGAAAGGATTCCTCTTCTCATTAAAGGTCCATTTTTTTTTCTCTTGTAGGATTTTGTTCAGTTTTGCTAGATATGCTATTCTTGGTTATAATTCTTCTCTTGCCTTTTGAAATACCATATTCCAAACTCTCTTCTTTAAAGTGATAGCTGCCAATTTTTATGTGATAATGATTGTGGCTCCTTGGTATTTGAATTATTTAATTCTGAGTGCTTGTAATATTTTTTCTTTGACATAAAAGTTCTGGATTATTGCTATTATATTCCTGGGTCTTTTTATTTTGGGATTTCTTTCAGGAGGTAACTGGTGGATTCTATTTTCACTTTACCCTAGGGTTCTAATAATTTTGTGAAATTTTCTTTCATGATTTTATCCAATAAAATAGCCAAAATTTAAAAAATGTTTTTCAAAACTATTTTTTAAATTATTTTTTAAAGTGTTCAGGTGGTTCAGTGATTCTTGGTTTATCTTGACTTGGTTTCCATGTCAGTTGTTTTTGATAGGAGATACCTTATGTGTTTTTTTATTCTGTCTTTTTTTTTTTAGTTTCTTTATTTTCTTCTATTATTTCTTTCTCTTTTTTTGCTGAGGCAATTGGGGTTAAGTGACTTGCCCAGGGTCACACAGCTAGTAAGTATTAAGTGTCTGAGGCCGGATTTGAACTCTGGTCCTCCTGAATCCAGGGCCAGTGTGCTATCCACTGTGCCACCTAGCTGCCCCTGTTCTATTATTTCTTGTTGTTTCATGGAGTCATTGATTTCTGTTTAGTATATTCTAATTTTCATAGAATCTATCATTTGGATAAGGTTTTATACCTCTTGTACCAGTTGTTTGTTCTCTCTTCAATTCTTTCCTTTAAAACTTTCATTTCATTTCTATCATTTTAAATAACACTTTAAACTTTTGGTCCATTTCTTACAGGAATTCTAGAGCACCTTGTGACTAAGCTGTGTTTTTGTTTGAAGCTTTGCCTGTAAATGCTGAGGCATTATTTTTTCCTTTTCCTTTTCTTTTCTCTTTGTTTTTTGCTTGGGCAATGAGGGTTAAGTGACTTGCCCAAGGTCACACAGCTAGTGAGTGTCAAGTGTCTGAGGTCAGATTTGAACTCAGGTACTCCTGAATCCAAGGCCAGTTCTTTATCCACTGCGCCACCTAGCTTCCCCCTGAGGCATTATTTTCTTCTTCTAGATTTATGTCTTGACCATCTCAGCTATTTGTAGCATTTCTTTATCATTGCTGGGATTTTGTTTATTTTGTTTTACTAATTTTTCTAGTCTTACACCCTGAATTGGAACATTCTGTAAGAGCAGAGCTCTACTCACTTTTGGAAGGAATGATGGGGCTCTGTTTGTTCCTGATTGGTATTATCTGGTGTCTTACCTTTGCTTCCTTCAAGTACTAAGAATATGTTCTTCAAGGGCTTTAAAGACTTCAAGGACTTTAAAGTCAGTACAGACCAGTTCAGAGCCCTAGGGTATGATCTGATCTAGGACATGTTCTCATTACTGCCCTCCAGGTCTGGGTTTTGCAGATTGCTGACCTCATTTTAGGGTCAGAGCAACATGGCCTCATCCCTTGTCTACCCTTGTTCCATGGTTTACCCCAGGACACAAACTTGTAGGCTTTTGGTTTCCTTCTCTTACCCCTGGTTCTTGTGTTGGGTAGATTCTTTGCCCTATGCTTCCAAGACTGAATCCCTTCACTTTTCCCCAGAGGAACATAAATGCGCTCTTCAAGGTTCCCTGGATCATTTCTGTTCTGTAAGCTAAGAAAGAGGTTTCCTTGAGCTGTGGCCCCAGGCTGGTCTTTTCTGGTTGTCTTTTTCTGCAGATCTGTACTGGAAATACATACTCCCTAGATTTTCTTCGTGGATTTTTTTTTTGGGGGGGGCAAGGCAATTGGGGTTAAGTGACTTGCCCAGGGTCACACACAGCTCGTAAGTGTTAAGTGTCTGAGGCCAGACTTGAACTCAGGTAATCCTGACTCCATGGCCAGTGCTCTACCCACTGCGCCACCTAGCTGCCCCTGGATTTTAATGATTCAGTTCTCCTTCTCTCTCTCTCTCTCTCTCTCTCTCTCTCTCTCTCTCTCTCTCTCTCTCTCTCCCCCCACCCCCACCCCCACCCCCACTCCCCAATCCTTGCTGGTGGTAACTGTGTCATAACTTAGTTGTTCTGCTGTTGCTTACTTTACCATCTTGAGTCTCTATGAATCAACAGGATTTTAATAGAAATGAGTGTTGTCCTGGGCATGTTGGTCAACATATAAGTCTCTCTAGGAGATGACATTCTAATGGAACAATGGATGATCTAATTGCTTACATTTTTGTGGGTGCTGAAATATGGTGAATTGCTGAAAACTATAGCATTTAAAACCACCTCTGTGGTTCAAATGGACTTATTTAAGTGCATAAAACCCTGGAATTGCAATATAAGCATTTTGGAAAAAATATAAGTAGGACAGAAAATAGGATTGAAGGGTGGAAAGCCTCATCCTGAGGAGATAACCTTCTATTCTACTTTTACTCCCTGGTATTTGCGGCAGGCTGTGATATGGCCATAAGCCATCCTCAGAAGCTCCAAATATTTTTGCATTTGTTGCAAGGATCTGTTTACCCCAACAGGTGGAAGTATGTCACGCTTAAAGAGTACCAACAGCTGCAGGAGCCTGGGCCCTTCAGAAGCTGTCTTAAGAAATAAGTTGGAGGCCATTCCTTGTTACTGAGGCATAATTGAGGCTTGTTAGGGTCCCCAAACTGGAATAACCGCTATTTTTGTCAGCTCCACATCACCTGTTACATCTAAATGTCATGGGGCCCAGAGTACCCCAGAAGTTCTCTGGGGCACATCAAAGAATCTTCTCCTAGAGAAACTAAATCAGAGGACAGATATGCCTAGAGAGATAAGGGAAACCAGCTTGGACTGAGGATCTCCACCCTTCATTCCGATCTCCCTTACCCCTGGGGAGATAAATTTGGGTGTGGCTGCTGCCTTTGTGTCCTGAAGAGAGAGATGGCTTGAGAGATCTGTAGCCACCCCTCACCCAATTCCTCCAGTCACTACCAGTGGGGGATGGTCCTCTACCCCTCACTAAAGGAACTTTCCACAGTCGGATGGTCACCCCTCCCCCATCAGTCCTCTATAAAAGTACCTGCCAGCCTCCTGCTAGAGGAGATTGGTATCTCAAAGCCACATGCTTTGTGCCATACCTCTCTCCCCATGAGAAGTCCAAGGATTTCTTTCATGGTTTCCCTTCCCCTCCCTTCCCTTCCCTAAATAAATTACCATCTTATTTTCACTGCTTTTGTGTGCAAGAGGGTGTAATTCTTTAAAGAGGAATTCCTAAGAACCCCAACCCCTAACCCATACCCCATACCCCAATTTCTCCCCATAACATAAATATTGGAGGGGAAATGTCAGGTCTTAGCTATGTGCAATGAAGAATTCCCCTTCCCCACACTCTTTTAGAATTGGAACAATCCTGGAGGATTTCTGGTTTTTCTTCTGCTACTGATTTTTGGTGCCTCCAACTTGGATTTCAGTATGCCCACCTGATCACACAGTAGGTACCTAAATGGTTTAATGGTAGCTGTAATAACATATACTTTTTCTACAAATGTGGCATTACTTAGCAGTCTACCATCAATATGGCATATGATCTGAATTATTTCCCCAGTAGTAGTAATGGACTTCATCTTTAAATTTTGATCTTTTAACATAGAAAGTCAGCTGGGAGAGACCTTAGAGATCATCTTTTCTAACCTCTCATTTTATATTTGGGGAAATTGAGGCCCAGAGTGGTGAACAAAGTTGCTAAAGTGGCAGAGTGGTTTATGGGAGAGCCAGGAACTTAATCGGGAGTCTCCATTCCAAAATCTCTGCTCTTTTCCATCACACCATGATGATTTGCAGACTCATTTATTCAGCATAAACACTGAGTACCTATTTTGTTGTCTAGTCTCTCTTGTAACCAAGGGAATATATTTGTGAGACAACTGATCCGGGGGTGAAGTTTGTGGGCCTGGGATGGCAGCTGTATTGGAAAGACACCCTGCCCTAGGAATCAGAAGACACAGGATTTGGTCCTGACTGCCACTAACACTATGGAACTTTGGAGTCACCCATCTCAACCTCAATTTCTTCCCCTATAAAAAGAAAGATTTAGACTGCATAATTTCCAAGGTCTCTTCAAGCTCATTCTGTGGTTATGGAATCAGATCTATAACTTTAGCCTCATCAGCCCCTGTCTAGTAATGAGCAGAGCTAACCAGACACCACTAGTCATTTTAGGCTCCCCAATAATTGCTATTTTGTTACATTTGGGTTTTAGAGTTCAAATATAAGACCTTGCCTAAGTGCTGTGAAGGATTCTCCCTCTCCAGCCTTATTCATCAGGTGGGACAAATATCAGTTGTCTAAGGGAAGAGAAACCTTAGGAGGGAAAAGTCAAAGATGGTATAATGTGAAGGTTGGCATTCTCTGTTTTTTTTTGGGGGGGGCAGGGCAATGAGGGTTAAGTGACTTGCCCAGGGTCACACAGCTAGTAAGTGTCAAGTGTCTGAGTCTGGATTTGAACTCAGGTCCTCTTGAATCCAAGATGGATAAAACACTGTGCCACCTACCTGCCCCCTGGTTGTCATTCTCTTGCTCTTTTGATTCCCTATCAAGTACTCGTAAACCTTTGCTAAATCCAGTTTACGTGCTTTGGAGGATAGAGAATGTAAAATGAAGGGATCACAGGATTCAGAGTTGGAAGGGACCTTAGACCTAGTGGATTTATTGATGAGGAAACTAGGATTTGGGGGTTGGGAGGCAAGAAGTAAATACTAATATAACAGCAAATGGCAGAAGTGACTGGAAGAGTTAATGTGGTATAGTAGAATGCCTAATGATCTTTTGGGGCCTGTTTCCTCATCTGAAAAATTAAGGAATTAGACTAGGTAACCTCTGAGGATACTTCCAGCTCAATCTATAATCTTTTGATTTGAACCAAAGTCTTCTTAGTCTAAATCAATCCAAATATCCACTAAATATTCAAATTTCAGGAGGAAAATTTTGTTAAGAAATGAATTTGCTTGTACACACTCAATTGGGTAGAGTAATCTCTCTAACCCTGCAGGAAAAGAGGAGGGGAAAGGGATAAAGAGAGTGGGCAAAAGAAGGAAGGGCAGAGTGGGGGAGGGGATAGACAGAAGCAAATCCCTTTTGAAGAGTGATAGGATGAAAGAAGATGGATAATAGAATAAATATCATGGGGAAGGGAATAGGACGAAAGGGAAACAGTTAACAATAGTAATCATGAGAAAGAGAAAAGGGGGAAAAATTGTACAAAAAAAATTTATAGCAACTCTTTGTGGAGGCTAATAATTGGGAATCAAGGGAATGTTCATCAATTGAGGAATGATGGAAGAAGCTGTGCTATATGATTGTGGTGGAATGGTCTTGTGCTATAGGAAATGACAAACAGGATGATCCCAGAAAAACCTGGAAAGACTAATGAACATCGATGTATAGTGAAGTGAACAGAGCTGGGAGGACATAGTGCATAGTGACAGCAGTATTGTTCAATGAGCAATTGTGAATGACTTAACCACTCTCAGCAATGCAATGATCCAAGACAATCCCAAGGAACTAATGAGGAAGCTTACTATCCACCCCCATAGAAAGAACTGATAAAAAAGAACACTTGTATATTATACATATATAACCTGGTTACAATCTTGTGGAGGGGGGGAAGAAAGGGAGGGAGAAAAATTTGGAACTCTAAATCTTATGAAAATGAATGTTGAAAACTACCCTTACATATAACTGGAAAAAATAAAATAAATGTTTGTTGCTAAAAGAAAAACAAAACAAAACCAAAAACAAAAAAATAATAAAAAAAGAAATGAATTTGCTTGACCAATCAATCGATCTGAAAGGATTTATTAAGTGCCTACTCTGTTCCAGGCACTGTGTTAGGTGCTGGACTAAGAAGAAAATGAAACAATCCCTGCCTGCAAGGAGTTTACATTCTACCAAAGGAGACGACATACACATAAATAGGATATACAGAATAAATACAAGGTAAATTTGTTTAGGGAAGGGATCAGAAAAGGGCCCTAGCTGTCCTTTTTTTTCCAGAACAAAGAGGGTTAAGTGACTTGGCCAAGGTCACATAACTAGTAAATGTCAAGTGTCAGAGGTCAGATTTGAACTCAGGTCCTCCTGACTCCAGGGCCAGTGCCTTATCCACTGCGCCACCTAGCTGCCCCACCTAATATGCTTTAATAAATGCTTAATAAGGGGTAGCTAGGTGGCGCAGTGGATAAGGCACTGGCCCTGGAGTCAGGAGGACCTGAGTTCAAATCTGGCCTCTGACACTTAACACTTACTAGCTGTGTGACCCTGGGCAAGTCACTTAACCCCAATTGCCTCACTTTAAAAAAAAAAAAAGCATATTAGGTATTAGTAAAGATAGAGCACATTGCCCTGAAAGTTAGAAAAGCCTAGCTAGGATCTAATAAAGAAGAGAGAAAAAGGCGTCTTCTCCTACGAGTCTTAGGCACAAAAAAGGAAATCTCTTCCCCATGTGTGAATGGAAGTATCCTGCAGGTCCCAACAAGAGGCAGTCCTTACACACTGCTTCAAGCTAATTGGCTAGGATCACCCAGATCCATTGGTTCACTGGACTTGAGGGAGGTCCATGAGCAGAACATGCCTGAAGGTCAGAGTTCAGAGAACATACCTCCTGAGGGCCAGGCTCTCAGGTAGGTGTGGTTTCAATCAAGTCAACTTTAAGTGAGTTAATCAGCAAAATCAATCCAATCAATCCCAATATTATTCTCTTGAGCAGGGCTTCTGGGCATCCCAAAACCCATTATTTTCTCAGTGTGTGAAGTAGTGGGTGTAGTAAGTTTCTGAGGCCATATTTGAACTCAGAAAGATGGCCCAGCACTCTATCCACTGTGTTACCTAGCTTCCCTGCCCTGTGTTCTACTTCCACAATATTATACAATTTTGCAAAGAGCTTTTCATTTAACTTTTTTTTTGTACAAATTTATACATGACTTCTATCCAAAGATTATGATTAATGTTGGAAACTACCTAGTTTTTCTTTTTCTTTTTTTCTTTTCTTTTCTTTTTTTTAGTGGGGCAATGAAGGTTAAGTGACTTGCCCAGGGTCACAGATCTAATAAGTGTCAAGTGTCTGAGGCTGGATTTGAACTCAGGTCCTCCTGAATCCAGGGCTGGTGCTTTATCCACTGCACCACCTAGCTGCCCCCCAACTTTTTTTTTTTAAAGGAATGTTTAATGAGGTTATAAAGTCCAGGTAGGGCCAGTCTGTAAAGGGTTTTATAAGCCAAATAGAGATGTATATATATATAGACTAGAAACAAGAGGAAGCCCCTGTAGTTTATTGACTCACAGGTCTGATATGGGTTTGACCTATACTTCATAAATATCACTTTGGCAGCTATAGAGGATTGAGTGAAATGGAGAGAAACTAGAGATAGGGGGATTGATTAGAAGGCTATTTAAATAGTTGAAGTGTGCAGTAAAGCCAGCCTGAACTAGGGTGATGACCATTTGTGAGAGAAAGGAACATAAAGGAGAGGTATCATAGAGGTAGAAATGACAAGATTTGATAGAGTGGATATGTGGAATAAATAAGAGTGAGGAATGAGGATGACCCTGAGGTTTAGAACCTAGGTGACTATGTTTTTGGCATATTGAGTTTAACTGGAATATATCCAGTTTCCAGTGTCCAACAGGCAGTTGGTGATGTATGTCTGGAGCTCAGGAGAGAGACTGGGGCTGGATATATAGATCTGGGAATCATCTTCATAGCTAATTGAACCTAAAGGAGTAGCTAAGATCACCTAGTGAAATAATATTGAGACAATAGAGAAGATGGCCTAGGATAGAGCATAGGGAGAAACCCACAATGAATGGGAGAGACAGATGAAAGTCCAGCAAGGAGACTTAGAAGGGAGTGGTCAGACAGGTAAGAGGAGTACTAAGACCCAGAAAGGAAAGACTATCCAAGAGGTAAAAGTGATCAATATTGTTAAATGCTGGAGAGAGTTCAAGAAGGATGAGAATTAAGAAAAGACATTGGATTTGGCAATTATAAGATCAAGGGTATCCTTCAAGCACCTAGTACAGTCCTTACACAGAATAGATGCTTAATAAATATATTGAATTCAGTAATATATATCAGAAAGATATATATTAAACAAAACAAAACAAAACAAAAAACCTTAAGAAAAGTCATAAGAGGCTGCTCAATTTCCAAACTGGAAATTGTTGGAATAAGAATGAGGCTCCTCCCTCCCTCCCTCCCTTCCTTCCTTCCTCTCTTCCTTCCTCCCTCTCTTCCTTCCTCCCTCTTTCTTTCCTTTCTTTTTCTTTTTTTTTTTACCCTCAGTTCGGTGAGAAACCTAACAGTTCTCTTTATTCTACTCCCATATAATTGACAGGGAGTTTAACTTATAGTTAGTACGGTCCAGGGCCCTTCGTTATCCAATCACCTCCACAGATTTCAGGGAGGGGGGCGGGCCCTGCAGCGCCACCTCTTAGCTTCGAAAGGGGGCGGGCCTCCGTGGCTTCTTGGACCGCGGCATTGTGGCTGCCTGGCAGTCCATCGAACCAATGAAAATGAAAGAGCCGGTTTGAATGACCCAATCCTGGATGGGGAAGAGGAGGGGTCTCGGCCCCATATAAAACGATCGGCCAGGGGCGGAGTGGGGTAGAGGGTGGGTTTTTTGTGTGTGTGTCTGTGTCTGTGAGTGGGTTCAGTCAGACCTTGTCCGAGAGCAGCGCTGCTCTCTGTCTTCGCCTGTCTGCCCTCCCCAGCCCCAGTCTGACTCCGGCTTCGCCATGACCACCACCACCACCTTCAAGGGCGTCGACCCCAATGGCAGGAATAGCTCCCGGTAAGCGGAGGGGGAAGAGGAAGAGGAAGAGGAGGAGGATCCGTGGCTTGGGGGAGGGGAGGGGGCGGAGGCCCGAGGCTCGGACCCCTGAGTCCGGCTGGCTCGGGCTCTGCTGGAGGGCGTGGGTGGAGCCGTAGGATGCCTCGCGTTGCCGTCGGCTTTAGCAGTTGGCTGGGGTCCGGTCCCCACCGCTTCTTCCCCGGGCTGGCTGAGTGGATCCCCTCCGGGGGATGGAGAAAGGGGGAGCGAGGCAAGGCTCCTTTGTGTGAGGAGCCGAGGCACTGGCCGCCCCACCCGGCTCACCCGCCGGGACGTGGACGCCGGGGCTCGTGGTCCCCACCCCCTGCCCTAGCTGGGGCTGGCCTGGGCTTTGTAAAAGGGGAGGGGGTGGCTTTTCTGGAGAGACGGGCGGGGGGAATCCTTGAGACATACCCCCTCCCCCCCTCCCCCCCCACCGACCAACCTCTTAGACACACACACACTTCACACTCCGTGGTGAAGTTCAGTCCCGCTCCCAGCCTGGAGTACCTGTCTGTCATGGTCTGCAATAGCCCCGACTTGTGGCTGTACTCTTACCCCTGTCCCCTTCCCCCGCCGAAAGGCCGAACTCGTGCTCCCGGCATCCATCCCCTCCTCCTTCCCCCCCTGCGGGGAGGGTGTTCTATGTCTGGGTGTAACCCACTCTCTCCCTCGCTGGACTGGATTGGAGAGGCTCGAGAAAGTAAGCCTCCCTTTGACAAAGGAAGGCTCGCCACCCCACCCACTCCCTCCCCTGTCCAAGCCCACCTGAGAAGCAGGGACCCTAGAGATCCTCTCTGTGGTCCACCCTTTTGGACAGCACCCTTTTATTCCTTCTCCTTTCTGCTTTCCCCCCTTAACATTTCTCTGGGGACTTGATCCTCCCATTTCCCCGTTGCAGTAGCTTCCTGCACTTGGGTGGGGCTAGAGGCACATCTATTGTCTCTTCTGTGGCCGTTCCACCTGGGAAGAAGATCCTCTGCAGGCTGGAAGGCAGAGTTATCAACACCTCTTTAACTCAACCTGGTGGTTTTGGGGGAAGTGGAGGGTTATGGTGTCCAGGCTGAAACCTTTTAGGCCCTTAACTTCTTGGAAAGGTTCGTTGGATCCTGGCTTTCTTTAAGGTGTCTACATTGTTTAAGCTAATCGGGCTCTGTGGCTTTAAATGTATTCCAGCCAGCTCGAAAGGAGCATGCTCCTCCTGGGTTGGAGGAGGCTTAGTACTTGGCTTCAATGTGTTCAGTTCTCCCGTTGATCACACAACCAGTACTGTCTTGGCAAGTGGCTGGTATTGGGGTCCTAGGGAAATGTTACACAGGGAGCCATTTTGTGGGGCGAAGGAGGCAGAGGTATGACAACAGTATTTCATAGGGGCTGTGGGAAAAGGGTTAGAGTACTTGAACAAAAAGCAAGCTGAGACCCAGGAGTCTTTTCAGAGAACATCTGGAAATCACGTCGTTGGTATCGCTTTTGAATTCATCTGAAATACGTGTTTGTTTATACAATATAAATTAGGTATCACGTTGCTAGCCTTCTCAATGGGTGGTGGAGGGGCCTGGAGGAAGGAAGAGAATTTGGAACTCAGTTTTAAAAATGAATGTTAAAATTTAAAATCTGGATGGACAGGATTTTTTTTTTTAAGCAAGAATGACAGTTTCTTGGGGAAAGGTGAGTGACATTTATTAGGTGAAAGTCCAGATACACAACTAAGATAGTACTTGCCCGCTGTTTGCCTTTTCATCTTTGAGCTGGAATGAATGTAATTAAACACAAAGTAACTTTTTGAAAGGGTAGTTTTAGGAAGAAAACCAAGCCTGGGTTTTATATTTCCTCGGAAGTGTCTCCTCCTGTTTGATCAACTTTCTGCTTAGCTGTCTGAGATGGTTAGAATGAGATCGAAAAATCTGGAGTTTTCTGGTCACCTTTTGGAGTTGATGACATAGTATACACATCACACAGAGGTTCATAAAAACTTTTATTTTTCTTTGCAAAACACTGACGATGCTGAGTTTTAGTGAAAGTTTTTATGGTGTAATTAGCATTAATTTACCATGAAGATTGACTTCCATAATTCATCATGACTCTGTATTATTGTACCTCACTTTCACTGTCTTCATCCTGTTTCCTGTATTTCCAGAACTTCCTTGTCTCATCTTTGCCAGATTTTCACAGCATCAAGTGTTCTTAACCTGGGAAGTTTGTTTTTTTTTAAAAATAACTTTCAATATAATTTGTCTCGGTTGTAATCTTATGCATTTTATATATTTACATTATTCTGAGAAAAGGGGTTTAATAGTCTTCACCAACTGCCAAAAAAGGAGGGGTCTATGACACCAAAAAAGTTAAGAACCTCTGGTCTACATAATTGTTTGATTTGAGGTTCCCATCCCCCCCTCGGTAAAAGTAAACTGATTTGGAATTTTAAAGAGGTAAGGTTAAAAAGGTTTTTTTGTTTTTTGTTTTTTTTGAAAAATGCATTCTACCACAGATAAATGGGCATAGTACTAATACTTCATTCAATTTGATCTTGAATTAGTCATAGTTTGTAATATCCAAGGAAAGAATGGACTCTACATTTTAAACAGAAGTTAATTTGATTTTTAAATCTCCCGAACCTTTGTTTAAGGACTTTTGCTACTTGCTGCTGTAAATGTCATCCACAAGGGCTTACTCTGTTGTGGGAGGCCACGATGTTGGCAGTTGTAGAAGGAACACAGACCTTTAGGGTGGGACGAAGCTTTTGCCTTTTTAAACTGTTGTTATACTTTTTAAAAAAAGATTGTAAAATTCCCCATTCTGAATACATTTATCTATAAATAGTTTGCTGTAACTTCCTTCTTAATTAAAAGAAGCTTTCCAGCCCTGAGAGTAAAGGGAAGGTGGACTGAGACTAATTGACTAGAATAATTCAAGTAGTTTAGCTGATAAAATTGCATATTTAGAGTTAGCAGAGATCTTAGAAGCTATTTAGCCCAACTTCATTTCACTTCAGCTGTGGTCCTTTTATTCCAAATCTAGTGCCCTTAATATATAGGTACAGATGGTAATTTAGCCCTTAGTGCTTTTATGGTTTACAAAGTACTTTCCTCAATCAACCACGTGGAAGGATTATCCCCATTTTATTAATGAGAAAACCGACTCCATTGGCAACCTGTCCATAGTTCACACAGGTGAGAGAGAATATGGTGCATGCACAGTGGATAAAGTGCCAGACTTGGAGTGTGCTAGACTTAAGCTCAAATAGCACAGCTGATAATGTTTAGCTGGAGGAATCCCTTTTATAATCAACAAGCATGTATAAAGTGCCTTCTGTGTGTCAGGTGCTGGAACTAAAGACAAAAAGATGAACTAGTTCCTGGCCTGAAAGAGTTTACACAATATATAGATATAGATAGCATTACATACATTCATACAAACAAAATAAATACAAGGTAATTTGGAGGGACAAAGACACTGGTTCCTGGGGGAGGGGGTGTCAGAAGACATATTCTGAAGATGGCACGTGGGGTGATGGAAGTTAGGGGTGCTCAGAGTTAAAAGGTGAGGATGGGAGCTTATTTCAGGCCCGGTGGGGGTGGGTACAATCAGTGCAAGGACTTGGACACAGAATACAGAATGTTGTATGTGAAGAACAGTAAGAAGGCTGGTTTGGTTGGAAGGAAATGTGCATGAAGGGGAACAATGTATCATGCCTAATAGAGGAGCTTGTATTTGGCCCTAGAGGTAATAGGTAGCTATTGGAGTTCATTGAGCAGGGAAGCGACACAATTGACTTGTGCTCCAGGAAAATTATTCTGGCAGTTTTATGGAATATGGATTGGAAAGAGGAGAGTCTTGAGTCTGGGATACCAGTTAGGTTATACCAGTAAGTAGTTCAAGTGAGAGTCGTGAGTGTATGGGCAAACTAGGGTAGTGATTCTGTGATTAGAACAGGACAATCTCTAGATGTTGAGGTAGAACTGACAAAACTTAGCAAGTGGATATGAGGGGTGAGGGAGAGTAAAGGGCTGAGGTTGTAAACCTCAGTTACTGGAAAAATTGATAGAAATAGGGAAGTTTGCCTGAGGCTTGGGGGAGGGGGAAGAGAACAAGTTCTGTTTTGGACATGTTAGAAATGATAAATTTCTATCATTTCTATCCGGTAGGTTGTTGGTGATGAAGCAAAGTTTAGGAGGTCTCTAAATCTGGGAATTATCTGTGGAGAGGAGAAACCCATGGGAGTCAGAGAAGGCTCAAGATAGAGCCAGATGGTATATGGATGATGAACCAGCAAAGGAAACTAAGAAGGGGCTGGTATGGGAGCTAGGAGAAGATAGAGAACAATGTCATAAAACCCAGAAAAGAGTTTCTAGGAGGAGAAGATGGTTAATGGTGTCAAATATTGCAGAGAAGTCAAGAAGGATAAAGAAACGTTTATCTGATTTCAGTTGAACTAGGAAGCCATAAGTGTAAACAGCTTTTCCATGAGTTTTACTTTGAAAGAGAGGAGGGAAATGGTTGGGTCTAGCCAGGGCTCTTAAACTGTTGGGACAGAACTAATAGACAGGGTGAGACACAATTAGGAGGATTGTGGGGGAGAACTGCTAGAGGGGGTGATGTGAACAGAGATATACTTGTTAATGTCTTGGTCTCTTCAGAGACTGGGGGGTTATGTTGAGATAGGAGAATTGGTAGAGAAGGAAATTTATGGT
The DNA here is from genome assembly GCF_019393635.1 of Dromiciops gliroides. Lineage (NCBI taxonomy): Eukaryota > Metazoa > Chordata > Mammalia > Microbiotheria > Microbiotheriidae > Dromiciops > Dromiciops gliroides. The sequence goes on from NC_057864.1 coordinate 198,933,530, forward strand.
AAACTCCCATTAGTCAAGGATGAAGGAAGACTTCTCCACTGAAGGGTTGAGAAGAGCTATGGAATAGCTGCAGGTGAAGGAGGAGAAGGGACAGTATTTGTGAGCTATAGAAAATCAATTTTGGTGGAGTAAAAGGGCCTCCTAAATGTGAACCAAGGAAACAAGTTGAGCAAGTTGTAACTGAAGAAAAGAGTTTTGGCTTGAAGGAGCAAGACCTGGGGCCCAATCAGTTAAGCCTCTTCTTCCAAAAACCAAAATGGGGAACCAGTATCCCTGAACTATAGGATAGGTTATAAAGCACTGCATAATAGGGCAGCACCTGAAAGGAATTTAGTGCTGTAAATCTGCACAGAGCTGAGTAATAGGAGAACATATATGGAATTTACCTTAACTATGCAGAGGCTCAGATTCCTAAATTTATTTGTTCTATTTGTTTATTTGAACTGTGTGTTGGACACAGAAATGGGGGGGAGGGGTGGCAGCTTCTTACCCCTTAGAATTGATGACAATGGAGAGTTAATTTAAATCTTATCAATGGAGGGAATCATTTTGTTTACAATCTCTTACAATAGGAAAATAATTTGTTAAATTTTATTAATTAATTTATTTAATCTTTATAAGTCATTTGTGGTGGTGGCAAAAACCTTTCCCTCCCACTTCACCCCCCAAAAAAGAACATTAAGCAACAACAATCTGATTCAGCAACTACATCTGACAATGTACATAGCATTCTGTGCCAGTGGTTAGGTCACTGTTCTTCTGGGAGGATAGGAAGTTGTTTCTTTTGTTTCCAGGGACCTTCTCTTCATTTATATTACTATAGACAGGCATAGAGTTTTCTTTGGATTCTGCTTATTTCATTCCATTTGTCTGCTCATTTTTTTCTGTTTCTCTGAATTCTTCATTTATTATGTCTTGCTCAACAATAGAATTTTATTTCATTCACATGCCATTTTTTCCTAGCCATTCCCCAATTGATGGGCACCCTTAATCTGTTTCCACTTCTTTGCTACCACAAAATATTGAGCATAAAATTGAAAATAGTGTCTGGCATTTTAATATCTTTGCCAGGAAAACCCCAAATGGGATCACAAAGAGTCAGACATGACTGAAACAACTGACCACCACCACCAGAAAACACCCTAAAGAAACCACTAGGATTCTAGAAAGAATCCTGGATTCTAAGCATATTCTTCATACATCAGAATAATTCTTAGTTTTTGAACTAAATGTGTTTGCCTTTGTACCTAGTTGCTAATTGTTATTAGGGGTCATAGGCAAGATTAGTGTTATGTACAAACTGCTTAAGTGATTCTGAGATTTAAAACATTGCCTTATTTTCTACCATAATCTGGGCTTCAGTAAGTGGTGGAAATTAATTTATATCATATCCTCATTCAGTTTCTCGGGAAATAGTTCTAGATGGACCACTTTGGAGACTAAAATCTATTCCACTCTAAAATTCATCCTTGTAAATCAAGAAACTGGTAGTAAAGGCTTCTTTGCAAATGTACTCAACTGTGCCCATATAGTTTTAGTTTTCTGTAGAAATCTTTAGTGTTGGTTTACCAAGGCTTCCAACAGCTTCCATTCGTGATGAAATGTTATTATTCAGAGATGAGCTTGAACTGTGACTTCAGTTTTTCCTTAGTGGTCCTGTCTGCCTTTCTTCCTTGGAAAGTTTTTTAAACCCATGGTGTATGTTTGTTTTATATACTTTTAAATTCATAAGACTGTTGGGTTATTGATGAAGCTTTGTCCCTTTATTCCTAGGGTGTTACGTCCTCCAGGTGGTGGGTCAAATTTTACTTTGGGCTTTGATGAGCCTACAGAACAACCAGTGAGAAAGAACAAAATGGCATCTAATATTTTTGGAACACCTGAAGAAAATCGACCTCCTTGGGCCAAGTCAGCAGGTATCCCTCACTTGCATGAACTCAGCTTACCTTTCCAAAGTATACTCTCTGCTTAAATAATCTCAACTGTATACTGTCCATGAGGAAGACATTAAATCTTAGTCTAATCAAGAATAAAATAGGAAAGTTTAATTCTTTGTTAGTGAAGAACCTGCCTGGAAATAGTTACTATCCTTTGGATGAACTGATAAATTTTTCAAGACTGATTTATTAATCCTAAAACGGTACTGGGTGATATTTTTCTTTTTAGTCATTACATTCTTGGATTCTAAGGCTTTACTCTTATTTTTAGGGGCTCAGTCTAGTAGGGATGATCCTGAACCATCTGGACTCCAAAGAAGAAACTCTTCTGAAGCAGGTTCTGGAGATTTTTTAGGTCCAAAGGTTAGTATGCCATATTATAACGTAAAAAGAATGCTTTGGGATTTAAAAAAAAAAAGAAAAGAAGAATAGCTAACCCCTGTACAGTGCATGAAGATTTATAAATTGCTTTATATATCTCACCCCCAACAGCTTTGTATACTACTTCTATGGAAGGTGTAAGGCCACACATGAGACTCGAGACCCTTGGGCTTAGAGGCTGAGCTCTAAGTTAACATCTATTCAAACTTCTCTCTTAAACCAAGAATTACTTTTTGAGTGTGTGTATTTAACTATAGTGTTAGATTCATAGTCTCTGTTCAACTCACTCACTTTATAGATGAGGAAATTGAGGTCTAAAAAAGTTGTAACTTTACCAAAACCTTATACTAAAATAGCAAGACTAGAGCTAGAAATTAGGTTTCTAAGGTGCATTATTTTTCAGATCTGGTGGCTGCCATCACATGTGGAATTTAGGGGAAACTAGTTTAATTTTTTGGCAAATTATTCCCAATTGACTGGCCAGGTTTTAACCCTTAATCCCAACCCTTACTAGACAAAGATACAATGTACATGTCTGCTCTAGCTACTTAAAAATTGTCCAAAGTGCTCAGATCATTGTTGAGGAAGTTGAATCTGGAGGGGCTTCCACCCTAGACTAAATCAGTCAACAAGCATTTAATAAGAGGGACCCTAAAGTCCCTTTCTAAATCTATCCTCCTGTAATTTTCAGGGGATTTAGAATTGATATGTTGGATTTTTTTCAAAGGTTGGGGTAAGTGGGTTTAATAATTTCATATTTTGATAAGAGTTCAAGGTTTTTAAAAAGAACCAAAATCCACCAATCCACACAGCTAGATGACCATGAACCACAACATTAACTTGATATTAAGATTGTTGATAGAATTATTTCTTTCACTTTCAGTTTGGTGCTGTTTATTGGTTAAAGGTGGAAGTCATTTGTCACACAGATGCACACAATCATAATGTCTTAGGCTGAAAAAATAAATGAGAATTTTTAAGAAGGTAAAAGGGAATATGTATAAGTCAGACCACCTCAGCCAAAGAGTAGGACTGAACAAGTTAAAAAAGCTTTTGACATACCTAGATTTTTCTTTTACTGTGCTTCGTTTTGTCTCTTGTGCAAATATAAATTTGTTAGGAGACATTAAAGAAAGAAATCTTTTAAAATAGGAATTGCCTCTTTTGGGGGGGGGGGGCGGGCAATGGAGGTTAAGTGACTTGCCCAGGGTCACACAGCTAGTAAGTGTCAAATGTCTGAGGCCAGATTTGAACTCGGGTCCTCCTGAATCCAGGGCCAGTGCTTTATCTATTGTGACACTTAGCTGTCCCCCCAGGAATTGCCTCTTGAGTTGATTTGTGAATTTCATGATGTGGTATTTAACAAGAACTAAAATACCAATATACTTATCAATCTAGCTAGCTTTCTTTTGTGCCAAAACTCTGTTGGATATTAGATCAAAAACATTTTTGTAACTACTGTCTCTGTCAAACAGCCTCTAGGTGAAACAGAACTTGTAAGCCTCTGGCTGCTTGGGTTCACATGTTGTATCTGTGTTGACAAGTGTTGGATACAAAGTCTTACTTTTCCTTTCTTTTCTTTGGCAGGGAGAAGGCGATGTGCATGGTGAGTACTTCTAGTTTGTTTAATATAGTGGTATCTGTGCTTTGCTGCAAAAGGACAAGGACTTAACTAAATACTGTAAAATCCAGCCTTTTAAGTATTATCTTTGAATGTAAAAGAAGTGGTAGAAAAACATTATTACTGTTGCTTTCGATCAGGCTTTTGATAGGCCAGTTTACCCCTTCTATATATGTAGTTTATATATACACACACACATATATACATACATACATACATACATACACACACATACATACGTGCACACACACACATACCAGTATATGACATTTTGTATGACATTGTTCGCGTGGGCCTTTGTTATAGATGAGGTTCTTATAACTATCTTTCTGGTGATTACAGTAACTAAACTTCCTTACATAGAAACCGAAACAAAAGCAATGCAGATAGAAGGTAAGTTCACTTGGGAAAAAGAAAACTTGGTAGCAAATTTCTGTGATAAAGGTGTGATATCCAAGATACATAAGGAAATGATACAAAAATATTAAGAACAAAAGCCATTCCCCAGTAGGTAGATGGTCAAAGGATGTGAACAGACAGTTCTGAGGAGAAAAGCAAGCTATCAACAACCATATAAAAATGCTTCAAGTCACAAATAAGTGAAATGCAAAGGGAAAAGATGGATGTGTAAAAATATTCATAGCAATTCCATTTGTTGTAGCCAAGAACTGAAAATCAAGTTGGTAATTCTTCTCCCCCCACCCCCATCAACTGGGGAATAGCTGCATAAATTATGACAGATTCAAGAGAAAATGTATACAATAATAACATTGTGAAGGAAAACAATTGTGAGATATAAGATTTCTGATCAGTGTATGACCCTCAGAAGTGGTGGCAGACAGGTGGTAGATTAGAGGTGCAGAATTAGACATATGTTTTCAGATAGGGCCAAAGTTTACTATTGTGTTTTGTAACTATATTTGTTAGAAAGGTGGGCTTTTTTGGAGGGACGGGGGAGAAGTGGAGTAGAAAATTAGTGATAGTAATACTAAAAATCAGAACTATCAATGAGACATTAAAAAAAAAATACACAGAAGAGAGCTTACAGTAGGGGACATGGCCAAGCAGGGCAGTATTGGAACGACTATATTAAAATTGAAATAGAATAGAAAAAAATTTATCTTTTCATAGTGGTGATTTCATTTTTATAAGCCGTCCCTTTTCCTTTATCCTTTATATGTAGATGTTCATGTTTTGTGTTTGTCATGTTCATAATAAAATTGAGTAAAAATTTTAAATGGGAAAAACTGCAGCTATATATGATTAGTGCAGTAACAAGACATTGGTTATTGATTTTTGATTTTAACAAATGAAATGCATGCATTTTTGCTGTGAGCCTAGTTCAGAGCTCCAGTCTTGGAAAGCTTCTAAGGAGATTGTCACTTAACCTATGTAATGTGAGAATTTCATATTTGTTTGGATTATTAATTACTTTTATGGAGTATTCCCTGAATTCAGAATATTGAATACAAGTCATTGAGATTCTATCATGTTTCTGGAAGTCATAGAATAGTTTTCATTCTGGGAAAGGTTTTTTCCTCTTGGCTTTCTTGTATTTTAAAAATTTAAACCAAGGTTGTAGAGAAGATTTTTGTGAACATTTCATTTAAGGGTTTGTTTAATCATGTCAAAAAATCCCTGAAATATTAATATGTGAAATTTCAGTTGAATTGTCCCTTCCTATTAGAAGTCTGTTTTGTGGAATGGGATTTCAAGTGACTATCATTTTACTTTTCTCATTCCATATTTTTGAAACTCCTAAATCTTAGCTATAGAAATGCAATTTTATTAAAAAAACTTTTTTCCAATTACATGTAAAAACAATTTTTGTCATTTGTTTTAAAAAAATTGAGTTCCAAGTTCTCTCCTTTCCTCTCTACCCTCCCCCCTCACTGAGAAGGCAAACAATTTGATATAGATTATACATATGCAGTCATGCACAACATATCTCCATAATAGTCATATTGTAAAAGAAAACAGACATGCCCCCCCCACACTTCCCTCTCCTCCAAAAAACCCCAAGAAAAATAAAGATAGTAAAAAAAAAGGTATACTTCCATCTACATTCAGACTCTATCAGTTTTTTCTTTGGAGGTGGATAGTATTTTTCATCATAAGTCCTTTGGAATTTTCTTGGATCTTTGTATTGCTGAGAATAGCTAAGTTGTTCACAGCTGATCATTGTCACTATTGCTGCTACTGTGTACAGTGCTCTTCCCAGTGTTGCTCACTTCACTCTGCATCAGTTCACGTAAGTCTTAGAGGTTTTTCTGAAACCATCCTGCTTGTCATTTCTTATAGCACAATAGTATTCCATCACAATCATATACTACAACTTGTTTGGCCATTCCCCAATTGAAGGGCAGCTCCCCAGTTTCCAATTCTTTGCCACCACAAAAAGAACTGCTATAAATATTTTTGTACATATAGATTATTTCACCTTTTTTATGATCTCTTTGGAATACAGATCTAGTAGTGGTATTGCTGGGTCAAAGGATATGCAGAGTTTTATAGCCCTTTGGTGTAGTTTCAAATTTTTCTCTACAATGGTTGGGTCAGTTCACAACACTACCAACAATGCAATAGTGTCCCAATTATCCCACATCCTCTCTGACATTAGTCATATTCCTTTTCTGTCACATTAGCCAATCTGATAGGTTTGAGGTGGCACCTCAGAGTTGTGTTAATTTGTATTTTTTCTAATCAATAGTGATTTAGAGCACTATTTTTTTTTTTTGCAGGGCAAAGGGGGTTAAGTGACTTGCCCAGGGTCACACAGCTAGTAAGTGTCAAGTGTCTGAGGCCAGATTTGAACTCAGGTACTCCTGAATCCAGGGCCGGCGCTTTAGCTACTGCACCACCTAGCCTCCCCCCACTATTTTATTTTTAATAAGAGTTTGTTAAAAAAACCAGTTTGTTTTAATGTCCTTTTTTTGTTTGTTTTTAGTGAGGCAATTGGGTTTAAGTGACTTGCCCAGGGTCACACAGTTAGTAAGTGTTAAGTGTCTGAGGCTGGATTTGAACTCAGGTACTCCTGAATCCAGGGCTGGTGCTCTATCCACTGCGCCACCTAGCTGCCCCTAATGTCCAATTTTTAAAAGTAGAGTTTGTAGGGAAACTTTTTCGCCCATCAATAAGACTGTGCAATTTAGTTTTTTTAATTAGGTATTCTTGTTAAGGCAATATTGTTAAATCCTTTTACCAGATAATTTAAATATAAATTAAATGTGTACCTTTTACTATGAGGTTCCTAGCTAAATTAAAGCATCAATACTGATTATAAGTGACTTAGTATTTAAAAAGCTTTTAACCATCTTGATAGAGTTTTAGGAAGCTTTTCTGCACCCTTGGGTGTGGGACAGGACTGCAGATCCTCCTTGCTCTGACACTCACCAAGAAAGAGAAACACTCAGCTGGCCTGCTTCTGATTTGCCATCTTGGTAAAATGAGGACACATGATGATTTCCTAAGATCCTTAACAGCTCTGACTAGAAACTGTTCTATAACTACTTATCTCATTCGACTAAGTTTCACTGGACTTTTGTGTGCAAGGTTTTAAGCAAAAGCTTAAAGCAAAGCAAAACTTGTACTGATGAGTTTGCTTTGATGCTTCATACCTTACAGTGATGTGTGGTGCATTTCCTTGAATTTTAGCAGGAATATTTGTCTAAAAACTTCCGAGGGATTTCACCTAGAAAGATATGAAGAAGTCTTAGACCTATTTTAGATCTTTAAGACTTGAAACCCTTCTCATGGTTGTCTTGATTTGTAGACATGAGCTGAATTAATCTGTTTTGACTTTACAATTTGTTTTATACAACAACGAGTTGCTATAGTTAATATCTTTCAAAATCACTTAGGGTGTGAAGCTAAAGTATGTATGGTTAAACAGTGAAATCAGCCTTTGTTGGAGAGAAAATTAAAGCATATTGTATACTATAGTAACTTTAATTTATAAAAGTATTTTATTATTTTCCAGCTACATGTAGAGATAGTTTTCAACATTTCTTTTAAGATTTCTAGTTTCAAATTTTTCTCCCTCTCTCCCCCATCCCCACTGATAAAGGTTTTATATGTACAATCACATTAAACATATTTCTGCATTAGTCTTGCTGTGAAAGAAGAATCAGAGAAAAAAGGAAATACCTCAAAAAAAATGTATTGCTGAGAAGAATCAAGTCTACTATAGTAACTTCCAACCCTTCTGAGTTAATTTAGCTATTTTTTAAAAAGCAAAGCACTCCAACAAAGGCCATCCCTTTATGCAGTTATGAGCGTTGCTTTTTTAAAACCGTTCTTTTCTATGTATAGTGGAATGAATTTTTATCCTAGGAGATTGTTTCTTTAAGAATAGCTGCTGGAGGGGCAGCTAGGTGGCACAGTGGTTAGAGCACTGGCCCTGGAGTCAGGAGTACTTGAGTTCAAATCCGACCTCAGACACTTAACACTTACTAGCTGTGTGACCCTGGGCAAGTCACTTAACCTCAGTTGCCTCACAAAAAAAAAAATAGTAAGAATAGCTGCTAATTGGGAGTTAACCATACTACCCATTTAACTTCCTGATCTTAAGCAAAGGTCTAAACTTGGAAAACATTGGTTCCAAATGACTAACATTATGAAATGGAAAGGCTAGTAGAAATGGGAGTAGAGTTTGTGTTGTCTAACACTTATGCATCCAAAGTGATATTTCTTCAAGGGGACAAAAAAGGGAGGTCTAGAAAGTAGAAAGGGGCAGACTGTCTAACTTGATTTTTTTATCATGCCAGAAAATGTGGAGGCAGACTTACAAGTTGACCTGGGACAGAATGAAGAGAAATCTGTGCCTGCTGCACCTGTTCCCAGCCCAGTTGCATCAGCACCAGCACCATCCAGAAGAAATCCACCTGGTGGCAAGTCCAGCTTAGTCCTTGGTTAAATATGACTTTTTTTTCCTCCCCTTCATGCTTGTGAACTGCACAACTTGAGCCTGACTGTACATCTCTAAAATTTCTTTCATTAAAAAAGCACTTTATGTACTACTGCCTTTTTTTTTTAATTTTTTTTCTTTTATTAGAACAAGTAAACCCCCATTTGTCCAGGTCTGCAGGCTATGGCATGAGTGTTCTCTATAGTAGATTGCTGAGGGAACACTTGATGAAACTTAGTGATGTGTTTTCAAGAACTTAAAAACTCAATTCTAAATGTGTTAGGTTTTTTGTAACTAGGTGGTTTTTTAAACTCCATTCTTGATCAAGCTTACTGATCAATTGAGGCTCAATAAACCCATGTAAACAGTCTAAAGGTACAGTTCTTCTCAGGCCCCCGAAATACAAAGTTGACTTTATCCAAGACTGTCTCTTTGGTTTCGACCTAATTTATCCTGTAAATATCCTTTGCTACAAGCATCCACACTTTACTGTGCCATACAAACTTGTAAAAAGCCCTGGGCCTCATATGCCTTGCTGACTGGAAAGCAGAGAAACTGTCTTTGGATTTTGAACATAGGAATTAAACCACGTGTAAAATTGATGTCTGACAAGCTGAGCCTAAGAGAGGGGAAGGAGTTGAGTGTCCATTTGAATTTAACTGGATTCAAAAACAGTAGAGCAAGGGGAGTGACTCATACTGAAAGTGAGTATTCATCAAGGAATGTATCCTGCAGGGGTATTTTTCCTACAAAATGACTCAGTGCTGTGTGCATGATCATGCTGGTGCTTGACCATGAAGTGAAAGTCTCATCTTTAAAATGTGTTGTAATTTCATTAATCTGGGCTGTTTAAAGTAAACAACAGAGAAGTTTTGAAGTGTTGTGTCCTGTGTTTGTTTTTTTGGGGGAGGGTGTTGGGGGGGAAAGGTAGATTTTTACTCTTTGATATGTTTTGTTTTTTTCCTTGCACCTATGAATTGTTCATTTCTTTATTCAGCTATTTTTACAACTTACACTTGGTTTTGCCTTCTTGGTTTTAATTTTTTTAAACTCAAGAAATGGCAGAATTAAAAAACAAATAAAGGGGGCGGCTACGTGGCATAGTGGATAAAGCACCGGCCCTGGATTCAGGAGTACCTGAGTTCAAATCCAGCCTCAGACACTTGACACTTACTAGCTGTGTGACCCTGGGCAAGTCACTTAACCCCCATTGCCCCGCAAAAGATCCCCCAAACCCCAAAAGAAACCAAATAAAGATTTGCTATCTCCAGAAATGAGATAATGGAATAGTATGGATAATACTTGCCTAATGTAATTCAATAGCATCATATACTTCCTCCCTAAAACATTTTTTCCAGACCTGCTGGATAAACATTTTCTTCATATCAATGTGCTACATTGATGACCATAGCTGAAGGCCAACAAGTAGAAAAACAAAAGGCTGGGCTGTTCATTATCCATGGAATGATGGAAAGTGACCAGAATTAAGGTCTAATAAAATGATGTCCATAGTTTAGAGGCTGGCTGGTTTTTATTTTGGGCCACGAGACTACCATTAAGAAAGGAAGCTTGAGAGACAGAGAGAAGAGGGAGATTGCTATTAGCATTATGGTGGATTAGGCTGCAAAATGGATAGAGCCCCAAACCTGGAGTCAGGAAGACCAGTTCAAATACAGCTTCAGGCATATACTAGCTATGTGACTGGCCAAATCACTTAACCCTTTTTTGCCTTAGTTTCTGCATCTGTAAATGAGCTGGAAAAGGAAATGACAAACCACTCCAGTGGCCAAGAAAATTCCAAATGGGGTCACAAAGAGTTGGGACACAACTAAATGACTGAACAACAGATTACCACTATTGGAAATTTTTATATGGCTTGGAGGTAGCCACATAAGCCGCCCAGGTTTTATTTTAGCACAAGGAACTATATTAAAGAGTTTGGGACCTATGCTTATTCTTGGCTCTAGGGTTTTCACCTTGCCTGAAGAATGTATATTTGGAAGACTATCTCATCAAATACTGACCATACTTACTTTCTTGCAAATACTGAAAAACATGTTACTTGCTAAACAGTGTGAATCTACAGTTTTCACCTGCTTTTGTATTTGCCTTTAACCAAATCAGGTTGAGTCAGACTTATTAGCTTACATTTTAAGAAACTGATCATAGATTAATTCTAAAGCATGCAAAAATGTGATGTCTCTGCTGAAAAAGATTACACCAAGGGTTCCCCTTTCTACTCCCATCCTTCCAAATGGTAAGGGAAGGCTAATTTCCATGAAGACTTTAAATTTAACAGCATTACATTCTGGTTACCTCCCTTGGCTTTACCTTTGGCTACTGCCTCCTACTTATACTCCCGTATAAGTGGCTCAGAAGCCAATAGTCCAACCCCTCATTTAAAAAAATTATTTTAAGTTCGATCAGTAACATTTAGTAAATGCCAACTATGTTCCAGGCACTGAACAGGTGCTGGGGATACAAAAAATGGCAAGACAGTCTTCAAGGAGTTTACATTCTAAAGGGGCAGACAACAAGCAAACATAAAAAAAGCAAGCTATATACAGGAGGAATAAGACATAACAGAGAAGCACTGAAATTAAGAAGGGTTGGGGAAGGCTTCCTGTAGAAGATGGGGATTTTATTTGGGACTTAAAGGAAGCCAAGGAGGTCAGTAATTGGAGCAGAGGAGGGAGAGCATTTCAGGAATAGGGGAGAACCAGAGGAAATGCCCAGAGGTGAGAGAGGCCAGTGTCACTGAGTTGAGGAGTACTGAATTCTCTCCCTCTCCCAGTCCTTGAGAAGGCAAGAAAAACAAAACCCATTACAATATGCATAATCATGCAAAACAAATTCCCACATTAATCATGGCCAAAAAAAAAATAAGAAAATACATTTCAATTTGTGCTTGAGTTCGTCCACTCCCAGTCTGGAGGCTGACCGAATCAGGAGCCCTTTGGAATAGTGGTTGAATATTGCCCAACCTCTTTATTGTACAGATGAGGAAATGGGTCCTTGCAATTGTCAGACATGGTGTTCTCACTCCCTATCCTTGCCAGGGTTGGTTTTTTTTCACTGTACCACAATATCCTTTTTTTTAATCATAAAAGTATTTTTGTTATTTTCCAGTTACATGTAAACATAGTTTTCAACATTTGTTTTCATAAGGTTTTTAGTTCCAACTTTTTCTCCCTCTCTTCCCTCCCCAAGTCAAAAAGCAATCTGATATAGGCTATATATGTACAATCACATTTATGTGTTAGTCATGTTGTGAAAGAAGAATCAGAACAAAAGGGAAAAACCTCAAAAAACAAAAAAGCAAAAAGTAGAAACAGTATGGTTCATTCTGCATTCAGAATCCAGTTCTTTTTTTCTGGCTATAGAGAACACTTTCCATCATAAGTTCTTTGGAATTGTCTTGGATCATTGTATTGCTAAGAAGAGCTAAGTCATATCAGTTGATCATCACACAATGTTGCTGTTACTGTGTACAATGTTCTCCTGATTCTGCTCACTTCACTCAGCATCAGTTCATGTAAGTCCTTCCAGGTTTCTCTGAAATCCTCCTGCTCATTGTTTCTTACAGCACAATAGTATTCCATTACATTCATATACCACAACTTGTTTAGGCATTCCTCAATTGATGGGCATTTCCATTTCCAATTCTTTGCCACCACAAAGAGCGCTGCCATAAATATTTTTGTACATGTGGGTCTTTTTTTTTTTTAATGATCTCTTTGGATACAGACCTAGTAGTGGTATTACTGAGTCAAAGGGTATGCACAGTCCCATAGCCCTTTGGGCATAGTTCCAAATTGCTCTCCAGAATGGTTGGATCAGTTCACAACTCCACCAATACTTTAGTGTTCCAATTTTTCCACAGCTTCTCCAACATTTATTTTCCTTTTTTGTCATATTAGCCAATCTGATAGGTGAGTGTACCACGACATCCTTAATGAAGAAAGGATTCTCTTAATCTTCAGCTTCCAGAAAAAGGAAGGTGGCTTTCCAGGGTGGACCTGGAGCAGTCTATATGCTATATAGGGGGATGGACAGGGATCCTGAACCTTTTTGTTGTTCAGTAATATCTGACTTCCTGGCACCATCTGGGGTTTTCTTGGCAGAGATACTGGAGTGGTTTGCCATTTCCTTCTCCAGCTCATTTTACTGATGAGGAAACTGAGGCAAACGGGGTTAAGTGATTTGCCCAGGGTCCCATAGCTAGTGTCTGAGGCCAGATCTTAACTCTGGGAGATGAGCCTTCTGACTTCAAGCCCGGCGCTCTATCTACTGAGCCACCTAGTTAGACCTTTAAAGCAGATTAATTGCCACTTCCCCAAGGCTCCCCAAGTTAGAAGGTGCTCCGCCGCCTCGACTGACGGGAATGCCCTGATGAGGTTTGTCCTGCCAATTAGCCTCTCATTAGCCGCCCTTGGAGACATGGTTGCCTTTAGATGCTCATACCCTAGCGGCCCCAGGAAGCTGCCGGCGGGAGTGCAGACAAGTTACCGCCCCGGCCCCGCCCCGCCCCGCCCCTCCAGCCCAGGCCCCGCCCCTCCAAGCTCCGCCCCTCCCCTCACCCCACTCCTCTGACTGCAGCCTCTGCTGTTCCGGATTCGCCGCGATCCCGGGCCATGGAGCGGAGACCTCGTGCGTTGAGGGTGCTGGTGGACATGGACGGTGTGTTGGCCGACTTTGAGGGCGGCCTCCTGAGAGGCTTTCGCCTCCGCTTCCCCCAGGACCCCTACGTGGCCCTGGAGGAGCGGAGAGGCTTCTCGGCCCGGGACCAGTACGGGGCCCTGCGGCCCGACCTCGCGGTAAGAGGGGCCGGGCCGGGCCGGCCCCAAGCCTAGGGAAACCCTGCCGGGCTCACACCATCTCCCTCCCTCCCCTAGGCAGGACGGCCCGGGCTGAGCCCCGCGAACGCGTGAGCGACCAGGTCCTTCCTGGGCACTACGAGTCCGCTCTTCCAAACCTGCACCTTCCCCTCCTTTGGCCCCGACCTCAGCGATGTTTAGGAAGCTCTGGGATAGGCCAGTTCTCCCGTGAGCCTTCCTTTAGCAGGATGACCTTCACTGGAGTGAGAGCCACCGTCAGGGTGAGGAGGCTAGCTGGAACATTGTGTCTTTCAGGAGAAAGTGGCAAGTGTGTATGAAGCACCAGGTTTTTTCCTAGAGCTGGAGCCCATCCCTGGAGCCTTGGAAGCTTTGCGGGAAATGAAATGCATGAAGGAGTAAGGAAGTGTGTGGGGAGGTGGAGGGAGGGAGGGAGCAACCAAGGCAGAGGGAGGATTGAGACTGAACCAGTTCTTGGGGCCCCAGTTTCTCAAAAGGATCTGTTTATTTTGCAGCACTGAAGTCTTCATTTGCACAAGCCCACTGCAGAAGTACAATTACTGCACTAGTGAGAAGGTTGGGTTTTGTTGGGTTAGCATGTTTTAGAATTTCAAAGACTCATATAATGGGGGGATGAACCTAGTTTTCCAAACCCTGAATTAAAAAAAACAACCACCCAAACACCTCCCCCTAAGAAAACCAGAAAACACCAAGCATATGGGTACCTTGGGTAGGGAGGAATGGGTAGGAGGATGGGGGTGGAAGAGGATTATGCACTGTCTAGATATGCAAGTACAAAGCTTTTCCAGTCCTGGGACTGGCCAGTTTTCTCTTACAATTTGGCAAAGATACCCCAGCTCACTCAAAGAAAGTGAAAGCTTGAGTGTCAGCACATGGCTGAGCACCCCTTTCCTCTCCATTACAACAGTACCTTTGGGTGGACAAATACCTAGGTCCCGAGTTTGTGGAACGGATGATCCTGACCAGGGACAAGACAGTAGTGTCTGGGGACCTGCTCATTGATGACAAGGATACTATTCAAGGTTGGGACTTGTTCCTTAGAATTTTTTAAGGTGCAGGTTTGCCTCGGCACCACAGAGGGAACTTTTTGTGGACTCTTGTTAAAATACTGTGTGATTGGGGCAGCTAGGTGGCACAGTGGATAGAGCACCAGCCCTGGAGTCAGGAGGACCTGAGTTCAAATCTGGCCTCAGACACTTAACACTTACTAGCTGTGTGACCCTGGGCAAGTCACTTAACCCCAATTGCCTCACTAAAAAAAAAAAAAAATACTGTGTGACTCCAGTTGCTTTCTTGTGCCCTGCCCCAGGCCAAGAGGAGAACCCAAGCTGGGAGCACATCTTGTTTACTTGTTGCCACAACCAACACCTGGACCCATCCCCCTCCAAAAGAAGGCTTCATTCCTGGAGCGACAACTGGAGAGCCATCTTAGATAGTAAGCGGAAAGTACCACCAGGAGAGGACTGAAAGGGCATCTGCCGTAGGAACAAACAAGAGCTCTGTAAGCCGCATCAGCCCATTTTGGGAAGTGACTTGGAACAGGAGTGAGCAGTCGAGAGGAGGGAAGCTGAAACAGGCCAGGAAACAAACTTGTAGTCCAGGGGTAACCTCCCCGGCACAGAGCCAACCATTGAGTACCTCCAGGAATAACTGCCAGTATCACAGTAATAGCATGAGACTATGGTCACAAACTGTCAATAAAAATGTTGACTGAGGCCTGCTGTGTCTGTTTGGAATAGTGAAGGGGGCAGAAGGCCTGAGTTATCTTCCCAGACATTAACCCACTCATTCTCTTGTGCTGGTTTCACTCCATGGTCCTTCAGGCCCCCTCCCCCCCCACCTTCACCAGTCTTCTCTTGGGCTCCTGAAAGGCCACTGCAGATGAAGCTACAGATGGGAGAGAAAAATCTCTTTGCCTTCACTGCAGAGGTGGGAGAATACGGGTATGGAATACTGCACATACTGTTAGATGCAGCTGAGATGTTAGTTGGTTTTGCCAGCTTTTCTTATCTCTCTAGACCTTTGTTATAGGGAAGGGCTGGATGGTTCCCTGAGTATAGGGGAATTGGGAAGGATGCATTCAGAAATCAATGTGATGTAAAAACCCAGACTGCAGCTAGGTGGTGTGGTGGATAGAGCACCAGACCTGGAGTCGGGAAGACTCCTCTTCCTGAGTTCATATCTGGCCTCAGACATTCACTAACTAGCTATGTGACCCTGGGCAAGTCAATTCACCCTGGTTGCCTTATTTTCCTCATCTGTACAATGAAGTGGAGAAGGAAATGGCAAACCACTCTGGGATCTCTGCCAAGAAAACCCTAAATGGGGTAAAAAAAAAAGTCAGACATGACTGAAAAAAAAATCAAAAAGCTTCAATAAAAAAAGAAAATTTTATTTAAAGGAGAGGCAGAAATATACAGCCACCTATGGCCTCAACTCTTACCACAAAATAGTACAGTTAACGATTATGCAAATGTAGCAACCCATTCTAGAGAATGGCCCCCTCATGTGCTTAACTGCCTTCTCCCAGGTAAGTCTTCCTAAGGGGCCAGATGATGCATTAAATGTATTTCCTGGCCCTTCAACAAGGATGATTTTATATCAAACTGAGAGGGCAGAACCTAAAGAGGGTGGCTGGAGGATAGAGTGGCATAAACCAACTGGTATGATAACTGATCATCCCTACATGTTGTTGCTCTTGGACACAATCTCATTTGAGCTTCACATTGACAGTCATTTTATATCCATTTTGCAGATGGGAAAATCAAGGCTCATGGATGTTAAATGCCTTGTTTAACAGAGATCACATGGCTGGTAATCAGGCAGGGCCTGAACTAGAGTTCAGGTCCTAACTGTTCCTCTTTCTTCTACACTCACTCCTATTTAACTAGAGTAACAAAACTTTTTGATATTTGGTGTATGGCATTCATCTCAGGGCTCTGTAGTTTTACCTTGCAGATTTTGAGGGAACCTATATATTACTAGCCAAATCCCCCTACCAGAGAGGTATAAAACCCTTGGCCACTATCTGCTGCCAGACAGTGGCACTGTCCCTATCGATAGTACCACATCTTGTCTGTCCTCAGATTACTCTTTCAAGGCTTCCCCATCTTACCCCCCAAACTGCTTTACTGTTTGATGGGACATTTTTCTCCTGAAGAACCTTATGATCTTTCAGTCCCTGTAGCCCAGCTTAAATTGGTCTTTTCCCAGATTCAGCTTCCCTTACTTACATGGCCCTTCTAACAAGCTTCTCCACCAACTGTGCAGGGCCTGGTGAGGATGGACACCACCTCGCTGGCACAGTATCAGTCAGTCTCTGGGGAGTGGGATGCCTACGGCGGTGTGTGCACTCAGATTCTGGGCTTCTTCTACCTGGCTAGGGGAGCAGTAGTCTTCCAGGAAGATGGTGGCCAGATTGCTAAGTCTCTTATTTGCAGAGAGGGAGAAGCGTAGCATGCATTCCACCACAGGCAGGGCTGTGAGTTCCTGGATGGACTGGGCTGTGCTCAAGTACATGAGTGTTGTGACTGCTGACATGACGGTCTCCTCATTGGAGCTGGACAGGCAGTTGATGATGGGTTTAATGCCTCCCATCTGCAGAATATACTCTTTGTTGACTTTATCCAGGCACAGGTTGCAGAGGCCACCTACAGGACAAAAGAAGTCAAGCACCTTGTTGGTTTCTGGACCATAATCCTAGGGAGAGGGGGAGAGAAGATGGGGAGGAGGCCACATTTCTGCAATTCTAAAACTTGTTCCTAGGATCACATCATAGAACTTGAGAGCTGGAAGATGTTTCTGTGGCATTCTAGTGCAGTAGAGAGTTTGTTTTCAGGCATGGCTTACTTTTTGTGACTCCATTTGGGGGTTTCTTGGCAGAGATACTGGAGTGGTTTGCCATTTCCTCCTCCAGCTCATTTGACAGATGAGGAAACTGAGGCAAACAGGGTGAAGTGATTTGCCCAGAGTCACACAGCTAGTAAGTGTCTGAAGCCAGGTTTGAATTCAGGAAGACTCATGTTCCTGACTTCAGGCAGGATGTTCTATCCACTGCGCTGCCTAGCTGCCCATTCTAGTCCAACCCCTATCCCAAAAGAAATCCCTATCACAGCACACCTGATAAGGGGTGACAAGCTAATCCTAGGGGTGATGGGGATTCTTATTTTGGATTTTGCTTTTGGAAAATTCAATTTCTGCTTTTTGGATAGATGACTGGGGCCCATGGATAAAGGTGGAGAGACCAAACCTAAAAGCAGTTCCTTCTAATACCAAACCTAAGGATTAGACCCAATAGGAGAGAATCCTGTGAGAAGCCAAGCAAGTCAGGAAAGACTAACTTTCATCACTTTCATCAGGCTTTACCTCTCCTGGGATTTCTGGCTCTGTCTTTGCTCTAGAGCACGTTCAGTTCATAACCATCCTCTTCCCTAGTAAGTGATGTGTAAATATTCATATTTATCAAAAATATGAGAAAAGGGGGGGGCAGCTAGGTGGTGAAGTGGATAGAGCACCAACCCTGGATACAGGAAGACCTGAGTTCAAATCCGGCCTCAGACACTTGACACTTACTAGCTGTGTGACCCTGGGCAAGTCACTTAGCCCCCATTGCCCTGCAAAAAGAGAGAGAGAGAGAGAAAACAATGCCTTTCCTTCAGTCCCCTTGAAACAAGTTTACCAAATGGAACTTTTACTGGGAATTCATAGGAAAAAGAGAAGCACAACGATGTCCATGTTCTCCTAGTCCTGATCCCAGCCTAGAGTTTAGTCCCAGGCATGGCTGGCACCTGAATCCTTGTCCTCCTCTCAACCCTGTCTGTTTAGTTACATCTGGCCTCAAAAGCAATTGAGCATGACCTCATGCTGCTTCACCCACCAGCTGACTTGCCTCTGTCTCCAACCCAACTTCTCTTGGAGTCCACACTAAGTTCCTGTTTTCTGTCTCATGTGTGGAGCAAAGATGATAAACCTCTCATCTCTTTTCATTCCAAATTATTCTAGTTGTCACTGCCAGAAAACTCTTCTTAAAACAGCTGTGATCATGTGTGACAGGACTAATATCTGTTGGTTGTCCTCCACACCCCAGTTAGGACCATTCCTCCTCCTTCCTTCCTGGCACACAGATTAGTTTTTACCAAAAGGAGACAAAGCTGCCACCCTGGACCTGTTTGGCCTCCAGTTGGCTGATAGTTTCCTCTTTTTTGGATGGCTGACACTTAGGGCTCAGTAGGCCCATGAATGGAGGTGGAGAGACCAAAGTTTCATCTAAGGCCACTGAGTGTCACATATCCCAGCTCTCTTAGGGCAAAGTAAACTGCCTGTTATTAGTTGTTCAGTGGTTTATGAGCACCTCATTTCATCCCAACAGGGATCCTAAACTATGAATGTGCTGAACCTGAGTCACTTCCAACATCATGTAATTCACCTTCTCATTCCCCAGCTACTCGAAAGCCTCCAATGGCTTCCTTCCCCACTGCCAAATGCATAAAGTGAAAGCTTCTGAACTTGGCTCTGTGAAGTCCTCCACCATTTGGCCCCTGACAACCTCATCTCTGACTACTTCCCTCCACATAGCACACGTTTTACATACCAAACAACACTCCCTGCTATTCTCAAAGTCTGCCTAAACATCTCTACTTCTGGCCTTCTCATCAGTGTCAGAATTGCAGGACTGGATTGGAAGAAAGAACTAGAAGGAAATAATAGAATCCAGGGACCTGGATAGAATTCTGGCTCTATTACTCATGTGCTGAGGACCCTCTGCCAACCCTTTTCAGCTTTACAGAGCCTCAGTTTCCTCAATCTTATTCTTTTGAACATAGCACCTCTTCCTCCCTCAAACATTTAAGAGAGGATAACAAACAGGCAACAAATTGACCAACTCCCCCCCTTAATAAATAGCTAGCATTGACGTAGGGCTTTACAATTTGCAAAATGTTTTACATATGTTATCTCATCTGATCCCAGTAACAACCCTAGGAAGCAGGAGCTAGTTATCCTCTTTTTAGAAATAAAGAAACTGAGGCAGGCAGAGGTTAAGGGGCTTGCTCAGGGTCACACGGCTAGTACTTTCTGATCCAGTGACACTGGCTTCCTTGCTATTCCTCAAACAAGACACTCCATCTCCTCATTGTGGGTATTTTCACTGGCTGCCCCTCATGCCTGGAATGCTCTCCCTCCACATCTCATCTCAGCTAAAATCCCACGTTCTACCACCTTTCTCAATTCCTCTTAAATCTAGTGCTTTGCCTCAGTGATTACTTCCTACTTAAACCCAAACAACTCTGGCTCTTGTTTACTGGCCAACAAGAGGCCCCAGCCCAGGCTTCTTGATGGCTCAGAGTGGGTCTAAAGAGCAATTGTTTCTATTTTGGCCAGAAACCCTAAGGGTTTTCCCCAACACCCCCCATTTATTTATTTTCTTTGCCACAAGGTAAAAGAGGCCTTTATTTGCTTCATTTCTTACCTAGACTTAATCACTGAGTGGGTATTGCCTCTGGCAAACAGCCCAGTGAGAGGCCTTAGCTTAAAAGGCCTGCATCCTTGGCCATCTCCAGTTGTCCTGATTTATATCTTGTCCCTGGACCCAGATGGCTCTGGAGGAGAGAGTGTGAGGCTGGTGACTGCACAGCCCTGTTTCACTTAAATCCAGAAGGAAGGACAAACAACAACTTTCTATTTAACCTATATAGAACTTGTTTGTACACAGTACAAACAAGATAGCTAGGTGGTGCAGTGGATAGAGCACAAGGCCTGGAGTAAGACCTGAGCTAAAATCCAGGCTCAGACACTTACTAACTATGTGACCCTGGGTAAGTCACTTCAACTTGCTTACCTCAGTTTCCACATCTGTAAAAAATGAGCTGGAGAAGGAAATGGCAAATCACCCCAGTATCTTTGCTCAAGAAAACAACAATAAACATAGTTGTTTGTGTGTTGTCTTCCTCATTAGTCTGAGTTCTTTGAAGGGGTCTATCTTTTGCTTCTCTTTGTATCCCTGGTTTGGTAAAATAGAAATTGTTTCTGTTCTGGCTAAAAACTCTGAGGGTTTGCCCCTCCCGGATTGATTCTTTTGTGAAGACAAATCAGGCCATCTTTTTTTTGGGCAGGGCAATGAAGATTAAATGACCTGCCCAGGGTGTCACACAGCTAGTAAGTGTCAAGTGTCTGAGGCTGGATTTGAACTCAAGTCCTCCTGAATCCAGGGCCAGTGCTCTATCCACTGTGCCACCTAGCTGTCGTTCCCCACCCCCCCCATCTTTTGACTCAATTCTTACCTAGCCTTGAATTACTGAATGGGTGTTCCCTTAGACAAACTGAGACCTGGGAAAGACCTTAACTTAAAAAGGCCAAGGTCTCCCATTGTATCCAGGGCTATGGACATTTGTCCTGATCTATATCTTGCCATTGGACTCCAATGGTTCTGGAGGAGAGAGTGAATCTGATGACTGCACAGTTCTGCCTGACAAATCTAATTCACCTGCAAGTCAAGACATCAGCCTTGTGATGTCATTGGTCCTCTTTGAGAACAAAGGAAGAACGACAACAATGCCTGCTTCATAGCACAACGCTGGCCACATAGTAGGCCCTCAATAAATGTTTGCTGACTGACAAGTATCCAAGGCTGAATTTGAACTCAAGTCTTCCTGATTCCAAGTGTTCCAGTGCTCTACCCACTTGCCTCTTAATGCCACAGACTTTTTTTCTTCTGTTTTCCTCTGGAGCTGTTATCCCCAAACTGCCAAAATTCCTTTAGGTGTTGCATTCACTTCCTGCTATCCTCAAAGTGGCTTCTGTTTCTTCCTTATTAAATGTCTGGCACTCAGCTCTTTTACTTAATCATTTCTTCTCACCTCTATTGCTCCATTTCTCAGCACTTACTGTCCTCTCTCTCCCTTCTCTCCCCCTCCTCCCACCTAGCCTTATTTCTCATCCTAAAGACCATAACTCTACCGCCTTAGCTGGAGGAAGACTTCTCTGGGGGCCTCAGGCACTGCCTAGGGAAGGATTCACTCTGGCCTGGCCTCCTGCAGTCTTCAGGACCACATTCTAAATTGGAACCTCACTACCACTGGAGTCTAAAGGCAACAAAGCATCATGTAGCTATGTGGGTCTCTTGGTTAACAGCTGTGGTCACTAAAACAGTGTTTCTCATCCTGAAATTGTGAGCCTTGCTGGCCCACAACACTGCTATTAGCAGATGTAACTACAGCACTGTGTGCTGTAGAAGCACATGAAAAATGAAATTATTAACAAATAAATACTTCTCCAGTGTAAAGTTCTTTTTAGAAGAACCTAAAGGAAATTTTATCAATACTGAATCAAACCTCTTAGGAAATGCTGTCCACTAAAATTCTTTCTCGTAGGCCTTATCTTTGCTCTTAGGAAAGTATGTGGTGGTAACCAGTTTTAGAATAAGAAATACCTAGATTGGGGCAGCTAGGTAGTGCAGTGGATAGAGCACTGGCCCTGGAGTCAGGAGGACCTGAGTTCAAATCCGGCCTCAAACATTTGACACTTACTAGCTGTGTGACCCTGGGCAAGTCACTTAACCCTGACTGCCTCACCAAAAAAAAAGAAAAAGAAATACCTAGATCTCGTTAAGCTCATTGCCTTCTCCTGTTTAAGGATCCACCTAATGGCAGAACCCTCTTTCAATATTTCCTGAAGGGATTAGAGTATTAGGAGGTCCCTTGGATTATTGCAGTTCCTTTGCAAGCAGCTGTGAGAGAACCCTTGAGGGGAGTGGTCAGAGATGGGTCAGGTGAGTTAGGAGAATGATCCTGTACTGTTAGATGAGATAAAAAGTTAACTTTGAGCTGTGGAACTGTGTGGTGAAGTTTTCCTTGTTCAAGATTCCTGTGAATGTTACTTCAGAATGTGTTACTGTTGTGGGAATACAGTGGGACCCCAAGAAACCTAAAGATCCCAACCCCCAAGGCCAAGGGAAAAACAGCTCTCTCTCCCACCTCAGGTATGAGCCCAGTGTGCTGATTAGTCATATCAAGGTCTGCAAGATGATATGAAGGATATGGATGGATGTTGCGTATGCTACTGATCCCCTCACAGTTGTCTTGCCCTTCCCTCCCCTTTCTTTGTTTGGTAAAGATACAAAAGGCCAGGATTTCTCTTACTCCAGTGGGACAGTCACCATGGCGATCTTTACCCTGGCTGTATATCTCTCTCCTTTTTTTTTTGCAGGGCAATGGGGGTTATGTGACTTGCCCAGGGTCACACAGCTAGTAAGTGTCAAGTGTCTGAGGCCGGATTTGAACTCAGGTACTCCTGAATCCAGGGCCAGTGCTTTATCCACTGTGCCACCTAGCTGCCCCTATCTCTCTCCTGATAAATCTCTTTTTATTTTACAAGATTCCTGATGAGCCTCCAATTCTTTGGGTGAGCTGGCCCCTCAATCCAGGTAGCAAACCCTCCCAAACATTATGTCAGAGATGTGACTGAGGGCATGTGGGGACTGTGCCATTCTGCACATCTCTCTTCAGCAGATTAATGCTTGAATTTAGATTAATGTTCAATGAATAAAAACTGTTTCTGGCAGACTTGTGCCTGTAACACAAAGCAGATTGTTATGAGGAGAGTACCTTCATTAATCACAGCCACCATCTTCTGAAACCAGAGCTCAAGACAGCCCAACAAGATTATAAATTCAGAGGCAGTTTTCCTATTCCTTTGTATCTTCTTTAGCATGGGCTGTGGATTATTAATCAATACTTAATATTATTGGTGGAATCCAAAGAGTAGCAAAATGAAATGCAATCATTCCAAATGGGAAGATCAACAATAGAAAAGGCCAAGAAAGGGACAATTTAGCAAAAAGTTTTAGAAAATTGAGGACCGAATTTGCATAATTAAAAAAAACCACACCATCAGATGCACTTACGCTAATCTTTTGCTGTTGAAAAGCATCTGTAGCTACTCACTGCAATTTTTTGTTCAGTCATTGAGTCCTAGTGAACAGTTGAAAGGAAGAACTCCAAGCCTTCTTAAACACAAAATGAATGAGGAAGACGAGGTGACCTCTAAGGGTTTAGGGGTTTAGAGCTGGCAGGAACCTTGGAGAGCTCCCTGAGAAGGCAAGATTCTATTCTCTGGTTCTAAGCTATAGGACAGTCCTTAAAAGACAAACAAAAACCCAAAACCTTCTGAGGAATAACGAGAAAAGCAGATCTAATCTTAAAACTGGAACACAGGGGTCATAAATGAAGGAGGGATAATAATAGCTCACAACGATGTAGAGCTTGGTTCACAAAGCATTTTTGTCAAAGGAGCAACATCCATCCCCACAATAGATCAGGCTGTTTTTCCTTAAAAGGTATTGAAACTGTCCTTGAGACTGAATTGATATAGGGGGTTGGATCACTGAACTCCCTTTCTGGTGGGATGAACGCAAAAGCTAGCCTACAAAGAATCAGGAGCTCCTCTCTTAGGCTTTCACACATGACAGATCACAGCCAACATGGAGGTCAGGGAGTGACACCCCACTGAACCAGTGCTGAATATCTGAACTTATTAAAAACAATCAATCAGACGGTCTTCCAATGACCTGTTTTGTTTGAACCCTGAACCACAAGACTGGCCTGAGTCTGGCCTGGCTTAAAAAAATTTTCCTCATGAGGTAATTCAAACACTATTATCTCTACTTTACAAATTAAAAAATGGAAGCTTAGAAGGGCAGGTGCGTCACAGTGAGGAGAGTGCTTGACCTGGAAGTCCAAGAAGACCTGAATTCAAACTGTGCCTCAGAGATGTAGTAGCTATGCAATCCTGGACAAATTATTTAACCTGACTTGGTTTCTTCAAATGTAAAATGGGAATAGTATTTACCACAATCAATCAAGAAACATTTATTAAGGGGGCAGCTAGGTGGCACAGTAGATAAAGCACTGGCCCTGGATTCAGGAGGACCTGAGTTCAAAACCGTCCTCAGACACTTGACACCTACTAGCTGTGTGACCCTGGGCAAGTCATTGCCCTGGAAAACAAAAAAAAAAAAAAAAAAAAAAGGAAGAGGCATGCTTCACCCTCAGCCTCCTGAAAACATGACTGCATTGATCAGAGTTCTGAGGTCTTTCAGGATTGTTGCGGTAGTATAGGGCTGAACTGGTTAATTAAAGGGGGGAATCTGGGAAGGGAAGAAAGGAAGCCAGAAAAGGAGTGATAATGTGGAAGGACTGGAGCTTACTATGATAGGATCGGGATCAGGCCAGGGCTAAGTGAAGTGGGACAAGACCTTTATAGATATTTTTCTGCCATTGTAATTTCCAATGCCTTACTCCCTTTGCCCTACCCCAGCCCTCAGGCCCTGCCACCATCTAGTGCTGCTGGGTGTCTCAGGAGAGGAGGAGCTGCCTTGCCCCTGAGACATGAACAGGGCCCTAAAAGAAGCTAGGAGCAGTTCCGGGGCTAAGCCCCCTTCTCTTTCTGTTCCTTTTGTCTCTCAGGCCTGCCAGAAACATTTATTAAGAGCCTACTACAGCCAGGACACTATGCTAAGCACCAGGGAAACAAAAGAAAGGCAAAAGACCGTCCTTACCCTGGAGGAACTAAAGTCTAATGGGGGAATGTACAATTGAAAACTGATTTTGATTCTGTTTTTAAGACTTAATTATGCTCTCCCATACCCCTCTAAGTCCTTACCTTTGTATAACACCACCCTTCACTATAACCTGGAGAAACATGCCTAAAGGGCAAGCTTTCATCTTGTGGAATCTCTACCCTTGTAGTGTCCACCTTAGTAACCTCACCCACTATCTGCTGGTCCAGAATTGAGTTTCTTGGGTAACCTCCCCTAAGCACCCACAACCCAAAGCAGTGGATTCAAAGCAGTGGCAGCCCAAGGCCAACTACACTCTCGACTGCAGACTAATCCGATCACCTGAGGATTACTCCCATCTCCTAACAAGGAAGCAATGGGGAGGAGCTGAGGTGACTATTAGCCTACCTCCTTATTAAAATATCCACCAATTGGGATTGTGATGATGTAATGTCGGGCCAATCAAAAGAAGACACACTTCAGGCCCTTGAGATTTTGCTCTGTCATCTTGCTAATTGTTGTAAAAGACGGTCTGCCCTCACTCAGGGTCTTTGGTCATTGAGACAGGTCACAGATCCAATTTATTTGGTTCCTGCTGGTCTAACTAGCAAACTGACCATGCTCAGAACCCTGTTTCTTGGTTTACCTTAATTTTTATAGTGATAGGAGAAAACGTGCAAACAACTGGGTACAAATGAGCGATGTACAGGATACAGAGGAGATAATCAACAGAGAGAAGGCAGCAGAATAAAGAGGGATTGGGAAAGGCTTCCTGTAGAAGGAAGATGGGGAAGCCAGGGGGCCAAGATGAGGAGGGAGCACTCCAGGGATGGGACACAGCTAATGAAAAAGACCAGAGCTGAGACATGAAGTGTCTTGCTTGAGGAACAGCCAGGAAGCCAGTATCACAGATTAAAGAGTTTGTTGGGGGAGGGGGAGGCTAAATTATGAAGGGATTTTGTATTTGATTCTGGAGGTGATAGGGAGCCATTGATGTTTATTGAGTGGGGGAGTGACATGGTAGAACCAGTTTGGGGAAAATCACTTTGGTGGCTGTGTGGAGGATGGATTGGAGTGGGAAGAGACTTGTGGCAGACAGACCCATGAGCAGGCTATTGCAATAATCCAGCTGTGAGGAAATAAAAGGCAGTATCAGTGGTGGCAGCATGAGAACAGAAAAGGGGGCAGATTCTCCCAGGGTTGTTGTAAGGATCAAACAAGAGAATATTTGCAAAGCACCTTCCAGATGTTAAAGTGCTATATAAATGTTAGCTATTGTTGTTGTTAAACCAGGTTACTAGTGACAGAGGCAGGATTTCAACTCAGGTGCCTTGATTCCAAAATCTAGCCACTTCCTGCATACAAAGATTGAATGAATGAATGAACGAACAATGAACGAGCATTTCTTAAGTATGTACTATGTATAAGGGGGTATCTAGGTGGTGCAGTGGATAGAGCATTGGCCCTAAAGTTGTGAGGACCTGAGTTCAAGTCTCACCTCAAGACACTAGCTGTGTGACCTTGGGCAAATCACTTAACTCCAACTGCCTTAAACATCTGGGGCCAACTCCAGTCATCCTGATATATATGTTGCCACTGAACCTAGATGGTTCTGGAGGAGAGACTGAGGTTGGTGACCTTACACAGACCTCCCTTACTTAAATCCAATTCAGTGCAAGTCATGACATCACACCAATGTCATGGTCCTCTTTGAGAATGAAGAACAAACGACAACAACTATGTATAAAGGTCTGTGCTAAGTGCTAGTGATACAAACAATAACAAAACAGTCTCTGCTATAGGAGAATTAAGTTACAGACTAGGCCCCAAAACCCAGTGGTCTGGATGGTAAGTAATCCAGTTTGGGTACAGTTTAGAGGAGAAATAAGGCTGACAAATAAACTCATCTTTAGTGTCATTTCAATTAGCAGGATGACCAAATTTATAGGTAAAGGGAAAATCTGATGTATTGTTTTAAGAAATACATTAGAGGGGCAGCTAGGTGGCGCAGTGGATAAAGCACTGACCCTGGATTCAGGAGGACCTGAGTTCAAAGCCAGCCTCAGACACTTGACACTTACTAGCTGTGTGACCCTGGGCAAGTCACTTAACCCTCATTGCCCTGCAAAAAAAAAAAAAAAAAAGAAATACATTAGAACTCTTTGAAGTCAGGGACTATCTTTTGCCTTTCTTTATAGCCCCACTGCTTAGCACAGTTGTTGTGCAGTCAATCGACTCTGGTTTTCTTGGCAAAGACCGTGGAGTGGTCTGCCATTTCCTTCTCCAACTCATTATACAGATGAGGAAAATGAGGCAAATAGGGCTAAGTGACTTACCTAGGATCCCACAGCTGTTAAGTGTGTGAGGCCAGATTTGAACTCAGAAATATGAGTCTTCCTGACTCCAGGTCTGGTGCTCTATCTACTGTGCCACCCAGATGCTTGCTTGGCACAATCATAGGTGCTTAATAAGTGCTAATTGACTGACAAACAGAAATTCAATTCAGACTAATTAAACACCACTGAATTATGATTGGTTCAAACATTGATGTAATTTGAGAACCTCAAAATCCAGAAAACTGTTGCTTCCCCCATTATTTTAATCTGTTGCCCAAGGGCTTGAAACAGATCCTAATGAACAGTATCTTTGAATGATTAGGTGAATAATTAGGCTTACTTATGTTTTGTATCCCAGAAAAAGGCATTTATATAGTAAGTTTTTTGGGAAAAAAATCCCAACAATTTAAGGATTCCCACTATCCCGGGAAATGCAAATGAAAACCAGTCTGAGGAGCCACTTTACATTCATTAAATTGGCAAGAATAGTTATAGGCATCCGATTCAATTCCCAAGGAGTGGTGGAGAAACAGACACATATGACACTGCTGGTGGGGTGATGAATTGGTGCAGGCCTTTGGGAAAGCAAAAAGGAATTATACAATCAGAACCAAGAAACTAGGGGCAACTAGGTGGCGCAGTGGATAGAGCACTGGCCCTGGATTCAAGAGGACCTGAATTCAAATATTTTGTGGCCCCAGTGAAGAGATGGTAGAAGTACAAAATGGAATTTAAATGAAAAATGGGACACCTTCTATTTGTGCCGACGCTAAAATTTAATGGCCATGTGGTTTACCCCTAATGTTCATTTATTTCCCATCAATTTTAATGGGGAGCCAATTATCTGACCCATAACTGGTTGCTGGCACCCTGCTTACTTTCTGTAAGGCTGTAATGACATTTTTAAGATTTTTACATTCAGAGGTCCAAGAGGCCCTTTCTTGTGTTAAAGCTAAGCTATGCTACTCCCTCTAGCCCAGAGACTGCACCTTAATCATGCGCATCATTGAAAGAATGACTGCATTCTCAATGGCCCTATCACAGTTGTCAAGTGTGCCAGCAGCGCCACCTGCGGGTGGTTCCAAGAAAGAAACTATTCCTGGACAGAATGTAGTTTGCAGAAATAACCCTTATCTATTTAATGGGCAACTAACTAGGTGACCTAGTAAATAGAGTGCTGGATCTGGAATCAGGAATACTCATCTTGAGTTCAAATCTGGACTCCAACACTTAAGACAATCACCTTTGTGATGTCTTTGGTCTTCTTTGAGAATGAAGGGTGAACAAGAGCTGTGTGACCATGGGCAAGTCACTTCATCATGTTTGCCTCAGTTTCCTCATCTGTCAAATGAGTTGGAGAAGGAAAGGAGAAACCACTCCAGTATCTTTGCCAAGATACCCCAAATGGGTCACAAAAGATCAGATGTGATTGAACACCTATTTAATACACATACAATTCTCCAAAATGGGATGATTTGGGAAAGTCACAACTCTTTTGGGGAAAGCTTTTTGGGGAAATCTAAGCACATTAAGTAACTTTGCCAGAGATACCTTCCATGGCAGATCAAAATGCTCCTATACTGATTTAACTGGACTGATTATTATACAATCACTTGACTATAGTGGCAGCTATTAAGCCTCTATGTTAGGCCCTATAAAGTCTATACATGGGGCAGCTAGGTGGCACAATGGATAGAGCACTGGCCCTGGAGTCAGGAGGACCTGAGTTCAAATCCAGCCTCAGACACTTAATACTTACTAGCTGTGTGACCCTGGGCAAGTCCACTTAACCCCAATTGCCCTCACTAAAAAAAAACACAAAAAAACAAAATAAAGTCTATACGTTGGTTTGGCAGCTGATCCTATGGCTATATTGTTCTATAACTAGTTAGCAGGGTTGGGTCAATGAGTAATTGTGATGAAATAATGATAATAGCTAGCATTTATATAGTGCTTTAAGGTTTGCAAAGTGCTTTACAAATATTAATCTCATTTTATTCTCACGACAACCCTGGGAGGTAGTAGATTCTATTTGTATCCCCAGAAGAGGAAACTGAGGCCCATAAAGGTGAAGTTACTTGCCCAAGGGTCACATAGCTAGCAAATGTCTGAGGTAGAATTTGAACTCGGGGCTTCCTTTCCATCTATCTGCCCTATGGTTGTTAAAGATATGTCCTAAATGAAAGCTCACCTTCATATAGAACTTTAGGGTTTGCAAAGTGCATGATAATACATCATTTTATTTGATCTTCACAATAATCATATAAGGTAGGTACTCTAGGTATTACCTGGAGACACAAGGCAGACCATCATCACTGATTATAACTTTTCTGTATTATAATCATATTTTATTTGGTTTTTTGTTTTTTTTGCAGGGCAATTGGGGTTAAGTGACTTGCCCAGGGTCACACAGCTAGTAAGTGTCAAGTGTCTGAGGCCAGATTTGAACTCAGGTACTCCTGAATCCAGGGCCGGTGCTCTACACTGTGCCATCTAGCTGCCCCATAATCATATTTTAGACAGTGGGCTGCTCCTCTGAAATTTTTCATCTATACACAAGTGAATCAACTACACAAAACTAGACACTTAAAAGTATTTTATATCTCACTGACTTGAGGCCAACTTAGTGAATTTTTCATCTATAGCAACTTTCAAAGATCATATACAATGACATGTGGAGGGGCTGCAATCTGCAATGGTGAAGGGTGGGTTTTGTTGTTCAGTTATGTCTGACTCTTCATGAACCATTTTCTAGTTTTTCTTGGCAAAGGTAATGTAATCCTTTGCCACTTCCATCTCATTTTTTTTTTGTTTTGTTTTGTTTGTTTTTTTTTGCGGGGCAATGGGGGTTAAGTGACTTGCCCAGGGTCACACAGCTAGTAAGTGTTAAGTGTCTGAGGCTGGATTTGAACTCGGGTACTCCTGAATCCAGGGCCAGCGCTTTAACCACTGCGCCATCTAGCTGCCCCCACTTCCATCTCATTTTACAGAGGAGGAAAGCAAGACAAACAGGATTAAGTAACTTGCCCAAGGTCACAAAGCTAGTAAGTGTCTAAAGACAGATTTGAACTTGGGTCTTTCTGACTACAGGACTAGGGCTCTATCCACTGGGCCACCTAGCTGGACAGTGTACTCAAATTCTTTTAAAAAAAGGTATCAAAGAAGCTACCTCTCATAAGTGAAAGGGTTCTACAAATACAATAAATGACAGGACACAGAGAAATAAGCTATTATTGCAGTGATACAGATTATGGTGCCTCATGACCAGAGGAACCCCTACAGAGGCAGCCAGTGGCACAATAAATAAAAGTGCTGGGCCTGCACTCAGGAAGACCAGAGTTCAAATCCTGCCTCAGTCATTTACTAGCTGTGTGACCCCGAGGAAGCGACTTAACCTCGGTGTCCTCAAAAATAAAATGGGGATAATAATAGCACCCATTCTGTGGAGTTGTTGTGAGAATCAAATGAGGTAATACTTTAAAAGCATTTATCAAGTGCCTGGCACACAGTTGTTGCTTAGTCAAAGCTTATTTCCCTTCATTATTCTCTTCCCTACATTCCATGAAGCAATTTGTAATGCTAAGATGTGTAAAGAAGGGTGGCACAGTAAAGAGACTATTGGACTTGGGAATCAGAGAGACCTGAGTTCGAATTCCACCTCAGATATGTGCTAGCTGTGTGATGCTGGGCAAGTCATTTAACCCTGATGGACTCAAAAAAAAAAAAGAGGAAGGAAAGGGAGGGGAAAAGGA
The DNA here is from genome assembly GCF_019393635.1 of Dromiciops gliroides. Classification (NCBI taxonomy): domain Eukaryota; kingdom Metazoa; phylum Chordata; class Mammalia; order Microbiotheria; family Microbiotheriidae; genus Dromiciops; species Dromiciops gliroides. Next base: position 198,964,870 of record NC_057864.1, read on the forward strand.
ATATATCTCAGTAGGGTCAATGATTTATTTAGCTTCCTTTTAGATATGGCCAATATGCAGACTTTTCCCCTTGATGATGATACATATTTCGTTTTGTTTCGTTTTGTTTTTTTGAGAGGCAATGGGGGTTACGTGACTTGCCCAGGGTCACACAGCTAGTAACTGTTAAGTGTCTGAGGCTGGCTTTGAACTCAGGTCCTCCTGAATCCAGGGCCAGTGCTTTATCCACTGAGCCACCTAGCTGCCCAATGATACATATTTCTAATAGGGTACTGTTTTGTTTTGTTTTTTTTGTTCTCCATTTGGGGTCCGAGAAAGAGTGGGCAGAAGAAAGGGAAAGATCTTTGCTGACTGAAAAAAAAATTTAATTTAAAAAAAATCACTGTTTGATTCAAGCTTGCTAGCACAACCCCAGGTAGTAGTTGGTGACAGCAGCCTCTATGCAGGCTGCCTCACTATTCTGAAGGTTGGAGTCTCTCAATGCAGATGACAGCCCCCCGTGTGACTTAGCAGATGGTATTTGAGAGTTTTCTGTGGATGAAGTCCATTATCTTCCAGCTGCTCAGTGATGAGCCTCTCTCCTCTGTGAATTTATAGGGGGCTGGCACAGCTTCATGGGGGCCTTCTATGCCATAAGGAGCATCAAAGTAAGATTTTAAGTCTCCTTCACTCCACATATACTATCCGTTGCCAAATCTTGCTGTTCACTAACTCTGTAACATGTTATAGTTCAGATTCCTTCTCTCTATTCTCTCAGCTACCACCTAGAGGCAGCTAAGTGATGCCATGGTACACAGAGCACTGGATCTGGAGTCAGGAAGTTGTTGAGTCATTTCAGGTATATCCGACTCTTTGTGATGCCATTTGGTGTTTTCTTGGCAAAGATACTGAAGTGGCTTGCCATTTCCTTCTCCGGCTCATTTGACAGATAAGGAAACTGAGGCAAAAAAGATTAAGTGACTTGCCCAGGGTCACACAGCCACTAAGTATTTAGGCCAGATTTTTTTCCTTTTTTTTTTTTGGTGAGGCAATTGGGGTTTAAGTGACCTGCCTAGGGTCACTACAGCTAGTAAGTGTCAAGTATCTGAGGTCAGATTTGAACTCAGGTCCTCCTGACTCCAGGGCCAGTGCTTTATCCACTGCGCCACCTAGCTGCCCCTTTAGGCCAGATTTTAATTCAGGAAGAGGAATCTTCCTGACTCCAGGCCTGGTGCTCTATCCACTCTGCCACCTAGCTGCCCAGAGTCAGGAATACCTGAGTTCAAATCCAACCATAGACACTTATGAGCTGGGCAAGTCATTCAACCTCTGTCTGCCTCAGTTCCTTCATCTGTAAAAGAGAGGTAATAATAACACCTACCTCCCAGGGTTGTTGTGGGAATCAAATGAAATAATACTTGTAAAATGCTTTGCAAATCTTAAACTTCTATATAAATGCTAGTACTACTACTACTACCACCACCACCACCACCACCATCACTACTACCACTACTACCACTACCAGCAGCAGCAGCAGCAGTTGTCATTGTCACCATCCAGGCCCTCATTATCTTTCACTTCTATTGCTGCAACACTCCCTTAATCGGTCTATCTCTGTTCTCTCCCCACTTCAGTCCATTCTCCACACTGCTGCCAAAGATATTTTCCTTAGGCATAGATCTAACCAAGTCACTCTCCTCCTCAATAAACAGGGGCTCCCCACACGTATCTCATATATAAATTCCTGTTTCATTTTTAAAGCCCTTTACAACCACACCGCAACCCCTCCTTCCAGCCTCAGTGGACGTTACTCCCCCTGTCACACTCTGTGACCCAGCCAAGCTGGCTGTCTTTCTGTTCTCACACATAACATTCCCAACATCTCTCAACTCCAGCCTTCAAGGCATGGAGTGCCCTGCCTCCTCATCTCCACCTCCTGGAATCCTTCCCTTCCTTCCAGAGGCACCTCAAGTATCTCCTTCTATATGAAGATTTCCTCTGATCCCTTGGGCATGAGCGCCCTTCCTCTCAGACTACCTTGGGTTTAACGGCCATTTCTTCTCTTTCTTGTTATAGGTCCAGTTAGAACAGAAGCTCCACATGCGTGGGGACCATTTCATTCATTCCATTTTTATCCCTGGATAGTCATCTCAACTTCTGTCTTACCACTGGACTAAGCACACAGTAGTTGTATAATAGATATATGCTGGTGGGCAGCCTGCTGGGGCACAGGCTAGATGCCCAGGCTCCAGCATATGTTTGCTTTTGCTATTGCAAACTCTATTAGTATGGGGGATAGGTGGGAAGCATTTTTTAAAATGTTATTATGGGGGGCAGCTAGATGGCGCAGTGGATAGAGCACCGGCCCTGGATTCAGGAGTACCTGAGTTCAAATCCGGCCTCAGACACTTAACAGTTACTAGCTGTGTGACCCTGGGCAAGTCGCTTAACCCCAGTTGCCTTACTAAAATTAAAAAAAACCAAAACCAAAACCAAAATGTTATTATGGGCATCTAGGTGGAGCAGTAGATAGAGCACCAGCACAGACACTTGATACTTACTAGCTGTTTGACCTTGGGCAAGTCACTTATTTAACTCTCATTGCCCCACCAAAAAAAAGTTCATTACAAATTCTTATGTTTTTGTGCAAGACATGATATCTCAAGCTCGGGGAAACCCAGTTGAAGCAGGTGTGTGGCTGTGGGCAAGTCATCCTCTCTGAGCTTCAGTAAAGAGGGGGTAATAAGAGGGTTGTTAGGAGAGTCCTTATGTGTTCTGGAAATGTTTTAACATAAACACAAGTTGTTACTAATGAACACTGAGCATCTGAATGGTACTTTAACCTGAATAGTAATTTTATTTTTTCAAAGTGTTTTTCAATCTTTTTTTTTTAGTCTAGACCTGATTTCTCCTTCTTTCTTTTTAATTTTATGAATTGCTTTTGATATATTTCTTCCCCTTGCTCTCCCGGGACAGTCATCTCTTGAAACAAAGAATAAAAAAGGGAAGAAAGTTGTTTGATAAAATTAATCAATATACTATAATTTCATTATTTGGAGAAATTCCCTTGTGTGGAAAATTCCTCCACAGATGTAGGTAAACAACCCATCTATGACTTATAGTCTCTAAGACATTCCTGAGATACTGATCCATTAAGCTACTTGCCCATAGTCACACAGCTAAGACTTGACCGAGGGGTTTTCTGACTTCCAGGGAAGCTCTTTCTTCATTTTGCCACACTGTTCCTTGTTCGATCTTACTATTTTATTCTCACACTATCATTCTAAGTTAAGCAGAGCAGGTCTTATTATGTTCATGTTCTACAGGTGAGGAAACTGAAGTCAACAGATCCTATTGTGCATTGGTTGTATAGAGAGTTAATGCATGGCTCTCATAAGTAGAGGATGTATTTCCAGTAGATGATGCATTCTCATCACTAACAAATGACTCTAGCCCAAAAGCCTGGACAGAGAAGACTCCAAAGCAGGGGAATATGGGGGGGCGGGGGGGAGGGTACAAAATTGCAAGATGAGTTTACTTCTTCCACCACCCAATCCCACAGGCCCTTTACCGATGGCAAATTCCACTAAGGTATCGCTGTCCTCGCTCAGTACATCGAGGAATAAATCCAACACCTGCAGGTCCCGGAGATACTGGTAGTTGTTGGGGTCATAGGCAAAGTTTGCTAGATTGGCCAGGACCTGCTCCTTGGCTTCTGTAATAGAAAAGAAACATTAGGTTGATGAGGGGCACTGTGTCCCCTTGGGACAGAGAGAGGAAGGGCCAGGGACTTTCTCTCTTTGTCCCAGGCTATAAACAACTCCCAACCAGGTTCTTAAGATGCAAAACACCCAAATGTTTTAAAAGAAGAGGCTAAAAATTTCACACCAGCATGGAGGGTGGGGTAGCCTGTGCAGTGACGTGTTATACTCAAGTGTTTCGATGTTTCTATTTCTTTTTTTTTTTTTTTGGTGAGGCAATTGGGGTTAAGTGACTTGCCCAGGGTCACACAGATAGTAAGTGTTAAGTGTCTGAGGCCGGATTTAAACTCAGTTCCTCCTGAATCCAGGGCCGGTGCTCTATCCACTGCGCCACCTAGCTGCCCCCATGTTTCAATTTCTGCCACAGTTGTGGTGTTGTTATCTGACTATCTAGTGTCGGCTGATCCACTATCACCTAGAGGAGGTGATGGGACAAAAGGAATTTCTCTAGATTCAGGGTTGGTAGGGAGAATGAAAGGTTCCTGGGGAAAACAGAAGATTCAAATGGTAAAAGAAGAGTCATGAAATCCATGCTCGACATACTGGACCTCCTTGTAAGGATAATGGAAGATGGGAGAGTATTAAATGGGAAAAGAAGAGCTGTACCATCAGGACTTAAAAGATTTGGAGCTCATACTGAAGGGAGAGGCTGAGGCTGCTTACCCTCCAAAGGAGGTAGGAGATGATCCCACAAAAGACAGCGAGAAAAGTGAGCAGAGCCAGTAACTGGTGATTCCCTCCTCCCAGGGACTGGGACTGGCCATTTGTAGGTGTGCTGTCTTCCTGAAGAATGAAGGCAAGAGGGACCCTATCAAGACTTGTCAGAATGGATGACAACTACCCACTTCTAGGCATTCACGTAGGCACAAGTCACCTCTGCTGAAAGGACGCTAAAGGAACCTCTCTCTGCCAAAGGGCCCGAGCAGCTAATAATTTCTTTTTTTTTTTTTTAGTGAGGCAATTGGGGTTAAGTGACTTGCCCAGGGTCACACAGCTAGTAAGTGTTAAGTGTCTAAGGCAGGATTTGAACTCAGGTATTCCTGACTTCAGGGCCAGTGCTCTATCCACTGCGCCACCTAGCTGCCCCAGCTAATAATTTCTTAACTTGCCTTTGTGAATTCCATCCTTCAAAAGGCAGAGGAACCAATTAGGAAAATTTCTTTTCTGGGTCTGAATCTCACTAATGGAGAGAACCTGGTTGTTGAGATAGAAATGATGGAAATTCTGGAGGGAAGTAACCACTCTTTCCTAAAGTTTGTAACAGAGGAGAGGAAATCTAGGCATTGTCTGACACATACCCTAGATTAGAGGAAAGAAGATTTCAAAGGGTCCTGAGGAAAGAGAGATAGGATGCCCTGGATCAAAATGTTCCAAAGGAAGGAAGCCTAGACGGGGGAGGAAAGATGCTCAAGAATGAAATTCTGAAGACACAAAAGAGAAACAATTCTAATGAGAAGGCAAAACTGGATTTGTCTGAAGAGACTGACGTGGCTATACAGAGAATTCACAACCAACTTAAATTTAAAGAATAAATTTACAGAAGATGGAAGCAATGACGAGTAACAGAGAATTAATGCAAACATATGGCATGTTTCCATAAAAAAATAATGACAGGAGGGGCAGCTAGGTGGTGCAGTGGATAAAGCACTGGCCCTGGATTCAGAGGACCTGAGTTCAAATCTGGCCTCAGACGCTTGACACTTACTAGCTGTGTGACCCTAGGCAGGTCACTTAACCCCAATTGCTTCACACACAAAAAATAATGACAGGAATGCTAAAGCTCAGAATGAGTTGAAGCTATCAATGGCAATGAAATGCAACAAAATAGGTTCCTGAGAGGAAAAGAAGGATCCAAGAAGGGACAGAGCTACTGTTGGCGGGTAGATGGGATGTTGATAACTAACAATAGAGAGAACACAGAGCTACTTAAATATTTTTTTGTTTCTTTTTTTTTCTGCCAAGGAGAATGACATTTATGGTGGAAATTACGAAACAAAATCAACTAATAGGAAGTTGACCCCCAAGATAAGTAAGGAGATAGCAAGAAAGTGCCTCACTATCCTTGATGAAAATTCACCTGGCCCAGATGAACTAACTACATCCTCAGGCTCTGAAAATAGAGCCACTGTAGGTGATCTTGGAAAGATACTGAAAATTGGAAGAGGTGCCATGGGTTTGGAAAGAAGGGCAAATGTCTTCTCTGTTTTCAAGATAGGGAAGACAAAGCATACAAAATATAGACCAGTGAGCTCGATTTCAATTGCTGGGAAAATCCTAGATCTGTTCATTAAATGAGATAGTTGGTGAACATCTAGAAGGGAAATAGTGATTACAAAGAGCTAGCACTGGCTTCATCTAGAACACGTCATGCATTATTGTGCTATAAGAAATGACAAGGAGGATGATTTCAGAAAAACCTGGAAAGATTTACATGAATTGATGTACAGTGAAGTGAGCAAAACCAGGAGAATTTTGTACACAGTAAAAGCAATATTGTTCAATGAAGAACTATGAATGACTTAACAACTCTCAGCAATACAATGATCCAAGACACTAAAAGACCTCAGACACTAAAAGACTAGTGATAAAGAATACTATCCACCTCCAAAGAAAAAGCTGATATTGATGGAACACAGACTGAAGTACACTATTTTTCATTTTGTTTTTTTCTTTTATTTGAGTCTTCTTATACAAAATGACTGCCATGGAAATGTTTTACATAACTGTACATGTATAACCTATATCTGATTGTTTGATGTCTCAGGGAAGGGGGAGGGGAGAGAGGGAAGGAGGAATAGAATTTGGAACTCAAAACTTATATAAAAATGGGCTTTCTTTAGGGGTAACTAGGTAGCACAGTGGAAAGAGCACCGGCCCTGGAGTCAGGAGTACCTGAGTTCAAATCCAGCCTCAGACACTTAACACTTACTAGCTGTGTGACCCTGGGCAAGTCACTTAACCCCAATTGCCTCACTTAAAAAAAAATGGGCTTTTTAGTGTTTTTTTTTTTTTTAAAAGAATAGGTCATGGGCAGCTAGATGGCGCAGTGGATAGAGCACTGGCCCTGGAGTCAGGAGTACCTGAGTTCAAATCCGGCCTCAGACACTTAACACTTACTAGCTGTGTGACCCTGGGCAAGTCACTTAACCCCAATTGCCTCACTTAAAAAAAATGGGCTTTTTAGTGTTTTTTTTTTAAAAAGAATAGGTCATGGGCAGCTAGATGGCACAGTGGATAGAGCACTGGCCCTGGGAGTCAGGAGTACCTGAGTTCAAATCCAGCCTCAGACACTTAACACTTACTAGCTGTGTGACCCTGGGCAAGTCACTTAACCCCAATTGCCTCACTTAAAAAAAAATGGGCTTTTTAGTGTTTTTTTTTTTAAAAAGAATAGGTCATGGGCAGCTAGATGGCACAGTGGATAGAGCACTGGCCCTGGAGTCAGGAGTACCTGAGTTCAAATCTGGCCTCAGACACTTAACACTTACTAGCTGTGTGACCCTGGGCAAGTCACTTAACCCCAATTGCCTCACTAAAAAAACAAACAAACAAACAAAAAAAAGAATAGGTCATGCCCAACTCACCTCATCCCCTTTTTGTCAAGATTACTAAACTGGTAGATGAGGGGGAATGTTGCATCTAGGAATGCTTCACCTAGATTTTTTTTAATCTATCATTTATCTATCATCTCTCTCTCTCTCTGTCTATCATCTATCTTTATTTGCAGGGCAATGAAGGTTAAGTGACTTGCCCAGGGTCACACAGCTAGTAAGTGTCAAGTGTCTGATGCCAGATTTGAACTCAGGGCCTCCTGAATCTAGGGTTGGTGCTTTATCCACTGCACCACCTAGCCGCCCCCCTCACCTAGATTTTAATACAGATTTTGATAAAAAGTATCCCATTCTATATTCATGGAGAAGACGAAAAGACATAGATTAGATAATAATATACTCAGATGATTTCAAAACTGGCTAGATAAGCCAAATCCAAAGACTAGTGTTAATACTTCAGTGAAAACGTGTCAGGATGTCCTGTAGAGTACCCCAGGGTCTGTGCTTGGACTGTGCCAATAACATTTTTACCAACGATTTGGAAAAAATCCTATATATCTTCATCGAATTTGCAAGTGACATTAAGGTGGGAGGATCGCTCATACAATGGATGACAGTCAGGATCCAATAAGAAATCTCGATAAGCTGGAGCATTGGGCTGAATCATTAAGAAGAGGAAATTCAATAAAGATAGATGTAGAATATTGTATCTGGGGACCAAAAAAATCAACTTCAATACAAGGAGGCCCAGTTAGACAGCAGTGTGGAAAAGATATGGGTGTTTTAGTACAAGTGCAGTCTGAGTCAGCAACCAAAAAAAGCTTGATGTAATCTTGGGCTGCATTAATTGGGGCACAGCTCCTGAGAACAGGGAGGGGAGAACAGGGAGGGGATAGTGTCAGCGTACTCGGTCCTTGTCAAACCCTATCTGGTATAATCCAGATGTCTTCCAGTGCACTCAGTTCTGGGTGCTGCTTTTTTCAACAAGCTGGAGAGTGATCAGAGGAGGGGAACCAAGATGCTGAAAGGCCTTGAGTCTGTGACATATGGCCATCTGAAGGAAGACTTGGTAGGGAAGTGGGAAGTGGGGGAGGGTGGAGGCTGGGGAAGTAGAAGGCCAAACACCACCTGAGTATTTGTTTGTTTGTTTCTTTTTTTTTTTGGGGGGGGGCAGACAATTGGGATTAAGTGACTTGCCCAGGGTCACACAGCTAGTAAATGTCAAGTGTCTGAGGTTACATTTGAACTCAGGTCCTCCTGAATCCAGGGCTGGTGCTTTATCCACTGTGCCATCTAGCTGCCCCACCATCTAAGTATTTGAAAGGTATTAAAGAGAAGAGGAATAAGCTTTATTCTGTTTGACCTGAGAGGACAGAACAAGGAGAAAAGGATGGGAAAAAAAGGGACCAATTCAGGCTCAATGTCAGGAAAAACAATGAGAGCCAAAACAAAGTGGCATGGCCTCCCTCAGCAGGTACTAAGTTTTCCCTCCTTGGAGGTCTTCAAATGGAGGCTTCAAGTAGAACACTTGTTAGGCATGTTATTGGTGGGGATTCCTTTGGTGTATGGATTGGACTAGAAAGCTGCTGAGGTCCCTTCTCACTCTCAGGTTCTGTGATTTCCTCTGCTTTCTCCCCTTTTTCTCAGAGCACCCTAGCTGGCCAAGCTTAAGTGAGGTGCTTATCTGAGAAGATAACTCTTTTTTTGGGGGGGGTGGCGAGGCAATGAGGGTTAAGTGACTTGCCCAAGGTCACACAGCTAGTAAGTGTCAAGTGTCAGGCCAAATTTGAACTCAAGTCCTCCTGAATCAAAGGCCTGTGCTTTATCCACTGCACCACCTAGCTTCCCCAAAAAGATAACTCTTGGAATCTTTTAACAATTGAGAAAATGAAATAAGGCAATAGGTGTTGAAGGAAAAAAAAATAATGAGAGAAACTCATTTGTCAGGAGAGTACATTGCTGATGTTTTCTGATTTTTGTTTGGTTGTTTTAATTTAAAGACATAACTTGGGGTGAGGAAAGAAAAAACCCTAGCAAAAGATTAAAAAGGTCAAGGCTCCACTGATGGAGATTTGTTTGTCTCTTTCTGATAGACTAGTAATTGTATAATAAACCTCAAATTACTGATGTTATATATACATTATATACTTACTTATTTCTACAATAAGGGATGGGGACCTGTGATTTCACTTCTATAGGGAGTATCTAGTGACAAACTTACTCCACCAAGGCAGGCTGATACTCCTATTACAGCTTATAGTCTTAGGGAGTTGCTAGGTCATCCAGGCCCGTTTGTGTCTGATTTGCATTTATTGTTGTTCAGTTCTGTCTACTTTTCATGACCCCTTTTGTTTTTTTCTTGACAAAAATACAGGAGTGGGTTTGCCATTTCCTTCTCCAGCTCATTTTACAGAGGAGGAAACTGAGGTAGACAGGGTTAAGTGATTTGCCCAGGGTCACACAAAGAGTAAGTGTCTGAGGTCAAATTTGAACTCAGGTCTTCCTGACTCCAGGTCCTTCACTCTATCTACTGCACCACAGTAGCTCAAAAGAAACGTGAGATATACAAATTTAGAGACATCTCCACTCCAAATGTTCATGTGAACTATTTGTGCCCGACCTGTGGTAGTCTTCCAAGTTCATATTGGTCTGATCAGCCACAGTCAGACACACTTTACTTTGACCCAGACATAGAGATGTCATTTTGGTCCTCTTCAAGAATGAAATGGGGCAGCTAGGTGGTGCAGTGGATGAAGCACTGTCCCTGGATTTAGGAGTACCTGAGTTCAAATCCGGCCTCAGACACTTGACACTTACTAGCTGTGTGACCCTGGGCAAGTCACTTAACCTTTATTTCCCCGTCCAAAAAAAACCCAAAAAAATCACTGTGACTCTTTCTCCCCAAAAAGACAAACAAAAACAAAAAACCGGGGCAGCTAGGTGGCGCAGTGGATAGAGCACCGGCCCTGGAGTCAAATCTGGCCTCAGACACTTAACACTTACTGTGTGACCCTGGGCAAGTCACTTAACCCCAATTGCCTCACCAAAAACCCCCCCAAAAAACAAACAAAAACAAGAATGAAGGACAACAAGAAAGTCTAATTTGTAACAAAAACATTAAAATAATAAATGGCATGTAAGCTGTTTTTTTGGGGGAAGCAGGAAGCCAGCTCAGTACAAAGGACCTGGGTCTGATAGGTCCCTCCCCACCCTCACCTTGGCTCGATGTCTCCTGGAACTCAGTGACCAATGCCTGCAGGTATTCTAGCCGTCCTCCCTCTGGCATAATTCGAGGCTTTGGGTCCATGGTAGGATGTTCTGGGGAACACTTTAGGAGGTGTTTGTGAACAAGCAGCAGGACTGGACAGGCAGATAATCTACCAAGATATCATGAAGGAAAAGGGAAAAGGTGAGAACCACTGCTCTAGGCTCTCATGCAGTGAGATGGATGGCTAAATTGGTCCCTCTGTACCTACATCCCAGACTGGCATGGCAAAAGATTAGCTGGACCCAGAAGTGACTAAGAGTAAGAAAGTGAGCTGGACTATATTTGGAAACCTCAGCGTTTTGTGACCACAAGCCTATTCCCTAAAAGAAAAACCTGATTTAAAAACCACTATTTCTCCAGCAATGGTGACAAATTATGAACCAACACGATCTACTTCACCAGACAGCTGTAATCCAATGATGTTGGCCACACGACATTCCATCTCCTTAATAAGCGCATTTTCCTTCTGAACTGGGTTCGTCTTTGTCTCCTGACTTCTTTCCACTAAAATCCCACCTTCTTCAAGAAGCCTTTCCTGGGCCCCCTAATGCTAATACCTCCCCATTGTGATCATCTCCAATTTATTCCGAATATATGTTGTTTGTACAAAGTCATTTGCATGTTGTCCCCTTTAGACTTGTATGTGAGGGAAGGGACTGTTTCTATCTTTCTTCATATCTTTAGTGCTTAGCACAGTGCCTGGCATAGAGTACATGTTTAATAAATGCTTGTTAAGGGGCAGTTAGGTGGCCCAGTGGTTAGAACACCGGCCCTGGATTCAGGAGGACTTGAGTTCAAATTTGGGTTCAGACACTTAATACTAGCCTGTGTGACCCTGGGCAAGCCACTTAACCCCAACTGCCTCAATCAATCAACCAATCAATAAATGCTTGTGAATTTGACCTCACTTTTCACTGGCTGTCCTTCATGCCCTCACACCTACCTCTTATACTCGTTTCCTTCAAAACTCCGTTCTAGCAGCACGTTCTATAGGATGCCTTTCTTGCCTCCTTCCTCCCTCATGAACATTGTAATTATTTTGCAAACACGTAAATATATTTCTCTTTCTCTCCTCCTCCCACCCCCCACTCCCACTTCCTTCTATGTAAGCTCCTTGAGGGACCTTCCCCCCTCTGTATCCTTCCTAGTGCGTGGCATACAGTAGGGGCATAATAAATGCTGGATGACTGACTGAACTTGGGTGCTCTGATTCCAGAGCTAGTGTTCTGAAGGAGGCCCTTCTTCCCAGCACACGTGGTCTCGGTAAAGACCAATGCAACACAACAAAAATAATTTCCTAAGTTTCAAGGATCCTGCCTAAATCTCACTATGGGGAAGGGTGGCAGGCGTAGGGACACAAGCAATGCGCTTCAGAGACAAGGGGGTCCCTGGGATCCGTCGCTTCAGGACTGATCTGGGGACAAGCGAAGCCCCCGTACAGACTACCGACCTTTAGCCCAATACTCTGCACCTACCGCGCCCGTTCAGCATCTCAGCTCCTCCCGAGCGGAAGGCGGTGCTAACACCGCCCTCAGCCGGGCGGAAGGGGCGTGGCCTAGCGCCGCCCTCTGCAGATCCCAGCCGGAGGAGGGGCGTCTGCGTGATGTAGAGCGAGGGATAAAAGCACGGGAATTCTAGGGCAGCAGAGCTAGGACTCCGGGCTAGACGCCAGACCGACCGATCCAGGTGTTTGTGGGGCCTCTGAGACTGGGAGATAATAACAGCACCTACCTCCCTGCATTGTTGTAGGAATAATTAATTACCAAATATCAATCTCAAATGAAATTAATATTTGGATAGCACTTTGCAAACCTTAAAGCACTATACAAATGGTACCTATTATTATTTCTTCAGTCCCGCCAGTTTGGCCTCCTTGCCTTTCTTTACACACCAAAACCTCCGTCTTCTTTCTTGGTGCCTTTGCACAAGCACCCCTCCTTTGTCTGGCATGCACTCCCTCCTCGATTTTGCTTCTTTGAGTTTCCTTCAGATCTCACCTAAAGCACCGTCTTCTACATGAATCCTTTCCAAATTCCGTTAGCCTTTCTTTCCCTCTTCAATTACATTTTCTTTCATTTATTTTGTATGTTGGGGCATCTTAACCTAGAGCTAGGCTAGTAGCCTAGAGCTATATTTTCCAAAATTAGGGCTGAGTCCCCTGAGAGACTGTGGCTTGGCACCAAAAACGCCAAGGGGTGTGACAAAAACCCATGAGATTAGGAAGATTAATGAAGCCTACTCCCATTCCATTTCCATTCTTCCTAGGCTCCCCCGTGAGTGTTTCCTACTTAACCCTATTATAACCTAAACTTGAACCAGTCGTGTTAAGCAGCTGGAAAGCAAAATTTCTTGTTTCCCTCTCCCCTACCATGCTCATACCCAAATTCCTTCAGCAGGTGGGCTCTGCCATCTGGGGCAGTCTAAGGTAAGATCTCACCCCTGTATCCCTTTGCCTTTTTTGTTTTTGTGGGGAAAAGTAGTATAGGATGAGTCAACATGGACTGGTTGTGATGCAGATTTCTCATTTGATAGCTCATTGTGTTGCCTATCCCATCAAAAACTCACCCCTCCTCTGAACATCCCAATTTCTGTGGGAGTACCACTATCCTTCCAGTCTCCCAGGTTCTCAACTTCAGTATCTTTTACTACTCTCTCAACTTAAACTGTTCTTTTCAAAGTTACTAATGATCTCTTAATTGTCAAATCTGATGGACTTTCCCCAACCATTATTCTTTTTTTTTTTTAGTGAGGCAATTGGGGTTAAGTGACTTGCCTAGGGTTACACAGCTAGTAAGTGTTAAGTGTCTGAGGCCGGATTTGAACCCAGGTACTCCTGACTCCAGGGCCGGTGCTCTATCCACTGTGCCACCTAGCTGCCCCCAACCATTATTCTTGAACTCTTTGCAGCATTTTACACAGTGGACCACAACTTTTCCTTGACCACATCCTTAAGAGAAACTTTTAAAATCTCCACCCTCTGAAAAACGACCTAAGGGTGTTACCTATTTAAAAAAAAAAAAAGCAAAGGAGGCGGCTAGGTGGCGCAGTGGATAAAGCACCTGCCCTGGAGTCAGGAGTACCTGAGTTCAAATGCAGCCTCAGACACTTGACACTTACTAGCTGTGTGACCCTGGGCAAGTCACTTAACCCCCATTGCCCCGCCAAAAAAAAAAAAAACCCCAAAAAACCCAAACCCCAACAACAAAAACCAAAACCCTCTTGTAAGGAAATAAAAGTTGCGGCATCTACCCTGTAACAAATACAAGGAATGATCACATGTAAATCTTGGTTGGACACATAAGCTTACCTCTCATGTAAAACTGAAAGACTGCTTGGTTGAGCCCTCAGAGGCTGTGACACTCACCCCCTCATGTAAAGTACCCACATATAAAGGACATAAGGAAAAATAAGGGGAGCATCCCCTGCTATATTCTTTTACAAGGGGCTGAGGACCTTGGTTGCAGGTTTAATAGGAAGAATTCCACGTGTAGGTAGGTACTGGTAAAGAATATCATGTGTAAGGTATACCTGATAATGAAGATTCCACCCCGTCCCCCTTCCCAAGGCTTACCTTTGCCTCAAGGGGTTATTTCTATTAGGTCTAGGGGGTCAATTTACATTTATATGACTAATTTGTCTTATGGGAATGTTATAGCCAGGGGGCTTAAGGCTCAAGCCTTTGTCTCCGTTGACCTGCAGCTGTATTGACAATGTGGCTTCTGGGTCATCTAAGGACATAAAAAGGCTCATCCAGTTGGAGTTGGTACTCTTCACACTTGGAGGATGTCTAAAACCACAAGTCACCACACCCTGCCCTACCTGACCAGACACATTTCTATATTGAGTGGAGGAAGTCCCATCTCCCCAAATTGTGTTGCAGTATCTTTGGTGAATATCTTTTTTTTTTTTTTTAGTGAGGCAATTGGGGTTAAGTGACTTGCCCACGGTCACACAGCTAGTAAGTATTAAGTGTCTGAGGCCAGATTTGAACTCAGGTACTCCTGAATCCAGGGCTGGTGCTCTATCCACTGCGCCACCTAGCTGCCTCGTGAATATCTTTTCCATGCATGTGTGTTTAACTGTCAAATGACTAATGAATCTCTCATTTTGTTCCAACACTGAACCTAAACTAATGGACTGACTTGACACAAGTCTTGCCCATTCCAGGGAACTTGTGCTGGCTGGTTTAGATTCTCAATGAACCTTAATTGTATTTCTGAGTTCCCCATGGATTCAATTTGCTCTTCCCTCCTACCCTGTACCTCCAACTGAATGAAAGTGTTTCTTCTCTTTCTCACCAGATCCAAGCCTTTCCCCAAATCTCCACCCACTCTAGCACTAATCACACAACATGGGCTGGTGACTGCCAGATTTTCTTTTCAATAAAGGAGAATAAAATAATAGCAATGAAAAGAGAGTGGGCAAAGGGAAGACTAGTTCATTTGGATAGAATGTGGCAAGTGAACATGCTGCTAAATGGAGAACAAAAATGGCTTCTCCTGCTTTTAATTCTTTACATCCCTCATAGAAAGGTGGTAAGGGCAAAACTCAGAGCTAATGGGAGTTGTTCCCATCCCCAGCACAGAATAGTGGGGATGAAGATGTTTTGCCAGTCTTCAATCTCAGTTGTCAGGCAATCTCTTGGCCCACTTTTGTCCACCCAAAACAACTGCCCCGGCAGTGGTAGCAGTGTGACAATCTGTTAATCTCAAAAAGGAGGCGAGAAGGGAGCACACACCTGTTAATCCAGCATGTGGCTCAACCCTTGGCCTGCCCACCTAGCCTCAAGATGAAGATGAAGTTCTTAAGCATACTCCCTTAGTGCCCCTCTACCAGAAATTCCCCAACATACTACACTATGAACTGGTGGACTCTGGGATAAACTCTGCTTGTGTTGACCATCTCCCTAGCAGAGCAAATGCTATGCTTATAGCTTTAAAATTCGGAAACAATTTTTTGAACTATTAAAAATTTCTCATTGAAGAGTTTTAGTGGATCTTGAACCCGTTGGCTAAAAATAGAAAAATGGAATTAGTCTGCAAGATCAATTGATATCAGGAAAGATAGAAATTTGCTCACTTCTTTTTGATATGGGGGGGATGGGATATGGGTTAGGGATAGGGGTTGGGGTTCTTAGGAATTCCTCTTTAAAGAATTACACCCTCTTGCACACAAAAGTAGTTAGAATAAGGTGGTAGTTTATTTAGGAGCAAGGGAAGGGAAGGGAAGGGTGGGGGGAGGGAAACCATGAAAGAAATCCTTGGACTTCTCATGGGGAGATAGGCACAAAGCACATGGCTCAGAGGTACCAAATCTCCTCGAACAGGAGACTGGAAGGTACTTTTATAGAGGACTGATGGGGGTGGACCATCTGCCTGTGAAAAGTTCCTTTAGTGAGGGAGGACCATCCCCCACTGGGGGTAGCTGGGGGAATTGGGTGAGGAGTGGAGGATCATCCCCCACTGGTAGTGACTGGAGGAATTGGGTGATGGGTGGCTACAGATCTCTCTTCAGGACACAAAGGCCGAAGCCACACCCAAACTCATCTTCCCAGGGTAAGGGAGACCAGAATGAAGGGTAGGAATCCAAAGCTAGCTTATCTCTCTACGTGTTATCTGTCCTCAGGTTTAGTTTCTCAAGGAGAAGGTTCCTTGATGTGCCCCAGAGAACTTCTGGGGTGCTCTGCACCCCATGATATTTTCAACAAAAACCTTTGCATATCATTGGATCATTGGTGGAAGGTACTGAAAAATGAGGATCATGATTTATTAAGTGTAGCCAACAATGTGCCTCTTGCATTTAAGATCATATATCCTTGTGAAGTATCTTTTTCAGCTACTACAGTCATTTAGAACAAATATCCAAATAAACTACTTATGAGACCTTTGAACAAAATGTCACAAAATATTGAACCGAGATTTTCATGTATAATGAAGCATATTCAATCATATTGTGGCTTTATTGGTGACTCCACTACTTAGCATAGTGCCTAGCCCATAGAAAGCACTTAAAAAATGCTTGACTGATATTCCTTTGCCTAAGATATCACGAATACTAATATTTTAGTGAGAATGAAAAGAGGTTTTAGATCATTAAAAAGGAAATCATATTGAAAATATTGTATTTACTCATTTAAAAAAATTTCTATTTTGGGGGCAGCTAGGTGGCGCAGTGGATAAAGCATCGGCCTTGGATTCAGGAGTACCTGAGTTCAAATCCGGCCTCAGACACTTGACACTTACTAGCTGTGTGACCCTGGGCAAGTCACTTAACCCCCATTGCCCTGCAAAAAAAAAAAATTCTATTTTGTGTATGTGGTATAATGCACACAACTATCACTTTAGCTGTACATGTATATAAATAAGTAAATATACATATATTAGAATTATGTGCTCAAATTCTTGACACATACTACATCATGATCAGAAAAGTTTGGAGAGATGGTCTTAGAGTCAGGAAGCTCTGGGTTCAGGTCGTACTTCTTATACAGACTATATAACCCTTTGCAAGTCACAACCTCTCTGTGTCTTCAGATAGCTAATACTGTGAGTTGTAGAACAAGTCTTGACCTGCATATATAGTTTCCTTATCAGGAATTGCCTATTAAAGTGAAATCACAGGTTTACTCTAAAAAAAAATATTTTGTATCTATCTATATATGTATGTGTGTATATATATGTATATATATCTACACACACACACACACACACACATATAATCTCTCTAGAGAGGGAATGTAAGCTCCCTGAGGGGAGAGACTTTAGTGCTTTTTCTTTGTATCTTTACCAATTAGCCCAGTGTCTGGCATATAGTAGGTGCTTAATAAATGCTTGTTGATTGACTCATTCCACAAATGTGTAACAAGCCCCTCTTATGAGCAGGGCTGTGTATTTGGGCAATAAAGGCAACATGATATAGCAGCAGGAACTGGACTTGAGACAGAAGACCTGGGCTCAAAATGTTAAGAAGTCACTTTTCCTTTTCTAGGACTCAGGGGGGAAATTATCCTTGCCCTGTTTACCTCCCAAGATTGTTGTGATGAAAGTGTTTTGTAACCCACTAAATTCTCACCAGTAAATGTGAGATGAAGAAGACGGTAAGTCCCTGCTCTCAAGGAACGTATAGTCCACTAAAAGAAAATGCATTGAAAGACAATCTTATAATCTTCAGGACTATCTTACTTGCTTCAGCAGATGGTAAAGAGTAGCACATGAGCAAGGGGGTTGGGTGGTGAGGGCTGCTAAGGACAGGTGCTTAACTATCGCTATGCACCTTACTGACAATGGACAATACACTTCTTCCCCCAACTGCCTCCAGTTTGGGTACTTTTTTGGCCTATTCTCCACTGACCCTACAATAGGGCAGAGGGAACCAAAAGTAAATAGTCTGTAACTTTCTTCACGTGCACACATCTGGACACAGAAGACAATGGTTAGTAGGAATGTGTGTAACTCCAAGGGCATATAGAATTTTTTTCCCCTAATGAACTTTAGAACTTAAAAGCAAATCAACTCCAATTTTCTCATTATACAGGGGATAGAAATAGAAGAGAAGGGGCAGTTACTTGCCCATGATCACATAGTAACAGACAGAATCAGAAAGCACCAAGGTCTTGATTCCTAGTCCAGACCTTTTCCCACTCTATGATGATGCTCCCTCATTATTTCTCTGTTATCTGATTCAGTCTTGTGCTACTATCAGGGTAGAGGAGGTATAGACTCCAGCAGATTATTCAATTTACTGATGAGACAGGTGGGTTGATGGAGTCACCCTCCCAGCATCAGTTAGGTTGGGCAGAGAACTCCTGAATATGAGTCTCCTATATAGCCCAATGAAGGTCCCAAAGTCCGTTCTACAAGCTCATACATATTGCTTTGACCTTTCCACTTTTAAGAGGATACCCTTATTCCTGCCGACAAATGACATGATTCTCTTAGCAAGGTTGCAGCTACTGGGGCTGGCCTCTTGGGGGAGTTAATGTACCAATTTGATCTCATTACCCAGTAGAGAAACTGACTCCACCCAGAGCCTAAAATGAGTGGGTGGGTGAGTGGGTACCCTCCATCCTTCTATTATCTTACAGAGCAATGAGCACACTGGAGGACAAGAATCTCCCACCTTTCTGTTCTAGATCCACTAGATCTTTGTGGTGGGAGGAAAGACAGATGAGATCCAGGTTAAATGTGTTCTCTTGTCTTTTCAGTGAGTGGCTCCAAAATTAAACTACTTCCCTCTTTGTGTCACCTCTCCCCAACCTTGCAGAGCCTCCCACTGTGCAAAGTGATTCTCTGTCCTTGGTCCTTATCTTGCCCTGGGATTGTTGCCACTATGGGGAAATAGGGGTGGAGTGGAATGAGGAATGTTGAGGAAGAGAGAGGAGAGCAACGACCTAGGGTTTGGGGGTCAGAGAAAGAGACCTTTTTGTAGGTAAACTACAATTTCAAGGATTAACTTTTTATTAGGCCTTTGCGCCACTCCCCTTGCAAGGGCTGTTGTCGTTCTGTCATGTCCAACTCTTTGTGATCCGGTGGACCATATGGTCCATGGGGTTTTCTTGGCAAAGATACTGGAGTGTTTTGCCATTTCCTTCTCCAGTGGATTAAGGCAAACAGAGGTTAAGTGACTTGAGCAGGGTCACCCAGGAAGTGTCTGAGGCTGGATCTGAACTCAGGTCTTCCTGATTCCAGGCCCAGCGCTCTATCCACCTAGTCACTTAGCTGCCTCCTGACCTTGCAGGGGAGGGGGCCACTAAAAAAAAAAAAAAAGCCCTTAAGGCCTAGTATTTAGCAGCAAATGTAAGTGCCTGCTGGCCCATGCCAGACTCCCAGTCTGTCCTACTGTTACATCATGAGCTCTGAGAGCTCCTAATTCTCTCTGACAGTCTTTTACCCATCTTTGCATTCTCCATGATGGCTAGCACAATGCCTGGCACACAACAAATATCCTGGGAATCTGAATTCCTCTCTGCCTTATCGGGAAAAATAGTTCAATACAGGGGCTTATGCCTGAAGTATCTCTGCCTTATAATGCAGGGGAGAAGTGGGATTTTAGCACATGGAAGCAGGGAGCTCCCAAGAAGGGCCCACATTCACTCAATGAGGGGGTGGGGTGCCAATGAGGGCACTGACTCACCCCTGCTGGGCAGAATCAGGGCCATGGCACTCCAGCCCTGCATGCATGCAGCAGGACAGAGAGTAAGTTCAGGCCATGCAAAGAAAATCAATTCTTAAAGGTCCCTGAGAAAGCTTCTTTTTGGAAATTCAATCCAGTCAAATAAACAAATAAAATTCCACCCAGACTGCTCCTGCCAAGAGGAGGGAAAAAAAAAAAAAGAAGGGGCGGGGTAAGGGCTATAAAACTTACCCCACACCTATTTTTCTGTGCTTCATTAATTCACTTCATTAGTTCAAAGAGCTTTATATAGTTAGCTGCTCCAGGAAACAATGTCCTTGTGTGTAATTCAAACAGACTGTTTTTCTTGGTCTCTGCTAGAACCAGTCTGGTTCCCTCTGCTCAGCACTGCCCAGAGCCTCCCCTAGTTCTCTCTGAGGTGGACCTTGCTGCCCCTTCCCAAGAGGTGGGAGAGGCAGGGGACTGGGAAAAGATACAGCAAATTCCTTTTTCTGGTCCCCTCAAGGGGAGAGCGCCAGGGGTTCGAGGAGCCTTCCAATCACAGGCTAAGAGCTCAAGAAGCTAATGCTTCATTGGCCCTTGAGTGGGGAGAGACCAGAGAGATGTAGTTAAGTGAAGGCTAGCACAAGAAGACCCAGAGTCAGGGAGAACTTAGGGTCTATGGACCCTAGAGCTCCTTGGCTCAGACGCTTGTCACATATGTCACATATGTGACTTTTGAGTGTGGCTGAGTCACAGGCTCCTCTGTGTATCTCAGGTTGAGGTCCTTTTCCAAAGCAGGTTCTTCACGGGCTCTTTCCATCATTTGCTTCTCTTCCTCCTCCTCCTTCTTCTTCTTCTCCTTCTTCTTCACAAGGAAGAAGCTGAGGCCTATGAAGAATGCAGCTGAGATGAGGAAGAAGCTGGACATGTAGAAAACATAGCTGAAGTTGCCAGTCGTGTCCAAAAGTAGACCTGCATGGGAGAAGGAAGCCAGGTTGAGTGAGACAAGGGATGCAGAGACCTCAGGAGTTATTTCTGAGCCTCCTCTTCCCTGAGAGACTCCTAGGTCATGCTGAAAAACTCACATAACTGACATAACATTTTCCCATTTACAAAGTGATTCTCACCACAAATCCTGGGAAGTGGCCAAGGCAGGTAATATTATCACCATTTTATAGTTGAGGAAATAAAGGCTGCCCTAGGTCACATAGCTAGTTCAATGGCCCAGCCAAGGCTTGGATCCTGGCCTTTGGGCTCCAAATCCTATGCTTTTCTCACTCTATCATCTGCTTAAGTCAGACTGAATGATACATGGCAATTTCTCCTTCCCTGGGCACCTACTCATAGGCTCATACCACTTAGATTCGAACAGGGCCTTAGATACCATCTAGTCTAGCTCTCATTTTTATAGATGAGAAAAACTGAGGCCTAGAGAGATTAAGTGACTTGCCTGGCATTATAGAGATAGGAAGTAACAGAACCAATGCCAGTGTTCTTTCCATGATACCACATTTATCAATACCCTCTTTTTTCCTCCCAGGGTAAGTTCTCTTTCCCAGTTATCAGCCCCAGCTGTAATCTCCCTTTCCTCACCAGCCAGTGGAGGAGATATAAGGACGGTGAAACTGTCAAGGATGGTGAAGAGGCCCAGGGCACTGGAGAATCTGTTCATGGGCACAACATCCATGAGCACCTGGAAGATCAGAGCCCCGATGCCACTCATGGAGACGCTGTACACCAAACAATAGAAAACCAATACAGAGAAGCTGGCTGAGATGACACAAATGAGGTTGCTCAGTCCATTTAACAAGACCGCCAGGGTGAAAAGGTACACACGGCGACCAGCAAATATTGAGCGTCCAGCCACCAGCCCAATCATGGGCCTAAGGAATATGTTGCTGAAGCCAATAATGGAGATGAGCAAAGCAGCCTTGTGTTCTTCTACGTTGTGACTCAAGGCAAAGGGCACCAAGAAGATGTGGGGCACCGTGAAGCCCATCAGCATCCATACTACACCCAGGGTATAGAAGCGGTAGCCCTGGTTATGGAGGAAGACATCAAAGGCCAGATGTCGTTGCACAGCCCGACCACAAGTCAACAGACAACCCGATTCAGGGGCCTTGTTGGGTGAGGGACTGGCCGACTCAGCCATAGGAGCCACGGGCCTCATTACGGCCCCACAGACGCAGCCATGAAGGAAGACCCCACCAAAGATCAAGAAGGTGCCTCTCCATCCGAAGGCCTCAAGGAGGTGTCGGGAAAGCAGGGGCCAGAGCGTGATCCCGATGGAGACGCCAGCCGAGGCCAGTGCATTGGCCAGCGTCCGGCGGTAGGAGAAGTAGTGTCCCAACACTGTGATGCCTGCCTGAAAGCTGAAGGACATGCCCAGGCCTGCAGGGGAAGGAAAAGATGCCATCTCAGTAATCCATCTAGTTGGGTCTCCTCAAGCTTTGATGAAAGTTGAGGTCCATTCCCCCACACCCAGCAGTTCCTTAAGGTGGCAGTTTTACCCCTTTCCCCACCCACTCATCTAGCCCAGGTAGACATGGCTGAGGCTGCTCCTGGGGAATAAGCCAGGGATCACTTCTGGAGCACACCAGAACAGCACAGCACCCCTGCCTTCAAACAGCCTGCCTATCTATTTCTCTCCCCAACCACACTTCTCGCATCCGCCGTCTTCCCTTCCATCTCCTGCTAGTGTTTCTCCAAGCCCCCATCCCACCAAAGCCCAGACTTAGGAGGTTAGGGGGAGAAAGAGAGAGGGCAGCTGATGCCTGTCACCTGTGATGAATCCGGCTGTGATGTAGAGCTGGCTAAGGGAGCGGGAGAAGGAGCCGGCCACCATGCCTGAACTGGCCAGGACTCCCCCTAGCATCACTGTCACTCGGCAACCAAAGTGCTCCACCAGCACACTGCAAATGGGCCCTGAGGGGGGTGAAACCAGAAAGAAAGAGAGTGGGGCAGGTTAGGGATGGAGCCAGAGACAGAGCCTGCAGTCCTGGAGAGCCCCGTATGAGGAGACATCTGGACCAAAAGGAGCTCCTCCATCCTATCCCATTCCATAGGATCAGACAAGCTCCAAGCTGAAAGGAATCTCAGTGCCCAACATTTTTCTGAACAGAAATCCTTTCTACAATATTCCTGAAAGTCATCCAATCCATATGCCTCTCGTGATGTTGAACATACCACCCATTAAGGCAGCCCGTTCTACCAAGAGGCACCTAAGTGGTACAGTGGATAGAGTGCAGGACATGGGGTCAGGAAGAGCTGAGTTCAAATTCAGCTTCAGATGCTTTCGAGTTTTGTGACCCTGCTCAAGTAAGTCAATTAACCTCTGTCTGCCTCAGCTTCCTCATCTGTAAAATGAGGGTAACAATAGCACCTGCTCTCTACAGGATTATTTCTATTAGACTTTTTTTTTTGGTGAGGAAATTGGGGTTAAGTGACTTGCCCAAGGTCACACAGCTAGTAAGTGTTAAGTGTCTGAGGCCGGATTTGAACTCAGGTACTCCTGAATTCAGGGCCAGTGCTTTATCCACTGCGCCACCTAGCCGCCCCTCTACAGGGTTATTTCGAGGATAAAATGGGGAAGGCTTTTTTGCAAACCTTAAGCACCACATAAATGCTAATTGTTATTATTGTTGTTAATTTTGTTATGACACACCTCTGTTTGTTAGGAAGTTTCTTTCTTTCACAAAGCCTCCAGCTGCCTCTTCCCAACTGCCCCTCATTTTGCCTTCTAAGGCTATCTCAGGAGATCTGTTCTTCCCAGGTCTTGTGTCCTAAGTGGCCGATTAGGCTGCATGGAGTTAATGATTAAAAGTATATGTGTAAGTAGCCTTCAGACACAGAACCCTGGAACAAGGATTGGTTAAATGCATTAAGGTTTGCTTAGGGGGAAATCTTCCAACTTATTCCTGTACCCATTTTTTCCTCTACCCAATGAAGGCATCCCCCACACAATCCAAGACATAGATATCTGGAAATGAGCTATCACAGGCCATCTGCTTCTGGGTATCTATCCAGGACAGCACCTCCAGCCCCACCCTACCCCACTCCACTCCACTCCCAGCCATACTATTAACTTTAGTCCCAGTTCCTGTGCTCAGTATGACTCAGAGCTTTCTCAAATGTCACCATCCCAATGACCTGACAGTGTGAGAAAGAAAGTATGTAAATGAGTGTACAGATTAGAGGCAAATGGGAAGGTGTGTGTGTGAATGAGAGATATTATGTGTGAATGTGTATGTAAGAGGGTGTGGGTGGGTATAACAATGTGGACATGATAATATGGGTGTTTGTATATAATCATTTGTGGTTAGAGAAGAGAAGAGGGGTGTGGGTATTTATGTACATAATAAAGAGAGCACAAGAGTTGGAATCACAAATCTGAGGTTTGAATCTGTAATTTACTAGCTGTATGACCTTGGGGAAATCAAACTCCCTGAGCCACCTCAGTTTCCTCATCTGTTAATTGGGGAAAATAATACTGACTTAATAGAATTGATCACAGTAAGAATTAAATGATATAATGAATGGGAAACTCTGTAGAAATAAAGAGCTGTTGGGAGCATTATGAATTGGTCCAACTATTCTAGAAAGCAATTTGGAATTATGCTAAATTACAACAATACCCTTGGACCCAGGGATCTCACTGCTAGACATCTACCCTCAGAGAGGTCAAGGATATAAAGAAAAGTCTCATATATTCAAAAATATTTATAGCAACACTTTTTGTAATAGCAAAGAACTGGAAACAAAGGAGATGGCCACTGGGCTGAACAAGTGAGGAGCAGGAATGTAACATATTATTGTGCTGTCAGAGATATGAATATGATGTCTATGTATACAGAGAAGCCTAGGAAGACATATGATGAACTGATGCAGAATGAAAGAACCAGGAAAACAATGTATACAATGACTGCAACAATGTAAATAAAAAAATAACAAGGCAAAAATTGAATACCATGAAATTATCATGACCAAGCTTAGCCCCAAAGAAGAGCTGTAAGAATTTACTTCTTTCCTTGTTTTGCAGTTAGGGAATGATGGGTATGGAACACTGTCTGTAACATCCTGTTTGGTTCATGTGTTGGTTAGTTTAGTTAAACCAATTTTTAAAAATATTTTTTATTCTTTATTATTGAAGATATCTCTTTGGCAGGAGGAGAACTAGATAAGAAATGTAGGAAATATAAAAATGAAAGATTCAGTAAAAAGTTAAAAGAAGCTGAATCTGTGTTTCTGAGGCAGAGGAATAAGTAAATCAGTTTGTTCCCCACTAATTAGTTCAACATTCCACAAACACTTATTAAGTACCTATTATGTTGTGTGCTAGGAAGGAAAAGACAAAAATGAAACACTTACCCTCTAAATAAATTACGTCTGATTAGGAGGGGAAGGGAATAAGCGTTTATTAAGGACCTACTAAGTACCCAGTATTGTGCTAAGTGCTGAACAGATATCTCAGTTGGTCCTCACAACAATCCTGTAAAGGAGACACTATTATAACCCCCAATTTCCAGATGAGGAAACTAAGGCAGACAGAGATTAAGTGATTTACCCAGGGTCCCACAACTAGTTACGTGTCTGAGGCCAGATTTCAACTCAGGGGGGTCTTCTGGATTCCAAGACCAATGTTCTATCCATTGTGCCATATAAGTTAGGGTATTTAAGGAAGCATCAAACATGTATGTTAAAGTCTCTTAGTATGAAGTTAGTATACATCAGAAGTGAGGCTTGACCCCAGGACTTGCTGAGCCTCAGTCTGCTCTTCCAGCCACCATTCTTTTGTATACAGGGCCAGAGATCCACTCCTTCTTCTCCAGCCAGGAGACTCCCTGGACTCGGGTCTTTACCCCAACTACTAGAGGGTGGGCCAAGGACAGGCAGTCTCTGTTCCCGTCTCTCTGCCAGATTTGGTAATCCACCTCACCACAACAAATCTCATGAAAAAGCGAGGAAAAACATTCCCTGGTGATTGGAAGACAGCTGGGGAAACCAGCATAGCATGCTCTGGGTCATATGAGAGGGGAAGAAAGGGAGGGAGAGGAAACCAGAACCTCAGTTGTCCTCCTGGTTTTTACTATGGAGGCCCAAGCTGAGGGAGGTAGCATGTGTGCAGATAGAGGAGGTGGGGCTCAGAAAACAAAACTTGTCCAAGGGATTGGGAGAGGATTTCCTTCTCAGTCACAAACTCTGAAGACCCTGGCTCCTTGCCCTGCTCTTCTGTGGAGAACTCCTGGAATTGGCCAAGGTCAGGAATGAGGCAACCCATTCTAGGAGGAGGTTACTATGACAAAGGCCGAAACCAGAACCCTTGCCAGGAAGCAGCTACTGTGGGAGCCTCCGAGGACTGCTGGGGAAAAGAACAGCCCCAGCAGAGGCTGATTCAGGGCCTGAGAGGGAGAAATGGTTTGCATTTATGATAGCCTAAATAAATATATCATACTATAGAGTTATAAGAGAGGCAGTCCATCATAGTGAACTGGGAGTCGGCCTCAAATCCAGGAAGACCTGGGACATACAGGCAGGTCACTTAACCTCTCAGAGGTCTAGGCAACAGTCAAGCTATCCTTTGCAGAGAAGGTGCTGATATGCATGGGTGGAAGGAATTTCTTCACCTGGGAGTTCCCGTACTAATGAAATCACAGGTGGAGTCCCTATCCCCATCATTAAGTGCTTTATAGATCACCTTATCTGATCCTCAGAAGAGTTCTAAGAAGTAGATAAAACCAATTATAATGAACATTTAGATAGTGTTTCATAGTTTGCAAAGCACTTTGTGCAGCAGGTAAAGTGGGAAAGCATAATGGAAAGGTTCCTTCCCTACCTCATCTTACTTAAGAGCTGGCACAGGTATCTGCTGACTGCTCTTAATTGGATATTGAACTGAAACCCCCACTAAAGGGGCAATCCCCATCCCTAAGGGCTATTATTCCTGCTGGCTATAAGATGTAAGGATGCCTTAGCTTAAAGAGCTGGTGAGGGGGATGCCTTTTCCCTAGAAGGTGGAAAGCTGTTAGCTTAGAGCCTCTTAGAGAAACCTGTATTTGGGATGGGGTTGACCCTTCTTTGTATCTTCTCTGCTTTGGTACAGGACTTTGTGAGATCTCCAAAGGCTGCTGGCTCTTTCCTGGGCACAGGGGTTGGGGGGGCAATCAGGGTATCAGCTTCCAGAACAGTTGGGGCAGAAATAGTGGCAGAGAGAGACCAGCCAACCAAGAGGGAATCCCATAGAGAAAGAAAGATTTTAGAAGATAAGAAAGAGTTCACTTAGTACTGATGGGAATGAAGGTGAAATATGAAATAGTTAATGAGTAGCACTGTTGCAGATGTCTCAATGAGGCCTCTTAAGGGACTACAATCATCCTATGATTCTTTACTGTTTAGTATTCCTTTGTCTTTGTGGCCTGTGTCATATCTGATTCATGTTTGTATTGTGGTATGTTTTTACCTCCTCCAAAACCTGATTTCTCCACTGGGGGAACCCCTTAGACTAGGACTAAAAATAGAGTTGTTCATGTGGCTAATGTGGAAATATATTTTGTATGATTTCAAATACATATCGTATTTCTTACCTTCTCAATGGATAGGAAAGGGGATGTTGGGAGGGAGAGGATTTGAAACTGAAAATAATTTTTTTTAGATGAAAACAAACAAAAGAGAGTTTTTCATCTAAATTGATGTGACCTCATCCACCTAAGGTCACAAAACTAATAAGTATCTGAGCTGAACTGGGGCAGCTAGGTGGCACAGTGGATAGAGTGCTCAGGCTGGAGTCAGGAAGACTCACCCCCCAGAGTTCAAATTGACCTGAGAAAATTACTAGCTGTGTGATCTTGAGCAAGTCACTTGACCCTGTTTGCCTCAGTTTCCTCATCTGTAAAATGAGCTGGAGAAGGAAATGGCAAAATGCTCCAGTATCTTTGCCAAGAAAACCCCAAATGGGGTCGTAGAAAGTCAGACAACAAACATCTGAGCTGAGAGGCAGCTAGGTGGTATAGTTGATAGAGAGCTGTGCCTGGAGTCAGGAAGACCCAAGTTCAAATCCAGCTTCAGACACTTCCAAGCTGTGGGAACCTGGGCAAATCACTTGTCCATTTCAGTTTCTTCAACTGTAAGATGAAGATAATAATAACACTTACCTCCCAAGGTTGTTGTGAAGATCAAATGAAATAACATTTATAAAGCACTTAAACCAATGCCTGGCACTTAATCAATTCTTATTTCCTTTCTTCCTCTCAGTTTCCCCCCTCCTATCCCTCCAGCTCTCCAGAAAGTACCAGGGAGAGCTGTAGTTCTTGGTTCCACCATCTCACATCTTCATGTGCTGGTCCCTCACTTCCTTTTCCCATAGTGAGAATTCTCACTGCCCGGCATCATGCATAGAGCAGCCTCAGTAGTTGCTTCCTGGATGGCTTCCACCTCCTCCTGGAACAAGCTGCCTCGTCTCTGACCACAGACAGTTCTGGGAACACTCCAAGGGACAAGAAGATCATAAACTCCCAGGATTCAGGTCAGAGATCTAGAGCTGGAAGGGACCTTAGAGACCATTTAATCTAACCTCCTCATTTTGAAGATGAGGAAACTGAGACCAAGAGACATTAAGTGACTCACCCAAGGTAGTAAATGGCAGATTGAAGATCTGAATTTAGGTCCTGTGACTTCCAGGTTCAGTGATGATGTAAGCAACCAGAGAGTCTTTTAAAAAAAATTTTTTGGGGGGCAGCTAGGTGGCGCAGTGGATAAAGCACTGGCCTTGGATTCAGGAGGACCTGAGTTCAAATCCAGCCTCAGACACTTGACACTTAACTAGCTGTGTGACCCTGGGCAAGTCACTTAACTCTCATTGCCCTCAAAAAAACAAAAAACAAAAAGAAATTTTTTTGAGAAGATTCAGAGAGTCTTAAGAATAATTACAGGGGCAGCTAGGTGGCACAGTGGATAGAGCACCGGCCCTGGAGTCAGGAGGACCTGAGTTCAAATCCGACCTCAGACACTTAACACTTACTGGCTGTGTGTCCCTGGGCAAGTCACTTAACCCCAATTGCCTCACTAAAAAAAAACTAAAAAAAAAAAAAGAATAATTACAGCATACTGGCAAACACCCTATTGACTGAATTTGGTGATCCACTGTCAGCCTGATTCCCGTAGAGAATAAGTTCCCATGTTTAGGGAATCCTCTGGGGCACAAGACTCAGTAGCATGGGGTGATAACCACTAGCTGCTATCCCCCAGCCTAATTCCAAGAAAGAATCTTCTGGGTCTGTTGGGGGGGAGCAGGGGAGCCTGGTACAAAGTTGATGGAAAGCCCAGTTCAAGCACTGGATTTGGATCCTTGGAGCTTCATATAAAAAAGTGGGAAGTAACTATAGGACAAGCTTAAAGATTTTTATTTTGTCTCTAAACTTTTATTGAAATTTCTTATTTTTTATATCTTCATTTTCCAATACCACTCCTCTTTATAATAAAGAATAAAAGAGAAAAAAGCAGATCAGCAAAACAAAACAAAACAAAAACACAACAAACAAAAAAACAAAACAATCAGGAATATCCACTATTGTATGGTATGTTCCACACCCATAGTACTACTGTACCTCAAAAAGAAAGGGTGTGTGTGTGTGTGTCTGTGTCTGTGTGTATGTTGCAACACCTTTGCTTGAAGATATTTTAAAGATTTTTTTTCTGTCGAAGGCAGGGAAAAGGGATAAAAGTTGGAAAAGGGTTTTAGCCCAGCAATATCACTACTAGGACTGTATCCCAAAGAGATAAAAAACAAAAACGAAAAAGACTTGTATGTACAAAGATATTTATAGCAGCTCTTTTAGTGGTGGCAAATAATTGGAAATGGAAGTGATGTCCATCAACTAGGGAATGGCTGAACAAGTTGTGGTATATGATTGTGATGGAATAGTATTGTGCTACAAGAAATGATGGGCAGGATACTCTCAGAAAAACCTGGAAAGACTTATCTGAACTGATTCAGAGTGAAATAAGCAAAACCAGAAAAACATTGTACACATTAACAGCAAAATTGTATGATGATCATCTGTGAATGACTTTGCTATTCTCAGCAATACAAAGATCCAAGATCATTCCAAAGGACTTATGATGAGAAATGCTATCCATCTCCAGAAAAAGAACTGATGGAGTCTGAATGTGAATAAAACATTTTTTTAAAAAAACTTTCTTTTTCATCTGTTTTCTTTTACAACATGATATATAGGAATATGTTTTACATGACTGTACATACATAGCTTATATCAAAGTATTAAAGTGATGGAGAAAGAAAAAAGAAAAAGAGTCTTAGAATCCTTGGCAGAAAGTTTGACAGCAGATGCTGAGTTAGGAAAAGGATTGGACTGGACTTAGGTTCAAATTCCAGTTCTGTTCCTTACAAGCTGAATGACTTTGGACAAGTCACTTAACCTCTATTTATTAAGGGTAATTAAGATACTTAATACGCAAGGTTTCTATGAAAAGCAAAGGAAAAGTGCTCTAAAAAGTATTATAAACTCATATGTCAAAAGAATAAATTGGACTAGGTGGTCTCTGGTCCTTTCTTGCTTTCACATTCTATGAGTCTTTTTTTTTTTTTTTTTTAGTGAGGCAATTGGGGTTAAGTGACTTGCCCAGGGTCACACAGCTAGTAAGTGTTAAGTGTCTGAGGCCGGATTTGAACTCAGGTACTTCTGACTCCAGGGCCGGTGCTCCATCCACTGTGCCACCTAGCTGCCCCACATTCTATGAGTCTTATAATTCATCCCACCAACCAAATATGTGACCTTGGGCAAGTCATTAGACCTCAAGATCTACTAAAGTAAAACGAGGGGATTAGATGAGATGATCTCTAAGCCATTTTTCAGCTCTAACACCCTGGTCCTAGGAGTGTGGACTCAAATGAGCATGAAGCCCCTGACTCTACTCCTTCCTTCAGGCTCAAGGTCAGTGCCTTTGTTTCCACTCAGTCCTCCCCCTTGCAAGGAACTCACCTCCAGCATGGAGTAACGAGATCATTATGGAGGGGAACCAGGATGTCTCGCTGTTGCTGGCTCGGAAATCATGCTGGAGATCAGCGAAGAAGATACCGATACAAGTAGGAAAGCCCAATGTCAGGCCCTGGACTACCACGGTGGCCAGCAACACGACCCAAGACCAGCTGCTCTCTTCCTGCTGTTGGACCTGAGGCATTCTCTCCTATAGGAGTCACCTAGGGTCAGGGAGGAGAAAGAAGGAGTCAGGAGTCCAGTCAGCAACTAGGCCAGTGGCAGCCTGGGCCACTTGCCTTCCCTTTCGGCCACCTGTCAAATTCACAGGAAGGGCCTGACCCCACAACAGAAACCCATTCCTCCTTCTAGGCCTGGCATCTAGTGCTACCCAGATTCTCCTAAGGGAGCACCACCCTTGGGAGAGGGGAGCAGTTAGCCCACACTTTGGCTCCCAATCTGCTTTGACCCATTTCCTGGAGCCAGGTAGGCAGGAGGAAATAAGGGAGGGGCCTGTAGAGAGTGAGTGGGAAGTGGAACGTCTGGGTGGGGATGAATGGGGCAGAAAATGAATAAGGCTGAGCCCTTAGAGAAGGCTAAGGGGCACCAAGCCCACAGGTGCTCAAGAAATGTTAAAATCTTTCTACCCAGGCTCCCCTAATGAGAAGGCTTATTATGCTTTCACTTTCAGGTGTTTAGTGAACCAAGTCAATTACAGCTGTAAAATTCACCCTCATTTGCCTTGAGAAAGCAAGGGAAAACTAATTTTAAAAGTACTCTGATATATGGTACTTAGCAACCTTTAATGCTCCTTGTGACCTTTCCCTACAACCCCCCACCTCCACATCACTCACTTTCTTCCTCCCAGAGCCTCAATTTCCTCCTTAAGAAGTCACAAAAGGGTTTCAATATTTAATAACTCCTTTATTTTGTTTTTAATTTACAATACCACAGCATCATATGCAGTAGACATAAGAAATAAATGTGTGTGTATATATATGATTTTTTTAATTAAAAAATTTTTTTTTAATTTTGTGGGTCAATGGGGGTTAAGTGACTTGCCCAAGGTCACACAGCTAGTAAGTGTCAAGTGTCTGAGGCCGGATTTGAACTCAGGTACTCCTGAATCCAGGGCCGGTGCTTTATCCACTTCGCCATCTAGCTGCCCCTGTGTATATATATGAAATAAAGAAAAAAATTTTCAAAAAGTTATTGAAACATCAGACCCCTTTGTGACTTTTGGTCCACCCTATATAAATAGTTCAAAAAATTATATTCACAATGATCTGCCACAAAAGCATGTAATTCAAAAAACCTGAGCAAGGCACAAACATTATTAGGGTCATGGCTTCTGTGGAGGTGCCTGGATGACACTTCAGAGCTT
The DNA here is from genome assembly GCF_019393635.1 of Dromiciops gliroides. Taxonomy (NCBI): domain Eukaryota; kingdom Metazoa; phylum Chordata; class Mammalia; order Microbiotheria; family Microbiotheriidae; genus Dromiciops; species Dromiciops gliroides. Next base: position 198,996,915 of record NC_057864.1, read on the forward strand.
TAAGGGACCTCAGCAATCATTTAGTTCAAATCCCTCATTTTTACAGAGGAATCCAAGGCCCAAAGAAGGCACTAAATTAATTTATTCAAGATCCCTCACTAAGAGGTACTAAGTGGCAGAGGGTGTGGGTGGGTGTAACAATGTGAACATGATAATATGGGTGTTTGTATATGATCATATGTGGTTAGAGAAGAGGGGTGTGGGTATTTATGTACATAGTAAAGAGAACACAAGAGTTGGAATCACAAATCTGAGGTTTGAATCTGTAATTTACTAGCTGTATGACCTTGGGGAAGAGTTGGGATTTGAACCTAGAACTTCTGAGTCTCAATTCAGCACTTACTTCACTTTATAAGTAGGACAAGAGGGAGTAGGTACGGTAACGATTGGAATGACGCCACCTGCTAGAGATTTACTGTAGAAAAGCTCCGCCATGAGGCGATGGTTTCTGAGGGCAAGACCATGAGTCTTTTCTTTGGCATCAGGAAGTGACATTTGATAGTGGGAGGAAGAAGGGGGAGCCTGGCGCTCTGACTCGCGCTCTTTCCTGAGGACTCTGGTGGAGAAGGGAGCTAGAAATACGCTCTCCCTTTAATAGATAGATGAATGTATGCCTCTCTCTCTCTCTCTCTCTCTCTCTCTCTCTCTCTCTCTCTCTCTCTCTCTCTCTCTCTCTCTCTCTCTCTCTCTCTCTCTCCCTCTCGGGTTTTTCAACTTACCCCAAAGCTCTTTAAAGATCCTGAGATCTTTAAATCTGTTACTGTCTGACCAACGCTCAGAAAGTAAGCATTAATTAAGCCCCTACTGTGTGGTGCCTACTATGCTAAGCACTGGAGATGCCAAGAAAGGCAAAAGACAGCCCTTGCTTTTAAGGAGTTCACAATCTGTCATGCAAACTTGTTCTCTAAATAGAGAACAAGTAGGAAATAGTCACAATAGGGAAGGCACCAGAATTAAGGGGAATGTTTTCCTGTGGTGGTGTTGGTTCTTTTCAGTCCTATCTGACTCTTCATAACCCCATTTGGGGTTTCCTTGTGTTATGGGCCCAGAGCACCCCAGAAGTTTTCTGGGGTACATCAACGAACCTTCTCCTTGAGAAACAAAACCAAAGGACAGACGCACCTAAAGAGATGGATCAGGACTGCACTAGCTTCAGGACCACCCCCCTTCATTCCGGTCTCCCCCACCCATGGGGAGATAAGATTGAGTGTAGCTTCTGGCTTTGTGGTGGTAGGAGAGAGATGGCTTGAGAGATCCACAGCCACCCCTAACCCAACTCCTCCAGCCACCACCAATGGAGGATGGTCCTCCCTCAATAAGGGAACTTTCCACAGTCAGATGATCACCCCCATCAGTCCTCTATAAAAGTATCTGCCTGTCTCCTGCTTGAGGAGAGAGGTATCTCAGAGCCACGCTCTGTGCCATGCCTTCTCCCCATGAGTAGAAGTCCAAGGATTTCTCTCTTGGTTTCCCTTCCCCAGCCCCTAAATAAACTATTATCTTATTCTAATGGATTTTTGTGCAAGAGGACATAATTCTTTTTATTTTATTTATTTATCTATTTATTTTTTTGCAGGGCAATGAGGGTTAAGTGACTTGCCCAGGGTCACACAGCCACTAAGTGTCAAGTGTCTGCGTGCATTTGAACTCAGGTCCTCCTGAATCCAGGATCAGTGCCCCACCTAGCTGCCCCAGGTGTAATTCTTTAAAGAGGAATTCCTAAGGACCCCAAACCCCTACCCTATTTCCCCACAACACTTGGCAAAGACACTAGAGCAAAAAAAAAAAAAAGACACTAGAGTAGTTTGCCTTTTCTTCTCCAGCTCATTTGACAGATGAGGAAAGTGACTAGGGGTAAGTGACTTGCCCAGTGTTACACAACTAGGAAAATTTGAACTCGGGTCTTCCTAACTCTAGGTCCAGAGCTCTATCCACTGTGTCACCAAGCTGCCCTTCCTACAGATTTTGTGTAGAAGGTGGCATTTTAGCTGGGACTCAAAGGAAGCCAGGGAACCCAGGAGGTGGAGAAGAGGTAGGGCATTCCAGGCATGGAGGGCAGTCAGAGAAAATGCCCAGAAACTGATAGTGTGTCTTGTTCTTGTAACAGCCAGGACACTGGCTCAAAGAGTACGTGATAGAGAGTAAGGTATAAGAAGACAGGAAAGAGAGGGGCAGCTAGGTGGCACAGTGGATGGAGCACCGGCCCTGGATTCAGGAGGACCTGAGTTCAAATCCGGCCTCAGACACTTGACACTTACTAGCTGTGTGACCTTGGGCAAGTCACTTAACCCCCATTGCCCCACAAAAAAAAAGAAGAAAAAAAGAAGACAGGAAAGAAAGGTGGGAGTGGGACTAGGTTATGAAGGGCTCCGAATGCCAAACAAAGCATATCATATTTGATCCTGGAAGTGATGAGACACACTATGCCATTGGACCAGTGGGCATCTTAAGTTCTCTATAGTCCAAGTTACCTCCTGAGCTCTGCAATCAAGTCTTCCCCAACAGAGTTAGCATAGTGCCCCAGAAAGAGGTTTGAATCTGTAGTCAAGACATCTTTGTTCTGGTCTTGGATCTGCCACTAATTAGTTGTGTGACTTTGAGCAAACCCTTTCCCACTGTGGACCTTAGTTTCTTCATCTGTGAAATGTAAGGGTTGGTTCTCTAAGATCTCTTCTAACTTTGACATCATATGATTGTTGGATTCCCTACCTCAAATCCTCCCAGTCTAGAAAGCAAACCAACCTACCTTGTGTTCTCTGCTCAGCATTAACTGAGCCCTATGTCCTTCTTTTCTCCTAATTCAATAACCCCCTTTGACAAAGCAACTGTCTCACCTGTGGCAGCCTAGAGGCGAATGGATCAGAGACAGTGACCCTGACCCTCCAAACTAAGTGTACTTTAGTGAATAGGGGTAATCACAGAAGCAAGCAACAACTTCCCTGAGGTTGACTGTCTCCAGGAAGGAGGCTGGCAGTTAGGTGGTGCAGTGGATAGAGCACTGGATTTAGAATCATGAAGGCTCATCTTCCCGAGTTCAAATCTGACCTCACACGCTAGCTGTGTGACCTTGGGCAAGTCACTTTACTCTATTTGCCTCAGTTTCCTTATTGATAAAATGATCTGGAAAAAGAAATGGCAAACCATTCTAGTAGTTTTGCCAAGAAAACTCCAAAAAGGGTCACAAAGAGTCAGACACGACTGAACAACAACAACAACAACAACAACAACAACAAAAGGAGGGAGGCTATTACCAGGATGCTCACTCCTACTGCCTTCCTCCTCATCTCACTATCTCACTATTCAGGAGCATCATCTGAAACACCCAAACGCTTACTTGTCAAGCTCCCTGCCACCTGCTTAAGCCATTAATACTCCTCAAAGCTGATAATCCTTAGGACTGAGTTTCCTGTCTGAGGGTGCTTTCTTCAAGGAGTCAAATTCTTTCAGAAGGCTCAGCATAGATCCATGCCCCACCTGTCCCCTCCCTTCCTGTCTCCTTCCTCCTCCCTCCATCAGAAAATCTAGCTGGAGGTGGTTAAACAGACATTGGCCCCACCTGTGTCATAGTGACCCTGAGTGTGTCTGAGTGCTTCACTGCCAAATTTGCCTTACTTCCTGTTTAAAGTCCCTTCTGTTCCCCCTTCCCCTCATCTTCCACAGCCATCTCCATCATCCCAAGGAGCAGACTCTTTGGGATCCATGCACCCTTCACTTTAGGATTTGTTTCCTCAGCAAATTTGAAAGGTCAATGACCATCAGCTGATCTTACACTGTTCCTGCCTGGATTGTTAATCAGGTTTACTCAGACCACTAAAAACCCAGCCCTACCTCTAATATCCCAGCTCCTCTAATTTCTCTTCTCTGCCTCTTTTTCTTTCCCTCTCCCATTTTTCTTCTTCTTTAGACCTGCCTTTTAACCTCTTTTATTATAGTTGTTATTATTTAATATCTAAACTTGAGGAGGCAGCTAGGTGGTGCAGTGGATAAAGCAAAGGCCCTGGATTCAGGAGGACCTGAGTTCAAATCTGGCCTCAGATACTTGACACTTACTAGCTGTGTGACCCTGGGCAAGTCACATAACCCTCATTGCCCCGCAAAAACAAAAAAACCCCTTGACAAACGTCAGCAAATATAAACATTTTCTTATGTAAATAAAAATAGGAAAAAAACCCCAGATGAGTTAGGTGGCATAGTGGATAGAGAGCAGGGCCTGAAGTCAGGAGACTCATCTTCCTGAGTTCAATTCTGGCCTCACTTACTGGCTATGTGATCCTGGGCAAGTCACTTAACCCTGTTTGCCTCAGTTTCTTCATCTGTGAAATGAACTGGAGAAAGAAATGTCAAACCACTCCAGTATATTTTCCAAGAAAACCTCAAATGGGGTAATGAAGAGTCTAACAGAATTGAAATGAATGAACAACATGACATGATTTTGATGGCTTGATGAAGTTCTGGATTAGAAAAGACAGTGAGACTTGAGTTCAAATCCAGCCTAAGGGACTTACTAGTTGTGAGACCATGGACAAGTCGCTTAACCTCTGTCTACCTCAGTTTTCTCACCTGTAAAATGGGGATGATAACAAAAGGTCCTTCCCACAGGGTTGTAGTGAGGATAAGATATTTATAAAGCACCTGACAAATATTAAAGCACCATGTAAATGATAGCTATCATATTGTGTATGACTTGATTTTTTAAAGTCTATATTAAATTTATTATAGTAATTTCAATGCTATCATGCTTACTGTCATCTTCTGAACGTCTATCTGTTCTTACACACACATATACACACACACACTTTTGCTTTCACTATCACTTCTCTCCCCTCCTTCTTCCAAAAAAATCCTTCTTTCGTAACAAATTAGTAAAGCAAAAAGTATCCATACACTGTTCATGTCTAAAAACATCTATCTCTTCGTGTATCTTCAGTCAATCATGGCAATCTTAAGAGTCAAATGTAAATTGATCATCAGTCCTCTGGAAGGGTCATTGTATCAGTCATAGCTCTCAAGCCTTTTACATTGGTTTTCTTTTTTCTTTCTTTTTTTTTTCAATTTTTTTTTTGGCAGGGCAATGAGGGTTAAGTGACTTGTCCAGGGTCACACAGCTGCTAAGTGTCAAGTGTCTGAGGCCAAATTTGAACTCAGGTCCTACTGAATCCAGGGCCTGTGCTTTATCCACTGTGCCACCTAGCTGCCCCCCCCCCCCGCCCAGTTTTCTTTTACAATGTTGTACTTACTGTATAAATTGTTCTACTGGTTTGCTTACCTCACTTTGCATCAATTCATATAAATCTTCCCAGGATTCTCTGAATCCATCTTCTTTGTTCTGTCTTAGACAACAATAATATTCTATCACATTCCTATACTACCTTCTGTTTAACCATTCACCAGCTGATGGACACCCATTCTGTTTCCATTTCTTTGCTGTACCCCAAAGTGCTGCTATAAAATATTTTTGCATATATGGTTCCTTTCCTTCTTTCTTTGATCCTTTTTAGATAAAAGCATAGTACAGACAGCTCTTGCTTTATGTAAGTGAACCATTCCACAGACCTCTCTACTAAAGCAATTTGGAGGGGGAGAGAAGGAAGGGAGGCAAGGTGGACATGTGGGGGTCTGAGGGACAGAATAGAGCAGGGAGAAGAAAAACAGTGGGGGACAGACATGTGGAGGTGGGACAAGCACATAGATAGGAGAGGGTAGTGACAGGTTGGACAGGGTTATAGAAAGACAGATAGGTGGTTGGTGGGTGGAGCGAGGCAAAGGTCTCTTTGGGAAATGGAAGTTTCTAGCTAATTTCCCAATCTAGTGGCTGTAGCAGCAGTGGTGGCAGCCTCTCAGCACTTCCTTATGTTCTGCTTTGACTTGGAGGGTTTGGGGTTTTCTGTTTTTGTGGGGGTGGGTGGGAGAGAGAGCACAATATTATACAATAAAGTTAATGTAGGGTTTTTTTGGAATGAGGATTTCTTTCAGAATTCTTTACATAAAGTCAAATTTGCATAATGTAAATTTACATATAGTAAGAAGTGTCAGTAATGGTATCTTTGGGTCAAAAGGTATGCCTTTTAGTGACTTTTTGGATATAGTTCTAAATTGATTTCCAAAATGGCTGGAATAATGCATAGCTCTACCAATGGTGTATCAATTTGTCTTCTCACAGTCCTTCCAACTATTTCCCCTTTTGTTATAGTTCCCAATATAATGGATTTGAAATAGAACCTCAAAGTTGTTTTGATTAGTATTTTTATTTGGTTAATAGCTTGCCATTCTTTTAAAAATTCTGTTCATGTCCTTCAACCATTTATGTATTGAAATAGTTTTTCTTATCTAGTCCAATCAATTTATTACATATCTATATATTAGACTTTGATGCAAAAATTATTCCCAATTTACTACTTTCCTTCTAATTCTAATGATACTGATTCCATTAAAAAGTAACTATATGCACATGTATAGCCTATATCTGATTGCTTACTACCTCAGGGAGCGGGGAGGGTATAGAGGGAGGGAACGAGAGAGGGATAGAATTTGGAACTCAAAACTTTAAATTAACAAATAAATAAATAAATGAAAAGTAACTATAAAATGTGTAACAACTAGGAGTCCAATTAACAAGACATACACATAGGGGACAGCTAGGTGGCACAGTGGATAAAGCACTGGCCCTGGATTTAGGAGGACTGGAATTCAAATCTGACATCAGACACTTGACACTTACTAGGTGCGTGACCCTGGGTAAGTCCCTTAACCCTCACTGCCCCCCCAAAACCCCAAAACAAAACAAAACAAAAAAACAAGTCATACACAAGAATTATATGAATACATATACAAAAAGCTCTCTACAGAAATAAAGACAGGATTAAATAATTGAAGAGCAATTAATAGCTCATGGTTGAATCATGCCAATAAAATTCAAATGACAATTTATAGATTCATTGCCAATCATCCTACTAAAGTTTACTTTATAGAACTAGAAAAATAATAACAAAATTAATAACAAATTAATAAAAAGTCAAGAATCTGAAGAGAAATAATGGGGAAAAAATGGAAAAGGAATGTAGCAGTACTAGATCTCAAACTACACTAGACAGCAGTAATCATCGAATCTATCTGATACTGCTTAAGAAATAGAAAGGTTGATCAGTAGAACAAGCTAGGTATACAAAATTCAAAAGCAATTGAACCTATTAGTATATTGTTTGGTAAATCTAAGGATTCTAACTACTGGTGTAAAGACTCACTATTTGACAAAAACTGCTTGAAAATTGGAAAGTAGTCTGGTAAAAACTAGATTTAAAGCAACATCTCACACAATATACGATAATAATCTTCAAATGGATATGTGACTTGGAAATAAAAGATCATAAAAACAAATTAGAGCTGAAGTTTATTTTGCTTTTGACTGTTCCTTCCTCAGGTTTGCCCTCCCTTTTTTTTTTCCCCAGGGCAATGAGGGTTAAATGACTTGCCCAAGGTCACACAGCTAGTTAAGTGTCAAGTGTCTGAGGCCAGATTTGAACTCAGGAGCTCCTGAATCCAGGGCCGGTACTTCATCCACTATGAAGCACTTCAATTAAGAAAAGTAGTTAGTTCTTCTCCCTTCTTTTTCACTTGTCTCCTAGTATATTTCTCTTTCTCCTTTTTCTTTTCTCAAAATCAACAAAACAGAACAGAACAAAAATATGCTCAGTCCTTGTGTTTGTATGTTACTTAACTCCCTCTGTGACCTTTAAAGACAGGAGAATTCTAAGGAGGCATTCCCCTCTTTTCCTATTAAAATGTGATCACTTCATAATTATTTAACTCCTTCCAGATATATTTACCTTTCTAAGTTTATCTTGGCTCTTATGTTTGCATTTTAAAGTTTTTGTGCAGTTACTGTCTTCATCAAGAAGGCTTGGAAGTCTTCTACTAAAAGTCTTTTTTTCTTCTCTACTTTTACAAGACTTTACTCAGTTTTGCAGATTGTTATTCTTTTTTATTATTTTTTTAATTTTAATTTTTTTGCAGGGCATTGGGGCTTAAGTGACTTGCCCAGGGTCACACAGCTAGTAAGTGTCAAGTGTCTGAGGCCGGATTTGAACTCAGGTACTCCTGAATCCAGGGCCGGTGCTTTATCCACTGCGCCACCTAGCTGCCCCCTCTTCTTTTTTATTTTTAAGCCTTTAGCTTTTGCCTTTTCAGATTATCAAATCCCAAGATTTTCTCTCCAATAACATAGTTGCCACAGTCTTCTGTTGTCATGACTGGTTCCTTGGTACTTGAACTCTTTCTGGCTACCTGTAGTGTTTTTTGACTTGGAGGTTCTAGATGTTGGCTATGATATTCCAGGGTATTTTCTTTTTTTTGTTTTTTGTTTTTGTGGGGCAATGAGGGTTAAGTGACTTGCCCAAGGTCACACAGCTAGTAAGTGTCAAGTGTCTGAGGCCAGATTTGAACTCAGATACTCCTGAATCCAGGGCTGGTGCTTTATCCACTGTACCACCTAGCTGCCCCCCAGGGTATTTTCAGTTGGGAGTTTCTTTCAGGTGGTGGTCAGTGTCTTCACTCTATTTTCACTTTGCCTTTTGGTTCTTTTGTTTTTGTTTTTGTTGGGGTTTTTTTGCAGGGCAATGGGGGTTAAGTGACTTGCCCAGGGTCACACAGCTAGTAAGTATCAAGTGTCTGAGGCCAGATTTGAACTCAGGTACTCCTGAATCCAGGGCTGGTGCTTTATCCACTCTGCCACCTAGCCACCTCTGCCTTTTGGTTCTAATAGATCAGGGCAATTTTCTTGAAATACAGCAACCAGATTTTTTGTTTGGTCATGATTTTCTGGGAAGCCAATGCTTATTAAATGATCCGTTTTCTGAGTCAATTGTGTTTGATAACAGATACCTACACTTTCTTTCATTTTTTCAATCTTTTGATTGTTAAAATATTTTTCTTATGTCACTGAATTTTGATTGCACCTTCTATTTTTCAATGGTCAATTTTCAATTAATTTTTTTCAATGATCAGTTAATCAAGAAGTCTACGACTTGGGTAAGGTTTTCTACCATTTATTCCCAATTATTTTCTGAATTTTTTCCTCCAGAGCTCTTATTCTAATTTTACTTATTAAAAAATATTGTTTCTCTTTTTTCAGTCATTTTAGTCATTGTGGCATCTACCACAGTATTTTTATAGAGTTACTCTGTCTAGGTTTACCTCTTGGTCTTCTCTCTTTTTTTTTTTCTTGGTCTTCTCTTAATCTATCATATATCTTTATTGTGTTTGGTGGATTTTAAAAATTTTACTCATAAATAAAAATTATATTACTACTCCAGAAAGTTGGGTAAAATAATATAATAATATAATAATGAATTCTATCACTACTCCAGAAGGTATTTTAAAGCAAAAGGTGAGGAGGGGTGGGGATAGAGTGTAGGGTCTTGGGCACCCAACTGATATTCAGGGCTGGGTTGGGGCAAGGCAGGAAGTGTATGGGAAGGAGTAGAAGAGGATACACAGGATCTTTTTCTTTTGACTACTGGCTCCTGGGACTGGGGGAGGAAAACATTCAATCCAGATTTCCCTCAGCTCTTGGGGGCTGGAAGGTTCTGGCCTTTTTAGGTTTCTTCAGGGTTTGGGGGTCAGGAGTGATGGAAGATCCAGTTCACTTTTGCCCTACCTTTGCCCTGGTCCTCAGGCATCTCCCAAACTGATTCTATGCCACATTCAGGATAGGACAAATCTCAGCTCTAAGTTCCTCTAAGGGGAGGTACCTAGGAACTTCCAGCACACCTTCCATCCTGGCCTTTGTTAAGTACCTTCAAGTCCCTTCCAGCTTCAAATTTAATGGCTTCTGCATCTCAGCTTTTTCAGAAACCCCTTTTCCAAATTCCCTTTAAGAATCCCACACTGAGACCTGAGTTCAAATCTGGCCTCAGACACTTAACACTTACTAGCTGTGTGACCCTGGGCAAGTTACTTAACCCATATTGCCCTGCCAAAAAAAAGGGGGGGGGCGTCGCTAGATGGTGCAGTAGATAAAGCACTGGCCTTGGATTCAGGAGGACCCGAGTTCAAGTCCAGCCTCAGACACTAGCTATGTGACCCTGGACAAGTCATTTAACCTTCATTGCCTGGCTTCCTCAACTCCCCCCCCCCCAAAAAAAAAAAAAGCATCCCACACTAGAAAAGGGAATGCTTTGCTCACCAGGACTTTTTCATAGCCAGCCTCCTTCCTGCAAATCAGTTCCCCATATATTTCAGGAATTTCTAGTTGGTGTAAGGGATCACCCACAGTATTACCCATATCAATACTGACCATACCCAGCAATTTCCTTGTTACTTAGGCTGAGAACTTGCCTCACTCTTCACTGACATATGTCACTCTACCCATTGGCGGAGGCGATGCCTGAGAAAACAGGTCCATCTGGCTGTCTGGGACTATCCCAAGAGGCAAACTGATGGGCATATCTACCTAAGCAGGACCAAATGTCTACAGCAGGGAAGGAAGAGATGGGTGACTCAGTTTCCCTATTTGCATTATCTATATTTCCAGGGAAGCTGATTTTCTGTTCATCAAAGAAAAGCAGGCATAGTGAACAGAGTTCTCTTGCCCCAAGTTTTCCAGAAAAGACTGACAAGCAGCCTGGCTCACCCACTCTTAACCTGGAGGTTCCAAAACCAATTACAGCTCTACATATAGTACTAAGCCAGTCAGGGCCAAGGAAGGTGTTTCATAGCCTTAATTCTCTGTATGAGGGTTCAAGATTCTTTATACCCTCTTTGACAAATCTGTGCTTGGGTCTGCACAAGAGAGCTTAAGGAAAACAATCCTTCCTCTTTTAAAGTCTTTTCCCCAATAAGGTATTCAATTGTCCTGACTTTCTCTCCTTGACAATTCCTAATCTAAATACGGTGCAATGCTAGGCTGTACATCTTGTTGACATCACTATAAACCTACATAGGGTCAGAATGTAGAGACCCTAAGGTAAAAGAGTCAAAAGTGAACAATTGGGGCAGCTAGGTGGTGCAGTGGATAGAGCACCAGCCCTGGAATCAGGAGTACCTGAGTTCAAATCTGGCCTCAGACACTTAACACTTACTAGCTGTGTGACCCTAGGCAAGTCACTTAACCCCAATTGCCTCACTAAAAACAAAAAAAAAAGAAAAAAAGTGAACAATTGGGGTTTCATGTTTGTGAGTCTTATGTCCAGAACTATGGGGACCCCCCCCTTTTCTTCCTACCCACTGACCAGGCTGTGTCCTCCTTTCTAGAAAACAAATGAGGGTGGCTGCCAGTCCAGGGAGGCTGATAGAGGACAAAAAGCTACTCAACCGTTACCCTCCCAAACCCAGATTAGGCGTCCAGTAGGTTTTGAAGGTTTGAGTCTGGACCCTGGAGACAGGGATCAATAAAGCCTATCCCAAAGATCCCAGGGATTAGAGTTGGTACTTCCCAGGCCCCAGGGGTTGGCAAAGTAAATGATCGAGCACACCTTATGAGGGATCTCCCACTTCCTGGACCCCTCCAAGGGAGAGAGAAACCAGCCTTAGAATTCTGGATTCTGTTGTTGCCAAGGGAACCCAAAGTCACTGACCTCTCTTCTCCCCTTCCCAGCTCATAAATGTGACCCCAGATGTTGTTAGTATGGGGTGGTTAAGGGGAGAATTGTAGAGAGAGCAAAAAGAAAGGCAAGGTCAGGCGACCAATGAATTTCTGGATTGACTGATCAGACAAGAGACATTTGAACAGGGGAGAACCCCGCAAATGGGGGATTTCTCCATCTCCTCAAGGCTCTGGGAAGCAGATTTGGAGGAGACCGACTGAGAAAAAAGTACCGGTGTGCTCAGTTCCCAGAAACAAGGTTAATCTCTGCTTTGTGACCCTTCTCTCAGTTTTCCTTTCCACTTTACCTGCCTTTGGGCTGGGAAGGCTCTGAGTACCCTGAGATTGAAAGGCAACAGCACAGGGCTGGATTTGCAGGAAGGGGCAAAGTAGCATGCTTTGGGAGTCACTGACTTGGGTAGTCTGAGTCCAAGGGGTTCCCAGGAGAAAATTTCTCACCCCACCCCATTCCAACTCCCACAGGTGTGTCTCCCAAAGTAAACCCTGCTTAAGGCATGACCTTATCCAAGAGTCAGGAAAATGTGTGTGCCGGCCCCCAAGCACTCTTAAACAATGATAATCGTGTCTTTTAGAATTAAAAACAGCGATCAACAAAACAAAACGAAACAGTCTAGAAGGGCACGATGAATCAGGCAAGACTGGTTAGGGGGTGAGCTTGCTGCCAAGCCCCAGTGTCATCAAAAGGGTAAAGGATCTCATGTCCGGCCTCCATCCCTCCTTAACCTTTATCTGCCACCCAGGGGTTAGCGGCGTTTAAAAGGATTCTTCTCGGAGATCTTGGGCTGCGGGGGTAGGGTGGGGGTGAGAGGCGGGGGTTATCTTGGGAAAGTGCCGGGATCCCCAGTCGTGGGGCGGGGTGTGGAGTGGGAAGCAGCAGGAGATGTTAACCCTTTCGGGGTGGGGTGGGGGCGTCGGCGGGGGAAAGGTCCCTGCCTCCCCCTTCGGCTCACCGGTTCACACAGGGCCCCCATGCAGAGTGACTCCGGAGCTAGTGTCTCCTCTCTCTCTCTCTTGCAAAGCAGAGAAACCGTTTTCCTGCAGCAGATCTCAGGTCTCCAGTCTCCCTCCCACCCCCAACCCCGCTCCCCACCTCTCGCTTTATTCTTCCCTCCTCTCCCCTCCCTTCCCCGCCCCAAGTGGGAGGGTAAAAAGGAAGGGAGGAGACTCGAGCCGGCCTGGGCGGTGTAGGTACGGAGGAAGGAGGTGGGGGGGGGGGGGTTGAGGGGGAGACCAGAGGCTGTTGGGAGCTTTCGTGGAGGAGAAGCTCAAAGACCCCACTGGTTTGGCATAGACCCTTTCGTCAAACTGAAGGGATTTGGGGCCATCTCAATCTCCATGCGGTAGGGAGATGGTTGGGGAATTTCCCTCGGGGATGCTAGAAGTGGGGGAGGAGGCCAGGGTGTTTTATGTGTTTGGGGCTGGGAGAAATGGGTGGTGGAGACCCAGAGTCTGTGGCACTGGGACTTGTGCTTAGCCAGGCGCTAAGAGACTGGTATTTTTTGCACGATGATTAGCAAAGGAGTTACACATCTCCCTTTTCTGCCCTTTCCGACTATCAGCATCACAATACATATGCAGGAGGGTTAGGCGGCCTGAACTTTGGTGAGCCTTGCTTTGGAGCTGGGATTCATGTATGTTCTCTCTCTCTCTCTCTCTCTCTCTCTCTCTCTCTCTCTCTCTCTCTCTCTCTCTCTCTCTCTCTCTCTCTCTCTCAGAGCTTAGCTGGGGGGGAAGGGGGGAAGAGAGGAAGGAGAGGGTGGCTTTGACCCATCCAGATCCCACTCCCATTCCCAAACTAGACTGTAAGTCAAGGAAGATGTTGGTGGAAATAAAAGACCTTTGGCCAATTGAACAAAACACGAAGACACACACACACACAGGGTGGCTAGGCTATAGTTCACAATTCTTCAATTATGAAGGAGAGCTAGCTTCCCCCATTTTTCCTCCTCCCTCTCTCCATCACACAGAGCACCTAAGACTCCAGAAGTTCCACGAGAGGGTGGAAGAGCAGCAAGCGCCCTTCACCATCCTGGCAGCATAGTGTCTGCTACTTTGTTCCTTGTCAAAGAGGACCAATGACATGCCAATGTCTGGGTCAATGTACAGTGTTTTCCACCTCGGTTAATCAAACCAATAGGAAAGTGAAAGCCTCTACCACAGGTGGAACACAAATAATCCAAAGGAACATTTGGAAGGGAGATGTTTCTAAATTTTCCCATCTCACATTTCTTTTTTTTTTAATTTAAAATTTTTTTGGTGAGGCAATTGGGGTTAAGTGACTTGACCAGGGTCACACAGCCAGTAAGTGTTAAGTGTCTGAGGTCGGATTTGAACTCAAGTCCTCTTGACTCCAGGTCAGGTGCTCTATCCGTTGTGTCATCTAGCTGCCCCTCACATTTCTTTTGAGCAATTGCAGTTCTGCTTTGTTCACAGCACTTCTCCCCAGTGTTCTAAGATGAAAATATTAAGAGCCAGAGAATACAAGAAAAAGCATGATTCTCTCTAGACTAACTAGGGCTTCTTAAACTTTTTCCACTCGAGACTGCTTTTCACCAGAGAAATGTTTGCTCAACCCCATGTATATTGGTATATAAAATAGGCATACATAATCTTTTACTGTTGCCAAATTTTCCACAACCCCCACATTCAGTTATGTGACCCCATATGGGGTTGAGAACCACAGTTTAAAAAGCTAGGCTCTAGAATGCCAGGTTCCATCAGGAGTGAACCTGGCCCCAAACCACTTGGATCTAGAGCTGAGAGGACCACATAGTCATGTTCAGGCATGGGGCCCTGAAGTTGGGAGGATATGAGTTCAAATCTCACCTCAGGCACTTACTAACTGTGTGACCCTGGGCAATCACTTAATCCCAATTACCTTAAACATCCAGGGCCATCTCCAGTTGTCCTGATGTATATCTTGCCACTGGACCCACATGGCTGGAGAAGAGAGTGAGATTGGTGACTTTGCACAGCCCTCCCTCACTTAAATCCAATTCACTGCAAGTCATGACATCACTCAGATGTCATGGTCCTCAAGAACAAAGGACAGACAATAACAACATGTTCAGACAGCTGATGTCCAAGTGGATAGAGGGCTGGGCCTGGAGTCAGAATAGAGTTCTTTTTTTTTTCCTTTAATTTGATTTTATTTTAAAAAATTTTTTTCCCAATTATGTGTAAAGATATTTTTTTTGAGTTCCAAATTTTTCTCCTACCCTCCTCCCTTCCCTCCACCCTCCCCAAGCCAGCAAGCAATCTGATATAGGTTACACATTACAACCGTGCAAAACATATTTCTACATTAGCCATCTTGTAAGAGAAGAATCAGAAGAAAAGGAAAAAAATTCAAGAAAGAATAAACAACAACAAAAGTGAATATGGTATGCTTCCAATCTTCATTCAGACTCCATAGTTCTTTTTCTGAATGTGGAGAGCATTTTCCATCATAAGTCTTTTGGTATTGTCTTAGATCATTGTGCTAAAAAGAGTTAAGTGTATCACGATCATCATAAAATGTTGCTGATACTGTGTACAATGTTCTTTTGGTTCTGCTCATTTCATTCAGCATCAATGCACGTAAGCCTTTCCAGGTTTTTCTGAAAGCCTTTCCAGGTTTTTCTGAAATCCATCTGCTTATCATTTCTTACAGCACAATAGTAGAATAGAGTTCTCAGACACCAGAGCTCTGTGACCTTGGACAAATTGCTTGACCTCTGTTTGCTTCATCTTCCTCATCAGTAAAATGGGAATAATAATAGCACCTACCTACCTCTAAGGATTAATGATCCGATCAAATGAGAGAATAATTATAAAGTGCCTGCCCTTTATGGAGGGAGAGTAATGTACAATGTGATTTGTTGCCTGGGGATGACCCTGAGCCCTGCACCCTTGTGGACCTAGGTCTAGCCTTCGGCATTGGAAAGGGGAAGAGAAGGGGAACAGAGGTCGGTATCAACTCAATTTCCCTTTCCTTACCTCAATCTCAACCCTGTTTTATGAGTGCCATAGTAAGTGCCATGATGACAGCTATCACCATAGCAAGCTGAGTATGTTCGTTCCCAAGAGGCATCTGAGCAGAAAAGAATATCCAGGGGCCAAGACAACTGCTGCCCTCTTCCCCTTCCTGAAAAAAAAAAAAAAAGGTCAAATTGTGGCAGTTCTTGAGGCTCACCTTGATTGTCATCTTCCACCTTCATAAAATAAAACTAAACCTGGGAAACTATGGGGCTGCTGGGAAAATGATCTGGACCCGCAGAATGCACACCCCTGTCTCAAAGTGCAACTGCTTTGGACTCAGCCTTTGAAAACCCTAGAGTGGACTCCTCCTGAAGTTACTCTCCTTTCTTTCTTTCTTTCTTTTCTTTTTTTGTGAGGTAATTGGGGTTAAGTGACTTGCCCAGGGTCACACAGCTAGTGTCAAGTATCTGAGGCTGGATTTGAACTCAGGTCCTCCTAAATCCAGGGCCAGTGCTCTATCCACTGCACCACCTAGCTGCCCTGCCCTGGCCCCAAGGGGGCCAGAGTATGGGAAGAGGGACGGAGCAGAGTCCAGAGCACTGTCACAGGATCCAGTTTCTACTTAGGAACAGCAGCTTTAGGTGAGGGTATGACAATTGGGAACACCCTCAACAGACTAAGAGAATTATTTGTTAATCTATGTTGCCACCATGAGTTGGGGGGGGTATCCATATCTATGATTTTCTTAGGAGCAGGGAACTCCTAATGTGACAATCCCTTGTGATGTAGAAGGCAAAAAGAACAGAAAAACCTAAGATCCAAGCTCTAATTCAGATATGAGCTCTAAGAGGGATTCAGACCTCAGTTAATGGATAACTTACAAGTCAGGATGCTAGGTTCTCTTACCCAAATTAATCAGTACCCATAACGGGAATATAGGGAGGTAGGCAATGAAGACCTTAATAACAATGATACACTGACAAGCTATAGAAGATCAAATTAGAAACAAATTAAAAATTAAGATATTTTGAAACTAGCCATGGGAATCAGAGACATGTGCAGAAAAGACCAAATTTGTTCCCAGATTCACCTTATGACATGTAAACCCCCAAAACACACCTCCAGGGAAAAAGGTATCCTCCTGGGGGTTGGCTTAGGCCCCCAGGAACTTCAAATTAGGATAAAACCTCCCCTGTACCTCCCTAAGGTGGAGATTATTATTATTTTTTTTTATTTTTTTGTTTTTGTTTTTTGTTTTTTTTGGTAAGGCAATTGGGGTTAAGTGACTTGCCCAGGGTCACACAGCTAGTAAGTGTTAAGTGTCTGAGGCCAGATTTGAACTCAGGTACTCCTGAATCCAGGGCCGGTGCTTTATCCACTGCGCCACCTAGCTGCCCCGGTGGAGATTATTATAATGAGACTGATAATCAATTTATCCATACTATAAATGTAACTGTCTTTTCTTTCACTATTTGAGAGATACCTTTCCACTTTTCTGATTCTCTCCCTGTGTTCACTCACAGTATTACAATAAAACTTGGGAAACTGAGTCACTGAGTCTTGTAATTCTTTTGGGACAACTCACAATCCATTTGATCCTAATTCCATCCCACATCACTTCTACCAATGCAGCTTGGCAACTTGCCTATAATTTATACTCTTATAAATTAGCTCAACTGTTGTTTTTGTGGTTTGTCCTTCATTCTTTTTTTTTTTAATAATAAAGTATTTTATTTTTTTTCCCGTTACATGTAAAGATGGTTCTCAACTTTTGTTTATACAAGCTTTCCAATTTCAGATTTTTCTCCCTCCCTCCCCCCTCCCCTAGACAGCAGGTAATCTGATATAGGTTATATATATATATATAGATAGATAGATAGATAGATAGATAGATAGATAGATAGATAGATAGATATGTGTGTGTGTGTGTGTGTATAATAACGTTAAATATATTTCTGCATTAGTCATGTTATAAGAGAAAAATCAGAGCAATGAGGAAAAACCTCAAAATAGAAAAACAACAGTACCAAAAACAAAAGAAATAGTATGGTTCATTCAGCATCTATACTCCACAGTTTTTTTTTTTCCCCCTGGATTTGGAGATCCTCTTCCATCATGAGTTCCCTTGTCCTTTATTTATTTATTTTTTTTAGTGAGGCAGCTGGGGTTAAGTGACTTGCCCAGGGTCACACAGCCAGTGTCAAGTGTCTGAGGCCGAATTTGAACTCAGGTACTCCTGACTCCAGGGCCGGTACTCTATCACTGTGCCACCTAGCTGCCCCTGTCCTTTATTCTTGAAGACGACCACAACATTGGGGGAAGTGATGTCATGACTTGCAGTGAATTACATTTAAGTGAGGGAGGGAGGGCTGTGCAAAGTCACCAACCTCACTCTCTCCTCCAGAGTCATCTGGGTCCAGTGGCAAGACATACATCAGGATGACTGGAGATAGCCCCAGATATTTAAGGCAACTGGGGTTAAGTGACTTGCCCAGAGTCACAGTGTCGTGTCTGAGGCTGTATTTGAACTCAGGTACTCCTCCTGACTCCAGAGTCAGTGCTCTATCCATTGTGCCTTCTAGCTGTCCAATAGCTCAACTGTAGAGAACTGGCTATTATTGTGTTACTATCACAAATGTTATTGTGTTATTATTATTAATAGTAGAGGGGCAGCTAGGTGGCTCAGTGGATAGAGAACTCAGGAGGACCTGAGTTCAAATCTGGCCTCAGACACTTAACACTTACTAGCTGTGTGACCCTGGGCAAGTCACTTAACCCCAATTCCCTCACTATAAAAAAATTAATAGTAGAAGTGATGCCATTTCACCAGCAACTAGAATGAAATATCCTGGTAGAGTTTCTGATCTCTTTTTTTGTTTGTTTTTTGTTTTTTTGTTTTTTTGTTTTAGTGAGGCAATTAGTGTTAAGTGACTTGCCCAGGGTCACACAGCTAGTAAGTGTTAAGTGTCTAAGGCCAGATTTGAACTGAGGTCCTCCTGACTCCAGGGCCGGTGCTCTATCCACTGGGCCACCTAGCTGCCCCCTGATTTCTTTTCAGGACAATATCCTCCCCCCCCCCCAAACCTCCACCCCTCACCCTGTATTTAGTCTCCTAGTCCTTGGTTCTTAAATATCCCCAGGGGTATTAAAATCTTTTTCCATTTTTTGAGTCACCATCTTTAGGAGTACATACCTTTTTTTTTTTGAGGGGCAACAAGGTTAAGTGACTTGCCCAGGGTCACACAGTGTCTGAGGCCAAATTTGAACTCAGGTCTTCCTGAATCCAGGGCCCGTGCTTTATCCTCTGCGCCACCTAGCAGCCCCTGTACATACCTTTTTTGAGTCCTCCCTTATCACCCTCCACCTCCCCTCCTCATCATACTATCATTGAGCCTATGGCTAAAATCTGGAGTGGCTATTCCCTTTGCTTGAACTTAAGTTCCTCTTTGGCCTAGAACTGAACCCTTATGTGAGATGGATGTGGAGGTATCTGCCCCACTGGGCCTCTGGGAAGCCCCTACTATCAGCTATGACCCTCCCACTGATTTGAACCCTGTCCCTATTCTCTCCTTTCCATCCTTACCAGCTCTGGGAATAGTGTCTCTCCATACAGATCCCTGGTCTTCATCTATCTCTCTTCTTTAGAGAATCTCTGTTGGGTGTGAATGGCATAAATAAGGAAATAAGAGGTCACAACAAAAGGAGCTAATTCTCTAGTTATCTAAAGATGTCCAAAAGAACCACCTCGGGGTCACTTTGTGTTGGAGCCTGGGAGCCTGGGCCTCTGGAGATGTGTCCTTCCTTATGACCCACCCTGCTCCATCCCCCAAATCCTGTGGTGCTGGACACTGAGGATTCATCAGCCTTCACCCCCAGCAGACCCAGTGGTGGCACAAATAGCACCCAACCCAAGGAAGGCTATGTTACCTGTTCTCTCCTGCTCCAGCTGCTCCCTAAGACCAGGACTGGAGTAGAGGTGAATAACAAGAGTGAACTAGGAGGTCTACAAGGCATTCTAGATGGACAAGGTTGCAGCATGGTCAGCTGTGCTGTTAGGCACTGCCCAAGATTGCTTAAAGTACCTTCTGCCTCTAAAATTCTATATGTTTGTGACATCTGTGACCATTGTCAACACATTGTCTTCACCTCATTAATCCCCCGCCCTGCCCCTTAAGTCTCAGAATGTGACTGGGGCCTCCCTAGCATTCCTGACAAATTTAGTCCAACCCCTGATTTTATAAATGAAAAGCTGAGACCTAGAGAGCTGCTGTGAATCTAATTAGTAGTAGCAAAGTGAGAACCAGGACCCAAGTCTGATTGAATCAGGGCCACTCACTACAGAGATGAACCAAGGACTCTGTGTGAACTAGAGGAATTGGAAGAGGGAAATTTGATCGGTTTCTCTGACGCATTTCAGTTCCTACATGTGGTAGTGAATGCTTCTCCAAATGAGCAATTACATGGTGACTCCAGTGCCTGCCCTAGGGAGGGAGAGTCCCTGAAAAAGACTTAGGTGTACAAAAGAGATTTATTAAAGGAAACTCCCTCTGCTGATGCAAGTTGGCATCTAGTATGAGTCAAACTCTGGTCTTCTTGGCTCTAAGACTGTGCCAGTCTGGCCATATAAAATATTATCCTATTCCAAATTCCCTGACTTGTGACAGAAGGATGGCATAGGGATGTTCTTGGAGAGTGGGTGAGAATTAAAGAATTTATGGGGGAGTTTCTGGCTTTTTCCCCTTGAGAAGCCACATATGAATACTAACTGATTTTCTCTGCCTAGAGACCTGGAATCAAGAAGACCTGAGTTCAAATCCACCCTCAGACTAGCTGTTTGACCCTGGGCAAGTCATTTAACCTCTGTTTGCCTTACTTTCTTCAATGGAAAAATGGGGATTATAATAGCACCTACTTCCCAGGGTGGTTGTGAGAATCAAATGATAAGATCTTTGTAAAGTTTTTTACATAGAAGGCACTTAATAAGTCCTGATTTTCTTCCTTCTTTTTCTAGAGAAGAAAGAATAAACTCCCAATACACAAATGTCCTAAGGGAGAAAGGTGTTAATTATCATCTTAATTATATATGTGTATAAGGATATATCTACTTTCTAGAAAGCAAGATTAATTCATTTAAATTCTTCAGGTTATGGATGGCACTTATGATTACAAAATTCTAAGAGGTAAACATATCTTAAAACATTTTAACATTATTTTCCACTAGCTCAGCCCTTCCACTCCTCTATAGCAAACAAATATACTTTTTTTTTTTAAGTGAGGCAATTGGGGTTAAGTGACTTGCCCAGGATCACACAGCTAGTAAGTGTCAAGTGTCTGAGGATGGATTTGAACTCAGGTCCTCCTGAATCCAGGGCCAGTGCTCCATCTACTGCACCACCTAGCTGCCCCGCAAACAAATATAAACAAGCAAAAAAAGAAAATCCACATTTTCAAGGTCAAATACTCTCCTCAAATAGAGCTTTTATGGATTGTCTCTGCGCTCTGTGTACTTACAATCTATACTGAGCCAACAGTCTTCTACTGGGTGAGCCCAGTGCCTTTGTATTAAATTGCTATAAGGAACAAAATCTAAAGTCCACCTACTGCTGTGTACTGTGGGATTTACTGTGTTTTGAATAAACATTGTTCTTGGTCTCGAAGAGTTTTTAACCCAGTAGGGAAGACAAATGAACACAGCTGGAATAGAGATATCATATTTGTTCCAAGCAGAATCCCAACTTCAAGGTTATAGGGATTCACAGTCTAATGGGAGAGATAACATGCAAATAACTATGTACAGACAAGATAAATAGAGGATTAACCATTGGGTGCTTTGATGAATGTAACTTCAGCTGAGCTTTGCCTCCAAAAGCCGTGGCAAGCTCTCTATCAAGCTGAACACCTTGGCTGGATGGACAAAGCACCAAGAGAGACTGAAGACTCATCACTGCTTGGTTGTGGGGCTTTTATAATTATTGCTGTTTGTGGGTTTTTCCTGCCAATTTGTGTGCAAGGTGACTTAATGGTTGGATATTTTCATTTGTTGGAAACTTTCCATTTTATTCAAGAAATGTCTGTTCTGTTTAAATCCCTTGAATAAAGAGGAAGTTTTTTGTAATTCATTTTTAGGTTCCCTCTGCCTATGGTCAGGATGAATATTATTCATGAAATAGTAGGGTCCTGATTATCTGACTTCAGTATTTTGCTGAAAAAGAGGCTCATTTCAGGGAGTTGATTTTAAAAATAGACTAAACCCAGGGCAGCTAGGTGGCACAGTGGATAAAGCACTGGCCCTGAATTCAGGAGTACCTGAGTTCAAATCCGGCCTCAGACACTTAACACTTACTAGCTGTGTGACCCTGGGCAAGTCACTTAACCCCCATTGCCTGCAAAAAAACAAAAAAAAAACCCAACAAAAAAACAAAAAAAAAAAAGAAGAAGAAGAATGGAAAGGTAAGAGAGGAGCCTAATATCAAACAAGGAAGTTTACATTTGATCCTTTCCTCGGAGCTAACAGGGAACCATTGGAGGTAATTGAGTGAGGTGGGTAATATGGTCAGAGCTGCAGTTTAGAGAAATCACTTGGGCAGCTGAATGGAGGATGGATTGAAGTTTTGAGAGACCAACAGGGGAGGGGCAGCTAGGTGGCAAAGTGGATAAAGCACTGGCTCTGGATTCAGGAGGACTTGAGTTCAAATCCAGCCTCAGACACATGGCACTTACTAGCTGTGTGACCCTGGGCAAGTCACTTAACCCCCATTACCCCACTAAGAGAGAGAGAGAGAGAGAGAGCAACAGGGAGACTGTTGTTTTAGTACAGGCATGGGGTGATAAGGGTCTCAACCAGGGTGGTAGTATGTAAAGAGTGTCCGAAGAAAAATACAATACATTTTATATAATGAGAACAAAGGATGACTGGTATCTTCATTTCAAGAGATAAGGTAAGGCTCTAGCAGATTGGGTGGGCCCTCTGACAAATTCTTGAGTCATGTATTGCATGATTGGAGAGCAATTTGGAGTTATGCCCAAAGAACTATAAAACTGTGTATATCCTTTGACCCAGAAATATCACTATCAGCTCTATTTCCCAAGGTGATGAGGGGAAAATGAAAAAAGAAACCAAAAACCTCTTCTATAAAAGCTCTCTCTATAGGGGCAAAGAACTGGAAATTGAGGAGACGCCCATCAGGGAATGACTGAATAAGTTGTGGTACATGGTTGTGATAGGATACTACTACTCTGCTGTAAGAAATGATGAGCTTCATGATGGAAAATGTTCTCCATACCCAGAAAAAAGAACTGTCGATTCTGAATGCAGATTGAACCATATTGTTTCTACTTTTTTTTTTCTTTTTTGAGGTTTTTTTTCTTGGTGTTCTGATTCTTCTTTCACAACATGACTAATGCAGAAATGTTTAATGTGATTGTACATATATAACCTATATCAGATTGCTTTCTGTCTTGGGGAGTGGGGAGAGAAAGGAGGGAGGGAGAAAAATGTGGAACTAAAAATCTTGTGAAAACAAATGTTGAAAACTATCTTTACGTGTAGCTGGAAAATAATAAAATACTTTTATGATAAAAGATTATGAGCTTGTTGGTTTTGGAAAACCATGGAGACTTACATGAAATAATGCAGAGAGAAACGTGCAGAACCCAGAAAACATTGTGTACAGTAACAGTAATATTGCTGGAAGAGTAACTATGAATGACTAAGATATTCTGAGTAATATGGATATTCAAATCAACTATGAAGCACTTTTAAAGAAAATGTCACCACCTCCAGAGAAAGAACTGACATGTGAAAGTATGTATCATCTGGTTCCTCATACATATCTATATCAAATGTTGGCCTTTGGGAGCAGCTAGGTGGCGCAGTGGATAAAGCACCGGCCCTGGATTCAGGAGTACCTGAGTTCAAATCCGGCCTCAGACACTTAACACTTACTAGCTGTGTGACCCTAGGCAAGTCACTTAACCCCAATTGCCTCACTAAAAAAAAAAAACAAAAAAACAAACAAAAAAAAATGTTGGCCTTCTCTTATGAGAGGTTAGGAAGGAAGGAGGGAAATACCTCGAAACTCAAAATTTAAGAATAACATAATTAAAAAAAAAAAGAGTTGTAAAAGTTGGGTAGGCATGCCCAACTTGGCATGGATAGGTTGTGATCTGCTTTGCTGAAGGAAATATTCATATCAAAGAGAGATCATGGATGGTATTTGAGTATTTCCTTAAGACAGGAAAAGGAAGTTGACTGGGGTAAGTGGGAAAGGTGCCAGAGATAAACTGCCTATTTCCCAGTTTTCCCTGAGTTCCTTCTTGGCTTTCAACACTCATAATTATCTCGTGTCACCTTTTGTCACTGACTCCTGAAACAAAGAAGCATGGGAGAAACTTAAAGAGAAGCACTGTAGCTCAACACTTCTACTTAAAAAACCAACAAATCTTGACATCTGCAGGGGCGTACCTGTGTTATAGCACTCTTGAACTGTGAGCTGGAACTCAATCCTTAACTTCAAATAAGCTTGGATAGATTAAGGCGTTTCTGGGATCAGAGGAACATGAGCCCAGGAGCTTGGGGGAGGGGGAATTCCAGAAGTTAGACCAAGATTCTAGTAAGTGTTAAGTGTCTGAGGCCGGATTTGAACTCAGGTACTCCTGAATCCAGGGCCAGTGCTTTATCCACTGCACCACCCAGCTGTCCCCTGCTATGACTCTGTATTGCTGATCTCTTTACATCACATTTCCCCCCAAACCCAGTCCTCTTTCAAAATTTTCTTTCCAGCTTGGCCATAGGCCTGACACGATGCTGGTCAGGAGAGCAAGCTTCAGAGCCCTGGATTTTTGCTAAGCCGATCTCTCGGGTGCTGCCCTGGGGACAAAGAGGTAGGAGGGCAGGCCTCACCTTCGTGCGGCGTCCCCCACTTCTGTGTCCCTGTTTACTGCAGCTGCCAGAATCTCGGCCAGCCGGAGTTCTGCTGGTAGCAGATGTGGTGATGGCTGCTGCTATTATAGAATCTTGGTCTATGGAGCGGGCACGAGCCATCTTTTCTCTCTCTTTGGCTACGGCAAGGTCCCTGTTATTAAAAATCTTAAAAGCAATATCAAGGAGTTGTGAGGATGGGATCTGGGGACCCCAGTCTAACTTCTGGAGTTCTCTCCTAATGTCAGGAGCAGACTGGCTGATAAAATGAATATTGAGGACAGTAATTCCTACATCTCTTTGGGGGTCTAGGTTAGTATATTTCTTCAGAGAGTCTGCTAAGCGGCTCATGAAGACAGCAGGATTTTCATCAGACCCCTGTGTTATCTCCCTCACCTTTCCATAATTGACTTGTTTCTTAACCCCCCTTCTCATTCCCTCAACTAGGCAGGTGATCATGTGATTTCTACGAGCCCTGTCTTCCCTGTTATCATAGTTCCATCTCGGTTCTATGACCGGGACAGCTGTAAAACCAGGGACCCCAACCCAATTTCCAACCTGCGAGTGTTCATCCCCAACTTGTACCGCCAGGTCCCAAATCTGTTTTTTCTCATCAGGGGTACAACAGCTGGCAAGAATAATTTGCAAATCGGTCCAGGAAAGGTCAAACTCCAGTGTCACAGACTTAAAGCCATCTATGAACTTTGTGGGGTTCTCTGAGTAGCTCCCCAATTTCTCTTTAATCTGAGATAACCTGTTTATAGAAAAAGGGGCATGCCTTAATGTTGTGCCCTTCCCAATGGGAAATTCCCTTAATGGAAGCAGGGAAGCAGTGGGAGACTCTGGTAAGGACCTGGGTTGGGGAGATAGCTCAGGTGGAGACAGAGGATTGGGTGTAGGGCCCAGTGAGGGAGGGGTGACAGCCTTTGGCTGTGGAGTAGGTGGGGGAGGGGAAACAGTCTTAGGCTGCTGCATGGGTGGAGATGGGGAAAGGGAGATAGCCGTAGGTGACTGCAGATTAGGTAAAGCAGATGGGGTCAGCTGAATGGAAAAAACAGGAGAAATGGGAACATATTGGAGTTCCCCCCGATTGTAAATGGGGTAGAGCAGGATAGAAGGAGACTGATATCCACTCCCTGTGTGGCACAGGGAATTGGTTCTGAGATCAGCCGGTGGGCAAGGAGAGGTCTCAGTCATAGAGTGATATGACTGTGGTTGACCCATAGGTACGGAAGCAGGCGGAGAAGGAGTGGAACGAGAAACAGGTAGGGAATGAGTTTGAGGAGGAGGGGAGGCTGAGGTCTCAGAGTAGGTGCCCGAAGAGTTAGCTAATTGCTTGGGCTTGTGGTGATTCTCAACCGGCAAGGGGACCTCATCCTTTCCCTTTGACTTCTGGCTCAAACTCATAAAAGCCGATATGTATGGAATCTCTGTCCATCTGCCTTCATGCTTGCAAAACTTGTCCAATTGCAAGATGGTATTATAATTAAGGGTGCCGTGTACAGGCCAATTTCCTTCACTTCCTAGAGGATAATGTGGCCATAAATTGTTACAAAAATGTATCATACATCTCTTTCTTAGGTTTTTAATTTCCAGTCTAGTCCAATCTCTTAGAATGCACCCCAGAGGTGAATTTTTCAGAACACTCCCTTTCTGTCCCATAACTACTGTCTAAGGAGAATAGTCTGAACCAAGAGCAGAGAGCTAGTAAGGGATAGACACATAAGCATAAATGTTCTTACCCAGAAATGTGTAGTCTGAGAGTCCGAGCATGGTTCGGACATCTAGGAGTCCCAGGCTGCTCTCTGCTGTCCTGCAGACGCCGACCGTCTCTACCTCTCTGTGACTCAAACGGGAGGTTGAGTCTGGTGGGAGAGGGAGAAGAGAAACCCAGAAGGTAGGGCCTTACCTCCAGGTTGTGTGCCAAGCGTGGTCCAGACGTCTGTTTGAGCTTTCGGCGAGGGAGGGAGACTCAGGCTGCCCTCCACTGTCCCGTGCGAAAGCTGACCCTCTCTCTACCTCTCTGTGACTCAAATGGGAGGTTGAATCAGGCGGGAGAGGGAGAAAGGAAACCCAGAAGGGAGGTTCCCACCCCCCAGTTTTGTGTGTTAAGAGGAAAGAGGAAAATCCCACGTCCCTACAACGTTCGGGCGCCAGATGATATGGTGGGAAATTGGGGTACGGGTTGGGGTTAGGGTATGGGGTTCTTGGGAATTTCTCTTTAAAGAATTACACCCTCTTGCACACAAAACTTAGTTAGAATAAGGTGATAGTTTATTGAGGAACACGGGAAGGGAAGGGTGGGGGGAGGGAAACCATGAAAGAAATCCTTGGACTTTTCATGGGGAGATTTGGCATAAAGCACATGGCTCAGAGGTACCAAATCTCCCCAACAGGAGACTGGAAGGTACTTTTATAGAGGACTGATGGGGATGGACCATCTGCCCGTGAAAAGTTCCTTTAGTGAGAGAGGACCATCCCCCACTGGTGGTAGCTGGGGGAATTGGGTGAGGAGTGGAGGATCATCCCCCACTGGTAGTGACTAAAGGAATTGGGTGAGGGGTGGCTACAGATCCCTCTTCAGAACCCAAAGGCCGCAGCCACACCCAAATTTATCTCCCCAGGGTAAGGGAGACCAGAATGAAGGGTAGGAATCCGAAGCTAGCTCAGTCCGATTTGGTTCAGCTTATCTCTCTAGGAATTATCTGTCCTCTGGTTTAGTTTCTCAAGGAGAAGATTCCTCGGTGTGCCCCAGAGAAATTCTGGGGTGCTCTGCACCCCATGACAATAGCCTGACCTGTTCCTCTCTTTCCAATCTTCTCATATATCACGCCCTTCCATATGCTCTATGATCCATCCATACCAGACTTCTTACTATTCTTCTGAGAGAAATGATTATGTGTTGTTTTTTTTTTTCTCTCTTTTACTTCCTCATGCAAAGCCCATGTAGGTCGTTAGTCTCTGAAGGACAGGGCTAAAGATGAGATTGGCTTAACCCTTGGGAACACTTTCCTCTATCTTGGGCAGGACCCTACCCAAGTGGCAGAGCTTCTTCTGATTAAAATATAAAGAGAATCTAATCTAGGTGAATTCCAGGCTCGTGCACCAGAAACTCCCATGGTTCAACTTAAGTGGTCTGGGTGGAGATGGATTCCTTGTCTAGAATGAGGTGAGAGTGGTCTGCATGGGGATGGATTCTTTTGTCCAGAATGTGGCAGTCTCATGATCATGTCAAGTTATTAGCAGAAAGAGCTGAAGACTTATGGCCCACCTCCTCATTGATATGTCCACCCTAGGGACAGCTAGGTGACACAGTGGATAGAGTATCAGCCTTGGAGTCAAGAGGACCTGAGTTCAAATGTGACCTCAGACTATTACTAGCTGGGTGACCCTGGGCAGTTCACCTAACCCTGTATTTGCCTTTTTTTTTTTTTTTGGTTTGGTTTTTTTGTGGGGCAATGGGACTTAAGTGACTTACCTCTGAGGTCACACAGCTAGTGAGTGTCAAGTGTCTGAGGCCAGATTTGAACTCAGGTCCTCCTGAATCCAGGGCCAGTGCTTTATCCACTGTGCCACCTAGCTGCCCCTGTGTTTGCCTTTAATCTTCATCAATCAGGGTTGATCTCTGCCTGCCAGGGGTACCATACCCACTTTTCCAAAGGCATTTAAACATCTTTTCATTTATCTTACTTCACACATCTCCATCTCTCATATCTCCTTTCCTTTGTACTGGCTGCTCCTCATCCCCTAACCATGTCTGAAATGTTCTCCCTTCTTATCCTGAAAAAGACCTTGCAAGATTCTACTATCCCTGCCTATTATCCTATGTCTCTCCTCTTTTGGTTACTCTCTGCTTTCTTTTCTTCTACTCTTTTTTTTATATCCTGGCTTCCAGCTTTCTCATTCAATTGAAATTGATCTCTTCTAAGTGACCAAAGATTTAATAATCAGCAAATATAATGATCGCTTCTCAACCCTCATCCTTATTGATTTATTTATATATATATTTATATATATATTTTTATATTTTTAATGAGGCAATAATCATTTCAATGATCTTTTTTTTAAGTGGGGGCAGAAGAAAGTAATCAGGGTTAAGTGACTTGCTCAGGTTTTTTTTTTTTTTTAGTAAGGCAATTGGGGTTAAGTGACTTGCCCAGGGTCACACAGCTAGTAAGTGTTAAGTGTCTGAGGTCGGATTTGAACTCAGGTACTCCTGAATCCAGGGCCAGTGCTCTATCCACTGCGCCATCTAGCTGCCCCGACTTGCTCAGGTTTTGCACACAACTAGTAAGTGTCTGAGGCTGGATTTGAACTCAGATCCCCCTGACTCCAGGCCCAAGCCTCTATCCACTAGGCCACCTAACTGCCCCAATCCTCATTCCTGTTGACCTCTCTGTAACATTCAACACTGCTGACCATGTTTTCCTTCAGGATGTTCTCTTTCCAGGTTATTACTTCTTTTTTTTCTGTTTAGAATTTTATTTTCCAAAATATATATAAAAACAACTTTTGACATCAATTTTTAAAAACTTTGTGTTCCAACCTCTCTTCCTCCCTCCCTGCCCACCCTCCACCCCCAAGAACTCAAGAAATTCAATATAAGTTATACATGAGTAGTCATGGAAATCATCGCCACATTAGCTAGGTTGTGAGAGAAAACAGATAAAAAACAAAACTTCAGATTAAGGAATCAGGTTATTACTTCTAATACTGCTGTTTCTTCATTTCTTCTAACTCTCTGACCACTCTCTCTCTATCTTCTTTGCTGGATCATCTATATCATGCCATGTACTTGTGGATGCATCCAATGCAATGATCTTAGACAACTCTGAAGGACTTATGAAAAATACAATCCATCTACAGAGAAAAAAACTATGGTATCTGAATACAGATGGAAGTATATTTTGTTGTTGTTAGTTCCTTTTTCTAAAGTTTTTTTTGTCTGCTATGTTTTGCATGACTGCATATGTATAACTTATATTGAATTACTTGAGTTCTTAAGGGGGGGATAGGGAGGAAGGAAGAGAATTTGGAACACAAAGTTTTAAAAATCGAGGTTACAATTTGTTTTTACATGTAAGGTGGGGAAAATTCCAAACAAACAAATGAATGAATGAATGAAAAAAGAAACTAAACAAAAAAAAATTGTAGATGCATCCCTTGGCTCAGTCCTAAGATTTCTCTTCCCTCTCTACTATTCATTACCTCATGTACTTCCATGGCTACAATGGTCATTTTGGGTACTTAAATAACACTATCTTTTTTTTTTCCTTTCCTTTCCTTTCCTTTCTTTCTTTCTTTCTTTCTTTCTTTCTTTCTTTCTTTCTTTCTTTCTTTCTTTCTTTCTTTTTTTTTTGCAGGACAATGAGGGTTAAGTGACTTGCCCAGTGTCACACAGCTAGTAAGTGTCAAGTGTCTGAGGCTGGATTCGAACTCAGGTCCTCCTAAATCCAGAGCTGATGCTTTATCCACTGTGGGACGGGAGGGTACAGGGGAGGGAAGCAATCAGGGTTAAGTGACTTGTCCAGGGTCACACAGCTTATCCAGCCACTGAGGTTGGATTTGAACTCAGGTCCTCCTGGCTCCTGGGCTGGTCCTCTATTAATTGTGCCATCCAGCCACCCCTTCAATGATCATTTCTGGAGAGTTGAATGCCAGCTTTGGATATCTAACCCTAGTCTCTCCTGAGCTCTAGTCATGAATCACAAACTAACTATTGGCTATTTCAAAACAGATATCCTATAGGCATCTCAAATTCAGTGTGTTCTGCATAAGGCTCATTATCTTTCCTTCCAAACCTATCCCTATTCTGAACTGCCCAGTCACTCAGGTTTGCAATCTTGGTATCATCCTCTACTTCTCATGGTCCTTCCTCAGACATATTTAATGAGTCCCAGATCTTGTTTCTATTTCCACAGACTTGCCTGCACATGCCTCTTCTCTCCATTCACACACAGCCACCACTCAGGTTTAAACCCTCATCACCTCTTGCCTAGAATATTGTGGTAGCTTGCTTTTTGGCTTGGCCTTAAATCTCTCTCCAAGAAGCTACCAAAGGAATTTTCCTAAAGTACAGGCCTGGTCTTGTCCCCCTGCCTCACACAAACTCACATACTCAAATTCCATTAAACATAATAATCCTATTAGGATTAAACAGAAATTCCTCTATCACTTAAAGTTCTTTGCAACTTGGCTCCTTCATACCTTTCCAGCCTTGCACAATACTCCTCTTCATGAACCCAACAGCCTCCCCACATATGTCCCACTTCACTTCTTTGTACCTTCGCACTGGCTCTCCCCCATGCCTAGCATGTGCTCTTTCTGGATCACCATCTCTTCAAAATCCAGCTCAAGAACTATCTTCTACATGAAGCTTTCCCTCACCTTCCCAAATGCTGGTTTTCTCCTGTTAAGGCCTGAAATGAATCAAAGCCACAAACTGAGGAATAAAGTGTCTTTAATTGAGAGAAGAGGGTAGAAAACCTGCCCCCCTAGGGATGTCTAGTGGATTTTCCAAATCCAAGACCCATGCAAAACCTTTAGGAGGGTAGGGGAAGAGTCAGTATGAGGTAGTGAGAACTGCTCATGAGACCCCAGTGGTCCTTCACAATCCATACAAGGAAAACCACTTCATTTTGGCTGATTTGTCATTTATTTCATGAATCCCAATGGAAGGGAGCAAGTATGCTAGAAGCTGAGATCCAACTTGAGCAGGATTTCCCACAAGGCAAAATCCCTGCATTGGGGGACCTAGGGTATGGTTCAGTTTAACCTAATCAAGAGTAAATATCTCAGGGTAGCTAGGTGGCGCAGTGGATAGAGCACTTGCCCTGGAGTCAGGAGTACCTGAGTTCAAATGGGGCCTCAGACACTTGACACTCACTAGCTGTGTGACCCTGGGCAAGTCACTTAACCCCAATTGCCTCACTAAAAAAAAAAAAAAAGAGTAAATATCTCAAGAGCAGGACTATAAGGACATGGAGCAGCTAGGTGGCTCAGTGGATAAAGCATTGTCCCTGGATTCAGGAGGACCTGAGTTCAAATCAGGCCTCACACACTTGACACTTACTAACTGTGTGACCCTGGGCAAGTCACTTAACCCTCATTGCCCAGTCCAAAAAAGAAAGAAAGAAAGAAATATAAGGACATTCTGAAATAAGGAAATTCTGAAAATACTGAAATTCTGACATTACCAAGAACATTTAAGGGAGTGGCAGTCCATATTACATCTCTATTAAAATTTTCTGTCATTATGTTAACAATTTTCTGTCAGCACCATCAAATGATTCCACCTAAAAGGGTCTAATATAGTTTTTTTTAACTTTTTTTTTTTTTTGTGAGGCAATTGGGGTAAGTGACTTGCCCAGGGTCACACAGCTAGTAAGTGTCAAGTGTCTGAGGTCGGATTTGAACTCAGGTCCTCTTTTTTTTTTAAAGTGAGGCAATTGGGGTTAAGTGACTTGCCCAAGGTCACACAGCTAGTAAGTGTTAAGTGTCTGAGGCCGGATTTGAAGTCAGGT
The DNA here is from genome assembly GCF_019393635.1 of Dromiciops gliroides. Classification (NCBI taxonomy): domain Eukaryota; kingdom Metazoa; phylum Chordata; class Mammalia; order Microbiotheria; family Microbiotheriidae; genus Dromiciops; species Dromiciops gliroides. Next base: position 199,028,917 of record NC_057864.1, read on the forward strand.
ACTCCTGACTCCAGGGCTGGTGCTCTATCCACTGCACCACCTAGCTGCCCCAAGAACTTGCCCAGGGTCACACAACTAGTAAGTGTTAAGTGTGTGAGGCTGGATTTGAACTCAGGACCTCCTGAATCCAGGGCTGGTGTTTTATCCACTGCACCACCTAGCTGCCCCTCTCCATTTGATTTTTTTTTTCGATGCACAATCACATTAGACATATTCCTACTTTTCCATTTGATTTTGAAAGCCCTCCTTTTAACTGGTTCCCACTGCCCCCAGGCAATTCAAAACTCTGGAATCCAACAAGGTCAAGTTCATATTCAGCTTCATTCAATACTTCCTAGGAGAGCTGGGGCTTTTCAGTTTTCAGAGGACTTTTCAGTTTGTATCCTCAGCACTTAGTGCAATGCAGAAGTAAAAACTTAAAGGAAGCTTTCGTTCATTCATTCATTCATTCATTCTTACTTCCCTCTTTTTTGTGGGCTGGGCTACTTCTCTCCTCCAGCCTCACTTTCTCATCAGCCATTTTGTTGGCACTTCCCCTCCAGAAGTGGTTTTCTTCTCAAACCAAGCTCAGGAAAAAAAAATGGCTGTAAAAGTTGAGAATTTGTAAAAACAGAATCTATAACTCTGTTTCATAGCTCTGAATCCCCATCCAGAAACACTACTCTGACAAAATGCCTCATTTTAAAATCTATCCCTTTCCTGAGCTCCCCAGGAAGAGTTAAAAAACACAACACATTCATCTATACATACGTCTACATCTATTTTATTATTTAAAAAAAATAATTAACAGAGGCAGCTAGGTGGCACAGTGGATAAAGCACTGGCTCTGGATTCAGGAGGATCTGAGTTCAAATTTGACCCCCAGACACTTGACACTAGCTGTGTGACCCTGGGAATCACTTAACCCTCATTGCTCCACCAAAAAAAAAAAAAGAAGAAGAATTAACATTTGGTGGGTTGGGGAAGGCTGGAGTAGGAAATAGAAAAGAAATACAAATGTGACCCATTTTGCTAATTTTTGGTAATCACAACAAACTAAGATTGCTCATACAGCAACCATATAAGAAAGGCTTGAAGATCAAGGTGGTCCATGTATAACCTATATCAAATTGCTTACCATTGCAGGGAGGGGGAAGGTCAGAAAGGGAGAGAGAAAATTTAGAACTCAAAATTTTAAAAAATGAATTTTAACTAAATTACTAAAAAATTATCTTACCAAGTTAGAAAAAATTATAACAAAGTTCATTCAGAAGAACAAAATGTCAGGAATTTCAAAGAAACCAGGGAAAAAAAGATGTAAAGTGTTATGGGCCTAGTGTACCCCAGAAGTTCTTTGGGGTAAATCAAACAACTTTCTCCTTGAGAAACTAAACCAAAGGACAGACACACCTAACCAGTCTCCCCCACCCCTTGGGGAGATAAGATTGGGTGTGGCTGCTGCTTTTGTGGCAGGAGGAGCAGAGAGATGGTTTGTGAGATCCAGAGTGCCCCTCACCCAACTTCCCCCAGCCTCCCCCAATAGGGGAACTTTACACAGTCAGCCAATCACCTCATCGGACCAGCATCAGACCTCTATAAAAATATCTGACTGTCTCTTGCTTGAGGAGATAGGTATCTCAGAGCCATGCCTCTGTGCCATGCCTTCTCCCCAAGGATTTCTCTCTTGATTTCCTTTCCCTAGCCCCTAAATAAAGTATCATTTTATTCTAATTGGACTTGTGTGCAAGAGGGTGTAATTCTTTAAAGAGGAATTCCTAAGAATCCCTACCCCTACCCCTATCCCAAACCTCCACTTATTCCCTCATAACATAAAGGAAGGAGATTCAGCAGTATCAGACCCTTGTTAATAAGAATGTATAGGGGGCAGCTAGGTGGCGCAGTGGATTAAGCACCGGCCCTGGATTCAGGAGGTCCTGAGTGCAAATTCGGCCTCAGACACTTGACACTTACTAGCTGTATGACCCTGGGCAAGTCACTTAACCCCCATTGCCCTGCAAAAAAAAAAAAGTATAGACCACCTAGATTTGATGGAGTTGCTTTATTATCTAAAAGGAATTTATGAAACCTTGGATTAATAGGAGCAAAATGCCTTCCAAGTGCAATTCAAACTGAACCCACATAGCTAGCAGGTAAGTCCCTAAATGCTGACTTCTTTCCCCAGGATAGTAAGTCCCTATCTTGTAAAAACCTTTGGGCCCCTGGGTTCAGGAAGCCTTGGATTCAGGAGGACATGAGTTCAAATCTGGCCTCAGACACTTGACACTTACTAGCTGTGTGACCCTGGGCAAGTCACTTAACCCTCATTGCCTCGCAAATTTAAGAGAAAAAACCAACAACATTTAAGCATCTTTGTTCTTGACAAACCCCATTTTTGGGGAATCATATAATGTTATCACAGTGTTTCAGTTAAGTTGAACTATCAAACTGATTGGTATTTCCTGCATTCTTGTTATAACTGAAATTGTTAAACTGATTTGCATTACTTCCATTCTTGTTACTGTATTTGCTTTTAGGTTGATTTGTATCGTGCTAATGAAACTGATAACACCCAGTACCCAGTGAGGAAAGAAACTTTATATACCCTCAAAAAGAGGAAGTCTTCAAGCTCCTTTTTTGGAAGGGGTCTCCACATGATTTATGTCCGCTTGTTCTTGGGACAAATAAACTGGTACAATGTTTTTCCTGTCTGTCTCTGATCTGGTTTTTACTGTAGGAGACATTATGAGAATAATTTCTCTGATCTGTTTTCTTCTGTAGGAGACAGGCATAAAACCTTATTATTAAGGTGAGAGCATTGCTGAAGTGTAAAATGGATAATTTCGATTCTTTTAAGTTAAAATTTTCTCGTATAAATAAAACCAATGTAGCCAAGAAGAGAAGGAATGCAGAAAATTGGGGGAAGGCACTTTCATGGACAATCTCTCAGACAGGATGTGATTGTGTTGAAATACTGCTGTTATGTAGGAAATGATGAGCAGGTTGATTTAGAAAGACATGGAAAGATTTGGACCTATGAAGAAAGAAGCTAACCACTTCTAGAGAAAGAGATGACAAGTGGGAATATGCACGGTATGTTCTTACCTATGTGTGCATGAGTATACACGTGTGTATATTTAAAGGTAGCTATGTCTATGTCTATGCATATACACACATGCAGATGTGTGTGTGTTTAATTATAGTCTTCTTTGGGAGAGGAGGGAAAAATAAAATAAAAAGTATACAGCGGAGAACAAAAGAAAACCCATGAGGAAGCAAAGCCAGGTAGCTTTGAAAACAATGTGTAGTATTTATTATATAGGTTTTCTTGAAAATGGAAATTGACTGTTTTATATTGAATCCTCTTTTATGTTCTTCTGTGTATGTGGTGATGTTCATTTTTTCCCTTTTCTTGTTTTATATATATATATATATTTTTTGCGGGGCAATGGGGGTTAAGTGACTTGCCCAGGGTCACACAGCTAGTTAGTGTTAAGTGTCTGAGGCCAGATTTGAACTCAGGTACTCCTGAATCCAGGCCCGGTGCTCTATCCACTGCGCCATCTAACTGCTCCCTCTTGTTTTATATTTAAGTTTAAAATGGATTAAAAAAATTTGCAAAAAAAAATGTTAACTATATCTGATTACTTGCCCCCACTTCAGGGGATGGGGGACAAGGGGGAGGGAGGAAAGGATAGAATTTGGAATTCAAAACTTTTTTAAAAAGTTTTAATAATTATTTTAATATGTAATTGGGGAAAAATAATATATACATATATAATAAAAAGGAATGTTAAAAATTGTCTTTACATGTAAGTGGGAAAAATATTATTTTAAAAAAGATTAAGTTGGTCCCATGGCCAGAAGGAAGATTGCAGGCTTGAGTATTAGGAATGGATGATACAGCCAGTCTTTGTTGTTTGGATGGAGCCCTGGGGGTGAGGGAAGGGGTTGTATAGTCCTTTTTCTAACCAGTACTGAACAGAAGAATGGCAACTTGACCCAAGTAGAAGTAGATGAAGTCTGGGGCAGCTAGGTGGAGCAGTGGATAAAACACTGGCCTTGGATTCAGGAGGACCTGAGTTCAAATGAAACCTCAGACACTTGACACTTAACTAGCTGTGTGACCCTGGCCAAGTCCCTTAACCCTCATTGCCCTGCAAAAACAGAAACAAAAAACATTAGAAATAGATGAAGTCACATGTATCACAGAGTTGCCAGAGTTCCTCCCCAAAATGCGTTGCCAAGTGGGATGGTACTTCCTGCCTCTTCTTTTTTTGTTTTTTTTTGGTGAGGCAATTAGGGTTAAGTGACTTGCCCAGGGTCACACAGCTGGTAACTATTGTGTCTGAGGCTGGATTTGAACTCAGGTCCTCCTGAATCCAGGGTTGGTGCTCTATCCACTGCACCACCTAGCTGCCCCTTCCCATCTCTTCTTGACATGTACAACTATGTTCTTCTTTACAGTAAACTGCTCCAGGGCCTGAGTAGCACTCTCTACAAAGTTTTACTGCTTCTCCTTGGACATATCTGCATTTTTTATTAAAGCAGCCTTGATGTCACTCAGGATAACTGGATCAAGAGCCTTGAAAGATGCAAAATCTCCAGATCAGAGCAGGTGATGGCTGGGGAGGCTGCAGGGACTGCAGTGTTAGGATGTTTCACAATATTAGATAGTAAGCTCCTTGAGGGCAGGAGACTGTCTCCACCCCTTACACCTCCCTTTTTTGTATCCCCAATGCTTAGCACTGTTCTTGGCAATACTAGGGACTTAATAAATATTTATTGATCGATGGATAAAACTGTACACATTTCTTATGCCAGAAAACAGCCCTTTCTATGCCCTATATGTATTTACATTGTGATACAGTGATACTCTAGTCTTATTCTTCCAGCTAAAGGCAGGACACAGCTCCCCTTGAAGGTTCCAGTGGTGTCCCCAGTGTTTGGAATGTTTTCCTTTAATTCTATCAGCTTGAGATCTCTCATTCCAGTAGGTTTACAATCACCAGTCATTAAGGCCCTCGTTCCATTTAACCAATTAGCTTTTCTATATTTACTGCAAAGATATAGCAAGAACAGAAGTGTAAATATTTCTCTTGGACACTTAAGAATAATTTTTCCATATCACTGAACCCAGCATGGCCTATAGGTGCTGGATTGGGTGGGGAATATCCCTGGGGGCTTTACCCTTCACCCTCTTTCTTCTGACAAACGCCTACATGGACTTCACCTCCTGGATTCTTTTGGTTTGCTTTTCTGACCTTGCAAAGCTCACAAAGGTCATCACTATCTCTAATCTCCTTCACCCAAGAGAGGAAAAAATAAAAACAAAGAGGCAAATATCCATAGACCACATGCCAGCATGGGATGGGAAGGGGCCAAAGCAGCTCTCTTTATGGCATTGCTTCCCCTTAATGTGAAAGTAGGGAGGAGATGGAGCAGAGCAGGAGCCAGGTCCTGGCTGACTCATTCCTTGTGAGTGTAGCCCAGTTCTGGTTACCAATCAGTAGGCTGATTCTTCATCACATCATGTGATCAGCCCAGAACCAGCTACAGAATATCTGCACATGCCCAAATAGTGGAGGAAGAGCCCTTCCATTACTGGTCATTGAGCTTTTCTTTTTTCTTTTTCTTTCTTTTTTTGGGGTGGATGGGGCAAATGAGGGTTAAATGACTTGCCCGGGGTCACACAGCTAGTTCGTGTTAAGTCTCTGAGGCTGGATTTGAACTTGGGTCCTCCTGAATCCAGGGCTGGTGCTTTATCCACTGCACCACTTAGCTGCTCCCTCAAGCTTTTCTTAAAGCAGGCTCCTCAGCCTCTTCCATATTGGCTGAGAGCACACTGATGCCTACTCACCAGTCCACTGTTACAAAAGACAAGTTGGATATGCTACTGTAACATAGAGAGGGCTTTGATTTTTATTCTTTTTTTTTTTTTTAGTGAGGCAATTGGGGTTAAGTGACTTGCCCAGGGTCACATAGCTAGTAAGTGTTAAGTGTCTGAGGCCAGATTTGAACTCAGGTACTCCTGATTCCAGGGCTGGTGCTCTATCCACTGCGCCACCTAGCTGCCCCGGCTTTGATTTTCAAATGTTACCTAGGGTATGGATAGATTTCTGCTCCAAACTCTTGACCCAATCAATGCCCACTTGGGCTGGAGAGTGGTGGATGATAGCCTCTCTGAGCATGATGGCCAATGTAGAGGAAGGGATTTGAGGAGTTCCTCTAAGGGTCTTCACCTAATACACAGTGTCCTGGACTGATTGACTACTGAGGATCTAATGCTCTGAGTTTCCTCCTTTCTTCCTCTCCATCTTCTCCCTCTTCAAATCTCCCATCAAAGGGTAGGTTACATTTGAAGACATAAATTTGAATTTTGCCCTCTGCCTTATTGATTCAGGGCTTCAAAGCTGTTTTTGTCACTTGCCCCCTTTCTTCCTCTCAGCTCTCTCTTTTGGATCCTGAATCAGGCTGACATTGTTGGGTAAGTGGAGCTAACTCCTAGAGTTGGTCTTGTTGAGGACTGAACTCTTCCTAGCAACAGTAAATTAAGTTTCTAGAAAATTAAGATATACAGAGAGCTTGTAGATCTCCCATAGACCTATGAAGAAATAAGAAAATGTAGCAAATTCACCAAGAATCCCCATCTAAACTCCTGCCAGGGTATTGTCACTCCCTTTCCACAATGGAAGAAAGAAGGGGAATCAGAGATAGTAATAGCTGGATCAAGAAGAAGACAATTATCCAAGCAGAGTGCAGTGGATAGAATGCTTACTCTAGGGTCAGAAGATTTTGGTGAAAATTCAGGCTTTGTCTCAAATTAGCCATGTGACTCTGGGAAAATCACTTTATAGTTAGAATAGATGATCTATGAAGAGATCTTCCAGCTCCAAGTCCAATAAGGACCTACTTCTTATGCACAGACCACAATTGTTCTAGATGTTTGTGGGAGGCACAAAAGTGATTGCTATTGGCTTCCTGAACTTTTGGACTTTAAAAGCCTCAAGTCATTTATATTTGGCTTGGGATTGTGTTTCTAGACTTACAGATGAATAATAATAGTTAGCATTTATATAGTGCTTTAAAGTTTGCAAAGTACCTTACAAATATCTCATTTGATCCTCACAACAACTCTGGGAGGTAAGTGCTATTGTTATTGCCATTTTACAAATAAGGAAACTGAGGCAGAGAAAGTGACTTGCCCAGGGTCATGCCCTCTACCAGTGCATCCCCATGTGTTTATATTAGCTTGTCCCCCATGCCTAGAATGCTCTCCCTTTTCACCTCTGCCTCTAGTTTCCCTAGTAAGTATCTGAGGCTGGATTTGAATTTAGGTCAAGAATCAGGAAGACTCCAAGTCCAGCTCTCTATCTACTGCACTATGAGTATAAATAGCCACATGTATGATTTATACCATAAGACTTTATGACCAAATGTTGAAGTCTAGACTTGGAAGGAGATGGTAAGCTGAAGATTTATCTATCTCATGGCTACTAAGTGTGGTTATCAGTTAGCATAACTATGGTCATCCTCTATCTCTCTCTATGCTATATCATTTGATGATCTCATAAGCTCCTCTAGGTTCATATATCCCTTTGATGCTAATTATTTCCAGATCTATATATCCAGCCCTAGTTTCTCTCTTGAGCTCTACTTACATATCACCAACTAACTGCTTTTTTGGTCATTTGGTATCCCATGAGCACCTAAAATTCAACATGTCCAAAACAACTCATTATCTTTATCTTTAAATCTTTCTCTCTTCTGAACTTCTCAATTACTGTCCAGGGCACTACTATCTTCCTGGTGATCCAGGCTTGAAATCTTGGTGTCATACTCAATTCTTCACTCTCATTCACCCTACAAATCCAGTCAGTCATCAGATCTTTCCATTTTTACCTTCACAATGTCTTTCTTATATGACCTGTATTTTTTATACAACCAGCTCTGCCTCACAAATCCAATTCACAAGCAAGTCAAAACATTACCCTCATGAGGTCATTGGTCCTCTTTGAGAATGAAGGACAAACAACAACACAACCACTACCCTAGTACAAGTCCTTATCACCTAGACTATATTACAATAGCCATCTTTAGGAAAAAACAATTTATTAATATATCTTGCTTTTGTTTTTATCTAGTCATGTCCAATTCTTTGTGACTCCATATTTTGCTTTTATTTCCCTAAATTTCTCATAGTATCTGTTTTTCTCTCCCCTCCCAGAGAGTCATCCCACATAACTAAGAATTTTTTATTTTGTGGGGCAATTGGGGTTAAGTGACTTGCCCAGGGTCATACAACCAGTAAGTGTTAAGTGTCTGAGGTCGGATTTGAACTCAGGTACTCCTGAATCCAGGGCTGGTGCTCTATCCACTGTGCCACCTAGCTGCCCCTAAGAATATTTTTTAAAGAGAAAAACAAAGAAGAGAAAAAGATCAGCAAAATACATGGAAAAAGTCTGAAAATTCAGCAATGTTCTACAGCCATATATCTTCCCTGCCCCCAAAGGAACAAGATTCACTTTAAATGGTTTTATGATTTTTCTTTTATACTTTTCCTAAACTGTAGGTTTTCCCATAGGTAATTAGACTAATGGGGTAGACAGGTGGTTCAGTGGATAGGAGACTGGGCCTGGAGTTAGGAAAACCTGAGTTCAAATCCAGCCTCAGACACTAGACACTTACTAGCTGTGTGATCCTGGACAAGCCACTTAACCTCATCTGTAAAATGAAATAGAGAAGGAAATGGCAAACCACTCCAGTATCTTTGCCAAGAAAACTAGAAAAGCAGTCATGAAGAGTTGGACATGACTGAAAAGTAACTAAACAATTAGACTAACATCTACCAGGTTTTCCTATGCCTCCCCATTCCCAACAAAAAGGGTTAGAACCAAGCCCATACTCTTTCTCCTCCCCACCTTAGTTTTCCCCTAAAAATTGAAAGAGCAGTCCCTAGGATCTGATTGGTCCTTGCCTCTGTGCTTCTTGGTGGTCTCTGGCTGCACTAACATGGCTTTCTGGTTACCTTTTGTTGTTGTTATTCAATCGTCTCCAGGCATATCCATCTTTTTGTGACCCCCATTTGGATTCTTGTTGTTCAGTTATTTTCAGTCATGACCCCATTTGGTGTTTTCTTGGCAAAGATACTGGAGTGGTTTGCCATTTCCTTCTCCACCTCATTTTACATATGAGGCTAAGTGACTTCCTCGGGGTCACTCAGTCAGTGTCTGAGGCTGGATTTAAACTCAGGAAGATGAAGTCTTTGTGACTCCAAGTCCAGTGCTACAAAGCACTATAGTGAAACCTCACTGTCCTGGTTACCTAAGGGTATAAAAAGTCCCATCAGTGTGAAGTCTTAGACTTGTTGGCTTCTGGAAGAGAGTGTAGATACCCACACTTACCCTATTGACCATATGAGAAAAGCCACATCTACGAAAGCTGAAGCTAAGAGCTTCTGTATCTTGATGATATCCTTTCTATGCTAAAGATAGGTAAGCCCTTTTTGTTAACTGTTAAATGACCCAGAAGTGCCTCATTTCATCCCAACATCACACCCAAACTAACAATGTATTGGCATCAGCCCTGCCCCTAGTACCATGTAATCCTCCCACCCCTTCCCCCACTCAAAAAACTCCAATGGCTCCCTAGTACCTCTAAGATTTTTAAAAAATTATTTGTGTGGGTTTATTTTATATGGTGTAATTTTGCTAAAGTTGTTCATTGTTTACACTAGTTTTTTACTTCACTCTCAAGGGATCTCTAAGTGTACCACTTTGTCATCTGCAAAAAATGATAGTTCATTTTCTCATTGTCTATGCTTATTCCATTAATGTCTTTTTCTTCTCTTATTTGTATAGCTAACATTTCTATAGTATGGTATAATATTGTATAGTATAATTATTGTGAAAATGGACAGCCTTGCTTCACCACTGATCTTTTTTGTTGTTGTTTTAATAATAAACATTTTTATTTATAGTTTGGGGTTCCAATTTTTATCTCTCTTTCCCTCCCTCCCCTCCCTCCTCCCTGAGGTGGAAAACAATCAGATATGGGTTATACATGTATGATTATATCAAATATTACCTCAGATTTCATATTTAAAAAGCTTTACAAACTGGCTCCTTCCTACCTTTCTAGCCTTCTTACTCTTTACTCTTCTCCACGAAACTCTACAATCCAGATTGCTCTTCCATAAAGTCAGATAGTCGGTCAACAAACATTGATTAAATACTTGCCAATGTAACACACAGTTTGCTAAGTGCTGGGGGTACAAGAAAAGGCAAAAACAAACATTCTCTACAAGGATCCCACATTCTAATAAAGGAAACAATATGGAAATAACAGGATACAGACAACACATATAGAGAGCAGATGGAAAGGGAGAGTACTAGGAACTAGAGGGGAAAGATCTCCAGAGTTGAGTCTTGAAGGAAGCCGTGGAAGCTAAGAGGCAAAGCTGAGGATGGAGAATATTTCAAACATGGGGTACAAGCCAATGTAAAGACATGGAGATGAGCTGGGAGATGGAATGTCCTGTGAGAGATATGATGCAGCTGGATTAAAAAGTGTATGGAGCAGGGGCAGCTAGGTGGCGCAGTGGATAAAGCACCGGACATGGATTCAGGAGGACCTGAGTTCAAATTTGACCTCACTTAACACTTACTAGCTGTGTGACCCTGGGCAAGTCACTTAACCCCAATTGCCTCACCAAAAAAAAAAGTGTATGGAGGTGAGTAAAGTCTAAAAAGATTGGAGGAAACTCCGTCTCTCCCATCTGATTGTGAAGGCTAATAGCCTTCTTGTTTTGGGGCTGCCCAGGATCTCATGACCAATGGGGCTTGGGGGAATTTTCTCAATCTTGGGTCTCCACCCTCTTCTACCCTTCCCTACCCTTTTGCTGAAGCTGCCACCCCATTACACTTATTTCCTTGCCTCGATTTCCACAGGTTCTGGCTCAAGAAGAAGGACATATCCAATGATTTGGTATCTTGCAATCTCATGTCCCACTATGACCATTTTCCAGACTCTCTCCAAGGTACTGCCTCATCTGAATCCCCTTCTGCTTCTGCTTCTGCTTGTCTGGGCCCCTTCCTGTTGGGTTAAGCTCCCTTCCTTCCTGTCCTAGGAACCTCCCCCTTCACTTCCCCCTCCCTATCTACCCAAGGACTCTTATCTGACTTCAACTTAGAGAAAAATCAACCAGACCTTCTTTCCTCCTCTGACACGGTTTCCCATAGTTCAACCCATAGAATGTAGCCTTATGATTCTGGTTTGTATTGGCAAGGAAGGAAAAAAAAAGGTTAAAAATTTAAATTTTAAAAGGATGAGCTTCTAGTCACTATTCCTTAAACTCTGTCACCAGACCTTTATAGCAAAATGCGAGGCCAGGGGGGCAGGGTCCAGTGGGAAAGATGCCTTTTTTTTTTTTTTAAGCCAACAGACTGAATTGTTCTGCATTTTAGATGAGCTAGAAGGATTTAATTTAAAAGGAGCCCTTTGCAAAGTTTGTATATTTTGGTTATAAGTCTTTTAAAAGTAAGCTTAGGGGCAACTAGGTGGTGCAGTGGATCGAGTACCGGCCTTGGATTCAGGAGGATCTGAGTTCAAATCCAGCCTCAGACACTTAACATTTACTAGCTGTGTGACCCTGGGCAAGTCACTTAACCCCAATTGCCTCACCAAAAAAAAAAAAAAGTAAGCTTAGTTAAACTTTGGTTTCTATAATTTGATGAAAAAATAGTACTCTTTATGATTAGATAAACGTTTGCTCTTTAAAAAATAAAACATCCTAATCAGATGTGAACACAAACCTTTGGTAGAGAGTGAAAAGCTTTGGAATAGTGGAGAGGGGAATTTATTCACATTTATTATTATTATTATTATTTGGTGTGAGGCAATGAGGGTTAAGTGATTTGCCCAGGGTCACACAGCTAGTTAAATGTCAAGTGTCTGAGGCCAGATTTGAACTCAGGTCCTCCTGAATCCAGGGCCAGTGCCTTATCCACTGTGCCACCTAGATGCCCCCTTCATATATCTTTTGATGCTTCTCTAAATCCTTTTTATCATTTCTTATGGCATTTTCTATTACACTGAAAGGTCTTTTAAAAGTGAATAAATTAGGGCAGCTAGGTGGCACAGTGGATAAGGCACTGGCCCTGGATTCAGGAGGACCTGAGTTCAAATCCAGTCTCAGACACTTGATACTTACTAGCTGTGTGACCCTGGGCAAGTCACTTAACCCTTATTGCCCCACAAAAAACCTCAATAAAATAAAAGATATATGAAAAGACATAGAATGAAGTAAACAGAAACAGAAAAAGTTATACACAATGACTATAACAATGTCATGGAAAGAACAAAAAAGAAAAATGAAAAAAACAACTCAACACTATGTGATTATAATGACCAAGAAGTTTGGTCTTGAAGAAGAGGTCAGAAAAATATACTTCTCTCTATTCTTTGCAGAGGTGAGGGACTATGGGCATAGAATATCATATATGTGGCCAGACATACTTTTATTTGAATTTCCCTCCCTTTCTTTAATCTTTATTGGGCATTGAGGTGACACTGTGGACAAAGTGCCAGTCCTGGAGTCAAGAAAACCTGAGTTAAAATCCAACCTCAGACATTTACTAGCTGTGTGACCCTGGGATAGTTACTAAACCCTGTTTGCCTCAGTTTCCTCATCTGTAAAATGACCTGGAGAAAGAAACGGCACACAGGAAAAACTCCAAATAGAGTTATGAAGACTTGGACAGAACTGAAATTACTGAACAATAACTATCTTGGCTAGAATGGATGACTTGTTAAGTAAGAGTTGGAGAAATATTTTTGGAAACAAAGATGATCTTAAAACAAGAGAAATCGATAATTTTTTAAAAGAAAGGACTTTCCTGGTAGCTGAAGGTTGAATGCAGAAAAAACTTCAAATTTTCTTTAGGGACTTATCCCGAGATATAGGAAGAATTTATCAACTAAGGTGGTTTAAAAAAAAGGAAATGGTTATATCTATATAATTTCTCTCCTGAGGGTAGTCCCCCAACTCTAGCTTTCATTGGCCATCCAAGTCTATAGAGGGTGGCTGACTACTCCCTCTCCCTCAGGGTTCTAGGGGTAATGCTGAGGGGCTGGGTGAGAGGGATAATGTGTCCTCCTCAGAAGGCAGGATACATTATTCAAGTCTTGGGGCTTCTTCTCCCCATCTCCCCCATTCCTTCCTTTTCCTGGTGAGTTAACAGTTAACCAGTAGAGGATGCTTCTCTCAGATAAGAACAGACTACATTATTCAAGCCCTAGAAGCTTATCCCTCCGCCCCCCCAAAAAAATTTCCTTCCTTTCCCTGCTGAGTTAGCAGAGGTTTTCTGAAGTTAGATAACAACGAATTGTAAAATTTCAGGGTCTGGTTGTCTCAGGGGGTGGGGGCAGCAGTGGCACCACATTTGGGGGAGGTGGTCTACATTTTTAGAAGTGTTGCGAAGAATGTGAACCCAGATTGGGGAGGGACTTTGTGTTAGATCTAGGATAAAAAGGGAAGTTTGCTGTGGCAAAGCATGCACAACTTCTTTGGGGTGTGCACCCTTTCTTGCAAGATCATAATAAAATGTCTTTCCTTCCTTGCACCAGACTGGAAGTCGTGCCTCAGTTTATCTGTTTCTAACACTTCGGCTTCTAGTACTGCAGTCAGTCACAAGTCCCCATTTGTGTGCTCCTTATTTATTATCAGCCAGGGTTCACTCTAATAAAAGGTATTTACTAAATGGATGTAGCAAGTACACACACTTGTTACAGAAACATTTATCTCATTTGATCCTCCAAATCTTCTATTTGATCCCACCCAAACCAGAGCTGCAAACTTCTCTCCACACTCAAGGTCCCTGGGAATAGTGGACCCAAACTTAGAGAGGGTATATGGCCAATTGGTAAACTCACAACTCCTACTTACTACTAGAAGTCCCTTTTTCCCCTTCACAGAATCCTTATGAAGTTCCCTTAAGGTATAGCTCTTTGCTGGGCTCTGAGGGTTGATGAAGAGTCCTAAAGCTTTCTTTCTTCAGTGTACCTAATTTCTTCAAGAATTTCTTCTAGGGGCAGCTAGGTGGTGCAGTGGATAGAGCACCAGCCCTGGAGGCAGGAGTACCTGAGTTCAAATCCAGCCTCAGAAACTTAACACTTACTAGCTGAGTGACCCTGGGCAAGTCACTTAACCCCAATTGCCTCACTAAAAAAAATTAAAAAAAAACAACAAAAAAGAATTTCTTCTAATGTCTTCAAGACATATCTCAGTTCTGGATGCAGAAGCTGTTGCCAACCGTTGTTGCTTCAAGGACATGGTTACTGGCTCTGATAGGAACTTCAGGCCTTTCAAAGTTCACAAGGTCTTTAGCTAGTCAATGTGGGAAGAAGGAGGGAGAAAAAAAAGTCAATCCTCTTCCCTGCCCCAGGGAAATCCGCTTTTCTCTAGTCTTTTCACCATTTGACTTACCTTGTGTGACCTGCTGCTTCAAAGTGACTTCCAACTGACTTACACTGTTATACATAGGCCCAGAGGTAGGTTTGGTCTTTTCAGCCAATCACAGTTTATTTCCTGTTTTCATCCAATGGTCAAAGCATTGTATTCCTCTCATATTTATTAAAGACTTTTTTTAAACCAAATACATCATATTCCTCTCATATTTATTAAAGACTTTTTTTTTTAACCAAATACATCATATTTTTGATTGCTGGATTGACTCAATTGAACTGTCTGAGCCTTTGGTGAGATAGAAGGTGTAGTAACAGAAAAGACCACTATTTCTGGAGTGAGATAGGAAACCATCACCCTTAAGCATCAACAAGATGATTTGTCCCAAGTAAAGTCTGAGAGGCATAAACCTTGGTACCTTCCCTCTTTCTTGCTCAAGATACCTGATGGCTATTTGTCACCTAGTGCTTAGTTAGGGTCACTGATCTTGTGCATTCATTGTGAGTCAGCTTCTGGGAATGATGTAGGAAGGAGGAGGAAGGAGCAACTGTGAAGTTTTGAAGTGTTTTCAATATAGCACCCTGAGGCTGGTTTGGCAAAAGTCCCACTGTTTGCCCAACCAGACTTTTTCCCCAAGTCTTTTCCTCGTAAGAGACAATCATTAACCTTTCCCAGTGCCTAAGAATCAAAACCACATCAAAAGGTAGCCCAAAGTGCCTGCCACTTGAACTTCAGGGACAGGGTTAAGATATCAGCATTCAGTACCTCCAGGGCTCAATGTCATTCAGTAGAGTCTCTGTCTAGTCTCCTCCTTCCCTCTTCCCCCAGCCTCTGAAGGAATTATTCTATCCGTGGCTCCTTCCCAGTTCTAAAGTGGCTCTGAGAAAACCTAGGTTCTCAAGCTAAGGCTGTCTTTGCTGGTTGACTAAGTGGTACACTGGAGAGACTGCTGGGCCTGGAGTCAGGAAAACCTGAGTTCAAATTCAGCTTTAGACATTTACTAGCGGTCAGTTTCATTAACTATAAAATGGAAATAAAAATAACACCTACCTTTTAGGGTTGTGAGCATCAAATAAGTATTTGTAAAGTGCTTAACACAGTGCTTTGCACTTAATAAATACTTGTTTCCTTCATTCCTCTGTTGTTAAAAAGATTGTTGTCATTCATTCTCAAAGAGAACCAAAATGACATCCCAACGTTGGGGTCAAGGTACAGTGTGTCCAACTGTGGCTGATCAGACCACTGGGAGCCATCTGGTGCCTCACCCCTCCTCTGTTGTACACATACTGTAAATTCACTAAATTAATGGGGCCCCAAAATAAATAAAAAATTTACTGGGGCCCATTAATTTGGTTTTTAAAATAAGTTTCAAAAATGATATTCCTTTTAAAAATATTTATTTTTAACATTATTTGAAGCATACTCCTTTTTAAATTTTTAAACAATATTGGGTTTTTTCCCCAGTTACATGTAAAGACAATTTTTAGCATTCTCTTTTTTTTTTTTGAGGCAATTGAGGTTAAGTGACTTGGTCAGAGTCACTCAGCTAGTTAAGTGTCTCAGATATGAACTCAGATCCTCCTGACTCCAGGGCTGGTGCTCTATCCACCACACCCATGTAGCTGCCCTTTTAACATTCATTTAAAAATTTTTTTGCGTTCCAAATTTTCTCTCTCCCTCCCTCCTCTCCCCATCCCTGAGACAGTAAGCAATTTGATATAGGTTATACATAACATTTGTTTTTAATAATTTTGAGTTCCAAATTCTCTCACTCTCTCCAGTCCAGATACCTAACATACATGTGAAGTCATGAAAAACATATGAAAATGATATTTCAATATAATTGGTTTCCTTGTAGTCCTCTGTATTTTATTTTATGCATTCAAAAAACTTTTTTTTTTTAGTGAGGCAATTGGGGTTAAGTGACTTGCCCAGGGTCACACAGTTAGTAAGTGTTAAGTGTCTGAGACCAGACCCGAATTCAGGTCCTCCTGCTTCCAGAGCTGGTGCTCTATCCACTGCGCCATCTAGCTGCCTAAAAAACATTTTGAGATGGGGTCCACAGGCTTTACAAGATTGCCTAAGGGAACCATGGTGTGATGGGGAAATAGGTGGTGTGGGGGTCCTTAGGTATATTCCTCTTTAAAGAATTACACTCTCGGGGCAGCTAGGTGGCGCAGTGGATAGAGCACTGGCCCTGGTGTCAGGAGTACTTGAGTTCAAATCCAGCCTCAGACACTTGACACTTACTTACTAGATGTGTGACCCTGGGCAAGTCACTTAACCCCAATTGCCTCACAAAAAAAAAAAAAAAAAGAATTACACTCTCACACACAATCCAATTAAAATAAAATGGCTTAGAGATGGCTTAGAGACATCTTTCTCTTTGAATGGAAGAAAGGCCAAAGTTTTTATAGAGGAGAGACGGGGTAACCACCTGACAACGGGAAGTTCCTTGTGGGGGTGGGGTGGGGAAAGATTCCTGAAAGTTAGGGAGAATTTTGTTTTGGAATGATAGTGCTGACCTCTGGAATTATCTCTGTCTCCCCAGCTCAACTGACTTTCCTGCTATAGAATTCAATCTCCCCTAACTTTTTAGGTGTGTCCCTCCTGATACCTAGTTGGCCAGTTTAAACTTTAATAGTTCCTTACCCCCATGTCAACGGCACCAAAAAGGCTAAGAACCCCAGCTTCTAGAAAGACTTCCATGAGCTGATACAAAGTGAACTGAGCGGAACCAGTAGAACACTGTACACAATAACAGCAATATTGTACAATGATCAGCTGTGAATGACTTAACTATTCCCAGCAGCAATACAAAGATCTAAGATAATTCTGAAGGACCCATGATGGAAAACACTATTTACTTCCAGAGAAAGAACTGATGTAATCTGAATGCAGATCAAATCATATCTTTTTTTTTTAACCTTTCTTTTTCTTTTTTTTGGTCTGTGTTTTCTTTGACAACATAACTAACATGGAAATACATTTTGCTTGACTGCGCATGTATCACCATCATCAAATTGCTTGCCTTCTTAATGAGGGGGGAGGGGAACTCAAAATTGCAAAAAAACAAAGGTTAAAAATAGTTCTTACATGTAAACTGAAAAAAATTCAAAAAAAATTTTTAATCCTAATGTTTGTGACCCTATGACTCTATAAACTTTCCCTTCCTCAGGGGTTGCTGGACATGCAGGCTGCCAAGGCCTCAAGACGAATTCTGAGTAACTGAAAAACCAATAATGGTATAGAAAAAACAGATCATGAAACATACCTCCTTTCTCTTGGTAGAGAGATGGCAGATAGCTAGGGAAAATGGTGTGTGTGTGTGTGTGTGTGTGTGTGTGTGTGTGTGTGTGTGTGTGTGATCAGAGAGGGAGCATTTCATTTTTTTTTTTTTCTTTTTTGGTGGGGCAATGAGGGTTAAGTGACTTGCCCAGAACCACACAGCTAGTAAATGTCAAGTGTCTGAGTCTGGATTTTGAACTCAGGTCCTCCTGAATCCAAGGCCAGTACTCTATCCACTGCACCACCTAGCTGCCCCGGGAGCACTGCATCTTAAAAAAGTTTTTCTTATCTATTTATCTGTTATAAGAAAAGGTTCAACTAGCCAAGAGGTGGAAGTCTACTAGGGCAAAATGCTATATACATCAACAGAATTTACCTAAATATTTATCTTTGTTACAAAGGAGGGTTCAATTTTGGGAAGGTGGGATAGGGGAGGAGAGATATTTCCAGAAATGATTGTGATATATAAATAAAAGCTACCACAATAAATCTTTTTTTAAAAGTAAAATAAAAAAAAATTTAAAGCCCCTTGACCTTTTAGCATCATCCACCAAAAGTTTAGACAAATGTGGGATGGGCAGGGCTGAGTACCTCTAGCCTCTTTTGGGGGAAAACAGTAGACTCTGAACCAGGAATGGGCTTGGACTTGAACACTGCACCTCAGAGCAGAGTTACTTATTACTCTGTTATGTTTTAGAGGTGTGATGGGGATTCTCCGGGTGGAGGTGTGGGCTCAGTTGGTCCTGCATTCCTGTGCCCCACCCCCATTATCCTTGAATACATGGTAGGTCTAGAGAGTGTGGTATGGTAGAAAGAACACTTGAATTGTGGGAAGAAGCCTTCAATTTGAATCCTGATTCTTTTCCTTATTAGCCCTGTGTCTCTTTGCCTTTCTGGGCCTCAGTTTCCTCCTCTGAAAACTAAGGGGCTAAGCATTTCAAAATAGGTATTTAAAGTATAATTACAGATGAGTCAACTGAGACTCAGAGGTGAAGTGACTTGCTGTGGAATCAGCTGTTTATTGTCTAAGGTCAAGTTCAAATCCAGGTACTTATTTCTCTGTAAGGGTTGTAAAGGCTTAAGTCTATTAGGAGCTACATTTGGGGGGGGGCAGGGCAATGAGGCTTAAGTGACTTTCCCAGGGCCACATAACTAGTAAGTATCAAGTGTCTGAGGTCAGATTTGAACTCAGGTCCTCCTGAATCCAGGGCCGGTGCTTTATCCACTGCACCACCTAGCTGTCCTGTTTTAAGTCTATTAGTTAAAGAAGTTATGTAGTTGCCTTTGTCCCCACTGTACCCTAACCCATTTCATCCACTTCAGCCCCAGTTTGAAGCTAATAATCTAGAATACAATACACTTCAGCCCCCCAGGGGTCCAAGCTTTCCCTAAAAAACATAACAGTCATCCCCTCAGGTGGGGGATAGATCCAAGACAGGTTCCAAGGATAGGAAAGGCCCTTCAATATCTCTCATTCCTAATCTCAACCCTTAGCAGTGGGTCCTAGAAACCCTCTCTACCTGAACCAATCTCATGTATGTTCAGAAATCTCCAGCTGGTTTCCTGGGGGACCTGACAACCAGTGTTTTCCTGATCTTGAATCTAGATGATGGGGGATGCTGGTGATAACTGAGAAGAGTCACACCCACTCTGTAGGCTTGCCTGTGTTTTCCACAGCAGGGTTGACTGGAGCCTGGGTCTCTCCCAGAGCTTGGTGCCCAGTGCCTAGGGTTGGCTTAGGATGCCTGCTGAGCTAAGCTCTAGGAGCATCTTATTTGTGATTTCTTACTAATGGGGACTGAACTTCCTTCTCAGTGGGAGAAGGAAGCCCTAAGAACCTCAGAGGGCCAAGCCAGGACCCAGTTTCCCCAGAGACCATTGTGCCTGGAAGCCTATAGATGGCGGGATGGTGGTGGTGGTGGTGGTGATAGAGTTGCATTGTGCTCAACCCACTTCTGCCTAGGCTTTTGGTGGGTGATGCTTAAAAGCCAAAGTGAGGGTTAGGTTGCAGGGGTGGGGTGGGAAATAAAAGCTTTTTTGAGGGGGGATGGTGGAGAACATTGCCTGGATACTCTTCCTGGCCTTCTGGACCTCCATTTAGCCTTTCCCACCTGTCCCCTTCCTCTGGCCCTCCAAACTTATCCATTCCCCCAAAATCCTCTTCCACTACCCTTGTCCTTGGAGTGAGATAGAATCCAATTTTATTTGTAGTTGAGACCTTGGTCAGGAGGGAGGGCGGCGGCGGCGAGAGGAGTCGTGGGGAGGGGGCGGCCCTCCCTCCGACCGTCCCTCGCCCCGTTAAGACTCGGGGTACTGCTTCAGGGTGATGGAGGCCCCGCTGCTGACCATGACTGCCGGGTAGAGTGGCTCCAGGAAATTGGTGAGGAAGCGGTAAATAAGGCTCATGCCCCCGGCCACGCCGTAGAAGGAGAGGCAGCCGGCCGGGTAGTCCAGGGCCACGCCGATGGTGCGGTAGTAACCCCCCTGCAGCACGGTCTGCGTGTTGTTGTGCCAGACCGAGAATTTGAGCGAGTCCCACTCGAGGCACCACGAGGCGCTGTTGCGGCCGATCAGGTAGACGATGTTGCGCCGGGGCCTCCCGCTGGGCGGGGGGCTGCAGCTGTACGTGACGCCCACGCAGACCCATGAGTTGGACACCTCGGCCTCCCAGTAGTGCTGGCCCTCGGCCATGCTTCGGGTGCACAGCACCTGGGGCCACTGGTTGAAGCCGGGGAAGGGGCCCGAGGCGTAGGGCTCGAGGAGGATGCCCAGGTTCAGCACCGAGTGAGTCTCCTTGAACAGGAACAGCTCCTCGCTGGCCGTGGCTGAGTCGAAGTTCAAGTTGCAGTAGCCTGGACCGAGAGAGCCCGGAGTCCAGAGAGGGAAGATGTGCTGATTTGCATATCATTTGCGTAAGGGTCATTCCATTCACCTGAGGAGTGCCCGCCTCCAGGGGACCCCCTTCTCTGGGGGCTCCTCAGCTCTGGCCGCTTTCCCTTCCTCTGACTGAGCTGCCTCAGCCCAGAAGGATGACTAGATGGGCTTCCCCTAGGTTACCTTAGCAGGAGATCAGAGGGAGTCTGGGGCTTATGATTTTACCTGGCCAGGCTCTCTGATGGAGGAAGCCCACACTTAATACAGTGCCTGGTACACAGTAAATGCTTGGTCAGTAAACATAACAGACCATAGATTGGGCAGATATTGCATATCTAGCTGGAGAGGGGCACAAGGGAGTGGGACTGAACTGAGGGGCTTACAGTGATAAAGCTGTGTCCACTCCCTGTCCTGCTAAGGAGAGGACACAGGCATGCTCTTCATGTAGAAACTTTTAATTAAAAATAACCAAAATGCAGAACAATATTCCTATGTATGTAGGGGGAGCATTCCCTACCTGTTTAATTAGGGAAAGGCACCTGCAAAGGGGGGGGGGCTTTGAGGTGAGTGTGGAAGGTGATGGAGTGAGAGAGTTGGGCCTTGGATATGAATTTGGGTATGAAGTGGTTGGCAAGTGAAGGGCCAGGGGACCTTAGGGACTTAACTTTTGTAAAGAGGCAGAGGACAGAGGGGGGTTCTGGCTCAGTCAAGGTCAAAGGAATAGAGTACTAGCTCCCAGCTTTGCCCTGATCACCCCCCTGTGGCCAGAGGTTGTGTCACATGCAGAACCCGGAACACCTATGTACAGCAGAGCTAATCTCAGGGTCAGCAGGAGCCTGGGTCACCTGCTCCTCAATATGGAGTCTTCTGGCAGAAGAACTTCCACTCACCACCTGATGAGGCTGCCTAAAGTCAACTCCCTCATCAACATCTCTGAAGTCTCAAGATTATTTGTTTGGGGGTTGGGATGGTGGTTGGGTGGGGAAGGGTAGAAAGGGCTGGTATCGCTCCCAAGGAAACAGAATGAAAGAAGAGTAAGTGGCAGAAATGACTTATGAGTCAGGTCCCTTCCAAGTCCACCTTAGAATTAGAACAGACTTTAGGGAATCATCTGGTGCGATCCCCTCATTTTGTAGAAAAGGAAGTGGAGGTCTAGAAGGTGAAAAGATTTGCTCAGGGTCACATAGATAGGTGGCAGAACTAGGATTTGAACCCAGGTCCTTTCATACCAGATCTAACCCTTTCCCCACTGTACCTGGCTGCTTCCATCTCCCTCAAAGGGCAAGGTACCCCAGGGCCCTGACTCACACTTCAGTAGATTCTTCCTGTCCACAGCTGGGGGCAGCACCTCATAGGAACGCATCTTAATTCCTGGAGGAGATAAAGACCCTTTTGTAGATGCAGTGACCTCAGTTAAAGTCACTCAGACTACATCCTAACAACTGGTTTCTCCCAGTCACAAGCAGCCAGGTTACTGGTCAGAGTGTTCCAGGGCCCAAGCCATTCCCTCTCCTCCCCAAAAAGTATAAACAACATAGGTTCCTCCCAGTCTCTACCCTCTCCCCAATTTCTCTTCCAACTAGGTAGGTGTGGGGAAGGAAAGATACAAATAATCCCTAGTCCCAATTCCTCTTCAGTCCCTTCCCAGTCCTCATCAAACCTTCCCAGGTGACTGACACTCACCCTTTAGAAGAAGCTGGTTGACAAAGCGGAGGCCCACCACAGCCAGCTGGGCCCGCAGCTCAGCCAGGATCTCCGAGAGCCGAGGAAAGCTGTTTGTTTCTTCACACGTGGTGCCCAGCAGTGACTCTGTGCAGCCTGGGAACCGCTTCAACCTCGGGAACTCCTAGGAGGTGGGATGGGCTGGGGCCAGGGACCCAGGGAGAGGAGCCCTCTCTGTCAGCTGTGTGCCAAGCAGTGGCTGGGAGCTTCGGGCTGCCCCAGGGGTGGCAGCTGTGGCAGTGAGGGAGGTGGGGCACAAGTTGCCTGTCTTCCAACTCCCATGGCTTCTTCTCCCCTCTCTCCCTCCTTCCCTCCCTCCTCCTTTATGATCCTGGCAAGTACTTCTAGCTCAGGGTACTGCCACATTTATGGCTTAAGCTATGGATTGGATGGGTGAGTCATTGAGGGGCCACTTTTTTTTAATGAAAAGGTTGCTTCGGAGCCTTGGGAATAAATTTTTTGGGGGGCTGTGGGGCAATGAGGGTTAAGTGACTTGCCCAAGGTCACACGGCTAGTAAGTGTCAAGTGTCTGAGGCCAGATTTGAACTCAGGTCCTCCTGAATCCAGAGCCCATGTTTTATCTACTGCACCACCTAGCTGCCCTGGGAATAATTTAAAAATGGTTCTTTTCTTGATATTCTGATTTCAACAAGGGCCTAAAAATAGTTTTGTTCAGGATGAGGGAATGACAAGAATGTACTTGCTTGCAAATCCATCCTCAGTCCATTCTACTTTCACTCTGGGAAGCAGAGTCTAGGCAGGAGAGGAAGGGGATTGAAGGGAGGAGTTTGCATCCACCTCACCTTCTAGACCTGGCCTGGCATGACTGAGGCAGTCATTAAGAAAGAGCATGACACAACAATGATCATAAATTTAAAGATGGAAGAGACCTTCTATGATTAATGTGTTGCATTGTTTCTTTAGAGATGGAAGGTATCTTAGGGCCCAAGCTCTGACCTTTTATCTGACAGATGAGGAAAACTGAGACCCAAAGGGGTTAAATGACTTGTCCAGGGTCCTTGGAACTAGTAAGTGTCTGAATCAGGATTTGAATTCAGGTCTTTCTGACTCCAACTCCAACACTATCTGCTAGCTGCCTTTCATAGGAAATTGACCTATTGCCCTGATATAGTAGAAAGATTAGGGAAGAACTTTCCAACAGAAAGGAAGGGTTGTAGGAGGGGATTAAGCATGACATTCTTTCTACTCTACCTTGTTGGGGGAAATTGAAATAAGAGTTTGTTCTCAGTTTGTAGCCTTTCAGAGTTCATCCCTCGTCATTGATCACTTAACCAAAAAGATGATCAAGGGAATGGACTCACTGATTTGGGCTAATAAGGAAGGGAGCATAGATTTGTGGGAACACAGAAGCATGGACCCCTCTAAGGTTAGATGTGGAAAAAGGTCATTCTAGTATAACCCCTTAATTTTCTTTGCTCCTAATCTTCCCTGTGTCAACTGAATTTCCATTAGTTTTAAAATATGACTCAAAGGTTATCTTCTCTAAGGCGTTTCCTTAACCACCTCAGCCCCTGCTGCCAAGTTGGTTATGACTTTCCCCTTCACAAAATTTTGCTTTTAGGCATAAATGTATTACTTTTGCATGTATGTGTATGTGTGTGTACATAAATACAGTATATATATATGTATATAAAACTATAACTATTTGTCTAAGTCATATCATCCAAGTAAACTTGTGAACTCCATGAGGCCAAGAACCATGTTTATCTCTACTTTGTATTTTTTGTCCCTGCCCCTAGCATGGCATTCTGGACATATGTGTTTAACGTATTCCTGTTGAATTGAATTAAATTTTATAGAGAGGAAACTGAGACCCAGAGATATGTGGGATCACGGATTTAAGGGTGAGAAGGGAATTGATCCTCTAGTTCAACCCAAACTCGTTTTACAGATAGAGAAGCTGAGGCCCAGGGAGGTTAAGAGACTTATCTTACTACCTGTAAGTAGTACAGGTACTACTTACAAGTAGGTGGAGAGACTTGTCTTACTGCCTATAAGTAGTACAGGTACTACTTACAAGTAGGTGGAGAGACTTGTCTTACTGCCTATAAGTACTACACATACTAGCCATAAGTAGGTTGTAACAAGAAAAGGATTCTAATTTAGGTCTTCTGATTCCACATCTTAATTATGAAGTGACTTGCCAAAGGTGGCAGTGCAAGTCAGTGGTAGTGCCAGAAGGAGAACCCAGGGCTTCTGATGTCTCTCCTAGGGGCTATTCTACTGTTATAAGACCTAGGCAGGGCTTGGGGAAGGGCTAGTGGTGGGATAAGGGGTAGTGCTATTCGAGGAACTCCTACCTCTAAAAACTGCTGGTCACTCTGGTTGGTAAGCAGGCTCCGGAGCCAGACACTATCACCCTCTAGTTCTAAGAGGCGACTGTGGCTTTGCTGGATAGAGCTGCCCAGCTGACCTAGAGCAGCTGCCTCCTCCTTTTCCACAAACTCCAAGACTTTCACCTGCAGTCGCTTTACCTCCCTCCCGATGTCCGCGAAACAACGATTTACATCCTCTCGGACTGTCTGGATCAGTTTCTGGAGGAGTAGGGGAGAAGATCCCTGACCTCCCCCCACCCTAGGGATCCTGAACCCAAGAGTAGGAGTACCCATATAGCAGAGGATACCTCCCAGTGCCTGAGCCAAGGCCCTGCCCCTAGTCCCACATCCAGGTAAGCCCCTACAGTGAAGGAAAGAAAGGAAAATGTCCAGTGGTTTGGACCTTATATTAGATCTAGAGCCAACCCAGGGGCCAAAAGCTAGCAATGGAATTGGGAATCCAAACAAGGAGTACTAACTGAAGGCAGTTAGGTTCTGGGAATATGTTGTACCTGTTCCCATCCCATCCCATCTCAACCCCATACCAATTTAGCTCATCCCATCCCAATTCACCCCACCCATCTCATCTTATCTTATCCTACCCCATCTCAACCCATACCACTGGAACTCATCCCATCCCAATTTATCCTTTCCATCTCATCTTATCTCATCCCATCCCAATATCCCAAACAATCTCATCTCATTTCATCCTACCCGAACCACTTCATTCACCCTGAGAAGTCAGGGGTCAGATGCTGACTTTCTGTATGTCTTTCTAAACCCTGTAACATCACACTGCATCCTGACTTGTGGGCTGCCCCAGGAGATACCCTAGAAGCCAACCTTACCGTGAGGAAAGCTACCCGACCACGATGCTTCTGGCTATCAGACGCGATGATCAACATCTGGTTCTCTACATTGGCCTGGACTTTCCGGACTTCTACCTGGGGTGGAGGGAAGAGGATACAGAGGAAGTCACCCCCTTCAGAAGGACAGACTTCAAAGGGTTATGTCTTCTATCTCTCTGTTGCCAAAGTCATTGCTCTGTTTCCCCCTAAGAACCACTGTATTGGAGCAACTAGGTGGCATAGTGGATAGAGCCCTGGTCCTGAGAGTCAGGAAGACCTGAGTTCAAATTTGACCTCAGATACTGACTGGCTGTGTGACCCTGGGCAAGAGACTTAATCCTGAGAGAGAGAGAGAGAGAGAGAGAGAGAGAGAGAGAGAGAGAGAGAGAGAGAGAGAGAGAACTGCATTTCAGAGCTGCTGATGGATTTCAGAATTACCAGCCTTTGGGCTGGGCAGTGAAGGTTAAGTGACTTGCCCAAGGTCACACAGCTAGTAAGTGTCAAGTGTCTGAGGCCTGATTTGAACTCAGATCCTCCTGAATCCAGGGCCAGTGCTTTATCCACTGTGCCACCTAGCTGCACCCTGCCTATAACTTTTTCTGGTAACTCCAGGGCCCACATGCTGCTCTGCAGAGCACTAGGCTCTCTCTCTACCTCCAGTGCTTTAGGAAGCAAGAAGGCAGATCTAGATCTGCTCCTGAAAGTTTTCTCACCCTTAAAATGAAGAAAGAGAGGCAGCATGGCATAGTAGATAGAGGTCAGCCGTCAAAGCCAGGACAACCTAGGTTTAAGGCTCTGCCCCTGACACACACCAGCTACATGATCCTAAGCAAGTCAGTTAACTTCTCTCTGTGCCCTGGACAGCTCTCTAAGATGCTAAATTGCAAAGATGGTGTAGAATTGCATTGTTAGAAAGGTTCCTATTCCAAATGAAATCCCAGGTTCAGTTTCTAGAACAATGGTTCTTAATTTTTATTTTGTGTCATGTCCATGACAGTCTAATGAGGCCTATGGACTTCTAAGTATATATGTGTGTGTATGTATATATTCATTTATCTATCTATTTAATTATTTATTTATATAAAACTCATGATTGAAGGAAAATTCTAAATTTCAGTTAGAGGTTAGTACAGATAAAGATGTAATAATTTTCCCCATCCAAGTTCATGGAACACTTGGGATCTATCCATGGACTCCAGGTTCTGCTATATATATATATATAGATATTTAATTATGTTTGGATCAAGAGTCATAAGACATGGATTATACCATTGCACAGAGGTTCTTGGTTAACAAAGGATAGAAAGAAAGCAAAACTACTCAATTCCTAGCTTGTTTTTGTATTTTTTATCGAGAATAATATTCAGATTGGAAAAGGTAAGAACAAACATGTCTTAAGAGGAAACTGAAGTCAAGAGAGGTTGAGAAGATTTTAAAAGAGCAACTGTGCTTTAAAATGAGCATATGCATATGCGCAAAAATATTTATAGCAATTTCTTTTTGTGGTGGCAAAGAATTGGAAAATGAAGCAATTTCCCAATGAGATCTTCTCAGTTGTTTCAGTTGTGTCTGACTCTTCAAGACCCACTTGGGATTTTTCTTGACAAAGATATTGGAGTAGTTTTGCCATTTCCTTCTCCGGCTCATTTTACATATAAGGGAACTGAGGTAACAGGATTAAGTGGCTTGCCCAGGGTCACACAATTAGTAAATATCTGAGGTCAGATTTGATCTCAAGTCCTCCTGACTCCAAGCCTGTAACTCTATCTGCTGCACCACCTAGATGCCAAGAAATGATGAAAGAGATAATTTCAGAAAACCTGGGAAAACTTGTATAAATTGATTGCAAAGTGAAGTGAGCAGACCTAGAACAATGCATACAGTAACAGCAATATTGTAAAGATAAACAACTGTGAAAAACTAAGTAACTCTCTTCAATACAATGACCCACTAGAACTCCAAAGGAATCATGATGAGAAATGCAATCCATCTTCAGATAAAGAACTCAGGAATGCAGACTGAGATATTATTCTTTATTTTTCTTGGGTTTTTTTTGTTGTTGTTGTTGTTCTGAACATGGGCTAATGTGGAATATGTTTGCATGACTTCATATTTATACTAGGTATTATATTCTCTTACCATCTCAACTGATGGAGGAGGGGGCAGAGTGAGAATTTGTAACTGAAAATAAAAATATTTTTTAAAAAAATGAACATATGAATTCAGCTCCCAATGGAATGTTTCAGAAAAATTGAAAGAACTTGAATATCTTACTAGTGAATTACTGCTAGTGGTCTCTGAAGGACTTGTAAAAAATAGAAGTGGTGAAAGTTCTGATTTTTTCAAAGAGGAAAAAAGTAAATCCTGGAAGCTATTTGACTGTTGCCAATCCATTGGTAAAATTCTAGATTGGATTCTTAGTCACATAGTTCGTGAACACTTAGAAAGGAAAAGAAACATCATTAATATAGGAAGCATTGTGGGTTCACTATGAACAAGCCATTCATTTTGTTAGGATTACTACCTAAGTAGATAAGGGGAAAAAATGTTTGGACAAGCCAGAGCTTTTAAAAATTGTTTGACAAAAATTTGCTCTAATATTGGCAAGATGGATAAATGTGGTTTGGATGATAGTAGAGTTAGGTAGATTGGTGGTTGTTATCTTTTGTTCTCAAAGAGGACCAAAATGACATCACTATTATAAAAAAAAATGGGCTTTATCAATGCCCAAAGACCCCATATTGATTGGATTGACTGAGATTGACTGACTTTGCTGATTAAAGTGCTTAAAATTAATTCATTTAAAGTTAATTCAATTGAAACCACACCTGCCCAACTCTGAAGAGGGTGTGTTCTAAGAGACTGTGGACTCTGACTTCAACACGGGACCACCCTCAAGTCCAGTGAACCAATGGATTTGGGTGATGCTAACCAATCAGCTTGAAGCAGTGTGTATGGACTGCCTCTCCCCTGGGACTCAGAGGAAGCTGGGACTGGCAGTTTGGTGCTGGAACAGGCTCATGGTGGAGGACTAAGGAGAAGAAGCAGGCCAGGCTCCTCTAGAGAAGATAGGCTTTTTTGTGGCTTTCTGACCCACATGTTCTTTTTTTCACTAATAAATGCTTAATGCCCAAAACTGGTACTAAAACTCGTAAAGTAAGTAAACCCTAGCTAGCTTTCCTTACACTTGGGATAGGAATAAGGCAACCACACATTAGATTTTTTTTTTTTGTGGGGCAAGGGGGGTTAAATGACTTACCCAGGGTCACACAGCTAGTGAGTGTCAAGTGTCCAAGGCCGGATTTGAACTCAGGTACTCCTGAATCCAGGGCTGGTGCTTTGTCCCCTGTGCCACCCAGCTGCCCCCACACATTAGATTTTCTTTGTTTGTTTTGTTTTTGGGGGTTTTTTGAGGGGCAATGAGGGTTAAGTGACTTGTCCAGGGTCACACAGCTAGTGTCAAGTGTCTGAGGTCAGATTTTAACTCTGCTCCTCCTGAATCCTTTATCCACTGCGCCACCTAGCTGCCCCCCCCATATTAGATTTTAAAAGTCACACTATGTTAGAGTCAAGTTACAGTGTGTCTGCCTGTGGCTGATCAGACTACTAGGAGCTGGGAAGGCTCTACCACAGGTTGGGCACAAATAATCCATGTGACCATTTGGGTTGGCTTCTCTAAATTTGTGCATCTCATGTTTCTTTTGAGCTACTTCAAGTCCACTTTGCTCATAGAGCACAGCACCTTCCCTGAAGAGGGCACACCATGCTAGGTGGTCCTATGCCAGTGTCTCCCATGTCATGTAATCAATTCCAAAATTCTTAAGAGAGACTTTGAGAGTGTCCTTATATCACTTTTTCTGACCACCATGTGAGTGCTTGCCTTCTGTGAGTTCTCCATAAAATAGTCTTTTATAGGCAAGCATACATTTGACATTCGAATAGTCCATTGGAGTTGTGCTCTCTGTAGTAGAGTTTGAATGCTTGGTAGTTTGGCTCGAGAGATGACCTCAGTGTCTGGTATCTTATGCTGCCAGGTGACCTTCAGAATCTTCCTAAGACAATTCAAATGGAAGTGATTCAAGTTCCTGGTGTGGGGCTGGCATACCAGGTTTCACATGCATATTACAATAAGGTCAATACAATTGCTCTCTAGACCTTCAATACCTCTTCTCTCCTACACTTTCCTTTGGAGCCCTCCAAATGTTGAGCTAGCTCTGGCAATGTGTACATCAACCTCATCGTCAATGTGTACATTCCTGGAAAGTATACTGCCAACTTATCCACAGTATTCAAAACTTTTCCATTTGCTGTTAACTGATGGTTCCACGTATGGATAGTGTGGTGCTGACTGACGGAGCACTTGTGTTTTCTTGGTATTAATTGTTAGCCCAAAATTATCACAAGCAGCAGAGATTTGGGGTTTAGCACTGCATTTGCTCATCTGGATCAGAACACTAGCAAACATCATGACTGGTTTGATGAAAATGGGGAAATTCAGAAGCTGCTAAATGGAAAAGAGGGTTTACCAGCAGGATAGTTCATCTGTGTCTAAGAAGACAGCACTTAAGTCCATCAAAAGTAAAGTACAAGCAAGCTTAGAGAGATGCAGGATTCTTGGCTCAGTAAGAAGGCAAACGAAATTCACTTTTATGCTGATAGTAACAATCCAAGGCACTTTTATGATGCCCCTATTTATGGGCCCAAAGCATAAGATGCATCTCAACTACTCTGTGCTGATAGAGCTACATTGATTAGTGATAAGGACTTGATCTTGGAGAGATGGTCTGAACACTTCTATAGGTTCTCAACAGACCATCATCAATCAATGCTGAAGCCACTGACTGTTTACCTCAGGTTGAAGTCAACCCCTCTCTAGACAAATTTCCAACTGAAGATGAGGTTTTGATTGCCATTAGGCTCCTTTCCTATGACAAAGCACCCGGTGCTGAAATTTACAAGGTTGGGGGTCCATTGCTCATACAAAAATTGACTGAAAAATCTTTCTGAAAAGGTAAGTTATATGCTGGTTGAAGGACTACACCAAAGACTATAAGGTGACACAGTGGATAAAGTGCTGGCCCTGGAGTCAGATACTTTCTAGCTATGTGACCCTGGACAAGTCACTTAACCCTGTTTGCCTCAGTTCCTCATCTGTAAAATGAATTGGAGAAAGAATTGACAAACCACTCCAGTATCTTTGCCAAGAAAAGCCTAAATGGGGTCACAAAGAGTGACACGATTGAACAACAAATAATCACTTCAAGTTTGCAAAGCACTTTACATATATAAACTCATTTGATTCTCACAACAACCCTGGGAGGTAGGTGATATTATCTTTATTTTATGGGCAGACAGAGGCTAGATGACTTACCCAGGATCACACAGCTAGTTAGAGAGACAAGATATGAACTCAAAGTCTTCCTGTTCCCAGGCCTGGCACTCTATCCACTACATTACCTGCCTGCTCCTGCAGTGATTTGGGTACACAGACAAATTAAGTGACATGCCTAGTATCATACAACCTGTATTTGTCAGAAACAGGGCCTTAACACCCCAGGTCTTCCTGACTTCAAGGCCAGCTTCCCATTTCTCTCCTCCTTCCCTCCAAATCTCTAGAGGTCAGAACTATGCACTTAAACTAACAAGATGATACAGAATTGAATAGGATACACTGAGGCTTAAAAAAAAACAACTCTCAAATAACAGGATGGGAGAGACTTGGCTGAACAACAGTTTCTTTGAAAAAAGACTGAAAGATTTTAGTTGGCTTCAAACTAAATACAAGAAAATAGTGTGACGTGGTTACCCAAAAAGGAATAAGATACTTAACAATATTGGAGAAAGAATGGACAGGGCAAAGGAAGAGATCGAGTCCCTTTGTCCTCTGCTACAAATATGAGAGTGGGAGCACTCCTAGATTTTTGGTCCTGTTCTGGACTTTCCACTTTTTTGCGGGGGAGGAATGAAGGTTAAATGACTTGCCCAAGGTCACATAGCTAGTAAGTGTCAATTGTCTGAGTCCAGATTTGAACTCAGGACCTCCTGAATCCAGGGCCAGTGCTTTAGCCAATGCATCACCTAGCTGCCCCCTGGACTTTCCACTTTAAGAGAGGAATTGACTAACTAAGGTGCACCCAGAGGAGGGTAGCCAGGATGCTGAGGAATCTGAAGAAAGCAGAATGTTTATTTTTGAGGAAAAGAGGCCTGAGACAGAGCATGAGAGAGCAGTCTTCAAGTTTCTAAAGGACGATAGCAGCTAGAAAAGCTCCCAGGCTTATTCTTTGTGGTTCCAGAGTGGAGGACTCAGACCAGTGGACAGAAGGGATAGAGGCTAATTTTGCTTCAGTGGAAATGTCACCAGGGTCATGCTCAGAGTTGCCCTTTCTCAGTTGTGGTCAACCACATGAGAACTTTGGAGCCTCCTTCCAGACATGGTGAGCCCTGCGCAGTTCCTTGGTGACCTCCCTCTAAATTAAATGAAGAGAGAGCTTCTGGCTTGGCCTCTTGATCTTCAACTCACCAGCTGGCATTTTATAGCATTAGGACTTCCAGTGAAGGAGGTGGGAGGAAAGGACAGGCCCTTCTTTGGCCACCCTGGCTCCGTGGCTACTATGCCCATAAGGTGGCTAGGGCAGGGGCTCAACGAGGTGAGCTTGGACGTGGCAAATGGGGGAGGGGAGAGAGAGACAGACCGAAACAGAGACAGAAACATACAGAGAAAGAGAGAAACAGAGAGACAGACAGAGTGACAGAGAGAGAGACACACACACAGAGACAGACAGACACAGACACAGAGAAACAGAGACAGAGAGTGACAGAGAGAGACAAAGAGAAACAGAGACAAAGAAACAGAGAGACAGACAAAGAGAGACAGACAGGAAGGCAGAGGGGGAGAGATGTACCTATATAGATATAGTTATAGATATTTATACATATCTATTTATTTACACACATATGTGTACAAATAAATAACACACATAGGCCATGCTCATTCTCTCTCTCCACACACATATATTATGCATGTGTATACAGTATGCATATATATGTATATGTGTGTGTTTATATATTATTAAATAAGAAAACATAAGTGCTTTGCAACTTTGCTTTAAGTGCTTTGCAAACAAACCTTAAAGCACTATAAAAATGCTATTGTGTTTAGTGGTTTTCATTTGTGTTTGACTCTTTGTGATCCCATTTGGAATTTTCTTGGCAGAGATACTGGAGTGGTTTGCCATTTCCTTCTCCAGCTCATTTTACAGATGAGAAAACTGAGGCAAGCAGGGTAAAGTTTTACCCAGGGTCACACAGCTAAAAGTGTCTGAGGCTAGATTCGAACTCATGAATATGAATGAGTCTTCTTGACTCCGGGCCTGATGCTCTCACTCACTGTGCCACCTAGCTGCTAATGCTAGCTATTATATATTGGAGGACTTTCTAACAATGAGGGCTATTTGAAAATGAAATGGGTCACCTTGCTAGGTAGTGAGTTGTCAGATCACTGGAAGTGTATAAGCAGAGGTTGGATACTACCCCCTTTCCCTCCCTCCATCTAGGATTGTTATAGAATGGATCCTTTCATTGTAGGAGTGAGAGGTCTGACTAAGATGACCTCTAAGAATTTGATTCTGACTAGATAGAATGAGGTAGCTAGGTGGCTTTGTGAGGTGGCTAAAGTATGAGACCTAGAATCAGGAAGATCTTGAGTTGGAATCTTATTAGCTTTTTCACCCTGGGCAACTTGCTTATGTGTCTGAGTTTCCCTGTCTTTAAAATGGGGATGATATTAGTACCTACCTTACGGGGTTGTCGCAAGTTTCCAATGCATTAATAAGTGTACAGCCTTTTATAAATATTGAAACTTTGTACTATGGGGCAGCCCAAAGGTCTTTGTAGAGTTTAAAGCTTTAATAACTTCAAAAATGTAAATGTGACAAAGTCACAAAAAGCCACATTTGAAAGACTGTCTAAAATTTTAAGATGTTGATACATTTCTTTTTAAAATTTGACATAGCCTCCATCTTGTGCTATATCTCTCTCTAGGTCAGTTTTCAGGCTTCATAAAAACTTTCCTCATCTTCTGTTCAGTGACTAAAAGTATCTTCATTTGTAATCTTAGCCTTAAGATTATCCAAATGATAAAGTATTAGTGTGTACAGGACAGTTTTTATGTGGCCCCAAAAGAAAAAGTCTACTAGAGATAGCTGATGGGACCAGAGTGGCCAAGCAGGAGGACTACTACTAATCCCCTGGTTTAAGAAAGTATCATCTGGAAAATTAAACTTAAATTTAAATTTATTATTAAAAATGTACAAATCTAAATAAGTATATAATAAATGTAATTAATTATACTCTCAAATGATGCCTTTTGTGTTTCTAACATTTAGGCTTCTGGAATTATTAAAGCTTAAAACTGAATTAAGACTTTGGGGGGGGCAGCTAGGTGGTGCAGTGGATAGAGCACTGGCCCTGGAGTCAGGAGTACTTGAGTTCAAATCCGGCCTCAGACACTTAACACTTACTAGCTGTGTGACCCTGGGCAAGTCACTTAACCCCAATTGCCTCACTTAAAAAAAAAAAAAAAGACTTTTGAGACACCCTGTAAAAATGCCAGTTGTTGTTGTTGTTGTTGTTGTTGTTATTATACAAATTCTCATGTTCTATTTTAGACCTGAGAGTCTATGAGTATACTGTAGCTGAGTTAAAAGAGTGATGATCATAAACTGTAACTGAATCTTGGCATGGATAAAAATCTAAACTTTGCTTGAGGCTCCATTTAGGAAGCTTATCCCAGCATGGGAGAGCTAGGAAGCATCATTCTCAGCAATGGGGAAAGCAGAGCAGCTGGCTGGACATTGCTGAGAGCAGATATCCTTATCCCATCCTGCTGATGAGACAGCAACTGGGAACAGAAGGGATTGTGGGAAGAGAAGTTAATCAGAGCCAGTGTGAGGAGTGCTTAGGGAGGGCCGGGGCTCCCATAATCAGATCTGTCCCAGTACCCTGGCCTTCCCCAAACACGGATGTCACTGGGCATCCCTAAGCTTGTAGCAGGCCTGGCTCCTTGAGCTGTCCCCTCACCCTGAGCCCTCCTCCACCCAAGTGGATGACCCCAGCCACGGAGCTTTTTAAAAAGGCTTCTAGTAGATCACAAAGAAAGCCTTCCAGCCTTACTTCCTCACCTCCTTGCGGGCTCGCTCCTCCTCCAGCGGGATGGTGTCGTGATTCTTATGCTCCTCCAGCAGGCAGGCCCCACACACACAGCAACCCTCTGTCCTGCAGTAGAGCCGCTGAAGTTTGCGGTGTTTGCGACATAGCTGTGCTTTCAGATCCCAGATAGGCTCCAGCAGACGGTGACCTTGGAAGACCTGGTCCTCATAATGAGTGCGAAGGTGATTCTCACAGAGGGAGGCTGCACACTGCAGACACGACTTGACCGACTTGAGTTTTTCTGGGGAACAGAAGTCACAGGGGATATCTCCAGGGCCGGCCACTGCTCTGTTTGGCGCTGGGGTCTGGTTCTGCGTGAAACAGGCCACGATCTCTCCTAAGATGACGTTCTTTCGAAGGTGGGGTCTGGAGGTGAAGACCTCCCGGCACTGGGGGCAGTAAGGTGCTTCCCCCATGGCTGCCTGGTGGTCCCAGTAGTCCTGAAGGCAGTTCATGCAAAAGTTGTGCCCGCAAGCTGTGGTGACCGGGTTGCGGAACACTTCCAGGCAGATGGGGCATAGCACCCGGTCTTCAAAGATGCAGAGGCTGTTGCTGTTACTCATCTTGACTTGGGTTTGTGGAATCTTAGGGGGCAGGGGATGAGGGGAAGGGTTGAGTCACGGTGGGTCAGAGGGATGTGATGCTTGACTCAGTCCTGGGAGGGCCCTGGGGAAGGGAAAAGCAGAAGGAGCCGTTATACCGAAGTCAAATAATGTCGCCTCTCAGGGGCTGGGGCAGAGGGGAAGTTGGGAGTAGCTTCTCTGACTATAGGAAAAAAGCTATAGGACATTCAATCCTTGTCTTAGGGAGAACCTTCAAAAGGAGGGAGTCCTAACCCTTTTCTGTCCTGGACCTCTAAGCTTTCAGTAAACCCTCCTGGACCCCCTAATAGGAAAGGAAAAAAACTCCACCATTTACCATGCATACCCATAGAAATAAAATAAAGAAATTCATTTCAATAATTAAAGTCCAAAAGACCTTATAATTTGCCAAGTATTCTCTGTACCCCCTTTACAAGTTTTTCATATTCCTTAGAAGAATGAGAACCCCAAACTGGAAATCCCTACCCTATAGGATGAGTTAATCTTTCAGCTTTCCTGACAGATAGCCCACTTGGGAAGCATGGCATCTCCCCCAAAACAAAGGTAAGCCTAACTTAAGGAGAAGGCAGTAGTAGTAACAGGACCATTCATAGCTGTTCAGTCATTTCAGTCAGGTCTGACTCTTTGTGACCCCATTTGGGGTTTTTCTTGGCAAAGATACTGGAGTGGGTTGCCATTTCCTCTCCAGCTCATTTTACAGATAAGGAGACTGAGGCAAACAGGGTTAAATGACCTGTCCAGGGTCACCTAGCTAGTGTCTGAGGCCAAATTTGAACTCAGGAAGGTGAGTCTTCCTGACTCCTGGACTAGCACTCTGTGCACCATGGAGCCACCCAGTGGCCCCAAAGAAGACCATAACCCAAGCTGAAACTCAAAGGCTTCTCATATGACACAGAGTGTTGGATTTGTTATTATAAAACATAGGCTCTTGGTCAAAGGCCCCAAAGACTGAACTCCGTGTTCAGGGTATAGGGCAAATAATGATAATAATGATAATGACCAGGACGACGACGATGATGGTGGTGATGACGGTGATGATAATAACAACAACAGCAACAACCACCACCACAACTGGAGATTATATAGTAGGTTCACAAGGCATTGTGCATATGTCGTCTCATTAATTCTTTTAACCACCCTGTGAGGTAGGTGACATTATTACCCCCATTATACAGATGAGCAAACCTGAATCTCAGAGAGGTTAAGTGAATTGCCAGGGTGACACAG
Organism: Dromiciops gliroides; assembly: GCF_019393635.1. Classification (NCBI taxonomy): domain Eukaryota; kingdom Metazoa; phylum Chordata; class Mammalia; order Microbiotheria; family Microbiotheriidae; genus Dromiciops; species Dromiciops gliroides. The sequence goes on from NC_057864.1 coordinate 199,065,461, forward strand.
CTAGTAGAAAGAGGCTTCCTTTGGACTTCCAGTCCAGCCTGGGTCCTACTGCATACCCCAGTAGTAGCCAGGTGAGCCAGTGGAGACTAGGGAAATGAACAATGCAAAGGGTGGGGCAAAGCCTGAGCCTTCTAGTTTCTCTAGACTAACAATGGCTAAATATTCATGGCATGAGGAACAGCAAAGCAGTCAAGGCTCCGTTCTTGCCCATATTAGGCACTGAAAATATGTTTGTTGAATTAAACGAATAGAAATCACTTCTGCTGGAGTACACTAAGCCAGTCAGTACAGAGAACTAATTGTAAAATTTTCATTGTGAGTATTTACACCTCAATAAATCAGGGCTTGGCCTACTTTTTTTGTTGTCATTGTTGAGACTAAGAAAGTGATGGAGAAAATGTGACTAATAATGCAGATTAAACTTAAAAGCATAACATGCATTTATTTATTAAATATTTACCAGCACACTTCCTGCTTCCATCTCAGACAAGGGAAGGTGTTAAATCATTTTAAAATCATTTATTTTTTTTTTTAAAGCTCCTTACTCAGAGAGTAAGAGCCATCACCCTAATTCAGGTTCTCTGAATCTTTTTTTTTTTTTGGGTGACGCAATTGGGGTTAAGTGACTTGCCCAGGGTCACACAGCTAGTAAGTGTTAAGTGTCTCAGGCTGCATTTGAACTCCACTGTGCCACCTAACTGCCCCTTTTCTGAATCTCTTAACAATAACTGGTCTCCCTCTGTCCATTCTCTCTGGCTTTCCAGTGGAATATTTACACAGTTGTTAAAATAAGCTTCCTAATACACATCTGACCATATTACTGCTCTCCTGGACAGAAATCTTCAATGATGTCCTATTGCTTACTGGGTAAAAATATAAGGACAGATAGATGCACAGTGAGTAGAGCACTGAGCTGGAGTCAGGAAAACCTGTGTTCAGATCTGACCTCAGACATTCATTAGCTGTGTGACTCTGGGGAAGCCACTTCACACTGTTTGCTTTAGTTTCATCATCTGCAAAATGAGCTGGAGAAGGAAATGGCAAACCACTCCAATAATTCTGCCAAGAAAACTCCAAATGGGGTCATGAAGAGTTAGGCATGACTGAACAACAATAACAACAGAAATATGAACTCCTCAGCCTGGATTTAAGAAAGGCTCCACAATGTAACCCTCACTGGTAAATTACAGTAGATAAAGCAACAGATTTGAAGTTAGTGTTTGAATTCCAATTCCAGCTCGGCTTGTTTGATGTTTTTTTAACCTTTTTTTTTGGGGGGGGGCAATGAGGGTTAAGTGACTTGCCTGGGGTCACACAGCTAGTATCAAGTGACTGAGGTGGGATTTGAACTCAGGTCCACCTGAATCCAGGGCTGGTGCTTTATCCATTGCGCCACCTAGCTGCCCCCTGATGTCTTTTTAACCTTAAGCAAATCATTTCATCCCCCCTGAAATTCTGCTTTCCTCATGTGTCAAATGGGCAAAGGTGGGGGGGGCATTGGACTAAATAACCTCTAAGGTCCTATCTGCTTCCAAATCTATCTTCCTGTATTTGATACCTTCTTCCCAGGCTTATTTCACATTATTCACTTTCCTACATAGAGTTTCAGGCAAAATAACCCACTGGCTGCTTCTCCTAGCTGATATGCCTTCTCCTCTGCAGGGAGCAACCAACCAAGATCCCAAAATGACACAATGATTTGCCCAAGGTCAGACAGGTGGTAAGAAGCAAAGCTTGGACTCAAACCCTGTACTCTAACCCTAGGCTTCCTCTGTTGCTGTACACCCACAATCTGAATTCTTCCTTGCCCACTAAAGTCCTCTTTCTTCCTCAAGTTTTAGTTTACAAACAACCAGAATCTTTCCTGATCCTCAGAGTTAAAGTGATCCTCCCAACTGCTCATGTATAGCTTTATATTGAATTGCTTTGAGTTCTTGGGAGGGGGAGGGAGGAGGAAGAGAATTTGGACTCTTCTTGCAGCCTGGCATGGCCCCCTCTAATCTGTTCTTTGGCTGGAAAAGAATCTCCACCCATCTTTTTTGTGGGCTTTGCTGCTGCCCAGGGGTTGTTTAAATGCTGTTTTGGGGTAATTGTCAGGAAGAGAATTGGAATACAAAGTTTAAAAAAAAAGTTGATGTCAAAATTTTACTTACATGTAATTGGAAAATTAAAACTCAATGGGAGGGATTTTTTTTTTTTTTTTTTGTTTTTGGGTTTTTTGCGGGCAATGGGTGTGTAAGTGGACTTGCCCAGGATCATACAGCTAAGTAAGTGTCAAGTGTCTGAGGCCAGATTTGAACTCAGGTCCTCCTGAATCCAGGACCAGTACTTTAGGCACTGTGTCACCTAGCTGCCTCCCTGGATCAATATTTTTTAAAAAGATTACAAATAGAGCAATATTGACCTTAGCAAGAAGGGCCACCTTTTTCTCAGAGATTGGAGAAAAGGAGGGGAGATTAGGAGATGATATGGAGGGATTTTAAGGCACATAGTAGACGAGAAGAGGGAAATCATAATATGTCTTCTTTTTTCTAAGTAAAATTGAATTCCTCTGCTGAGGAAGAGGTAGACAGGTAGATGGAGAAGTGGATAGAGTGATGGGTTGCAGTCAGGAAGACCTGAATTCAAATCTGATCTCAGACACTTACTAGCTGTATGACCCTGGGTAAGTCACTTAACTCTGTTGGCCTGTTTATCTGTAAAATGAGCTGGAAAAGGAAATGGCAAATTACTCCAATATATTTGCCAAGAAAACTCCAAATGGGGTCAATAAGAGTCAGACACAACTGAAAATAATGGAACAACAAGTTGAGAAAGAGGAGCAGAGTAGGGTAGGGATGCTTGGAGGAAAAAGGTTTGGAGAGTATGTATAGGGAGTAAATCAGGAAAGAAAAGCAGGACTGTGGTGCAGCAGTGAGGGCCCTGATAAGCATAAATTTTCAGTGTAAAATTGGGGTATATGAATATAATGGAATATTATTGTGTTGTAAGAAACAGCTAATGTGATGAATACAGATATAGATGCGCAGAAAGACTTACTGATGCAAAGTGGGCAGAGCCAAGAAAACAATATACCCAGACTACAACACTGTAAAGCGAAAGAACAATCACAAAACAATCAGAAATGAATCTTGTGAAAATATAAGAAACATAGAAAAGAACATATCTCTGAAAGAGATAGATGACACCTCCCTAAATTCCTTTATACAGGTATATGGTAGGGGCGGGGAGGGAGTGTGAACAGGCATAGAACACTGAAAATTATGTTATTTGAAAAAATGTATTGTTAGGTTTTGTGTGTGGGGGGGGATTCTTTCTCTTCTTTGTCTTTTTGTTTTTTTCTTTTAAGATTATTTGTTATAAGGGAGGGCACTCAGAGAGAAAGGGGGAGAGTATAAGTGGAAATATAGGTGATGTAAAAAAAGATATCAATAAATTTATTTTAAAATTTTGTAGTATACCAGGTACATACAGGTATGTGACTTTTCCTATTAGCAATCAACATCACTTTGATGCCACAGGCATGCAGAAGACAGTGGGTATTACCTAGGGGAGGAGTTTGACAACGTATGACAGAAGACAGGACAAAGGAACAAGGGATTTGAGGGTAGACTATAGAATATAATTGAACCATATAATCATAAGATCAAGATCGTAAAGGGAAGAAAGTGAGACCAAAGAAGAGGAGATAAGTAGGTGGGAAAAACAGGGAAGGAAGGTCTAGAAATTGTGATGAGGATAAAAAATGGGTTTAGGAAGCAAAGCAGAGGGAGAGGTAAAAGGATTTTTGATAAGAGAGAGAAATAGAAGAGTTCTGGATTATGGAGGTAGTACTCTGTGTGTGTGTGTGTGTGTGTGTGTGTGTGTGTGCGCGCGCGCGCGCGAACTCACACAACATATATACTGAAGTTCTTGTGTATGAAGCCCGGGTTTGGGTGGAAAGAAGGCTGTGTTAGGAAGTCCTTGAAGGAGAGAGAACACATGAAATTGGAAAGCTTTCGAATAAACAAAGAATGCAGCAGGGTAAGAAGGGAAACTCAATTGGGGGAAAAATGTAACAATTATTTTTGACAGGGAACTACTATCCAATATACAGGAAACTAACAAAATATATGGCCAAGAGCTATTTTTCAAATGATATAAATGGTCTAAAGATATGAGTAGATAATTCTCAAAAGAATTATAAATTATTAACAACTATATGAAAAACTTCTCCAAATTACTAATAATATTAGTAAAAATAAAAATGAGGTTTCACTCTCAGCTTAGCAAATTGGCAAAGATGAGAAAAGATGGAAATAGTCAGTGTTAAAGGGATTGCAGGAAAAGCAGGTATACTTACACACTTTGTGGAGCTGTGAATTCATCTATTCCAAAAAGTAATTTTTAGAAGTGACTAAAATATCCATGCCCTTTGACTCAAGAGATCCCCCTGCTAGGCATGTACCAGATCAGAGGCAAAGGGAAAGGTTATACATACACCAAAATACTCATAGCAGTACTTCTTGTGGTAGCAAAGAACTGGAAACAACATAGTAAGGTGACAATTAGGGGATGGCTAAACAAATTGTGTACGTGAATGTGATGGAGTATATTACTGAGTCACAAGAAACTATGACTATGAAAAATTCACAGAAACATGGGAAATTTTATATGAATTGTTGCAAGCTAATGTAAACAAGAATCAGGAAAACAATATTCACAATTACTACAGTAATGTAATTTGGGGGGTGGGGGGGTGGGGCAATGAGGGTTAAGTGATTTGCCCAGGGTCACACAGCTAGTAAGTAAGGTTAGATTTGAAACTCAGGTCCTTCTGAATACAGGGTCGGCACATCATCCACTGCGCCATCTAGCTGCCCCCTACAGTAATGTAAATTGAAAGGAAAAATTGAATGGTAGGAAAAAATATTAAGATCTCAGAAAAATGCCTTTCCTCCCTTCACTGCAGAAGTGGGGTCTATAGTTATGGATTAGCTGTCTGACAGACGCCACCAGATTGGTTGGTTTATTTTTGGTTGAGGGTTTTTTTTTGTCCTTTTTGTTTTTCTTAAATCTTTGTTACAAGGGATGGCTCCCCAGTCAATCGGGGAATGGTTAAATTATGACATATGCTGGAATTAGAATATTAGGGGTGCTGTAAGAAATGATGAAAGGGATGGGTTTCAGAGAAACCTTGGGAGATTCAGAGTGAAAATGAGCAGAACTGGGGGCAGCTAGGTGGTGCAGTGGATAAAGCACTGTCCCTGGATTCAGGAGGACCTGAGTTCAAATCCGACCTCAGACACTTGGCACTTAGTAGCTGTGTGACCCTGGGGGCAAGTCACTTAACCCTCATTGCCCTGCAAAACATAAACAAAAAAGAAAATTAGCTTTTGAAAAATGAGCAGACAAGAAGAGTAATTTATATAGTAACAAACAACATTTTAAAGAAGAAACCATTTTGAAAGACTTAAGGATTAATTAAACCCAATGGACCAATCATGATATCCAGAGGACTGATAATGAAGCATGTTGCCCAACCCTCATGATAGAAGAAGTGATAGGCTACAGAATGAGATCTATTCTGATTCTGCATATACATGTATGTGTACACACACACACACACACAGAGACACAGACACACACACACACACACACACACACACACACACACACACTCAACAACATGACCAGCATGGGAATTTGTTCATTATTCTTATTTGTTACACGGAGCTGTGTTTTTGTTTTTGTTTTTTTTTCTTTTCCCCAACTGGAGGGTGGGAAGAGAAAGTGATAGAAGATAAAATAGAATTTGTTCATGGTAAAAATAAAATAGAATATATGGTATATATTATACACACATATAAAGAAAGATAGTGCTCTAAGTAGTAGATGGGAGGGATGTCTTTGGATATGAATGTGATGTTTAAAAATGTGTCGGTAAAAATAAGATAAAAAAATTTAAAGGAGAGAGAATGGTCTGGAGGCCAGCAGACGACTGTAACAAAGATAAAGGTGGAAGAAGTGAAACTCAAAAAAGTTGTTGTAGGGGTTTGGTCTATGGCAGTAAGTAGCAAGGAATGGGCCCCCTTCTTTCCTGGATCAACATGTTGGGGTCCATGAGAGTACTACCCCATACTGGAAATTCTGCATCTACTAGAGAGTCAAGTTTCCATAGTCTCAAAAGATTGAAAGATTTGAAAGGTTCCCAGGGTGAATGGAAGTTTAACAAACAAGGAATTCCAGAGGATAGGGGCATATGGATGGTGCCCCCTGGAGTAGGGCTGAGAATCTGAGAGAGAAGTAGGAAGAAAGGATGTTTGCCTCAACACAGAGTAAAAGAAGTAGGAGCTGGGAGCTTGCCACACTATAAAATAGGGGGGAGAACCAGTTGATTGGGAATCCTACCCATCTCTGGTACCATTCTGAATGAGCACAATCAGGTGCTATAAGTTTTCCATTGCTGATCACTCTAAACCAGGTAAGCGGACATGTAGATAGTGGGTGAGGTAGCAGGGACTTCTATCTGGTCACTTTTGGTCACTGAACGAATGGTGTTCCACTCTCCCAGTGAGGCTGAATTCCTATTTGTGATGGCAGCTCCATAACCTCAACCCAAGATTGTGGGGAATAAGACATACACAGATGTGGAGCAGGTACCCAGAAATGCCAATGCAATAATAAATGTTTGAAATGAACTGAATTTCAATGGAAAAGGCCAGGTTACATAGAACTCTCCTTGCATTCTGAAAGAGGCAGACCCCCCTGAGACCTGTGATGGAGCCCAGCCCTTGTTCTGGGTTGGGCATGGAGAAGAAGAGCTGGGGTGGATGACACCTGAAGGCACACATAGTTTATCAGCAGATTCTCTGGGCCACCCAGTAGTAGTGTCCCCATTACCTTTACCTTCCTTAACCTGAGCACTGCCTTCTTACCTTTCCCTTTAGCTGCTGCCCTGAGGTCTCCCTACCAAGCCCTACCCCTCTGCTTTGGGAGACTGTGGGGTGGCTCAGCTTGGTGACTTCACAATTCAAACTTCACCAACCCCAGAATTCTCCCTGTGAGGTCAGCTGGTGCCCAGAGGAAGTGGGGGTGGGGTGGTAAGGGAGTAGCAAGAGAGTACGGCAATCACACTGGCACTGAAGTGGGCTGGTCAAATAGTTCTGCTGCTTCATCTCTCACCTCCCAAACCTGTTCCCAAAAAGCCTGATCTGCTGGGACTAAACAAAACACCAGAGAGATCACGTGAAGTGAATTGGGATTCGAATGAAAGGAGCCAGTGTGGTTTAGCAGAATGAGCCCCAGACCCCAAGAGACTTGGGTTCAAATCCCAGTTCTGCTACTGGCCACATATAGCCTAAGTCATATCACTTCCTCCCTACGTCTGTTTACTCATCTGTGTTCTAGATTACAGGACCACAGACCTAAAGTTTCAAGGGATTTGAGGCCATTTAGTTCCTATCTCCTTATTTTTGCAGATAAAGAATTTGAAGCCCAGGGAGGTTAAAGGATTTGCCTAGGTCACATAGATAATAAACATTTGAAGCAGGAGGTTGGACTAGATCATACCTAAGGGTCCCCTTCCAGCCCTCCTAACCTATGAATAGAGGAAAAAGATTTTTTCACTAAAAACCAACTTTTTTGTTAACAATTTTGTTGCCTGAGCCAATGGTATCAAAGGAGTATGTCATTTGCATTGGGGAAAATTCTATTTCTTGAAAAAAACTGTCCACAGGTGATTTTAAGTTCATGAGTGCCTTATCTCAAAACAATTTTCACACCAAATGTCAGGGTGTTCGCCATGAATAATACCTCCTTATGAGTACAAGTAGCAGTTATAATTTGTGGTGTGTAGACTATGCAAGTTCCTTCCCCTCAGTCAGAAGGGATTTATCAGGTACTTATATGTCAAGCCCACTGCTAAGAGCTGAGAATACAAAAGGCAAAAACATGGTCCTTGAACTCTAGAATCTCACATTTGAATGAGAGAAGCAATATGTAAACAAAATAATACACTTTAAATAAAAGGGAATCTCAAATGGAGGAAGGATTCAAGGAAAAGTCTTCTAGCAGGTGGGATTCGATTTTTTCTTTTCACTTAATATTATCCCCCCCTCCCCCCCGCCCCGGCCCCATTACATGTAAAGATAGTTTTTGAGGTCCAAATTTTTTCTCCCTTCCTTCCTGTCCTTTCTCCTCTCCTCCCCAAGACAGCAAGGAATCTGATATAGGTTATACAGTATAATCATGTTAAACATATTTCCACATTAGTCATGTTGTGAAAGAAAAATCAAAACAAAAGGGGAAAACCACAAGAAAAACCAAAAAACAAAGTGAAAATGGTATGCCTCATCTACATTCAGACTCCATCAGTTCTTTCTCTGGATGTGGAGAGCATTTTCCGTCATGATTCTTTTGGAATTGTCTTGGATCATTGTGTTGCTGTGACGTGCTAAGTCTATCACAGTTGATCATTGCACAATGTTGCTGCTACTGTGTATAACGTTCTAGTTCTGCTCACTACACTCAGCATCAGTTCATGTAAGTCTTTACATGAAAGCTGCCTAGCAGTTGGGATTTGAACTGAATCTTTTTTTTTTTTTTTTGGAAAGTTATTGTTTTTTTTTAAGATTTAATTTTTTAAAGTTTTTACTTATTTGGGGGGAGGGGCAGGGCAATGAGGGTTAAGTGACTTGCCCAGGGTCACACAGCTAGTGTCAAGTGTCTGAGGACAGATTTGAACTCAGGTCCTCCTGAATCCAGGGCTGGTGCCTTACCCACTGTGCCACCTAGCTGCTCCTGTCCCTGCTGGGGCGCTGCCCCTTTCTCTCTTGAATCTTGAAGGAAGTCATAGAAGCTAGTAGTTGGAAGAGGAGAGTATTCTGGGCATGGGGGACAGTTAGTGCAAATGCATGGAGTATCACATGTAAGTAACCAATCAATGTAGACTCTGTAGAGGTGAGTAAAGGATTCTGGAAGGGGAGAAAAGAGCCAGGTTATGAAGAGCTTTAAAAGCCAGAGGATCCTGGAGCTGATGGAGAGACCCATGGAGTCTGAGTGGGTGAGTGACATGGTTCAACTACACTTTAGGGAAATCATTCTGGCAGCGAAGCAGAGAAGTATTGGAATGAGAAAGAGAGGAGGGAGAAAAACCAGTTAGAAGGAAACAAGCTCAGGGAGGTATGCTAAGATTATGAAGAATACAAAGGGAAATGAGAATCGTTCAGGGAAGGGGCCTGGTGGACACCCATGGCTAGTGGCTGTCACCTGGCCAAAGATTCAGCAAATGAGACTGAGGAGTAGAAGAACATTGCCAAGAAAACCTAGAGAGGAGAGAGTACCCAGGGTGATCGTGTCAGACTGCCGAGGCCGAGAAGGATGAGGATGAAACATTTCTTCATTTGTGAAATGAGGGACTAGTTCTTCTCTCTCCCATGCAGTGTTAAGCACAAAGTAGGTGCTTGGGGGAGTTGCCCCATCTGCTTTCTTTGAGGGCATAACTTGCACCTGGTCAGCTCCTTAGGCCCCCCCCTTAAGCAGTTTATGTGGTTTCAGCACTTTCTTGGCACTGTTAGGGATGGCTGAGGCGGCAGATTTCAAGTTTTTGGTTATGATTTTTCAACTCAGTCCACATGACATCATCACCTATGCCTAACAGGGACCAGAGAATGGTCCAAGAAATTTATTATCCAGACTATCTGTTGGGAACCAGTGGCTTTGAGGAGATAGCAGTCACTTTGAAGGGATTAAAAAAAGCACACTTACACAGCAGTTGCAAGATTCATCAATTTGTTTTAACTGTCTTTATTGACGAAAAAAAAATCACAGCATTTCAAATGTTATTCAAACACTAACAGTAGCAAAGGGCACCCCACAAGTGACAGACAGTATCACACATCTGGACTGCAGCAACACTGGAGGGCGTGGAGGTCCTGTCCCTGCTGGGGCGCTGCCCCTTTCTCTCTTTGATATATCTGGCCCCTCCTCCCCAGCACCTCAATGTCACCCCTGAGATCAGTTAAAAATGTGCAGAAACAAAGACAAGTTAGAGGAGGTTGGGCCTTTCCACACCGCCCCCCTCCCCATTTCACTGCCATGAAAACAGATCAGGCTCTGGGTACTTAACATAAAATGACACTGCTTCCACACCCAGGCTCAGGAAACCTCTTTACAGAGATGCTAGCCCTTTCATTGCACTGCCCTGACAATCTCATTAGCACTCGGTTGCTAAGAAGGGAATCAAAGGGCAGACAGGGTGCATCTCTCGATGCTGCCGTGCTGAGTACAGCTGACAAGACTGTGAATAATTTGACAAACTGGACCAAGTTGATAGGTAATTTCCAGGGATAAAGGGCTAGTTCTCTTGTGGGGGAAAGCTTTTGTCAAGCACATTAACTTGGTTCATGAAGGGGCTCTATAAGATAATTTTTCACTGTAGCTTAAACTGTAGAAACCTAATCAATTGATTAGGTTTCATTGATTCTAGAGTCTGACATTACTTTCTAAAACTGTTGGAAACTTAGTATTTAATGGTATTGGGCTACAGTGGAGGAAACATGCCTGTAAGAACCTTGAGGGCAGGGACCTCATCCCACACTACTTGTTCATCTTTCAAGCACCTGGTAGCACTAGCCACATGGTAGATGCTTGATATTTCTGGATAATCTTAAACCAAATTTTAGTTTATTTACTTATTAGGTGCCAGCTCAGACACTCACCTCATCAGTTCTCTTTCCATCTGAAACCTGTGTTTTGTATTATTCTAGGTACTTGGCTTAGGTCCTGGGTTGGGGATTACTCCATGACCTGTCTTTATCACAGAACATTGGTTCTCAGGCAAGCTTCAAATGGTCTGACACCATAAGAGGCAAACAGGGGATTTGAAGCCCCAAACAAAAAGACATAGAATTTAGGCAGAGGACCCCAAAGACTCTTTCCCCTGGTGACAAGCCTTTTCCACACCCACCCAAATCTCTCTCAACACAGCAGCCCTTCCTATTACCTTTACGAGGTGTTCTTTTCTTGACTAAGAACTTCTTCTCTGCAAAAGGTGATGGGGCTCATGTTAACTTAACATGTTAACTCATCATAACTGTTGTGGGCCTGTTTTCAGCACTCTTACATGTCTTCTGATTTAGATGATGCTTCTTTGCTGTGAAAGGTACTGGATAAGGGTTGAAGTTTTACATTACCAATACTGATTTCATATGCATACAACTACATACATGCCCCAAGTATTACTGAGGCTCAGTCAAGATATACAAGTTACCAGATCATACAAAAGGATAAGGGCCACAAAGGAGGACCAGACTAGGTAATCTGACAAAGTCAGGCCATCCAAGCACTGGCCCATCACAAGTTCAAAAGGCAATTAATTGGCAGTGGACAGTTTCAAAAAACTGCCAGTCCAGACTTGCCCTGGTCCCACGGAAAGAACTTCTAACCTAGTGAACATGATAGCTGAGTGGCACAGAGGTCTGAAAGTGCTCCAAAAAAACCCCTCAACTCAGTGAGAACCCTAATACCAGTTTATGCTTTCCAGGGGAACTTTATGTATATCTTTAGTAAAATGCCACAACACCATATATCAGCAGGGATAAAGGAAGGAATATCTGGCCCATTATTTACTCAAAGACAGTAACTAGAAATGCCAGAAACGGTCCCAGGTGCAGTTCTTGTGTTCACTGTCTAATAGAGGACTTTAATTTAACTCCCCATCCTAGCCAAACAAGTAGTTTGGGATTAGACAACATGACACTGTAGGGAGAGGGGTGACAGGTGTCAAAGTGCAAGACCTCAGAAACTACCATCCAAGTAAGTACATACACTAGTATGGTACAGAGTCACTGAAGCATCCGTGGGTCCTATTGGCTAAAATTAGAAATCCAAGAGAGGCATATACAAACATTGCACGTTCATTCAAGGCATTCCCAAAAAGACAGTCACAGAAGTCAACAATACTTTGCAACAATACATGGCAACATCACAACAATTTTGGCAACTTCCCCTCCCTCCCCCTAAGTCCTGCCAACTAAGAACTGCCAGGGAGTTCATAGGCTGGCAAAGGGAGACAAGACCCACAGGGGGTGGAGGGAGGCTGCAGAGGCAGCTGAAATACTCAAATAGAAACTTTCATTTATCTGCTGGTTAAGTAGCCTACCTGTTGTATAGATAGAGTACAGAACAAAAGTCTGCCTCACACCTTCTGCAGCAAGTGCAGGGGACACAGCAGGGCTTTAGGAACGTCCTTGCTGTTAGAGGCAAGCAAGGCAAAGCTGAACAAGGCAGCACAAAGTGCCCCAGACTAAGTGCTAGCAAGCACTCGTAACCCCAACCAAACCAGCCGGATTGCTTGGGATCTTGAGGGACACAAGGAAAAAGGAGCCGAAAGTCTTCCTCTTACCCAAAGAAGGGTCCATTCAAAGCTCCTGTGGGAAGATGGCAGGTTTAAGTGATGTGAGACAATGTAAGCAAGTTTATCTTTTAACCCCAACGCCTGAGTTCAACAAAGACACAAGGCTCTCCTTAAATGTATTTAGAACCCAATACCAAAATTGGGAAACTGACATGTAAAGCAAAGATGAAGTGTTTCAGTGTTAAAAATCAACTTTCTTTTAAAAATAAAAGTTTTTCTGTTGTCAATCTGTGCTAGATTTCTTTGCATCTGCTGTACCCGTTTGAAGAAATGGGGGGGAAGGGAAGGAGAGAGTGATGCCAAGTAGCACAAATTTCCAACTTAGTAAACCTTGGAGTGAGAACATGGCAAGCCCAGGTAGGAATGCTGTTTTCCACCTGACCCCAGCCATCTATGGAATACGGATTGGCTATATATGTCCTTGTCCTCCCCTTCCCCCATATCCTGGTAAAGGCTCCAACTAGGAACCTGGCACACCTACTGTAAAGATCTGTTATAGCCCTGGCTAAGAAAACAAAGGCAGGTTTCTGAAAAAGAACTCTTTAGGTAGGAGTCTCATCTGGTTTTTTTAGTTTCCTACAGTGAAGGGGGGAAAATCCTTTGGTTTCAGCCAGAATGATTCTCCATTGGTGAGCCAGGTTCAGCTTTGCCTTGCTTCAGCGTGGTTACTGTACAAGAGCAAGGTTGAACTTTGGAGAGATGCTCTGCTGGACAGCCCTATTGATGTCCAGGACTTCAGTGGAGCCAGATTCTTAGTTCACATCCGAGAGCCTCGTTCCTGAAGAATCTGAAAGAGGGTAAGTTGAGAGATTTAGGTTTGAATTGTGGTTTCAGCCTATTATTAAAATGGAGGCTGCTAGGTTGACTGATATAAGGAGAGAGATGTATGGTTACTTATTAGACCTCCTCTGAAGAGCAGTTTACTTAGGACACAGAGGGAGGGCAAAGGAGAAGCCCTGGTCTCACTTGGCAGAGCATATAATCTCCTCTTTAACAATATGAGGGTCAGAATTTGTATTTACATGTAATTTGGGAAAATAAAATTCTAAAAAAACCAAAACAAAACAAACAACAACAATCTGAGGGGTCAAGCTGTTATCAAGCCTGCCAAGTACTGTGGTTGAAATTCTGTTGTTTATCAACAGTTCAGTGAGGTCTAAGGTCTGTATGTTGATGGACCAATAATAGCCTTGGGAACTGTAATTTTGAGAGTGGCTCTCATGAAGGCTCATGCCTTGGATTTAGAAAATTTTTCACAGTATGGAGATATTTTTATCAGTCTAAGACACTAAGTCTTTCAAGGTTCAGGGAAAGATACTATATGGTGTACCACAAGAAATCACTCATGTAATAGAGGTAGTAGAGAAAGGATATAAAAAGAGATATTCAAGTCACATCAGGCACAAAGCTACCCTCTGGGCCTATGGATGCTCAACTCAGCATGACACAGCAGGCTTATCTAACCAGGAAATCCAGCATTTTTAGAGTCAAAGGTTAGGATCAAGGCAGCCTGCTCTACTTTGTTGACCATCCTTTTTGAGGGTCATTAAAATGAAGAAATGTCCACAAGAACATCATTACCTAGTTCTTACTATAATGGAGACTGGTCACTATCCAAGAAGAGCCGAAACCTAGAGAGCATGGGTTCATGCCAGCTCCATGTCAGACCTATGTTCAGCATGTGCAATGACCCTTAGACCATGAGGAAGAGCAGCTTTTTCCTCTGTCCCGGGCAGCCAGGAGCCACATATATAAAACACAGTTTACACAAAATAATAAGATTCCAATAAGTCTATGTTCTGGCCTAAGTACATGCCTTAATTAATGTAATTCTCCTGAGACAGTCTCTGAACTTTAAGACATGCTATGTAGGTTATTACAAGTATAATAATTATATTAATATAGGGAAAAAAGTGGGGGATGGGGGGGAGGTGGGAGAGAAAAAGTGAAAAAGATGAAGATATTTCCTGTGGAGGAAACAGTGACACCAGGTATTTCAGAGTACAGGTATTCAAAAGGAGTATAATGCTTTCCAATGAGCATGTCAGAAGTTTTGGCTTCTAATATTTAACAGTAGTAGAGAGATTTGTTTTTAATTCACTTTTATTTTAAGAGACTACAAAAAGCCCATTCCACTTTTGTTAAGTTCACAATTCCTAATTACAAATCGCCACTCCTTGTTTAACAGTCTTGCAGCAAAATGGCAGGGCCAGTGTTTAGTCTAAAAAAATTAAGGAACCACAACAGGTTAAAATGCAAAGCCAACCTTGGCAAGAGATGGGAGGAATGATAAAGGTGGAATCAGAAACAATCCCCCTCCCTCCCAGTGACCAAGATTCTTACCTTTGCCTTCTCACTAGGCTCTATGACAATACCATTAGTAGAGTTATTTAGCTCCCTGGAGACAACACAGAGGAATTCTGTCTGGTCCTCATTTCCATAGCTATAGGAAGATCCAATATTTATTAGCTGAGAAAAGAAGGAAGGGAAGAATGAATACACAGAGTCAAGATTCATTTTCCTATCTTCTGACACACCCCTATGGGTGTACCTACTCAGCAAAATCCAATATAAACTTTCAACAAGAATATTCCTCCTTGAGGAACATATGCTATATTTTTCCTTTTAAAAGGGTAAAGAACTCTTGGAGTTCCAAGTCCATTTGCTGATAACAGAAACCCTGTAAATGATCAGAGAATAGTATTCAATGAAGCCAACAAATACAAAATGGAGGGGAAAAATCACTAGAAATACAATCCTAATATTTAAAAATCACATTATCAATCCCAAATCAAACAATGAGAAATGAAATAGAATGTTTTTATGAGAAATTGTCAATGATAATAGATATCATCTTCAGTCAGAACTTCTACATGCAGAACTGATAAGGGAGCTGCACCAGAGAAATAGTTATCATAGTGATAAGATCAGTAAAGCACCAAGTAAATCTTCTACCCGGAGACTAAAGTGCTTCCAACCTTTTGGAGTGAATTGGATTCATCATTTTATTTTATTTATTTATTTTTTTCAGGGCAATGGGGGTTAAGTGACTTGTCCAGGGTCACACAGCTAGTAAGTGTCAAGTGTCTGAGGCCGGATTTGAACTCAGGTACTCCTGAATCCAGGGCCGGTGCTTTATCCACTGCGCCACCTAGCCGCCCCAAGATTCATCATTTTATTCAGGGCGGGGAAACAATCAGTAGGGAGAAACTGAGTCTGGTAACAAGGACGACTGATTGGTATATATACTAGACTGAGAGTTGGGAGACCTTGGTTCCACAAGTGCTGGCTGGCTCCACCACTGGAACTGATATGGGAAAATCACTTTACTATCACTGCAAAAAAGGAATCACTGATATTTTGCCTTCTCCATTGCAGAGTAAAATACTCAGCCCCAAATGTGATATCTTTCTTGAGAAGAATGTTTCAGAATCCATTGATCAACAAGCATTTCTTAAGTGCTCATTCTATACCAAGCACTGGGAAAAACAAAGGAAAAACAGTTTTGGCTCCCGAGGAACTTAAGTTCTTTTTTTGTGTGTGGGGGGGGGCAATGAGGGTTAAGTGACTTGCCCAAGGTCACACAGCTAATACATATCAAGTATCTGAAGCCAGATTTGAACTCAAGTCCTCCTGAATCCAGCGCCCATGCTTTATCCACTGAGCCACCTAGCTGCCCCAGAGCTTAAGTTCTAATAGGGAGAAATGTCTAAGTACGAGAACAGAGGGAATGCAGCCTTAGAGCGGAGCTTATTGAACTTTTTCCACTCCAGACCTCTCTTCATCCAAGAAATTTTTATGTAGCCCTGGGTATATAGGCATATAAAATAGGTTATACATAAGCTTTTATTGTTGCCAAATTTTTCTCACTGGAGCTAAGTCTCAAAGGAAGACAAGGATTCTATAAGGAGGAGATTAGGAAGGAGCGCATTACAGATATGGAGGAAAGACAAAGAAAAAGTAGATGTACATCACATATGAAGAGGAAGTAGGTCAATAAAATTGGACCATAGAGTTTGTGGAAATAATGTGTTAAAAAGACTGAAAAGATAGGAAGTAGCCAGGTTGTGAAGAGTTTTAAAGGTTAAAAAGCAGTTTCTATTTGTTCCTATCAATGAAGGGAAGTCACTGAAATTTACTGACAGAGAGGGGGAGTCTAATTAAAAGGTTATTTGCAGGGGGGCAGCTAGGTGGCTCAGTGGATAAAGCACTGGCCCTCAAATCCGGCCTCAAACACTTGACACTTACTAGCTGTGTGACCCTGGGCAATTCACTTAACCCCCACTGCCCCGCGCAAAAAAAAAAAAAGTTATTTGTAATAGTCTGGGTAAGAAGGGATGAAGTCCTCAACTAGGGTAGTGACTTGTAAGAGAGAAGGGACAGATGTAAGAGATGTTTTGGAGAAAGAAAGAGTAAGATTTGGCCAATGACTGAACACTGGAGAGAAAGAGAGGGGAGAGTTCTAGGTGAAAGATCTGGACACCTTGAGCTTGAGACACCTCCAGGACATTCAACTGAAATGCCCAACACGCAGATGGTGATAGAGACTAGGCTTGGATCAACAGATCTTGGATTAAATGGCATAGATACCTGAATTCATGGGGACTGATGAAATTGACAAATGAGAAAGTAACAAAGCAAAAAGAGAACATGGCTCAGGAGAGAGTCTTGGGGAGTCTCTATGGTTAGTGGTTGTGACTTAGATGAAGAACCAGCAAAGGAGACTAAGAAGTGATCAGACAGGTAGGAGAACTAACAGAGGGCAGGGTTACAAATACCCAGAGAAGAGAGAGTCTTCACAAAGAATGGGTGGTTAATATTGTTAAACACTAAAGAATGTTCAAGAAGGATGAGGATTGATAAAAGGCCAGTACATTTGGTCACTTTGGAAAAAGCATTATTAGTTGAATTATGAGGCCAGAAACCAGATTTCAGAGGGTTTAGAAGAAGCATTTTTCTTTCTGTTTGCTTTAAAAAAAAATAATCTTTTTTACTAAAGAAAAAAAGATCCACATAGAAGCTTTTTCTTCCTAATTCCCTCTTCACTGACTGTCATGGGTTCAGTAAAACATTTTTGTGCAGAGGATTCCAAATCTATATATTCAGCCTTAAGTGTATTTCTTGAGCTCCACATGCCACATCATCAACTCCCTCCTGGACAATTCCATCTTGGTATTCAATAGTATCCCCCCCCCCTTTTTTTTGGTGGAGCAATGAGAGTCAAGTGACTTGCCCAAGGTCACACAGCTAGTAAGTATCCAAAAGTATCTCAAATTCAACATGACCATAATAGAATTTAGTATCGTCACCCCTGAACCTAACCTTCCGCCAAATGTCTCTTTTTGTTGGAGAACCACTATCTTTCTAGATACTGAGGTTCGTGACCTTGAAATCATTCTCAATTCTTCACTCTCTATCATCTCCCATAATGAGTCATTTGCTAAATCTTGACAATTTTAAACTCTACATCTCTTGCATCTATCTAGTCACCACACTGGTTCAGGCTGTTATCAATTCTTGAGTTGACTTTTGCAATAGGGTAATTGTCTTCCCTTTTCCCAATCTCTTCCTTCATCAATTAACTTAATATTCTTTAATGGGGGGGGGGGGCAGAGTAATTCGGGTTAAGTGACTTGCCCAGGGTCACACAGCTAGTGTCAAGTGTCTGAGGCTGAGTTTGAACTCAGGTCCTCCTGAATCCAGGGCTAGTGCTTTACCCACTGCGCCACCTAGCTGCCCCCTAAACAAATTTTTAATAGAAAACTGACACATTTCAAAACAGAATTCATTTTAGAGGGAAATGTTTTAATTCTGGAAGTAGAGAGAAGGATCACTGAATTAATTTAATCTATAGTAGTATAGTTAGTTCAACTAAGAAAATTTTGTTTGGGAGAAAAATGGACATTTTGGAAATTAAACACAGTCCTGCCTGATAAACTGTACTTGAAAACAAGTGTGATGTACAAAAAAAAAATTAATTCTTTCACTTGGTTTACTTCATTCTGAGTAAGAGGCTGGTAAAGTTGGACAATTCTGCCACCTTAAGGAAAAAACCCAGTAAGCTTTTGGCCTGACAAATTCCAAAATATCAGCACTGAATAACATCTACAGAGCCATAGAAATCATGCACAATGAGCCCTATAACCCTTACTTAGCAATGGCTTGATTTGTAAACATATCTGTACATACTGTCTTTCTTCACAGAATATTAATAAACTACTTGAGGGCAGGGACAGTTTCCCATTTGTTTTTCTAGCTACATGACATTAAAGCTATAGATCGATTGGTTATAAACTGAACAAGAGATGGGTCAAGGTTTATTTCTCATGAATTTAAATCCTTTCATGCTGTACCCATTTCATGTGTTTTTTTGTTTTTGAGAGGCAATTGGGGTAAGTGACTTGCCCAGGGTCACACAGCTAGTAAGTGTTAAGTGTCTGAGGCCAGATTTGAACTCAGGTACTCCTGACTCCAGGGCCGGTGCTCTATCCACTGCGCCATCTAGCTGCCCCCCATTTCATGTGTTTTACTGAGTAGGGCACTAGTTAAACATGTTTGGTGTTTGGGATCTCTAGAAAGAAAAAAAATAATTCCACTGTCTATATGAGAATAGTTTGGCAAATAAAGTTGGTTTTCTTTTCTGAGGAGGGGAGGAAACTTGGAGAGGAAAAAACAAACAAGGGTTTGAAGTTATAGATGGCCTATTAACACATTCACTCAACAAAGAGAGGAATTAAGAAGCCCAAGTTTTATTTTTAATTCCATTGTACCTAACTTCTGTCAGCACCAAGTGCTCACTCTCAGTCATCCCACATCTCCAATCATATGCTCAATATTGTCATTTCTTCCTCCATAACATCTCTGGATCCACAGCTTTCTTCCAACTCCCAGTCACCACTCTAGTTCAGGCCCTCATCACCTCCTGCCTAGACTACTGTAACAGCCTCCTATTTGCTTTCCTGACTCAAGCCTCTTGCTTCTACACAGCTGCTAAAGTGATTTCACTAAAGTGTAGGTCTGACCATGACATACTATACCTGTAGGAATAAATATTCCTCTGTCTAGCATTCAAAGCTCTTTACAACTCAGCCTCTTCCTATCTTTCCAGTCTTCTTTCCCATCACTCTCCCTCCATATCCTCTATGGTCCAGCCATATCTCACACATGAAGCTTCACTTCCTATCTCTATACCTTTGCACTGGCTATTCTTTGTGCTTTCCTTCCAAATCTGCCTCCTGGGATCCTTGGTTTTCTTCAATGCTCAGCTCAAAGGCCACCTACTGAAGGAAGCCTTTCCTGCCCCTCTACCCTAACCCTCTCCCCACCCACACACAGGTTATCTAGACACTCCTGTGTCTCCATCACTAGACCATGAGGTCCTTAAGGCAAAGACTATTTGATTTTTTACTATATCCTGAGCACAGTGATTGGCACATAAAAGGCACTTAATTAATAAGTGCTTATGGACGGAGTCAGCAAATTTTTCAAACACTCAGGGTTCTACTCCCCTCCCCGCCCTTTTTGTTTTTGCAGGGAAATGAGGGTTAAGTGACTTGCCCAGGGCCACACAGCTAGTTAAGTATCAAGTGGCTGAGGCTGGATTTGAACTCAGGTCCTCCTGAATCCAAGGCCACTGCTTTATCCCCTGCACCACCTAGCTGCCCCCCACTTTCCCCTTTTGTGCACAGGGATACCACCTAGAACTAAAAAGGTCATCAGTATGTGAAGAGGAGAACTGAGAAAGTATATGAAAAAGTCTGAGCACCTAGACAGATACAGCGTACAGAATTCAAGATTCCAAACCTGCTCAAATTTCCAACCATCAGACATAGTAGAGACCATCTGTGTAAGTTCTTCCTCTTGGCACTGTAGAACTCGGTATACATGCTTCACAGGGCCCTACAATAAATAAAAACAGATCTATGAGTTGCACATTAGGGAATCAAAAAGCTCACCATAGGGGCAGCTAGACCAAGTGACCTGGGGCAAGTCACTTAACCCCAACTGTCTCACTAAAAAAAAATTAATTAATTAATTGAAAAAAAAAAAAAAGCTCACCATAGGGGCAGCTAGACCAAGTGACCATGGGCAAGTCACTTAACCCCAACTGCCTCACTAAAAAAAAATTAATTAATTAAAAAAAAAAAGCTCACCATATTTAGCTTTCTTAGGTTATACTAGCTCTAAGTCTAGAAAACCTTTAAAATGTGGAGAAATGGGGGAAGCTAGGTGGTGCAGTGGCTAAATCACTGGACCTGGATTTAGGAGGACCTGAGTTCAAACCCGGCCTCAGGCACTTGACACTTACCAGCTATGTGACCCTGGGCAAGTCACTTAACCCCCATTGCCCCGCAAAAAAAAAAAAAATATGTGGAGAAATAATTCATTTCCCTTATCTCATCAGAAATAATATGATACTCCCCAGAATGAGCTAATAGTGAAATGTTAAGCTATTGTGGTTGGAAAACCTCCAAAAAATTTGACTGCAGTATCAGAATTCTGAATTAAGCTTTTGAGAGCTCTTATGGAATGTGAGAAAGCATTACTGGAAGGGATGAGGCACCTAAGAGACTGCAGGGGTTCTTAGTGCTTTTTTGTGTCATGGACCCTTAGGGCAGGAGTCTGATAAAGCCTTCTCATAATATTTTTACATGTATAAAATAAAATATATAGGATTACAAAGGAAATCAATTACACTAAAATATCATTATCAAACTATGTCCCAGTTTAAGAAAATCTTGATGACATTCAGCATTTATTTTTCACAAATGGTAAAGGATTGTCACTTAATAAAGGAAAACATCTAGTATATGGGCTCGCTGTCTGATTCATCTTTGACTAAGAAAGGGGGAACCTTTAGGTTGCCTAGCAGGAAAAAACAATAACAGAACTTTATCATAGAAAGCCCTCCAACACAGCAAAATGCTGAAGGGACATAAGAAAAAAAGGACCATTTTAATCATAAGTGGAGTCTATCTGGGGTCAAAGTGTTTGCATACTTGTTGTTGTTGTTGTGGCTCAGTCAATTCCAACTCTTCATGACCCCCTGGGCCATAGCAAGCCAGGCCCTTCTTGTTCTCCATAATCCTGAAGTCTGTCCATTCCCTGACACTACCCATCCATCTCATTCTCTGCTGTCCCCTTCTCTTTTTGCCTTATACCCTGGTCTCAGGTAATAAAGTGAATACAATTAAAGGTGTTAAAGGACAATGTTTAACTCTGAAGAAAGAAATTTTTTTGCTTGATTTGGAGACAAACTGAGTACCCATCAATTGGAGAACCTTTAACCAAATTGTGTTATGTGATCAGTGAAATATTATTGCACCGTAAGAGAATGTGGCAAATTAAGAGAAAACCAGAAAGATACATATATAATACACAAAACCTGGAAAACAATGTACAAGATGACCATAATACCATAAGAGGAAAAAAATTTGAAAGGCTATGGCAGCAGCTGTGAAGATACTGTTTGGAAAATACCCATCCCTCTTGCCCTCTCCCCTCCTGCCCCAACACACACACACACACATACACACAGGAGTTTCTCTTTCTCAGGTGTTTCTCCATCAGTAGGAGCAGTTTTTTAGAGTAAAGATCCTCCAGGTCTTCACTGTTACCACCTCACTAATGGTGATTATATTTCTTCCTTGGGGTGAGGGATTTTCTGATGACTTTCTTTTTCTGTGCTGGTTCTTCTCAACTTCTTCATTATGAGTAGCTAGACTCAGAACCATGTCTGTTTGGCTATGCCTGAGCTGTCTCTAATGACTATGGGGAGTATATTTTCACACTGACTACATGCCTATGTAAGTTCTCTAAGTTAGCTCATCACCCTGTTAAGGGCTAAAATTCTAGCTAAACTGTCTAAAATATCTAATGAGTGGTCGCCAATAAATTATAAGCTTTAGCAAGAGTTAGACTTTTAAGCATTTATTAAGGAGAATAAGAATTTGATAAAGAGAGAGAGAGAAAGGCCTAGATTCCTATCTATTAAAGGGAGGGCGCATTTCTAGCTCCCTTCTCTGCTGGAGTCCTCAGGAAAGAGAGCAAGAAAGAGCACCAGTCTCTTCCTTCTTCCTCCCACTAGCCAACGTCACTTCCTGACGCCAAAGAAAAGACGCATGTTCTTGCCCTCAAAGACCTTCCTTTCATGGCGGAACTTATCTACAGTAAGTCTCCAGCAGGTGGCGTCATTCCAATCTTTACAGTTCTCCGCTTGGTTTCCTCAAGAAACGGGACGTTTCCTTGATGAAACAACCCTTTTTACTCCATACTCAGAAATAGCTGAGATGGCTGTCTGGAACATTCCCCCATAAAAGTTTAAACCAATTACTTGTGAGGTGATGTTCTCATTGTCTCGTATCCTTTCCTTAACCAGTCGCACAAGAGAGGCAATGTTGTAAAATTCCGCTTCTTCCAAGACACCTAAAAGAAGAAATCAAAACAAAATGCTTTGTTCACTCAACATTGCTCATGAACTTTTGTTTGTTTTTCTAACTAAGATTCTAGTCTTTCTTTCCTACCAACTGGAGACAGAACATGTCACATTTGTGCTCAAGTAACCTTCTTAGGAATGTTTTTCTCGAGTGGAAACAGAAGTAAATAACCCAAACCTTGGGCCACTGTAGAGAGTCATATCAGTTTCCAGATCTGTAAAAAGGAGACTGGACTAGAAAGCTTCCTGAGGTGGAGAGCTTACAGTTCTGGAGCTGTGATCCATCATTAAGTCATGTCTTGATTTCAAGATGGGGCTTGTAGTTGAGTTCCTATAGTCTCTAGACGCAGCTATGTAGCAGAGTGGTGAGAGTCAGGAAGATCTGAGTTCAAATCCAGCCGCAGACACTTACTAGCTGGGTGATCCCAGGTCAAGTCAATTAACCTGTTTGCCTCGGTTTCCTCATTTATGCAATGGAGATAATAATATCACCTACACCCCAGGGTTGTTGTGAGGCCAAAATGAGAGATTTGTAAAATACTTAGCAAACTTTAAAAGTTCTATGTGTTAGCTATTATTATTTACTCTCATCCTGGACACCCTTCCTGGTGCTGCAAAAGATGGAGAGAGAGGATTTAAAAATCTGTAATGTCCAAAAGGAAAAAAAGATCTTTCATCTATTTCGACTTAATGTAACATAATGATTTGTATTTGATAAATTAAAAAACCTAACCAACCGAAAGACTCTCCATTTTTGCCAGATCAAAAGAGTTTGAGAAAAATATATTTCTATTTCTATTTAGTGTAAGCCTGAACAACTTAGAATCAATTGGCATAATACTGTATCAGGGCTATCTATTATGCTACCTTTTTCAGAATCCTGTCCTATACCAATGCCTGAAAATCTGGAGTCTGTTGGATTGAAAGGCAGTCAGTCTCTAATCTTCTACCAGATGTCCTCAGTGAAAGAGAATTTAGAAAAGTGATTGGCTACAGAATCTTGTCTTCTCTAAAAATTAAAACTATAGAGCAACCAGGTAGGAACTTTCAGAATAAAATACATCAGTCATGTAACTTTGCAGGGTTCCCCTAGGAAATAGACTCTTGAAGAAATCCAGGATTTAATTTTTAAAAATACATACTTAGTGGGAGTTATCATGCTCACTGCCATCAAATTAACTTTTTCTTGGAC
This sequence comes from Dromiciops gliroides, assembly GCF_019393635.1. Classification (NCBI taxonomy): domain Eukaryota; kingdom Metazoa; phylum Chordata; class Mammalia; order Microbiotheria; family Microbiotheriidae; genus Dromiciops; species Dromiciops gliroides. The sequence goes on from NC_057864.1 coordinate 199,089,485, forward strand.
ATGATCTTATTTAGAAAGGACTAATAAAAATGACTGTAAGGTAGGGAAACCTTTTGAACCCATATGCAACCCTTGGCTGTGGTGGCCCTCCGCTTTATCAACCAGTTTTTGAACCTATATGCAAACGTGAATTAGGTATTTTCTTTCCCACTAATGAGAAAGACTGAACACAGAAGTGTTCTCCTATATAACACCTGATAAATAGCAACTTCCTGCATGCGTTCATAAACTTAGTGAATATCTCAATCAAAATGAGTTAGTGGGAACTAGACAGGTTGAGTCAACCTATAACTCACAGGATACTTATAGGTGGTCAAGTAAGATAATATAAATAAAGCACTTTGTAAACCTTATGGTGCTACATAAATGTTAGCTATTATAATGATGCTCAAACTGAAAAACACCTGCTCTTACCTTTCTAGCAGTGGTTTCTTACCTTCTTCTGCCAATTCCTTATTAATGATGAGTTTCCCATGGCGGAGGTAGTTTAGGATAGGACCAAAGTATGTTGGATCTCTGTCGATCAGATAGGCTCCTGTCTCATCCTGTCAGTCAAGTATAAGAATGGTGTTTCAAGAGGAGCTTTTGGGGGCAGCTAGGTGGTGCAGTAGATAAAGCAGCGGCCCTGGATTCAGGAGGATCTAAGTTCAAATCTGGCCTCAGACACTTTACACTTACTAGCTGTGTGACCCTGTGCAAATCACTTAACCCTCATTGCCCAGCCCTGCCCCCCCCCCCAAAAGAGGAGCTTTTAAAGTAAGCTACGGCAGGATTTCAACTTCCTGCCAATACACAAAACCCATCCATCTCACTAGTTGGAAAAATTTTCAGTTAAGATCCCAAATCACTGAATGTTAAAGCTGGATGGGTTTATCTTACTAATGAGGAAAAACTGAGGTTCAGAGTAGTGAGGATACTAAAAAAAAAAAAAAAAAATCACATAGCATAACCCAGACTAGACAACAGCTCTTCTAACTCCTAAGTCTTTGGCAATTACAAAGGTGTGCCAAGGACAGACCATTTGCTAGGGATTATGGTATTTGAAAATAAAGGTTTGTCTTAGTGTATGGACATCCTACACTGTTATAGCTTTTCAATTAGGATAAAAGTTCAAAGTCACACATATATTATTTATATGCTTAAAAAGATGTGTTAGAAGAAAGCATAGGAAGAAAGCCTTATACCATAGGACCTGTCTTTGAATGGCCCCCTTTAAATTTTTCCAATGTTTCCGAGCTACCTTCCTGATTCTAAAAAATCCATTATGCCTGGATTTTGAAACTCTTTGAGGCTCAAGGTCAATACTAGTAGATGTCTGCATGCCAATATCAAACTTATACAATACAGGCATGTGTCCTGAGGAAGGCTGGGAGAATCAAGGCTTTGGATCAGAAAAATTCTGGGGCAGCTAGCTTAGGTGCAGTAGATAAAGCACCGGCCCTGGATTCAGGAGGACCTGAGTTCAAATCCAGCCTCAGACACTTAACACTTACTAGCTGTGTGACCCTAGGCAAGTCACTTAACCCCAATTGCTCAGCAAAAAAAAAAAAAGTCCCAAGCCTACTCCACTTTATGTAAAAAAGAACAAAAAATTGGCTTATATTGCAACCAAGGAAGTTTAGTTTAGATAAAAAGAATCGTTTGACAAAGAAATGTTTTGGAATCTTCCCCAAATATCTTAAAAATAGAAGGGGTATTATTAGTTCATTTGGGATGTATCAGTTGTTATCTTTCAGGCAGGAAAATAAAATCAAAGCAACTATCCATTGAGTGCCTAATTCCAGCAAGGTATCATGCTAGGTGTTGGAGGGTATGCCAAGGAGTTAGAATAGAGCAGTCTATTACACTTATAATTTAGCTGGAAAGACAACCCTCAAACAAGAAAATGAAACAATAAAAGAAATGAAAGTACATTTCAAAATGACAGATGGGAGAATCAGAATTTTGTGATTCTACATCCCTATCCTGTTCCCAATCATTTCCTTTCATGAAATTAATATTCCTTGGAACACTTTGGTTTACATTCATCCCTTCATCTAGTTGGTAAAGGTAAGTTGTAGTCAGGGAAGTTCATATAGGGCTTCCCTTTTATCTATGCCCAGTTTAGTGCCTGCAGTCAATCCTCCCTGTCAGAGATCCCAACCCTGTTCGCACTTTCCCTTCCTCATATATCCCCTGGTCACTAAGCCCCAAAGTGAGCATCTAGACTTCTGCTGCATAACTTAGGGAAGGATGGTACACTTCTCTATTAATACTCTTCCCTTTTCCCAGTCTTAACACACCAACCTAGCTTGTATGGAAGAGCTAAATTTAGGTGTGAAAATAATTTTATTAGTAAGCATAAGGCCTAGGTCTTAATTTTAACTTTACTACTAACTTGCTATATAACCTTGAACATATCACTTCAACTTACTAAGGCTCAATTTCCTCTTCTGTAAAATGAAGGGATTAAATTAGATTTCCTTCAGGTCCCTTCTAGCTGTACCATTCATGATTCTAATACAGACATAGATCACTATCCCTGATACCATGATTAGATCTGAGATTCCAGGAACACTGTCTGAAGTCTTGTTTGTTAAGAGCCTTTCCAATTTCAGCTCTAAGCTTACTAGGTGGGTAAAAGGGAGGGGCCAATCAATGAAGTGACAAGCACTATCAACATTAATGCATATTAAACAGCTATTATGTGCCTGGCACCACATTGAGCACCAGAGATACAAAGACAAAAATGGCACAGTTTGTCCTAAAGGAGTTTATATCCCTTCGAGGGAGAGAACAAAGTAAAATCAATGTAAACTGATGGAAGAGGGAGGAGAGCCTATCCTGCAAGACACAAGCTACCAGGAAGATGTAGAAAAGCTTTATGGTCTCTTGAAGGTGTTGCTTGAGCAGAATTTTGAAGGATACAAGAGATTTTAAAGGCAGAGCTATGGTGGGAGAGCATTCCAGGCATAGGAGACAGCCAGTGCTAAGGCTCCAAGACAAATGATCTATCATGTATAAAGAACAGTAAGTAGGCCAATATGGCTGGACCAAAAAGTTCACGGAGAGGAAGAGGAGTAATGTGTGAGAAGACTAGAAACACATGAAGAGGCTAGGAGGTAAAGAACTTCAAATGCAAAACAGAGAAATTTATATTGATCCAAGAGTTAACAGCGAAACACTAGAATGTACTGAGGAAGGGAATGACATGGTAAAACTTTAGAAAAATTACTTCAGCAGCTGTGAAGAAGATGGACTGGATGGCAGCTAGGTGGTACAATGGATCAAAAAAGATCTGAGTTCAAACTATGCCTCTGACACTTACCAGATATGTGACCTTGGGTGTCACTTAACCTTTGTGACTCAGTTTCCTCATCTGTAAAATGAAGGTACTGGACTTGATGGCCTCCAAGTTCCCTTCCAGCTCTAAATTTATGATCGTATGATTGTCTGACTATATGAGTGGAGAGAAACTTGAGGCAGGAAGACTAATGAACAGTTATTGCCAACAGTCTTGGTAAGAAGTGAAATAGGGAATTTCTTTTTTGGACATACTGAGTTTAAGATGTCTGGTAGGCAGTTGGTGATATGAGACTGAAGATATGTGAGATACAGATAAATGTATATGATATATATGTATACATATACATACATGCATATAATATAAGTTCCTATGAGTTCAATTATTTCCAGGAACTATCTGCATGGAGATAATTGAACTCATAGGAACCAATGGGATTATTATGTGAGAGAGCATAGAGAGAAAAGAAAAGATGGCCTTGGACAGACCTTAGGGGAATACCTACGTTGGTGGGTATAAAGTGGAGGAAGATGCAGCAAAGGAGACTTGAGATGTAGTTAGGTAAGCTGGAGAAGAACAAAGAGACCAGAACAAACCCCAAAGAGAAGAACATCCAGGGGAAGAAGGTGATCAATACTGTCAAACACCACAGAGTACAAGCTTGAGAACTGAAAAAGCCATTGGATTTGATAGTTAAGAAAGATAGAACTTTGGAGAGAGCAGCTGAATGATGAGGTCTGAAGTCATACTGCAAAAGGTTTAAAAGAAGGAGAGGAGAGAAAGTTTAGATGAGGAACATGTCCAGCTTTTTAAAGGAGTTTAACATAGAAAGAGGTAGTAGAAGACATGGACAAATTTGTAGGCAGCTAGGAAGGAAGGAAACAGCAAATAGGGAGATTGATCAGAGGAGAGCAAGAATGCAAAAGGAATAAATATGAGGGGTTGGAGAGATGTAAAGTCCATTTGAGAGAAGAGGATACAGGAAAGAACAAAAAAAAGAACAAGTTTCCAAGTGCTGAGGGATGGGATGGCAGCGGTACACTGAGGAGAAAAGTTTTCTGAAAGGAAGGAGAGGAAGAAACAACAATTTAGTGTGAACCTTTTTTAAGGAAGGGGGTGGAATTCTGAGTAGGCTATACTCTTTATACATCAAAGAAGTGAAGTGGATTACAAGCAGGCACTGTCCTGGAGTGTGGGGACTCAGGATCAAAGGATTAAAAATGTAAAGGGCCTTTAGAGATCATTTACTCTAGCCCCCTCATTTTACTAATAAGAACATTGTGATCCAGAGAGGTTCTGCCTTTCCTCAAACTCAGGAAGGTGCAGCAAGCCTAGATTTCTAACCCAGGTTCTGATTCTTAATCCGGAAGAGGGTGCCTGGAAACCAGTCAAATATACCTGTGTTGATGAGATGGGGAGTGTCTGAGGCAGCAAGATCCTGGGGTAGGTCATGTGTGCATTCCTGTGGCAGGGACTATCTTTGAGGGGGAGGGAAGAGGTTAGGAAAGGGAGCCAGGGGCACAGAGAAGACAAAGGACTGAGGAGGGAACTTGGAGGAAAGAGAAGGGACTGAGAAGCCCCTTCCTTGCTTCCAAACTTCCTTATTATTGTCCAGACTAACAACCTAGGTGTTATCCTTGCCTTCTCTCTACCTCTCACCTCCCCCTTCCAATCTGTTGCCAAGGCCTGTCAAATTCACCCCTGCAACATTTCTGGTATATAGGCCCCCTTCTCTCCTCTGACACTGTCACCACACAGATGCAGACCCTCATCACCTCACACTTGGACTATTGCAGTTGTCTGCTGGTGGATCTGTCTGCCCCAAGTCTCTCCACTCCAATTCATCCTCCATTCAGCTACTAAGGTGATCTTCCTAAAGCTGAGGTCTGATCATGTCATCGATAAACCCCAGCGCCTCCCTATCAGCTCTATAATACAAGATGATTCAAAACCCTTCTTAACCTAGCCCCCTCCTACCTAGTCTTCTCACACCTTGATCCCCACCACAGTGACACTGGCATCCCGGCTGTTCCGTAAACAACAACACTCACAGCTCCTGGCATTTTCTCTGGCTTGTCCCCCATGTCCAGAATATTCTTCCTACTGGTGAGTATCAAGTCCCAGCAAAAGTCCCACCCTTCCCAACAATCCTGGTGCCTTCCCTCTGTTGATTTCCACTCTATCCTCAATCTATAAACAGCTTGTTTGCACACAGTTGTTTGCAGGTTGTCTCCCCCATTACACCAGAGCTCCTAGAGGCAGGGGCTGGGTTGGGGTTTTCTGCCTTTCTTTGTACACCCAATGTTTAGCACACAGTAGTAGACACTTAATAATAAACGCTTACTGACAGGCTGACAGGAGAGGGAGTAGTTGTGCTTCGGGCATAAAAGAAGGGGCTTGGGGAGATTAGGAAAGGGGTGAGAGGGAGCGGCTCACTCCCCTGGGGTGCAGGGGAGGAGCGGCGGGGGGGGGGGGGGGACGAAAGGGGCCGAGGTTGACCGTGGGAGTGGAAGGGGGGGGTGTCTGGGCAAGGAAGGGCTGGGGGCGGAGCCGGGGGTGCAGGGGAGGAGCGGCTGGAGGGGGGACCTCGGGGTGCTGGGGAGCCGGGGAGAGAAGGGCGTGACGGGAGAACCGTGGAGGGAGGGGCCGGGGGCTCGCCCGGAGCTCACCTTGTCGGAGTCCAGCTCCGGGTCCTCCTGGCAGCAGAGGCGGCAGAGGAAAGACTTGGGCTCCCGGCCCAACGTCTGCCGGGTGGTCACGAAGTACGTGCCGCCCACATTGAGTCGGACCCAGCGCCCCGCGCCCCCCGTCCGCTCGGGTGGCCCCGGCCCGGGCTGCGGCGGTGATGACAGAGCGGAGGCCGTGGCGGCGGCGGCGGCTGGGCGGCCGTGGCCGCGAGAGGAAGCCGTGGCGGCGGCGGCGGAGGAGGAGCTGCGGGGGCTGGCGCTGGCCGGGCCGCGGCAGTCCCCGACACCGCCCCCTCCAACCGTCGAGTCCACTTGCAGTTCAGCCATCTTGGACCCCTCCTGCCCGCGCATCCCCGGGCCGGCCCATTCCCATTCCGCGGCGGGGAGAGCCGGACCGGCCCAACGGCAGGGGAAAGAGGGGGCCTCGCCGCCAGCGCCCCGAGCCGGAGCCGAGAACTACCCACTCCCTCGTGGGGCGGGGCCTCTGGGACCCTCTCGCTATTCCATTGGCTTCGGCGAACGGAAGACACGCCTCTTCCAGAGAGCGATTGGCTGGAAGGTGATTTCCGGTGACGCTTTTCCGGCTGCTCTCTGCCCAGAGCTGTACGCCGCCGGGGTCGGTGAAGGTGAGTTGGGGTCGAACTTTTACCTTCTTTCCTCCTCGCACACGCTATTTTTGGTGCTTGCAGCCTCCGCTCTCGGCCTTTCCCATAGTACTCCGGCCCCTGACTCCTACGGTGCGCACCTGGGTCTCTGCCGTATGCCTCTGTGCCTCTGGGAAGGCCAGTGCAGATTCCCCCCCCCCAACCCCCCACCCCAGCCCTGGGCCTCGAGGGTTCCACCTGTCAGCCAGGAGCCGGGGACTGGGGTCAGTGAAACGTTACACAGCAGAGCCCGGGAGATAGAGCCTACGTGGAAATCTAGGGATAGAGGCTCTGCTTAGCTTGATGTGTGACCTTGGGTGAGTCTGCTTCTCTCTGGGCCTGAGTTTCCTCATCTGTAAATTAAGGCGTGTGGATAAATTGTAAGGTTCCTTTCAAACCCTAAATTCTATCTTCTTTCCAACCTAGCATTTCTTAATTCTGTCAAATTGTGACGTGTCTATGGGCTAAGGTTATTTGAAAATTGAGGTGCCTCTTTTTTTTTTTTTAAAGCCCTTCCAATTTGGCCTCTTCCTGCCTTTCCAATCTTCTCATATTTTAATTAAGTTTTTTGGGTTGGGCAATGAAGGTTAAGTGACTTGCCCGGGGTCACACAGCTAGTAAGTGTCAAGTGTCTGAGGCCGGATTTGAACTCAGGTACTCTTTTCTCCAGGGCGGGTGCTCTATCCACTGTGCCACCTAGCTGACCCCGAGGTGCTTTTCTTAATGCAATTCCTCTCCTACCTCATGTTTTCAAGAATTTCTAAAAGGTTGTGTAGATATCCCTTACTCCCAGCCGACTTCCCTTGAATCCATCTAGGAGCATCCATTTTTTTCTTTGAAAGAAACTTCCCCTATCTTCCTGTACTTGTCACCCTGTCCCTCAGGAGGCTTTTCCTTTTATTTGACCCCAGGTCTTCCTAAAATGATTTAATCTTATCTTTCTCTTGTTCTATTGTCTCCAGAACTGGTCACTTGCCATGTTTCTTCTACTCTCTTGCTGTGGTTGAATAAGCCCTCTTCATAGAATCATAGATCTAGAACAGGGAATTAATGATAAGTATTGAATGAGATAGGTAATGTCCCTCCAGATGTTGCTTCTAAAAAGTTTGAGTGCCTGTACATTGCCCTCTTTCCACACAGAAGCATTAGGTAAAGCATTTATTAAATACTTACCATGTACTTTATGCTAAGAGTTGGGAATAAAAATGCAAAAAGAAAAACTCCATCTTAAGGAGTTTATATTCATTACATCATCATGGGCTCGGTTTCTTTTCTGACACATTTTCTTTTCTTTATTTTCTACAGTTCCAAAATGGCTGGACGAAAGCTTGCTATGAAAGCTATTGATTGGGTAGCATTTAGCGAGGTCATACCCAAAAACCAGAAAGCCATTGCTAATGCCTTGAAATCCCATAATGAATATCTTACTACCAGGTAAGTGGGAGAGAAGCAAGCTTAATGGGGTCTGACTGCAGACAGAGTAATAGAATGACATCAAAGTTCCATTTCCCTTCCTTCCTGAGAGAAAACTAGAGTTCATGAATCGTCATAATTGACGCGTTCGTAGTTCTATAGCCTCCATTATAAGATTAGGTATTATGGTATTTCTAGGTTGACTTATGGAAGAGGAGCATAACATGACTTATGGAAGTAAACATAACATGTATACCTTTTCTTTAGTTGCCATGCATTAGTCCTAACTCTTGCTTTTCCATCTGGGCAGATTGGCTACCCTGGCCGAGAAGCCACAAGTGATCAACTGGGCTTACTACAAGGAACACGTGGTCAAGCCTGGCCTTGTGGAAGAGTTTGAAAAGAAGGTGAGGCCATCATTGAAAACTTCCCTGACATTTCTTCAAATTAATTTGTGAGTGGGATAGCAGGGGAACTGATAAAACCTTGGAAAATTAGAGTTTTTTAGGGGTGACAGTGAGGAGGGGTTGCTGGTGGTTTCAGTAGCCTAGAGGGAAATTGAATGAAGATGTATGTGTATAGCCAAAGCTAGTTTATAACCAAGCTATTTAAAATGGGAGCAAATAGGCAATTGTTTGAGGTGCCTGTCTTAGCTTGTCTTTAGTCTCTTATTCCTTTAAAAAATGTTTTATGATGCCCCTTTTTATTTACATTACTGTCACTTACAAGTAGAAACAAATCAACAAGCTACACTGCTTTTTTCTCTCTGTATAGACAGTTGACTTGGTCAGGAAACTATCAAATAAGCATTGGTTGAAATAACTGAAAAGATTTAGCTCAAAGAAGAAAAAACTTAGAAGCTGATGTGACAACTGTCAAGTCAGTGAGCATAGCACCTCGATGTGCCAGGCACCGTGCAAAGTGCTAGGGATACAAAAGAAGGCAAAAACTTAAGGAGCTCACCTTCTGATTAGGGAACAGCATGATTACAGTTCTGTACGAGCAATATATATTCGGGATTGGAGAGAATCCTAGCAAGAGCCAGGAAAGGCTCCTTGTAGAAGGCACCAAGTCCTGAAGGGAGTCAAGTTAGGCAGGAAACAGAGGTGAAGAGAGAGGCTCAGGGCACAAGTGGTGAAAATACATGGACGTGGAGTATCTAGTTAAAGGAACAATGAGGAGGCCCTTGTCACTGAATTGCAGAGTGTTTGAGAGGGGAGTAAGGTTTAAGAGGATTGGAAAGGTAGGAGGGGACCAGGTTATGAAGGGATTTAAAAGTCAAACAGGATTTTATGTATGATGCTGGATTTAATAGGGAGCCACTGGAGTTTACTGAGTAGGAGGGTAACATGGTCAGACCTGCCCTTTGGGAATGTCATTTTGACGTTTGAGTAGAGGATGGACTGGAGTGGGAAGAAATTTGAGGCAGGCAGACCAACAAGCAGGCTTTTATAGTAGGGTAGGTGTGAGGTGCTGTCAATGTCAAAGGAGAGAAGGGGGCGTGTAAGAGAGAAGTCGCAAAGGTGGAATCAGCGAGCCTTAGCAGCAGATTGGATCTAAGGTGAGAAACAGTGAGGAGTTGAGAGTGATACCTGTGTTGCAAGTCTGGGTGACTGGGGAGATGGTGTTGCTCTCCACAGTAATTGAGAAGTTTAGAAGAGGGGAGGGTTTAGGGAAAAAATAACAAGTTCAGTTTTAAACATACTGGGTTTTAAATGTCTACAGGATAACCAATTCAATTGGAGATGGGAGACTGGAGGTCAGGAAAGAGTTTAGGGATGGATAAATAATCATCTCTATAGAGGTGATAATCGAAGTCGTGGGAGCTGATGAGATGACTAGTAAAGTAGTAAAGAAGGTAGAGCCTCAGCTTTGAGCAGGCAGGCCCTAGATGAAGATCCAGCATAAGAGACTGAGCAGTAGGGGCAGCTAGGTGGCACAGTGGATAAAGCACCAGCCCTGCATTCAGTAGACCTGAGTTCAAATCTAGTCTCAGACATTTAACACACCCTGGGCAAGTCACTTAACCCTCATTGCCCTGCCAAAAAAAAAGAGAGAGAGAGACTGAGCAGTAGTTTGACAGGTAGGAGGAGGACCAGGAAGCTTCATGGAATTTCACCATGTCCTGAAAATAGAGAGAAAAGAATATCATTGACCCTCTTAGTATCAAAGGCGGTAAAGCGATTAAGAAGGATGAGCATTTGGATTTGGTAATTAAGAGATCATTGGTAGCTTTGAAGAGAGCTGCTTGAGCTTAATCCTAAAATCAGACACCAGACTTCAGACAGTTGAGAGAGAGAAAAGGAGGGGCAGCTAGGTGGCACGGTGGATAAAGCACTGGCCCTGGATTCAGGAGGACCTGAGTTCAAATCCGGCCTCAGTCACTTGACACTCACTAGCTGTGTGACCCTAGGCAAGTCACTTAACCCTCATTGCCCTGCGCCGCCCCACTCCACCCTCCCCCAAATGTTGCTCAGACCCCCAGGGGGTTGTTTCAGTCCAGTGAGGAGAAGAAAGGAAACGGAAGCCCTGATTGTAGATGGCCTTCTCAAGGAGTTTAGTCATGAAAGGGACATGAGAGATGGAGAGATAGACAGGTCAAGGGACTTTTTTGAGGAGGAAAGAGACATGAGCATGTTTGTAGACAGTAAGAAAGCAGCCAGTAGACAGGAATGGATTGAAGATTAGTGCCTGTGCATGTACAGGGTTTTGCCTTGGCAAGAAGGGCCATCTCTTCATGTGAGACAAATGAAGAAGATAGGTTTGAATTGTCTTCTGGTATTTGAAGGACTGCCATGAGATAAAATGATTAGATTTGTTCTTTGTATTTGCAGGCAGCATAACTAGGAGGTGGAAATTAGAAGGACAAAAACTTTGTCTTCGTATAAAAAAGAATTTTCTAAGACTTAGAGCTGCCTAAAAATGGAATGGGTTGCTTCCATATAGACTGCTTAACCATCAGAGATGTACAGAGGTAGATTCTGCAAAGGGTGGGAGGGTGGACTAGATAACATGTGGGTCCCAATACATTCTAATATTTGACTGACTTGTTTCCTTCCATTCTATATGTGCTTTTATTTTGCTTTTGGGACACTGTCTTGTGCTTTCCTTTATATTAATTAGTCATTTTCCATTGCTTAATTAAACACACACACACACACAGATGAACTAGTAGTTTTTTGTGATCATAGGTGTAGAACTAGAAGGGGCTTTATGGCTCTTTACTCTAGCTCCCTCATTTTACAGATTAAGAAACTGAGACACAGGGTGTTTGACTTGCCCAGCATCAAACGCATGATTTGAATCCAAGTCTTTCAGCCCTAGAGATGGCACTTTTGTGTTTTTTGGAGAAACATCTCTATGGAGTGGCTGCTGTGAGCCCTTTTCTAGGCTACCAGTTGTACTGGCTATCACTTACTCTATCCTTGTGTTTTCAGTTCAATGAGCTGAAGATTCCTGTGCCAGAAGATAAATTCACTGCCCTAGTGGATGCTGAAGAACAGGAAGATGTAAGTGCTTAAAATTGCTCAATTTTGTGGAATTTCTCTAAACTTGGTAATTATGTAATAGCTGAATGTTTGAACTGAGGTGGAGTGACCCAAGTCACATCCTAGGTAGAACTGGATGGACTTCTCTGTCTTCTCCCAAGTGTAGGATGTGGCTGAAATGCTATCCAAATATCTGACTTCTGGGGTGCTTCTGTTTACATTAGTGCTGGGGACCTAAAATCCACACCTTTCTTTTTTCCAATCTTAATAGTATTTTATTTTTCCAGTTACATGTAAAGATAGTTTTCAACATTTGTTTATAAGATTTGGAGTTCCAAATTTGAAAAGTCTGCTTACATTTTTATTTGATATTCCTGGGGGAGTTTTCCTGTTTTAAGGCCAGACTACTATCCAGCCCAGCTATTGAATAGTTAAAGTCACTTGGACAAATAATTTTGTGGATAATGATTCACATTTCTATAGTACTTTGGAATTTTACAAAACAACTTTTTCTTGCAAAAAACGTAGTGAAAATATAATTCCTAATTTGTAGATAGGTTTCGTCCATTTTAGCACTGAAAGCTTGGTACAAGGAAGCTAGGAAATCCCAGGTTCAAGGTAATATTGCACACAATTTGATTTTTAAAACAATGATTTATCCAATCTCTTAAAGGCAAAGATTGGTGCTGATTTCGTGAAAGCTTCAAACGCCAGGATTGCAGATCTTCAGAAAGAGGTAAGTGTTATTCACATTCCTCTTGCTGATCCTGCTCCCATCTTCCTTATATAATTCTTCTTGCCTAATAGAATTCACTGATCTTTGATTGTTGTTCTTATTCACCGTGGTGTACAGTTTATTACTTGTATTTATCTTTTTCTAGATGGAAAAGATCAAGAATATAATTCCATTTGAACAGATGACCATTGAGGATTTGAACGAAGCCTTCCCTCAAACCACATTGGACAAGAAGAAATATCCTTATTGGCCCCACCAGCCAATTGAGAACCTCTAAAATTGGGCCTCAGAGGAAGCTGTGGCCCTCCTGTCACATGCTCCTGAAATCTGCAATAAAGCAATTGTACAGTCTTCTATCTGCTTCTTCTCTAAAGTGATGGATGGAGTAGACTTGGGGTGGTGGCATGACCAAAAGGTGTGCAGATAACATGTACAGAAAAGAAAGGGAAGGCTGTGGAGCTATGAAGTTAGGTGATTTATCAGGATAGATAGGTGGCATTTGTCTCTGAGATGATTTGTTTCTCCAGGCTGTGTTACTGTCTCTCACAGCCACATACAGCACTGATACGTAGAGCTGTTTTGCAGTACTCTGGCTACATCTGTGAAGCAAGGAGGGTGAACTCTGAACTCCTAAGGTCCCATCTTAGGTTTTGTTGTTTTTTTTTCACAATCTTAATAGTATTTTATTTTATTTTTCCAGTTACATGTAAAGATAGTTTTTGACATAAGATTTCTAGTTCCAAATTTTCCTCCCTCCCCAAGACAGAAAGCAATCTGATATAGGTTATATGTGTACAGTCACATTAAACACTTCTGCATTAGTCATGTGAAAAAAGCATCAGCGTTCAGATTCCACAGTTTTTTTCTGGCCTATCTTAGTTTTCTTTTTGTTTTGTTTTTTTGTTTTTGGGGGGCAATGGGGGTTAAGTGACTTGCCCAGGGTCACACAGCTAGTACATGTCAAGTGTCTGAGGCCGGATTTGAACTCAGGTCCTCCTGAATCCAGGGCCAGTGCTTTATCCACTGTGCCACCTAGCTGCCCTGGCCCATCTTAGTTTTAAAACTCACAATCAAAAGATTTTCGTTTCGGAAAAGGAAGTGACATGCTAAAGGCCATACAGACAGATAGGACCCTATGTTCTTGCACTTTACCTCTAGGACTCCTTCCTTTCTCCCATGCTGAGCAACCTAGAAAATATTAAAAGCTCTGAAAGAAGCTTGTTTTACATAATTGTGGTCCATAAAAAGTTGTGTGAGGAGCAGCTAGGTGGCACCATGGATAAAGCACCAGCCCTGGATTCAGGAGGACCTGAATTCAAATTTGACCTCAGACACTTGACACTAGCTGTGTGACCCTGGGCAAGTCACTTAACCTTCATTGCCCCACAAAAAAAAAAAAAAAGAAATGGAAGGGAACTTGAAGGGCACTAGTCCAACCTCTTCATTTTACAGATGGGGATACTAAGGCCCAGAGAAGGTAAATGTCATGCAAAATTGTGCAGGGAGTAAGTAGATAGAGCATTTTATGAATGCTTTACTATGTTCCAGATACTATGTTGAGTATTGGGGATGCCAATCCCGGCAATCAAGACCATCCTTACTCAAGCAGCTTACGTTCTGATGGGGAAGACATCCCGTAAAGAGGAGCTGGAAAGTGGGGAAGGGGAGGTGATGGGTGAGAACAGAAAGTTAGGTGAAGCATGGCTGGATCCCATAGTGATCTTGGAGAAGAGGTCACCAATTTAAACAAAGGCTTCGGTTTTTCCAGGGTGGAAAGACAGCTGGTGGGCAATGGGAATTCTAGAGTTGAGGAGTGGTGGGATACAAATCAAAATTCAGGTCTTTTCAGCCCCTACCCACTTTGTACCATAACATCTGCAGCTGGCTTTCTTATAGTGGGGGAAATTTACATAGTTTTAGGAGGAGGCATGGGCTCAATTATTAGATATCAGTCATTCTGGTCCAGCCTAATCTCTTGGTTCAGGCTCAAGGTTGGAATGAAATGAGATCCTTGTAAGTCACCCGGCACTTAAGAGAATGTTTACTCAACAATAATATGGAAAGAATACTCAGTAACTCACAGCATTGGTTCAAATTGAGTACTACTTGACTCGTATTTGTTGTGCTGGCATCTTGCCTTTTGGGCAATGGGAAATCTATCAAAACTGAGGAACCCTCCACCCTGGGCTTTAAGACTTAAAAAAAAAAAAGGAAACTTTAGCAATAGTTTGAATCTCTTGGGCCAGTTGAGTCTCAAGGACAGTCTTGTTGCCTCTCACTCTTTTTAGTGAGGCAATTGGGGTTAAGTGACTTGCCCAGGGTCACACAGCTAGTTAAGTGTCTGAGGCCAGATTTGAACTGAGGTACTCCTGACTCCAGGGCCGGTGCTCTATCCACTGCACCACCTAGCTGCCCCCGATCTTTTAGTTTTGATAGATGTTACTCCTAACATCTCACCTAACTATCTTCTTGAGGGAACTTACTTGACTTAAAGGACAGGGCCATTCAACACCAGTGATGGACATCAGCAGCCTGAGGCTTTCAAGAAGGTTCAGGAATCCTAGGCTTCATCTCACTGCTTCAATTCATGTGCTGAATTTTAAGATCAGTATGTGGGAGGGCTGAGGGTGGTGTGATATCAAGGGCAGTGCAAGGCAATGACAGCAAGAACAGCACCAGGCACAGGGCCACGGCATAGATGTGCATCCAGTGTAGTCAGTTGCATTCGTGTCTAAAAGGACTTGGTCCTTAACCAGCTAAGTGACTTTGGAAGCCAAGTCCAGGAAATTAGTGGATGGGAGACCATTCCTTTTCCCTGGGGTGCTGCTCATTTGTAATCGTGGCTTCTGGAAGGTGGGACACCCAGGTTTAGTAGTAAAGGATATAATGATGAAGTTGTTTAGCAGGGCAAACCTCTTAGCTGGAAATAGAAAGGGTTCCAGCATGATAAATTTGTCAATTGGGGGTAGATTGTGAATTATGGGAAGGAGCCCCACTGGGCAGAAGTAGCCGCTTCATCTTTACCTGTACCCACCACAACGTGGTGTCATAGTTCCCCTGCCAATACGATGGACCCATTCTCCAACCTTCGCCATCCTTGTAAGAGCATCAACCTGGTATTCAGTTCGGCAGAGGGTATGATACCTCTGAGAAATGTTGAAGTCCTCCACAACTTTTACAGATAGGATGGAGATTGGCAGAATTCCTCTGTTGATGTTGATTCCAAAAAGAAGAAACTTTAATTATCCAGTCCTCTTCCCTCCAGAGTCCAGACCATTTGGCCAAATTTGTGACTACTCTCCAGGAATGTGTGTAAACCAAGGTCTTAGCCATCACATTCACCTGTTCCTAGAGGCTCTCATGCCAATCATGTGCTTACTGGGAACTTTTGTCAGGAACTTGATCCATTAGCATATACTGATAGCTGGCAAGGTCCAGTTGAGCATGCCAAACGGGCCAGGTCCTCACAGGTGGGGATCCATTGGGTTAGTAGAGGAGGCAGGGTGTCAGGGCTGAGATTGGAGGCTTCAGCCTCTGACACAATTGAAACCTGCTTGTGAACACTGCCAGCAATGCTGCCTGATGCTGGTACCCATAACCCATAGGATCATAAGCTGATACTCAGTCCTGGCAATAGTCCTGCTGTTATTGCCAGTACCTGCATTGCTGTCCACTATGCTAAGACCCGCACTGAAGCTATGGCTTGCCATGGGTGTCTGATGCTGCTATTGTCTAGTGCCAGAGCCTGGTCAAATGGTGAGCCTTGGTCACCTGCTCTGGTTTCCATCTGAAATCATCTGGGTTCTCATCCTCTGATTTCTCCAAAACTTTTCTCTCTCAGCTCCACTCCTGGCTCTCTGGATCTTGTCTACCATGCCACAGCAGACTTCTCATCCTAGAAGTTCACTCAGCTCCTCCAGCCCATTCCTCTGATGGGTTGGTTCCTCCCTAAATCTGCTCTTATTCTCTTCCCTTACAGTTCTGCTGTCACTGAATTTTTGGATTTTTGGGGGGGTGAGGCTTTTGGGGTTAAGCCCAGGGTCACACAGCTAGTAAGTGTCAAGTGCAAGTGTCTGAGGCCAGATTTGAACTCAGGTCCTCCTGAATCCAGGGCTGGTGCTTTATCCACTGTGCCACCTAGCTGCCCCTTGTCAGTGAGTTTCAACAATTTTCCAGCAAGATCTCTGGCTTGGAGATCATTCTTCAGCAGCTGGTCAGTACCTGTTCTCTTCAGTTACTATATTCCTGTTGCTAGTTTACTTCCATTTTCCTGATGGTCTAGCTTTTTTAGGACCATCAATAACAACTAGGGAATACAAACCCTGGTGGTATATGTATTCTTTCTTTACACCCCCTTAGCAGCCCCTGGACTAATCTCATCAGAACATTTAGGGGGTCTGTGGAAGGGCCAGCTTCTGCAATGCTTTTCATGATGTCTGGCCTATGTGGTTCTGTACCTCTTTCTTATAAGGAGATGGTTTTACTTAGAATTTTGTAGCTTCAAGTCCTGTCTTTCATCCCTCTAAGCAATGTAAATGAATTCATACTGTGGGTTATAGACGATATACATGTATATGTGTACATATATATATATATATATGTGTGTGTGTGTGTGTGTGTATACATATACATATACACATATATACAGCTGATAGTGTATAACATGATAAACTCAGGAAGATGAGTTCAAATCTTCCCTCAGACACTAGCTGTGTGACTAGGTAAGTAAGTCATCATACTTCTGTCTGCCTCAGTTTCTTTGGCTAAACTCCTTGAGAAGGCTAGCTGCAGTCAGTACCTCCATGTCCTCTCCTCTCACTCTCATTTCCTCCTTTTCTTAATTCCTTTCAGTATGGATTCCAACCTCATCATTTAACTAGGATTACTCCCTCCAAAGTTACCAATGATTTCTTAATTATGAAGTCTAATGGTCTTTCCTCAATCCTCATCCTTCTTGACCTCTCTGCAGCCTTTGACACTGTCAATGACTTTCTGCTTCTTAATACTCTTCTAGGTTTTTGAAACCTCCTGGTTTTCCTCCTATCTGTCTGACCATTCCTTTCCAGTCTCCTTTGTTGGGTCTTTATCCAGGTCATTCCTGTTAAAAGTAGGTCTACCCAAAGGCTCTGTCCTGGGCCTTCTCTCACTATACTTGCTCACTTGATGATCTCATCAAATCCCATGGATTCAATTATCATCTCTATTAATAGATTCTCATATCTATTTATTCATCCCTAAACTCCCTCCTGACAGTCTCACATCTCCGATTGCTTATTAGACACCCCAAACTGGATGTCCTGGAAATATTTCTAACTAAACATGTCTAAAACTGAACTTATTATCTTTTCCCCCAAACCCTTTCCTCTTCCAAACTTCTCTGTTATTGTTGAGGGCACCACCATCTTCCAAATCACCCAGGCTTGTAACCAAGGTATGATCCTCAACTCTTCACTTTCTTTCCCACCATATCCAATCAATTGTGAAGTCCTATTTCACAATTGGTCCTGCCTTTGCAACATCTCTCCTATATGTCCCCTTCTCTTCTCTGACATTGCCACCATCACATAGGTCTTCCTTACTTCACACTTAGACTTTTACAAAAGCCTTCTGGTTGATCTCTCTGCCTCAAATTTCGCCCTACTCCAGTCCATTTTCCACTCAACTGTCAAACTGATGTTCTAAAGGGAAGGTCAGACCATGTCACCCTTCTACTCACTAAACTCCAGTCGTTCCCTATTACCTCCAGGATCAAATATAAAATCCTCTGCTTGGCTTTATAACCTTCATAATCCCTTCATAACCTGCCCTCTCCTAATTTTCCAGTCTTCTTACACCTTACACCTTACTCCCCTCCAAGTACTCAGTGATAATGGCTTCTTTGCTTTTCCTCTAACATGACACTACATTTCCCAACTCCTTATATTTTCATTGGATATCTTCCATGCCTGGAAGTCTTTTCCTACTCATCTCTGTCTCTTGGCTAACCTGAGTTCCTTCAGTTCCCAGCTAACATCCCACCTTCTTTAAGAAGTTTTTGCTGGTTCCTCTCATTCTAATGCCTTCACTCTTTTGATTATCTCTAATTTATTCTGTATATATCTTGTTCATACATAGTTATTTGCATGTTGTCTTCCCCATTAGACTGTAAACTCCTTGAGGTCAAGAACTACTTTTGCCTTTGGATCCCCAGCACTTAGCACAGTGCCTGGCATATTCGGTTATTTTTCAGTTGTGTCTGACTCCTCATTTGGGGTTTTCTTGGCAAAGATACTGGAGTGGTTTGCCCTTTCTTTTTTCTTTTTTTTTTTTTAATTACATTTTTTTTTTTAGTGAGGCAATTGGGGTTAAGTGACTTGCCCAAGGTCACACAGCTAGTAAGTGATAAGTGTGTGAGGCTGGATTTGAACTTAGGTACTCCTGACTCCAGGGCTGGTGCTCTATCCACTGCACCACCTAGCTGCCCCTGACAGTTCTTTCTCTAGCTCACTTTACAGATGAATAAATGGAGGCAAACAGGGCTATATAGAGGTACTTAATAAATGCTTATTGACCTGATTTGTAACATTGGTATAATAGCCCCTGTTTTACCAGGTTTATGAGGATTAAATGAGACATCACATGTAAAGCTCTTTGTACATCCTAAAATGTTATATAAATACTATTGATATTTTTATTATATATGAATATACACATCTATAGATGGTTATGTTATTAAGGCCTTTATACCCCTCTTAGGGGCAGCAAGGTGGTTCAGTGGATAGAGCACCAAGGCTGGAGCCAGAAGACCTGAGTTCAAATCCAGTCTCAGACATGTACTCACTATATGGCCCTGGGTAAGTCACTTAACCCGGTTTTCTCATCTGTAAAATAATATGGAGAAGGAAATGACAAACCACTCCAGTATCTTTGCCAGAAAACCAAAAAAACTCAAACTCAAATGGGGTCATGGAGAGTCAGACCCAATTGAAATGAACAACCACCACCACCACCCTGTTAGGATCTTTGTGTATAAGAAATTTATTCCTACTTCCCTAATCTGAGTTAGCATTTCACATATAGAAACTCAAGGTGAAAAAACAAGAAGCACTTCTACAAAGACTTTGAGAGAACAATCCAAGGTCATTTTCCTAACACTTGTCAGATAATTGGCATATATCCCACAAGGATTAATTGACCCTTAACTTTTTGCTCTCATCCTTAAAACTGGCTGAGGTCTCTCTTTCTGTAACCAATAATGCCCTCATAGAGAACATCCATCATCAGAGACTGGACATCTCTATAGCATCTGGTATCATAGGTAAAACTGTCCACATAACCCTTGTTGGCCAACCTTGAGTAATTGAGGGAACATCTCATTCTTCTATTCTCATCTCCATCAAAGATGCTAATGCATAGAAAAAGAGCTGATAATAATACCTTGTTCCCCACTAATGACTATCCTGGAACCCCTGAAAACATGAGAGTATCCCCAACATGTTTCCCATAGGACCATCTCTGGAGCTGCCATATCACCACAGTCTGGGGAGTTGATCCATCAAAGCCCCAGTCTGGGGACAGCTTTGGAAGCTCATAGCGGTGTACTCCCTCATTCAGCCAGCTGTGTACAATACTCTTTTTTTTTTTTTTTAGTGAGGCAATTGGGGTTAAGTGACTTGCCCATGGTCACACAGCTAGTAAGTGTTAAGTGTCTGAGGCCAGATTTGAACTCAGGTACTCCTGACTCCAGGGCCTGTGCTCTATCCACTGCACCACCTAGCTGCTCCTACAATACTCTTTAGTAAATATTCTTTGGACACATAAGCATTGTCTAACACGTGTATAGGTTTCCGTTTCCCTTCTGAGTGCTTATGAAGGTTTACCACATAATCCCTGATTTGGAGAGGTATTTACTGTCAAATAAAGGGATTTTAAATAGGCAGGAGAAACTGTTCAAGTCTCCCCATTAAAAAATTTCTTAACTTGAGGAGATGTCATTCCAAATGAGGATGGATTTTTACTGGAAGCAAAAAGGTCAGGATAAAGAAACATTAAATAAAAAGCCAGGAAATCATATGGAAATGCCTATTTTAAAAAAAGAGACATGGAAAGGGAAGTTGGGGAGAGTAAAAAGCTTTTAGAGCTCTCAACGTGGCCTCTGTCCAATTTCTTGAGTCCACCTAGGCGTACCAGTGCCACTATTCTCTGATCTCTCACAGGAAGCCTGTATGTGCCATCTGTTTCAGCTGCCATTGACCACATGTCCTTCTTTACAAAACTACTGGATGTGACTCAAGTCTGTCTCCCGGCTCAAAGATCAGTCTGTCTCTTGGGGGGGGGGAGGGGGAACGCTTCTATGAACTACAAATCCCAGAATTCTAGTTACACCTCAACCCCCTAGCATTTCTGAAACCATATTTATTTATTTAGAATTTTCCCCACCTTACATGTAAAAAAAAAATGTAACATTGATTTTTAAAACTGTGTTCCATATTCTCTTCCTATCCCCCCTTAAGAACTGAAGCAATTCAATATGTTTGAAACCATATTTAAAGAATAGTATCGATAATGGGCACCCTTGATTTAGCTACTAGTATGTTGAAATATAATGGATTAGCTCTTTCCCTTGAAGGTCTCCACAAATGAGACACTAGGCAAGAACCGTGTCTCTATGTTTCCTGAACCAAAGTCCCTACTAGTCTGAGGCAGGGCCAGTGATTTTCAGTAAATGTCTTCTTCCCTTGAAACATCACCTTCTCAGAGGCAGCTAGGTGGAGATAGTGCACCAGACCTGGAGTCAGGAGGATCTGAGTTCAAATCCGACATCAGACACTTACTAGCTGTGTGATCCTAGGCAAGTCACTTAACCTTGATTGCCTAAAAAAGGGAGGGAGGAAGGAAGGAAGGAAGGAAGGAACTTTGAAAGTGCTTGCTTAGCTATCTGTCCTCCTCACTTCTGTAATGCTCATTAGGGAGTCTCCCTAAATCTCCTATGGGCTTAAAGATTTTCAAGGAGGGGAGAACCCAGGAGAAAGCTGCATTTCAAAAATCTAGAACCTCCCAGGCCTGCTCAGAAATGAAGAGGCTGGCCTGAGTATCCTGATTAATTGGAGGTTCTGGGAGGAGTCCTCTAAACCTCCAAACAGAGGGAGGGATTGCAGGGGCAGAGGATATTTCCAACGCATGTGTTCCAGGGCTGAAGTAATCTTCCAGGATGAAAAGGTTTCTGGGGCATGGTGGAGAGGTCCAGAGGAGTGGTGAGAAATAAATGCCTAAATCAAATCAAATCAAAATTAGAAATATCAAGCAAGTTTAATTTGGCCTATTTAAAACTTGTTCTTGGTTCTGTCCTCTGGGGCCAAGCAAATTAAGGCCCAGTTCCTTTTATTGAATCTCTCTCTCTCTCTCTCTCTTTTTTTTTTAGTGAGACAATTGGGGTTAAGTGACTTGCCCAGGGTCACACAGCTAGTAAGTGTTAAGTGTCTGAGACCGGATTTGAACTCAGGTCCTCCTGACTCCAGGGCCAGTGCTCTATCTACTGTGCCACCTAACTGCCCCCCTTTCATTGAATCTCACAGGCCCTGGACTCAGGGGTCCTTGACTATTCTGGTTCCCCTGCTTTGGTCACTTGCCCAGGGCTTTTGTCCTTGTCCTTCTTAAAGGGTAGTGCCCAGGACTGAGCACAACATTCCAGATTATATTCTGTCTGATGAGGGAAGAGGACAAGAGGAACTAACACCTCCTTATTCCTAGGAATGTCTGCCTCTCTTTATGTGATCAAAGCAATAATAGCTGTCAGTTCTTTCAAGGCCTAAGGCTGTAATGCATCTGGGTCAGATGATTGAAATACATCAAGGGCAACTGGGTACTTTTGCTCTGTCATTTTCAGTGTCAAGGTCATTCTCCTTGGCAAAGAAAACAACAAAAATAGAAATACACAGCTCTGCTTTCTGTGGGTTATCATCATCCCATCCACCCCAAGCAAAGGACTTTGAGCTTCCTTTTTCTTCTAATATAACTTAAAAAGCCTTTTTGTGGTTGTTCTTAGCTTTTTTTGCCAGCTTCAATGTATTCTGAGCTGTAGCACTCACACTCAGACCCTATTATTATAGGACCATCCCAGGCTCTTATTCATTTCCTGTTACTTGGTTTTGTTTCCTTCTCCTATACATTTCTTTTAGAAAATATCAGTCTTTTAAAAAATCCTCTTTAAAAATACGATTCATGGGGGGGGCAGCTAGATGGCGCAGTGGATAGAGCACTGGCCTTGGAGTCAGGAGTACCTGAGTTCAAATCCGGCCTCAGACACTTAACACTTACTAGCTGTGTGACCCTGGGCAAGTCACTTAACCCCAACTGCCTCACTAAAAAAAAAAAAAATACGATTCATGGGGATGGCTAACTGGCGCAATGGATAAAGCATCAGCCTTGGATTCAGGAGTACCTGAGTTCAAATCTGGCCTCAGACACTTGACACTAGCTGTGTGACCCTGGGCAAGTCACTTAACCCCAACTGCCTTACCAAAAAACCCCCAAAACAAACAAACAAAAAAAATCCAAAACAAAATATGATTCATCCATTCAAGTTACCTGGGGGAGCTGGTTTTTTGCTAACCCTCCTGAGAAAGGTGTGGCGTGGAGGTAAGGAGACCATTACAGTGTAAGCTTTAGTCTCCTCCCTCTCCCCTCTTGGCAGGAGGAGGACCTTGAGAATTTTAAAGGTATGAGATTTCTTTTTGTTTTACCAGCATCCTAATGTCATCCTTGAAACATCTGATGGCAATATTTGCACTGGAGCCAGGGACAGACTGGACACCTTCCTATTAAGAACCCATCAAAGGGGCAGCTAGGTAGCACAGTGGATACAGCACCAGCCCTGGAGTCAGGAGGACCTGAGTTCAAATTTGGCCTCAGACACTTAACACTTACCAGCTATGTGACCCTAGGCAAGTCACTTAACCCCAATTGCCTCACCAAAAAAAAAAAAAAAAAGAACCCATCAAAGAAGCTATGCTGTGCCTAAGGAGAACTTCTTGGACACCCCAGAAAGGGAAGAAAAGGACTTTTAGGAGCTATGACTTACCTCTTTGCCACATGTGCTCTCTAAACTTGAGTCCATTTTCTCCTGGACTCTATGTATTGGTGGGAGAATGTTATGGACTTTGGGGATAAATGTTTTATACCAACTGTTCTTAATTTACCACTTTAGTAAATCTCTCTTTCTAAAAGCTAATTGAGTTTGGATGATTAAATAATTCTTAACTGATAATCATGGTGGAAGTATACTGGTGGGGGCTCATGAGCTATTTAGAAAAACTTATTCCTTTCCTCCCTCAGAGTCTCAGGGCTAATCCCATACCCCTGAAGTAGCTGAGCTCTGAGGACCTGACTGACTTATATGGAGCAGTGGGAATTGGGACAATCATCTCAGAGCATAAGCTACATTTATAACTTGACAATCTTTTAAGGAAAACTCTAGTCTAGCCAATGTTGATGTAAGGACCTGGGGAAAATTATTCTAGCCCATGAGGCCCCAGTCCTAGGACATACATATTGCTCCTTCCACACCACCCACTCTCTATCCTTGTATCTTCTTGAAAATGTCTTTCTTCAGTTTTACTAAAGACTCAATCCAATGGCATTTTTCTTTTGGAAAAAAAAAAACCCACAACAATGTATTATTGGTGTCTTTTATCTTTACATTAGTCATTCCCTATACGATCTCCAGATTGAAACTTCCCTATTGACAAAGACAGCTAAGGAAAAACATTTGATAAGAGACCTTACCCGACTATGCATACAGTGTTCTATCTATCCTAGAAGTTCCCTACTTCTACGTTGAGAATAAAGTATGTTTCACCACTTGTTTTTTGGGAACATTGATTTTTCAGTTATTCAAATGAAATGAGGCCCTTTTCCTGCTTCCCCCTCCCCTACTCAGGGCATGTGTATCTGCCACTGTGGTCATCCATCAGGGAAGATTGGGAGCTGGCTTCTGGTCACACATAGTTCATCCTTGGATAGTGTCTTAATTGGCCTCTGAGCCAGAAGAGCCGATAATATGGAGGTGCCACATTTGGTAGAAGAAGAGGTGGTAGGGGGCAGCTAGGTGGCGCAGTGGATAAAGTACCAGCTTTGGATTCAAGAGAACCTGAGTTCAAATCCAACCTCAGACACTTGACATTTACTAGCTGTGTGACCCTGCGCAAGTCACTTAACCCTTATTGCCCTGCAAAAAACCCCAAAACAAAACAAAAAAAAAGAGGTGGTTTCTGGCTGGTGATCCTTTTGGCTGCAGCTGCTCAGATGGAAAGATGTGATTCCAGTGAAGGGACAAGGATGGTCTTTCCTTGCCCTGGCATAATGGCAGCAGGGGCTGATGCTTCTTACATGTATAGTGTGGTCTCAATTAGTGGGCTTGGACTGAGTGGGCTACATTCACCTCACTTTTTATATTTCTATTAGTAAGCGAGAAAAGTCCTAAAAGGCTCAGGAATGCTAGCAGCAAGGGCAATGAGGGGAATGCCTACTAGAAGAACTGTAGTGACAGAAACAGCAACTGAATTGAGCTTGTAACAAGAGGAGCATTGGCAATGGAGAGAGGCCACAGCAACGAATGTCAAGCATGGCAGTTTGGTTAGACAATGCCTAGCTCAGAAGTGAGATATTAAGTAGCTAATTATTAGCCTTACAAAAAAAAAATAATTATGTCCCAAGGAGGCTTGTATATTAGCATTGTATTAGACTCCACTAATAGTAATAAGTTGGGGGCAGCTAGGTGGTGTAGTGGATAAAGCGCTGGCCCTGGATTTGGGAGGACCTGAGTTCAAGTGTGACTCAGACACTTGACAGTTACTAGCTGTGCGACCCTGGGCAAGTAACTTAACCCCCATTGCCCCGCAAAAAGAAAAAAAAACAAAAAAAAATAGTAATAAGTTAGGATACTAAATTCTGTTCTAATCATTTTGTATTGCATGATGTACTTCTTTTATTCATAGCATTCCCCCTTCTAGGTGGGAATACATGACTGGTTCTATGCCTGATGCATATTTGTATGTTGGGTACTTTTTCTATGTTCCTTGATAAGATAATGAATATGAAAATAGAAATTTTACTTCTCATAATTAGGGATCAAGGAAATCCAGAACTGAACTGGTACAAACCACAACCAGGAAGGGATTTTGTACAGGTAGCCAGCCCCTTGGCTACAGCCAAGCATTTGCCTCTAAGCTATACTAGAAAGAGGTTGAGTTCCTTTTAGTGATATTTTAATTTACATTGTTGTAGTTGTGTATTTTGTTTTCTTGGTTTTGTTTATTTTACCATCAGATCATGCAAATCTTTCTGTTTCTCTAAAAACAACCAACCACTTTTTGGGTGTTTTTTATTATATCCACCCCAAAACTGAACCCTGAAAACTGAAAACCAAGAAAAACAATTAAGTAAATATATGACTCAAGCAGAGTTGACCCTCTTGGCTGCAGTAAGGGTTAAGTGACTTGCACAGGGTCACACAGCTACCAAGTGTCAAATGTCTGATGTCAAATTTGAACTCAGTTCCTCCTGAATCCAGGGCCAGTGCTTTATCCACTGCACCCCCTAATTGTCCCCTATGTACAATACATGTATGCCAACATATACAATATTCTGTCTTATTAGTCCCTCACCTCTCTGCTGTGAGAGAAGAAGTATATTTTATTATCTCTTCTTAGGACTTTCAGATTTTTTCCATTATTCAGTTTAACTTCCTTTTGGTGATCTTTTTTTTTTTTTTTGGTGAGGCAATTGGGGTTAAGTGACTTGCCTAGGGTCACACAGCTAGTTAAGTGTTAAGTGTCTGAGATCGGATTTGAACTCAGGTCCTACTGACTCCAGGGCTGGTGCTCTATCCATTGCGCCACCTAGCTGCCCCCCTTTTGGTGATCTTTTAAGAGAAATGATTTTTTTTTTTTTTTTGGTGAGGCAATTGGGGTTAAGTGACTTGTCCAGGGTCACACAGCTAGTAAGTGTTAAGTGTCTGGTGCCGGATTTGAACTCAGATCCTCCTGAATCCAGGGCCGGTGCTCTATGCACTGCGCCACCTAGCTGCCCCCTTTGTGATCTTTTCATTTCCATTATTGCGATCACTCTGTATATTGTTCATTCACATCTATTCATTTAACTTTGCACCATTTCATACACATCTTCCCCCATTTCTCTGGATTCTTCATGGTTGGCATTT
Organism: Dromiciops gliroides; assembly: GCF_019393635.1. Taxonomy (NCBI): domain Eukaryota; kingdom Metazoa; phylum Chordata; class Mammalia; order Microbiotheria; family Microbiotheriidae; genus Dromiciops; species Dromiciops gliroides. Next base: position 199,115,933 of record NC_057864.1, read on the forward strand.
ATTCCTGCATAATACTATCATTTTTTCATCCATTCCCTAATCAATACCTCTTTTGTTTCTAGTTCTCTGCTACGACAGGGTCCTGATGTGAATATGATATCAATTGGACCTTTGTTTCTATCTGATATCTGTTTCTTTGGATTATATGAGCAGAAATAAGATCACTGGCTCAAAGGTTAGTATCATGGCATAAACAAGAACATATTTTTGGTTAGTGGACAGATGGCCCAAGTTTGTTTTTTACAACTGCACTCCTGGGGGATTTGTTCCTTCTTCAGAGCAATGGATCTCAGAGTGTCAGTGAATATAATGGCAAATAATACAGTTAGGGACATAGGGACATAAGGCAGTAATATCAGGGATAGGAAGAAAACAAGCTTTTTTTTTTCATCAGCAAGGAGCTGAGAGGGGGTTTCAAGGACTCATCTGGTACTCATCCTGGGGTCCACAGTCCTAGGAACAGGAACTGAGTAGGAGAGGGATTTGAGACCAAATTATACAGTTCCACAGAGATAAGGACACCTGTGTGGGAGTGAACAGGTTAAATGGTTAGTCATTGCTCATATATAGTTTGTATTGAATTGCTTGAGTTCTTGTGGGGGAGAGGGAAGAAGAGAATTTGGAACACAAAGTTTAAAAAAAAAATAGTCAAAATGTGTATTTACATGTAATTTGGGAAAATAAAATTCTAAATAAACAACAAAAAAATAAATTGTTAGTCATGTTGGAAAGACAGGATACAAGTTCTTTTCTTTTTTCAGGGCAATGAGGGTTAAGTGACTTGCCCACGGTCACACAGCTAGTAAGTGTCAAGTGTTTGAGGTCTAATTTGAACTTAGGTCCTCCTGAATCGAGGACTGGTGCTTTACCCACTGGGCCACCTAGCTGCCCAGAATCCAAGTTCTTGAGAGGCAATGTTTTAAGAGAACCCAAGGGAGAAACAGACATTGGCTTTGGCATCTGAGAAGACTTTGCAAATCTACACATAAGAGATTTCTTTTTTCTTCAACCTCTCTTATTTCTAAGACAGGAAAACACAACTCTATCTTTTTTTTTTTTTTAGATTTTTTGTTTTTGCAGGCAACTGTGTATCTTAAATTAGACTGTCAGCATTTAGAACATAAAGCAATACAATAAAAGGGAAAGCAGATAAGTCAGATTTTAGGCATAAGCAAAGGATGCATGTTCCACTACAGTAGGAAGGAAGGAAGGAAGGAGTAAACAAAAAAGCACCTATAATCACTTGCTATGTGACAATCAAATGTGCCAAATTCTGGGTATACAAAGAGAAAATTGAGACAGTCCTTGCAGATGGTAAGGTCTGGTGGTCTTCCGTCTTAAAGAATATTATAGTTGGTGATTCCATGTTCACCCAAATGAAGTGAGCAATCATGACTTCACCCACTATTATTAGAAAGAGGAGTGGGGGCTGGCTTGGGAATTCTACCTAGAATTCACATTCCATTCAAGCGCTTAGGCCAATCCATTTATCATTATGAAAAGGGAGGAAGGGCCTGAGGGTCAGAGTGGCACAGCAATTCTGGATGGGGATGAAGGGGAATCTGTGTTCATCCAGGAAGAGGGGAAGGGAATGGGGCACTGGCAAGATGATTGGGGGAGAAGGAGACTTCATGACACTTGCACCCCCAGGCCCTTTCTGGTGTCCTGATGGGTTCTGAGTGGCTGGGGCAGGGGTGAGGGAAGGCCCATCCATCCCCCACTGCTGGCAGATACTATCATGGATGCCCAGATGGGCTTCTGGGCAGCTTGGTACTGAAATAGAGATTGTTCTTTCCAAATCTAGCTTGTGTATCAGGCTATACCTGGCTCTCTTCTATTTCTCCATGATGAATTATGTGATGAAAAGATTACCTGCAGAACCATAACTAGGGTAAGACAATTGGAGCCTTGCCCCAAGATGCTGAAATTTACAGAATGCTGACCAAAGACATGTATAGAGTTTAGGAAGGGCATGTCGACAGGGACAATAAATGAGAGCTTAACTATGTAGCAAAAACAATTAGTTAAAATAGTAGACTAGGGGCAGCTAGGTGGCACAGTGGATAGAGCACCGGCCCTAGAGTCAGGAGGACCTGAGTTCAAATCCGGCCTCAGACACTTAACACTTACTAGCTGTGTGACCCTGGGCAAGTCACTTAACCCCAATTGCCTCACCAAAAAAAAAAAAATAGTAGACTATCAGAAAGTCACAGTGCAGGTGACCTTCTTAGGCTGGGTGAGTCCTGCTTCAGGCCTCTCCTATCAGCCTGAGTCTGCCTCCCCACCAACAAGGAATATCCTGAGGGTCCTCCCTCCCAGGGTTTTGGCTTCTGGGGTCTGAGGTTTCTCCTTGAGAGCCTTCCCCCCCACATTCTGGGAGACACTTAGCTTAAACTGTCAATCAGGAAGTGTGTAGACTGTCTTCCCCAATTAGGATCATTAGCTTGAGAGTCTTTAGGCAAATAGAGTAGTAGGAAGAGTTGAAATACTTTTTAAAGAAGAGGATAAGCTGTTTTTCAATTAATTCAGCTCAATAAAGATTTATTAAGAGGCTACCATGTGCAAAGCACTGCCCCAGACATTGGAGATAAAAAGATGGGGAAAAAATATCCAGCAGCCCCTGTCCTCAAGGAATCTATAATTTAAAAAATAAAATTTCTGAGTTTAAAAAACATGAAATAAAGCAGACATTTCCATACCCACAGTAAAACAGTGAAAGAGAATTGATTGTTCATGAAACTATAGTGTTAGAGCACTGGACATAGACTCAAGAAGACCTGAATTCAAATCTTGACAGATCCTTTTGTGACTGGACATTCAACTTCTATTGGCCTCAGTTTTCTCATCTGTAAAATGGGAATAACGATAGCATTCACTTCCCAGGGTTGTTGTGAAGAAGCACTTTATTACCTGTTATTATTAACAAGTTGTCTTTCTTTGCCTGTTATTTTTTTTCTGGTCTTCCCTCTTCCCTTCTGTGTATTAATTTTTCTTCCTTCCTTCCTTCCTTCTTCCTTCCTTCCTTCCTTCCTTCCTTCCTTCCTTCCTTCCTTCCTTCCTTCCTTCCTTCCTTCCTTCCTTCCTTCCTTCCTTCCTTCCTTCCTTCCCTCCTTTCCTTCCTTTCCTTCCTTCCCTCCTTCCCTCCTTCCCTCCTTCCCTCCTTCCTTCCTTCCTTCCTTCCTTCCTTCCTTCCTTCCTTCCTTCCTTCCTTCCTTCCTTCCTTCCTTCCTTCCTTCCTTCCTTCCTTCCTTCCTTCCTTCCTTCCTTCCTTTCTCCCTCCCTCCTTTTTTCCCTCTCTCCCTCCCTTCCTTCTTTCCTTCCTCCCTCCCTCCCCTTCTTTCTTTTTTCTTTCTTCTTATTTCTATCCTCCTCTCATTCCTACCCACCCCCATTGAGACAAAAAGAGAAAGAAAAAACAATCATCTGTAATAAATACGCATAGTCAAGCAAAACATCATGTAGCTTGAGTTTATCACCCATCTGTCTGGAAGTGGGGAGTCACCTCTTTTCTCTGGACGCATGGCTGGTCGTTGCACTGATCAGAGGTCTCCAGATTTTTTATTTTTAATTATTTATTTTTTTGGTGAGGCAATTGGGGTTGCCCAGGGTCACATAGCTAGGAAGTGTCAAGTGTCTGAGGTCGGATTTGAGCTCAGGTCCTCCTGACTCCACGTCCGGTGCTCTATCCACTTCGCCACCTGGCTGCCCCTGCTCTCCAGATTTTCAAAGTTAGGAACAGAGATTCTAATAGAAGTGCCTAGAATGCCCTCCCATAGCTCTGGTAATTGGTCAGGGAAAGGTTCACTTCTTCCCAAACTGAGATGCTACAGCAAACCTGGTTCCCAGGGACATCTAAGAAAGGGCTTCAGGACACAACCAGCGGGGGAGAGTAGCCTCATGAACACATCCTCCGGACCACCACACGGTCCCTTTGCAAGAGCACTGTTATGCGGATCTGAATGCAGGCACAAGGCCAACCCCGAAATACGAACTGAACATTTGACTCACTAACCGAAAATCTTGTACAAAAATCTCGGTCTCTCTCACCTGCACTGCAAGAAAAGACCAGTAAGAGGCGGTGCATGCTAGGGAAAGACACAACGCTTGTTTGGGGAGGGAGAAATGCGAACCCGCTTTTGGATGGGAAATTGGACCCAACAAATCCAAGGACAACCTCGAGGATAGATAGACAGCAAGAGAATTCCATGTGGGAATTTTACTGTCGGTTGCAAAACGAGAGAAAGATTGTATCCTACTAGGGATCTCGAACCTACGAGACTTTTGCTTAGGAGACTAGCGTCTTAACCACTAGGCCACTGGGACAGAAGGGAGGAATCACGTGGTCTTTGCTAAATCAAGAGGGTGAGCTGAAAGGGTTGGGTGAAGTTGATATTAACCTCTTCCAGGACAAGTCTTGCAGACCTTCGGCTTCCCTGTTGCTGTTTCCAAGTGTCACCTTGTATCCATGGAAACGTACCATTCGTGTTTTCGAATTCCAACCACACCCTTTTGAAGGGTTCTACCAAAGCCATCAGATGCATCCTCGGATTTTGACCTTAGCCATCAGATAGCACTACGGGCTTCCGAATTTTACCCCAGAGGCTTGCCATGGAGAGGTTAAGTGGTGCTACCCATTGCACTTCCCGGCAGAAGATTCGCACGGATTTCACTTGGCCACCATCATGGGCACTTGGGTGCGGGTGAAATGGGAAGCATTGGTACCTGCAGCCAAGGTTGGAACGGGTCCAGAATGGGTTCCCCCAGGGACTGCGCTTCGGGGAACATTTCCAATCCTTCTGGAGGGAAACCAGACGGCTCATTTGGACTGCGCTTCGGGGAACATTTCCAATCCTTCTGGAGGGAAACCAGACGGCTCATTTGCTATTTTAGCTCCACGCTAAAATAACACCCGACCACGAAGGGACTCGAACCCTCAATCTTCTGATCCGAAGTCAGACGCCTTATCCATTAGGCCACGCGGTCGCCTTAGTTCCCCATCCGCAGGGGCCTGATCCAGGTATGATGGAAGGACATGGGCTGCGCGGGATTTTTCTTCATCCTTTCTGTAATCTTTGAAGGGACGGTGACGGGGGGAGGGAGAGTCTTTCAGTTCGAATCTGCCCCTAGAGGGCAGCTGAGAATCAGGGACGCCGGGGGTTAGGGAGACGGAGAGAAAAGGATCTAAAGTGCAAGCCCATCTCGCACCCGTTGCCAATGGCACCCAACATCTACACAGGTCTTGGGAGAACCCAAAGGCTTTCCTGCAGAAAGAAACACACCCCGCCCCCACGACAATCCAAATAACTAATCTCTTTCAAGACATATTTCCGTAGGGACCGCGTGGCCTAATGGATAAGGCGTCTGACTTCGGATCAGAAGATTGAGGGTTCGAGTCCCTTCGTGGTCGAATTGTTTTAATTCCAGTGTTTTAATTCTGGAGGGCGGGTCTTCGGGGAAGGAAAAAAAAAAAGCCTACGCTTGCATCTAAAAGGATGCAACGTTTTAGAACAAACACGAAGATACCACGGGAGCGACCCGCGGACTGCAAGAGGCTGTAGCAAAGAGCTCGCGGGAGCTCAAGACGCGTCCCGGGCTCCCAGCGGGCCTCCTCGGGAGCCTTCCGCGTCGGCGCTTCTCTTGGTGCTTAAGACTTGGATTCGAGCTAGAGGAGCAGCAATGCTCACCCCGCTCCCCGACAAGTCATCCGGGCGGAAGGACATTTAAATCACCAGCTCTCTGGTTGGACTTGCGGAAGCTTAGAGAACCCAGGCTCCGGTTCTTGCGTCGTCGGGACCCATCCCCCTCTCGGATCCAGGTGGAAAGGAGGCGGCGCGCGGTGCTACGATGAAGAGGCATGTGATCAGCAGCTCGCTACAGGAAGCCCCAGTGGCCTAATGGATAAGGCACTGGCCTCCTAAGCCAGGGATTGTGGGTTCGAGTCCCATCTGGGGTGGAGCGTCCGCTCATTTTTCGTTCTTTGTGGGGTTTTTTTGGCTCTGAGTTCTGATTGTCATTACCACACACACACAAAAAAAGACTCCTCCCGTCTGGTCCATTTAACATTGTTTTTTAAATCCTGAACTTTTAAACACTCCCCTTGTCCCCCCCCAAAATTAGGCACCCAGAAAAGTCTCCATCGTGTGCGTTGTGCATATACATTAAAAATGTTCGTTGTTCTGAACTTTTAAACACCCACACACCTTATATTTGTTTAGATTAATTTTTAAATCTTGGACTTTTCAACCTCAATTCCCTGCCCCCACAACTGATTAGCCACTAATTCTTCATCGGGTGGAAACGTCTGTGTTTGCGTGTGTAAACACACATATATACACATATATACATATGTGCATTTAATTTCATTAATTTATTCTGAACTTTTAAGCACCCCCAAACCTAAGAATTCTGGTTATCCATAAAGAAAGAAACTCCATGGAGTGCATACATTTATTTTTATTTTTAATTTTAAACGATATACTGCCTCTCCCAAAAATTTTCACTTCACACACACAGCTGGACACAAAAAAAAGATTCTTTATCCAACAGGGAATCTATTTCATATAGAATAAATTCTGTGTATTACTTTCGAAACTTCCCAGTTACTAACCTTATCCCCTTCTCCACCCTAATTAAAAGCCAAAAAAAAATAACGAATAAGAGTAGTCAAGCACATATCTACAGTATCTGTGTCAAAAAATGTGTCGTTTTCTGCATCTAAATACCCATCACCCCTCTGGCAGGAGGTGGGTCATATTTTAAGCTTGAAAAAAATAATATAAGGGGCAGCTAGATGGCGCAGTAGATGGAGCACCGGCCCTGGATTCAGGAGTACCTGAGTTCAAATGCGACTTCAGACACTTGACACTTAAGAGCGGTGTGATTCTGGGCAAGTCACTTAACCCCAATTGCCTCACAAAAAAAAAGAAAAGAAAAAAATTATATTAAAAAATTCCTATGGAAATTCAGTAGTCCTCTGAAACAGGGTAATTAGAATTTTGTTTTCTTTTAACATTTCATGTAATTTATGATTAAAAGTTAGCTGGATTTTATATATACACATCTGAATAGGAATTTATTTCAAGAATTTCCCTCTATACAGAAGACCTAAGCTATCTGAACCCGGTTTCCTCCCCCTCCAGGGTGGGCGGATGCTCATAATATGCAGTTAATTGAAATTTGATTAGATACTAAATCCATTCAGCTCTTCTAACAATCTTTTTTCCTTGTCAGTGATGAGTGGGCAGGGCCTCCTCTGAGAATTCAAAGGGCATAGCTTGAATAGAGTGCATTCCATAAGATCTGGGAATTTTTGAAATGTAATCAAAATAGGAAACAGATTAAGTTGCCTGTGTAGCATTCAAATGATGAACCATATGACACTTAAAAAACTTTTTTAATCATAAAAATATTTTATTATTTTCCAGTTACATGTAGAGATTGTTTTCAACATTTGTTTTCATCATATTTTTGGTTCCAAATTTTTCTCCCTCCTTCTATTCCCTCCCTCCTCCCCAAGACAGAAAGTAATCTGATATAGGTTATATATGTACAATCATATTAAACATGTTTCTGCATTGTGAAAGAAGAAGCAGAACACAAGGGAATAACCTAAAAAAAAAACCAGTATGGTTCAATCTGCATTCAGAAGCCACAGTTCTTTTTTCTGGATGTGGAGAACATTTTCTATCATGAGTTCTTTGGGATTGTCTTGGATCATTGCACTGCTGAGAAGAGCCAAGTCTATCACAGTTGATCATCACATGATGTTTCTGTTACTGTGTATAGTGTTCTGGTTCTGTTCACTTCACTCAGCATCAGTCCACTTAAGTCTTTCAAGGTTTTCTTATGACACTCTCTTGATGTAAGCCTGTTTTAAACAGTTTTCAATGTAAAATTCCACAATACCATAATTTTTATGTTCATAATTCTTAGTTTTCATTAGGAATGTTTGGTTTGGAAAATGTAAAAAAAGAGATGTGAGCCTGCCAAGCAGTTCCAAGTTCAACAAAACTAACCACGCAACTAATAAGTCCAATAGCAAGTCCAACAGTATAATGCAGTGCTCCATATCGATAGTCCCTCACCTCTTCAATGAAAGGAAGGAGAGTCAATGTCATCTTCAGGGTCATTATAATGATGCAGGGCTCTGAATAGGTATTTTGTTCCTTCTGGTTATATTGCTATCATCATGACATAGATTGTTTTCCTAGCTCTGCTCATTTCACTCTGCATCAGTTCATTTAAGTCTTCCCATACTTCTCTAAATCCTTCCTATTTACTGTTTCTTACAGGACAATAATGTCCCATGGCATTCACATCCTAGGCTTTGTTCAGTTCAGCTAATCTTTATTAAAGGAATTAAAATAGAGAGGAAAAAACTCACTGAAAAAAACCATACCTAGGGGCAGCTAGGTGGTACAGTGAATAGAGCACCGGGCCTGGATTCAGGAGGACCTGAGTTCAAATCCTGCCTCAGACACTTAACACATAACTAGCTGTGTGACCCTGGGCAAGTCATTTAACCCCAATTGTCCCTTAAACAAAACAAAACAAAAACATACCTAGATGATCACCATTTCCTGGTTTCAGCCAACTATTTTGCCAGGCTGGTTTTCCTTTTCTTTTTAAAATTTTTTTTTCCAATTAACAAAATCTCTCTTCCCATTTCTGTTTCCATTAAAAAGTGGAAACCAGGGCAGCTAGGTGGCACAGTGGATAGAGCATCAGCCCTGGAGTCAGGAGGACATGAGTTCAAATCCAGCCTCAGACACTTAACACTTACTAGCTATGTGACCCTGGGCAAGTCACTTAATCCCAATTGCCTCACCCAAACAAAACAAAACAAAAAAGTGAAAACCAAAACCCTTGTACCAAATGTGCATAGCTAAGCATAACTAGTTCCCATTGGCCATATCATATATACACACGTGCAATGGGAATTATTATATATGTATATTATACATATATACTTACAGATCTCTCTACATAGCTATCTCAAGCTGCAGTCCATGACCCTTCAGTCAGAAGATGGGCAGCATGCCTCCTTTTTAGGCCTTTGGAATCTTGGTTGGTCATGTGTTGATCATATTTCAAAGTAGTTTGTCTTCATAATTTGGACTTCGAGGTTGTGCCATAAGTTAACACACTGGACTTGGAGTCAGGAAGACCTGGGTTTGAATATTTCCTTAGACACTTAAACACTATATCCTTGACCAAGTCATTTGACCTCTCTTAGGCTCAGTTCCCTCATCTGTAAAATGGGGATAATGATAAAATTGTAGCTACATCTCAGGGTTGTTATGAGGATCAAATATGATAACATATGTAAAGAGCCTTGCAAACTCTAGCACTATATATGTTACCTATTGTTATGTTGCTGTATAAATTTTTCTCCTGTTCTGCTCACTTCATGCTGCATTAATTCATGTAAGTTTTTCCAAGTTTCTCTAAAACCATCCCCTTCATTCTTTCTTATAGAATAATAGTATTCCATTAAATTCACATACCATAATTTGTTTAGCCATTTGCCAATTAATGGGTACTCCCTTAAGTTTTCAGTTCTTTGCCATCACACACAAAAAATGTACCATAAATAATTTTGTACATGTACAAGTACATGTAGTAGTGATATTGCTGGCTTAAAGGGTGTGTACAGGTTAGTAATTTTGGGAGCATAGTTTCAAATTGCTTTCCAGAATTTCTGGACCAATTCACAGTTCTACAAACAGGGCCTGTTTTCCTGCAGCCCCTCCAAAACTTGTCTTTTTTTTCCATTTTTGTCAACTTTTGCCAATCTAATGGGTCTGAGATGGAACTTTAGAGTTGTTTTAATTTTTATTTCTCTAATTATTAGTGATTTGGAATATTTTTCATATGGTTATTAGTTGCTTGGGTTTCTTCTTCTGAAAATTGCCTGTTCATATTCTTTGACCATTTATCAATTAGGAAAAGACCAATATTCTTTTCAATTCTTTTCAATTTTATTTTTCCAATTACATGTAAAATTGGGGCGGCTAGGTAGCGCAGTGAATAAAGCAATGGCCCTGGATTCAGGAGTACCTGAGTTCAAATCTGGCCTCAGACACTTGACGCTTACTAGCTGTGTGACCCTGGGCAAGTCACTTAACCCACATTGCCCCAGAAAAAACCAAAAAAAACCAAAAAACCAATTATATGTAAAATCAAGTTTAAAAACATTTCGAGTTCCAAATTCTATCCCTCCCTGTCTCTCCTCTCCTTGAAAAGACAAGTAATTTGCATGGATTTTATATATATGCAATCATGCAAAACATATTTCCATATCAACTATGTTGTGAGAGAAAACATAGATCAAAAAAGCCCCAAACACCAAAAGCCAAACCAAACAAACCAAGAAAAAAAAAATAAAGTAAAAAAACATATACTTCAATCTGCATTTAAGACTCCATCAGGGGCAGCTAGATGGTGTAGTGGCTAGAGCACCACCCCTGGATTCAGAAGGACCTGAGTTCAAATCCAGCCTCAGACACTTAACACTTGCTAGCTGTGTGATCCTGGGCAAGTCACTTAACCCCAATTGCCTTGCAAAAAAAAATAATAATAATAATAATAACATTATAGGACTCCATCAGTCCTTTCTCTGGAGGTGGATAACATTTTTCATCAATAGTTCTCCAGAATTGTCTTGACGCCACCTGCTGGAGACTTACTGTAGAAAAGCTCCGCCATGAGGTGAAGGTCTCTGAGGGCAGTCTTTTCTTAGCATCAGGAAGTGATGTTTGCTTGTGGGAGGAAGAAGGGGGAGCCTGGCGCTCTGACTCCTTCCTGTGAACTCTGGCGGAGAGGGGGTGCTAGGAATGCTCTCTCCCTTTAATAGATAGATGAATCTAGGCCTTTCCCTTTCTCTTCACCAAATTCTTATTCTCCTTAATAAATGCTTAAAAGTCTAACTCTTGCTAAAGCTTATAATTTATTGGCGACCACTCATTAGATATTTTAGACAGACTAGCTAGAATTTTAGCCTTATATATTGCTGAGAAATAGCTAAGTCATTCACTGTTTATCATCATATAATATTGCTATTACTGTGTACAATGTTCTCCTGGTTCTGCTCACTTCACTTTGCAGATTTTTCTGAAAGCATCATGCTCATCATTTCATATAGCACAATAGTAAAGAAATGGTTAGTATCACTCTTATAAATTTGAATCAGTTCCTTATATATCTGAGAAATAAACCTCTCCTAAGATAAACTTTCTGCAAAGATTTTTTTCTCAGTTGGATTCAGGAGAACCCCTAAGTTTAAATCCAGCCTCAGATATTTGACACTTACTAAGCTGTGTGACCCTGGGCAAGTCACTTTTGGCTTTCTCCCTTTCCCCCGCCCCAAAATAAATAAAGTAGTGTGAAATGGAAATGAATGATTTTATATTGAATATTCTTTTTTATGTTATGCTACGTACACAGAATTCTTTTTTTTTTGGTCTTTTTCTATTTAAGTTCAAAATGAATTAAAAACAAACACCAGATCGTTGACCATCAGCTCCATCTTGTCCTCTCTTCCTCTCTCCAATTCTCAAAACCCCTTCTCATTATCTCCCATTCACTCCTTCACTTTAGTTTCTCTCTCTGCATCTGTATTTGATCCCATTGACACCTGTGGTTTCTACCAGATTGTGGTCATTATTATCCTCTCTCCCTCTCTAATCTTTAATCTCTATCTATTAATTCCTTCTCTGCTGCCCACAAATATGTCCAAGCTTCTCCCACTCTGAAAAAAAAAAGGCCTCACTAGATACAACCATTCCTGCCAGCTCTTCTGTATCTTTCCTCCCTTTCTCACCTAAACTCCTTTAAAAAGCTGTCCACACTTGGTGCCTCCACTTCCTCTTAATTAAATCTTTTATGGTGTTTGCCACCTGTACCATTCAACAGGAATTGCTTTCTCCAGTTTTAACAATGACCTCTTGCCACTGATATCATGCCCTTTGTGGAAACCTCAGGCTCTATCTTGGGCCTTCTTCTCTCTCAACACTCTATGACTTGAGGGGCAGCTAGGTGGCGCAGTGGATAGACTACTGGCCCTGGAGTCAGGAAGACCTGAGTTCAAATCCAGCCTCAGACACTTAACACTAGCTGTGTGACCCTGGGCAAGTGGCTTAACCCCAATTGCCTCACCAAAAAAACAAAACAAACAAAAAAAAACCACTCTATGACTTGACCTCATCAATTTCCATGGCTGTCATGATCATCTCTGTGCAGACACAAACTAAATCTGGACTTCCAGACCTGATCTCATTCCTGAGCTCTAGTCATCTATTTCCAACTGGATGTCAAATAGGCAATCTCTAATTCACTTTCTTTCCTCCCAAACCCACCCTTCTCTCTGGACTTCTCTATATCTGTATGTCAAGGATACCACCATTCTCCCCATTGCTCAGGCTCACAATCTCAGCACTATCCAAGAACAAGCAAATCACTGAGAAAACTTTATTGTTAAATACAAAGAGGTATGCTTTATTTGTTATACCAGAACAGTCTCTCAGTGTCTCCAAAGGACTGCTGATTGCAGTTGCTAGACACAAAGTTCTCAAAATTGCTCCCTGGCATGCTGTGAATTGCATGGAACTCATACTGGTGATACATAGTCTTTCCAACTTAGAAGTTCATTGTGCCATGATTCCTCGTGTCAAAGGACAATGCTACGTCATGAGTTAAGCCAGTTTGAGAACCGCTGGAGGGGTCTGCTTCAGGCAGCTGGAAGCTGAGATCAGTCCATATCTACTTTCCTGCTTGCCTTTATGGTGGAATGGATTCTCTTCTGTTTTAGCCTTTCACGATTCATATTTTCTACCCTGAAAACAAAAAGCAAGAAATATGCCTGTATGCCTGACAGCTTTTAAAGTGATAGGTAAGGGTGCAGTGGATAAAGCACTGGCCCTGGGTTCAAGAGGACCTGAGTTCAAACCCAGACTCAGACACTTGATACTTACTAGCTGTGTGACCCTGGGCAAGTCACTTAACCCCCATTGCCCCACAAAAAAAACCCAAAAACCAAAACAAAAATAAAGTGATGAGTAAAGCAACTGTAGAGCAGAAAGAGAAGCAGTGAGATCCACATGCAAGCCCCTTCCTTCCCATTCAGAGTCTTCTTCACCAAAAGCCCTGGCTTCTCATGTGCCCAGTCTGCTTATGAGTCCTGATTTCTTATAGCTCCTCCTTCAAAACCCTTGTGGATTTGAACCCTGTTGGAAAGAAGGTCCCTAGAAACCCAATTTTAGGAATTCAGAGAACTTTCTGTTACCTGATCCTTCTAAGCACAGCGTCCTCTTTGGATGGCTCCTTGGGAGTTTGGCTGGCCTGGGCAATCATGTCTCTAATTTTCTGGAGACAATTTGCCAAATTTCGAAACTGATAGCGACTGGAATCAGAGGTAATAATCAACTCTCCTGATTTGCTGATCTTATTTTTGAACTGGAGTAAGAAAAAAAGAAAATTTAAAATTTAAAAGTGGAAAATATAAAAGCCTAAACAGAATGAAAGGTTACATGGGTATCTAAAAGCAGTTAGTTACCAAGATAGCAATCTTTTGCTGGACAGGCTCTGCAATCCAGTCTGCTGTTGCTAAATGGAACCGGACTTCAGCCTTAGTATTTACTGTGAAGGAGAGGGAGAATAGAAAGTAGGTTCACTGAGAATCCTTGATCAGAAGTACAATAACAGGGGGCAGCTAGGTGGCGCAGTGGATAGAGCACCAGCCCTGGAGTCAGGAGTACCTGAGTTCAAAATCCGGCCTCAGAAGCTTAACACTTACTAGCTGTGTGACCCGCAAGTCACTTAACCCCAATTGCCTCACTAAAAAACAAAAAACAAACAAAAAAAAGAAGTACAATAACAAAGACATTTTAGACTTGCAACCCTGAGAAGTTAAATTGTAATCCTTCCTTGGTTACTCTCCAAGAGAAAAGACACCTTAAACCTTGATGCTTCAAATTCTGGAATGTGAGGTTCAGAGGGTTTGGAGCTGGAAGGAATTTTAAATTAGCCCAACCCTTTCATTTATAAATGAAAAAACCAATGTCCAAAGGGATAAAATGGCTTTGCCAAGGCAATGACTAATTGGCAGCATAGCTAAGATTCCAGTATACAAAGTGTCTCCTTCAAGTTAGTCCAAGTCATAAGGGGGCAAACAAGGTTAATCCCTTAAAGATGGGGAAGCACTTTTGGGAGAAAAATAATGCTCTCATATGTATCGATGCTCAATGCAAGGTTCTTTTTCCACATCTGAAAAGAGCAGGGAGCAAAAGTGTCTTTGTGAGCGATACTATAAATATAAATATGTTCAGGGGCAAGCAGCAGGTTTACACTGTTCCCCCTCTTGATTTATACATGTGCTTGAAGCTTAGTTGTAGCAACCCATAGCTAAGAGCTCCAGGATCAGGCTGGTAGCCAGAATGAAGAACAGGATTTATTATGAGCTGGCCACAGTTAAGCTCCTATTGAAAATCCTTTTTATTTTACTTGAATGTTACAGCATAGCTACCCAGGCCATTTTAGCATTTAGTTTTAATACAAAGGAAAGCATTGAGGTACCTTTATTAACATTCTGCCCTCCAGGGCCACTACTCTTGGAGTAAGATATTTGTAGGCGATCTGCAAGATAGAAGGAAAATAGACATTTTACTCTGGGTCAAAATGAGCCATTTACCAATATACTTTTTAATTTTGTTTTTTGTTATTTAAAAAAAATCACCTTCATTTCTGATTATATCCTTTCCCCTTTTCTTATCCAGTAGGTTATTGTTTATAAAAAAAATAAAAACAATTTATGAACAAGCATTTATCAGTTGCCATGACATGCAAGGCACTTTGCTAAGAAATAGGAATATAAAGAAAAAGCAAAACCAACTCCTGTCCTCAAGGAGCTTACATTCTAATGTACAGGAATAGGTACACAAAAGAAACATTCTGAGTAGATGGAAAGTTGCCTCAGAGGAGATGGTACAGGCAGCTGCAGTGACCTAGAAAGGGCTCCTGTAGAAGGTGGAGTTGGAACTGAATCTTGAAGGAAGCCCGGGATCCCAGTGGTTGGTGGAGAGGAAGTAATGAGCATTCCAGGCATGGGGGGACAATCAATGCACAAACACAGAGAAGGAAGATGGAGTATCAAATGTAATGGTAGGTAGGTCACATGGCCCGATGACAGAATAAGTATTGGGGGGGGGGGAGTAATATAGAAGACAACTGGAATGGAAGGAGCTAGGCCTTGAAGGGCTTCAAAAGCCAAACAGATCTGACATTTGATCCCAAAGGGTAATAAAGAGTCATTCGAATGTATTGAGTTGGGGGATAATATGGTCAAACTTGTGCTAAGAACAATAATTTTGGCAACTGGGTAGAGGATGGAATGGGTTGGAAGGAGACGTGTGACAGGGACTACAATTAGATGGCAACGGGGCAGCTAGGTGGCACAGTGGATAGAGCACCGGCCCTGGATTCAGGAGGACCTGAGTTCAAATCTGGCCTCAGACACTTGACACTTACTAGCTGTGTGACCCTGGGCAAGTCACTTAACCCCCATTGCCCCGCAAAACAAACGAACAAACAAACAAAAAAGAGACTATAGAGAAAAAAGAGAAGAGGGCCCAGGACTAATCCTTGAACTCATGTACCCCAAATAGGTATGACATAGATGAAGATGCAGCAAAGGAGACTGAGGAATGGTTAGACAGGTAAGAGGAGAACCAAGAGAAAGTATATATCACCAGAACCAAGAAAAAAAGGGAAATAGAGGAGATGGTAGTCAATAGTGTCAAATGCTTCAGGGATCAAGAAGAATGAGGATTAAGAAAAGGTCACTAGATTTTGCAACTAAGAGATCAATGTTAACTCTAGAAGGACCAGTCTCAGTAGAATGAAGAAGCTGGCAATCAGATTGTTAGAGGTTTATCAGTGAGATGAGAGGAAGTGGAGGCATTGAGTATAGTCAGCTTTATCAAGGAGAGAGAGAAGAGAAGAGGAGAGGAGAGAGGAAAAGAGAGAGGAAAAAATGATAGTGTAAAAATCTGCTAAAGAAAATGGAAGAGGACAGGATGAACTTTATATGTAAAGTAGTCAGACTTGGTAAGAAGGGACACCTTTTCATTAGAGGGTAAAAAACCAAAATGAGATTAAAAAAAAGAAAGGAGGATTGAGCACCGGCCCTGGAGTCAGGAGTTCAAATCCGGCCTCAGACACTTAACACTTACTGGCTGTGTGACCCTGGGCAAGTCACTTCACCCCAATTGCCTCACCAAAAAAAAAAGGAGTTCAACAAAATTAATCAATCTCTCAACTGAGTCTGATGGTATCTGTAAATATGCCACACTTATAATTCTCTATATTTCCAACTGAGGGAGGTATATTTTCTTGTTTCTTTAGGGACAACTTGGTTATTATAATTTCAGAGAGTGTAGCTTCATTTATTTTTGTTCTTTAGTTTTATATTGTTATGTTCCTTACGTATATTGTTTTCCTGGTTCTATTTATTTTATGAGTTCATATAAGTCTTCCCATTTTTTTTTCAGAATTCCTCATGATCATCCCTTCTTACAGTTCAGTAATATTTCATTATATTCATATACCACAATTTGCAATAAACATTTTCATTTATAATTTTGGGTTCCAATTTTTATCCCTCTTTCCCCCCCTACCCCAACTCCCTCCCTTTGGCTGCAAACAATCAGATATGGGGTATACATGTGTGAATATGTAAAACATGACCATATTTGTCATTTTGTATAAGAAAACTGGACATATACTGCAATTTGTGTAGCCATTCTACAGCTTATGGGTGTCTACTTTGCTTCCAGCTTTTGGCCACCACAAAAAGTGCTGTCATGAATATTTTAATGTAGATAGAGCATTCTTTTTGTCTTTGACCTCTTTGTCATTTTCATAGCACAACTCCAAAATTGCTTTCCATAATGGTTGGGTCAATTCAGATTCTGCTCAACAGTGCATGAGGGTGCTTGTCTTCCCACAGCCCCTCTAATATTAATTGTTCCCATTTTTTATCATCTTTTCCGATTTTCTGGGTGTGAGGTAAAAACCCCAGGCATTTCTCCTCTTATTGTGATTTGGAGCAAGCTTTCATGATTGTTAAGAGATTACATTCTTATTTGAAAAGTTTGTTCACTCTTGGTACAGATGTGGAAAGCACTTTGGAATTATGCCCAGAAAGTGACCAAACTGTGCCTATCCTTTGACTCAGCTACGCCACTCCCTACTAAACCTCTACCCTAAAGACATCAAAGAAAGAGGAAAAAGATCTGTATGTACAAAGTTATCTATAGCAGTTATTTTCATGATAGCCAAAAAAGAGAAACTAAGGGGGTATCCCATATGTGAATGGTGAAACAATTTGTGAATATAACAGAATATTGTTCCATAAGAAATTGTGAAATGGACAATTTCAAAAGAAACTGGGAAGATCTTTAAGAATAAATTAATGCAGAGTTAAATAAACACAACTAGGAGAACAATTTATACAATGATAAGATTAGAAAAACAACTTTGAAAGACTTTAGAATGCTGAAGTGTAACAGTAAATTACAAGTCCAAAGATGAAACATGCCACTTACTTCTGACAGAGAAGTAACGAATTTAAAATGAATGATATAAATTTTCAGCACGATTAATATGGTATGTTATGTGCTGAAGGGGTTTAAATTTTTTTTGCTTATTCTGTGAATTAAGCAGCAGTTCACAGCTGAACTTGGGTAGTTTATGACATGAAATGAGATGATGTGAGTGCTTTGAAAGCATTATGCAAATATAATTGATCACTCTTAGGGCACTCTAATTAAAGGAGGTAGTGAGAGGGCCAAATTAATTAAACAAAATACTTGTTACTTGGGGGGAAAAGCGTGTTTGTATTCTTTTACCACTTACTCAGTAGACAATGACTCAGTCTTACATATTTGTGTTAGTTCCTTATATATGACCTTCTTGTTATTAATGTCAGCTATAGTTTTTTACAAAGCATCTATAGTTCAATGAGTTTCATGGAGATTATCCTTATAGTAAAGATTCTAGTAAGAAATAGAATTCTAGTAAGGAAGGGAGAGGCAGGTATTTTTATTAGGCTCATTTTACATCCAGGAAAACTAACAAAGATAAAGAATAAATGACATTTACAGTCACTGGAGAAACTAAACCTGAAATCCAGATCTTCTGCCCAGTAAAAAACTACAGGGCCCCCATATCTGTTGGCCTCAATCTTTCTTTTATTTTTATAATTAGCATTGTTTTAAAAGCTGAAATATAATGACAAACCACACCAGGATCTTACTTGTTTTACACTGAAGTGGAGGTGAAGTAGAAAGAACAATGGAGCTGTGTTCCTGAGCCCTGGTTCTGTCACCATAAATCACTGTGTGGCTGGGCAAATCAATTAACCTCTTTTGAGCCTACATTTCCTCAACTATAAAAATGAGAAATCAGGACCAAATCCTCAAGACCAACTGCCACTGGCAGGTCTTCTTGGCAGGTCAAATTCAACATGTCAAAGGACTCTTTCGTCCTCCAAACATTTTTATTTCTGTTGATAGCACATCTATCTTTCTAGTCACCCGGATTTGCAACCTTTCAGTCATCCTTAATTCTTCCCTCTCCCTTACTTTCCATAACCAATCAGTTACCAAGTCTTGTTTATGATACTTCCATAACTTCTCTCAAATCCATCCCCTTCTCTTCTCTCACATGGCCACTAATTCAGACCCTATTTGCCTCTCTACTGGTAAAGTGCAATAACTTCCCAGCTGATCTCCCTATTTCCAGTCTCAATCCTCTCTATTCCATCCTTCCCACAGCTGGCAAATCTAACATTCCTAAAACGGAGTTCTGACCACATCACTTTCCAGTTTAATAACTGTCAGTCGTCAGTGGCTTTCTATTGCCACTAAGATAAAACACAGACTCCACAACCTGGCATTTAAAACTCCATAATTTGGCTTTTACCTAGCTTTTCAGACTTAAAACAGTCCCCTTCGTGTACTCTATAGTGCAGCCACTCTATCCTATTAGTTTTTCCTTGAATTCAATACTTCATCTCCTCTCTCCATGCCTTTGTTTCCATGGCTGTAACATATATTTCACCTTTGCTTCTCAGATCAGTAGCCTCCTTCAAGGCTCAGGTCAAGGTGCCACCTCCTAAGGGAATTCGGTTCCAATTTCCCCCAGCTGTTAGTGCTCTCTCCCCTGTCTCAAATTATTTTCTATTTATTTCTACGTGTACATGTATTCCTGGGAGAATGTAAGAAAATTGAGGCCAGTGACTACTTACTTTTTTCATTTGTAGCTCCACATTTAGCAAAGCACATTATTGTTGTTCAGTTGTTTCATTTGTGTCTGACTCTTTGTGACCCCGTTTGGGGTTTTCTTGGCAGAGGTACTGGAGTGGTTTGCCATTTCCTTCTCTGGCCCATTTAAGAGATGAGGAAACTGAGGCAAACAGGGTGAAGTGACTTCCCCAGGGTCACGTGGTTAGTAAGTATTTGAAGCCATATTAGAACTCAGTAAGATGAGTATTCCTGAGTTTAGGCCTGGCAACTCTATCCACTGCATGACCTACATTATATGTAGTGATAAATTAATAAAGTGTTAACAAATAAAAAGTGTTTGCTTAACAGAATAATAATAGAATTTAATAGAACTGAATCTCTATATTCCCTGCCAACTCTATGATACCATAATCTATGAAAAGCAATCTTACTGATCAAACTTAATTGAGAAGGAAGAGGGGAATGACAGTGGGTTAGTCAGTATTCTAGGGTTTTCTAGCTAGCAGAAAGGCCATTTCTGGAGCTTCTGGAGATATGATATAAAGAAGCAAGCATAAGATAGCAATGGTAACCTATTATAGTTGATACCCAATAGAACTCTCAACTTAAGAGGCAATGAAGAGGGAATCTCTTTGAAAAAATAATTTAATTTTCAAAGACAGTAAAGAGGCAAAAGCTGACTTACCTATAGGAATGTCAGTGCTGGCCTGCTTTGCATCATCCTACAACAAACAGACATATACACTCAATGTTAAGAAACACATACAACACTAAGCAAAACCTTCTGGGGTAGATGAATCTGTGCCCTGGGTGATTTAAGTAAGGAGACTCGCAAACTACAGCTTGAGAAAGCAATCTGGAGAGCTATAGATGGTTTTTTACATTTGAAAATCCAATAAAACTTTATTTATACTTTATTTACCAATATACAAACAATGATTCAAATAAGAATACCCCCCCCCAAAGTCACCAGATTTGTGGTCTCAACTCGATCTCTTTGTTTGAGATCTTATTAGTGTACTGAATCTACTATTCCTTTTCACTGTGGGGTCCAGTAACACTCCAATATGAGCCTCAAAGAATGGGACAGAAGCAAAGATTTGGATAGAACACCAGCCCTGGAGTCAGGAGGACCTGAGTTCAAATCCAGCTTCAGACACTTGACACTAGCTGTGTGACCTTGGGCAAGTCACTTAACCCTAAGTGCCTCACCAAAATAAAATAAAATAAAAAATAAAAAAAATCCAAAGCTAAGAAGAAAACCAGAGCTAGGTTTCTTAGAATCCTTAAACTTGAGATAACAACCAGCGATTCAATGTCGGGTTCTTCCTAGGTACATATGCTTTGGGGTTCATGTCACTTTTTTTCTGGGTGTTTCCAGTAGTAAGATGCCTAAACTGCTAGAAAACTCAAGAGCTATAGGGCACTCTCACTAGCAAACCAAACCGCATTTGGGAAGTACTGTCCTTTTCTTGTCCACCTTTAAGGACCGCTGGCTTCTAAAACATACTCAATCTACTAACTGGGTATGCAACCTCAGGAAAGTCATTTCAGTTTTCTGGGCCTCAGTTTCTCCCATCTGCTAAGTAAGGGGGGCTGTATTTGATGGTTTAGAGGATCCCTTTTAGTTCTGACATTCTTCAGGCTGGGCAGGCTACAGCAGGATGGTGGGGAGAAAAACAAACAAAACAACCCTGGGTTTACAAGCACCTGGGATCTAGTCTTAGCTCTGTTAATGATTCCGTTATTTTTCCTCTCACAGCCTCAGTTTTTTCTTCAGTGCAGGGGTTGGGCTAGAAATGATCACTAAGGTTCCTTCCATCTCCACTACTCTTCTTATTATTTCTGGAGGAAATTGGGGCTAAATGACTTGTCTAGGGTTACATTGCTGGAAAGTGTCTGAAAGCGAATTTGAACACAAGTTCTCCTAACTCCAGAGCCAGCGCTCTATTGCGCCATTTAGTTGCAGCCCCTTCCCCCCCTCCCCCCCGTCCCCCAACCTCTACTACTCTTTAACATTAAAAGCCAGCGACTCCGGTAGCTGCTAAACTAAGCTAAGCTGCCATGGAGGCACGAAAACCCGGAAAAAACCCCACGTGGTATAGTCTTGGGGCTACTTTTCTAAAAGCAACGAGCGTTCCGCTACCCACCAAAAAGGAATCGCATAACCCACAAACCCCGCATTTTCAAACCTAGCCAATGAGGCGCCAGCTTTCCGACAAGCCCTACAGCGTCTCCCAGTCTAGCCAATGAAGAGTCAGCTCTCTAACATCCCCATAGCAACTTCACAACCAGCCAATGAAGAGGCAGTTTTCTGACGCAGTTACTTGACCGGCGAGCCCTACACCTAGCCAACGAAGCGCCGCCTCTTTGATGTCATTCGGGGTTAAGATCAGGCCGCCCATCTCGGTTTTCCGTCCAATCCACTCTTACCGGGACTCTCCAGGCAGTCTCCCGGCCGCAGGAGTTCGGGTAAAGCTTATCCAGGCTGTAGATGCTCTTGAACTCAGAGCTGGCGGCCTTCTCGTGAAGAGCACGGCAGAGGCAGAGGCCGGGCGGCTGAAACAGAGCCAGCCTGAACCAAGCCGGGCTCGGCAACCCAAGAAGACATCGGGCAGCGGCCATGTTTTCTCCTCCTGGTTGCTTCCGGCGGGTGTTCACGCTCCACAAGTCCGGCCGGAAACGCAGCACAAGGGCAGGGTCTCCTGACTACGTAGTTTCCGCTTATTTTAGACCTAGCTGAAAGGA
This sequence comes from Dromiciops gliroides, assembly GCF_019393635.1. NCBI lineage: Eukaryota > Metazoa > Chordata > Mammalia > Microbiotheria > Microbiotheriidae > Dromiciops > Dromiciops gliroides. The sequence goes on from NC_057864.1 coordinate 199,137,982, forward strand.
AGATTCAGGCATGTTGTAATCTGCGTATTGATGGGAATTTGTGAGTGGTCCAAGGTGGCACATTGTTTTTTTTTGTTGTTGTTTTTGTTTCCCATAACCTGTGACTTCATATGTGTAAGGAAATCATAGGTTTATACATCTAATGCTGGAAAAAACCCAACTATGGGAGTCTGGTGAGATCCTTCTCAAGAGTAATGTTTTTAAATGCACAACATTCAATATAGGATTACAAAGGAAATAAATTACATTGGAATCCTCTTATCAATTTTTTTTTTAAGTTCACAGATTCCACATGAGAACCACATCCTGACTATTAAGTAACCCATTCCCTTCATTTTATAGATGAAGAAATAGACATAAGTAGGTTGGGTGATTTGTCCTAGGTCACATAGGGAGAGAATGTTAGTAGGATTTGAACCTAGGTCCTCCAGACTCTGGAACTTAGTAACCCTAAGCACTGGATTTGGAGGCAGAGATACTTGACTTGGAATCCTTGACTTAATGATCATAGATGTAGGGCTGGATGGGACCTCAATGGTCAGCTAATTTCAACCCTCTCATTGATGAGGAAACAAGTCTAGAAAAGTTAAGGTGTTTGTCCAAGGTCATGAAGTTCATCTCCTTGATGAACTTTATACCTTATCCTTTGCAATCTAGCTTTCAAACTTGTTCTACTGGAATTGCACTCTCCACAGTTACCAGTGATCTCTTAATTGTCAAATCAAACGGCCTTTTCTCAATCCTCTTCCCTTTTGACTCCTCTACAACCTCTGCCCCCTTAACCACCTTCCCCTCCTTGATACTCTTTTCTCTTTAGGCTTTTGCAGCCCAGCTTTCTCCTGGTTCTCCTCCTACCTGTATCATAGCTCCTCAGTCTTCTTTACTGGTTATCTGCATCCAAGGTTATACTAACTATGGGTTTCCTCCATGGCCCAGTCCTGGGCTCTCTTCTCTTTAAATAATTTTGGCGATTTTATCAGTTTTCACAGGTGCAATTATCTATGCAGATGATTCCCATATATACACCCACATACATACATATATATACACATATATACTTCTGCATATATATATATATATATATACACACATGTATGCATACATACATACATTGTGTTTGTATAGCCTTAATCACTCTCCTGAGCTCCAGTCCCACATCACCAGCTGCCTTTTGGACATCTTAAATTGGATGTCCTGTAGGCGGTTCAAACTCATCATGTCCAAAACTGACCTCATATTTCTCCTAAAATCCTTCGCTCTTCCTGACTTTATTATAGAAAAGGGCACCACCATCTTCCTGTTCACTAAGGCTCTCAACCTCAGTGTCATCTTTAACTCTTTACTTTCTCTCATCCCACATATCCCATCTTTTGGAGTAGACCCTCATCATCTTATTCCTGGACTACTGCAATAAAAGAAGTGCCAAACTATCCACAGCCTTTGACTTAGAAATTCCACTGCTGGGTCCATTATGGTGTTAATGGAAATAACATCAACAAAACAATGGAAACTGAAGGTTTTGAAATTATTTTGACCAAGTCTGGCCCCAAAGAAAAGCTATGAAGCTTCTTTGCAAATGGAGACCATGGGAATGGAACACTGCATATAAAGGTGGACTTGGTTGGTATGTTGACTCATTTTGCTGTTCTTTTTTCCCTTTAAAAATTATTATAAGGTGGTCCAAGATAGCTCCAAAGGACTCATGATGGAAAATGCTCTCCAAATCCGAAAAGAAAAAAAAAAGAATTGTGGGATATGGATGCAGATTGAACCATACTATTTCTCTTGTTTTTGGTGCTGTTGTTTTTCTTTTTTGAGGTTTTTCCTTTTTGCTCTGATTCTTCTCTTATAACATGACTAATGCAGAAATATGTTTAATGTTATTGTACATATATAACCTATATCAGATTACTTGTTGTCTTGGGGAGGGGGGGAGGGAGGAAAAATTTGAAACTAGCAATCTTATAAAAACAAATGTTGAAAAATATTTCTACATGTAACTGGAAAATAATAAAATACTTTTGTAATTAAAAAATTATTATAAGGGATGTCTTTCTGGAAGATGGAATTAGAAGGGATATATAGAGAAATGAAGATGCTGTACCATAAAATTTTAAATTAAAAAAAAAAAAGGAGAAAGTGTATTCCTTAGAAGAAGATACTTCCTCCTTACAAAGAGAACCATGAAGATGGGAGCACAGCAGACACAGACCCACTTACCATTGTATGGAGCAAACTGCCTCAGTTTACCCAAATAACTCGAGGAGACCACCAAGTCAAGCAGAGACAGATTTATTACATTCCTGCAGGAATGGGCAAACTCAATGCCTGAGCCACGCTAGCTAATACATGCCATGACCTTTTATAGGTGAAGTCCCCACGCACACTAGGGCGAAGTCACAATCTAACATCCAATCCTGTCTCACCCAGGGTGCGTGTTTAGCTCGTGATCAATGTATGGAGACATGCATACGTGTTCCAGGAACAAGGGGGAAAAGGGGAGGGGGATCAAGGTCAAACCAAAGGAAGAGGAAACGGGAGTGACAGTCAGATGTTTCAGATCTCACAGTTCCCACTGACTCCCCTCTCCCGGCCCCTGTCTCTAAAGATATTCAACCTGAATAACAGGAAGAGTCACTCGGGTGCTTCAGCATTGTTCTGTAGTCGTGTTAATTCTAGAAAGACGACAGGGTTAAAATTTATCTTCAGCTATGTTGGGAAGAAAAGAATAATCCATTGTTGGGACCCCAGGGCCAAGGGGATTCTGCTCTGAGAAAAAGAGACATGTCACTTAACATCTGGTCTCAACTTAATTGCCGCATCCTGTGCCGAACCCCGTCCTTTCTTCTTGAGTCCCGAGTATTGAATTGGTGGGCAAACTCCCTGACCCACTCAACAGGGACTGGGGTTCTGACTGTTAAGGGCTAAAATTCTAGCTAAACTGTCTAAAATATCTAATGAGTGGTCGCCAATAAATTATAAGCTTTAGCAAGAGTTAGATTTTTAAGCATTTATTAAGGAGAATAAGAATCTGGTAAAGAGAGAGAAAAAGGCCTAGATTCCTATCTATTAAAGGGAGAGCACATTTCTAGCTCCCTTCTCCACCAGAGTCCAAAGGAAAGAGCGTGAGACAGAGCCCAGTCTCTTCCTTCCTCCTCCCACTAGCCCGCGTCACTTCCTGACGCTAAAGAAAAGACTCCTGGTCTTGCCCTCAAAGACCCTCACTTCATGGGTGGAACTCTTCTACGGTAAGTCTCCAGCAGGTGGCGTCATTCCAATCGTTACATGACACATGATGGATTGCAGACAAAACTAATATGTAGCTGACAAGTGGGGAGACTGAGCAGAAGTAAAAATACTGTTAATTGGCAATAAAACTTAAAGGAGACAGTGAGAATTTGATAAGCAATAAACTTCTAAACGAACTATACTGGGGCAGGGCTGGGTACCTTCCAGACCCCATCCTCAGAGTTTAATCTGACTCAAATCCATAATCATCTCATACACCATGGACAGGACAAATGTCTATGAATCAGAATCAGGATGGACAAAGATTTCTGGAGAGAGGCCTACATATTCACATGGTCTCTTAGGAAAGAAGTTAAGGTCTGGAGAAAGGGTTACCCCCTAGCTTCCTTCAAGTATCGGCTCAAGTGCTACCTCTTTCAAGAGTCCTTTTCCCCAGTAGTTAATAGTATCCTTCCATCACTTTATATTAACTTAAATAGCTCTAAATATATAGTAGGGGCAGCTAGGTGACTCAGTTGATAAAGTTCCAGGCCTGGAGTCAGGGAGACTCATCTTCCTGAGTTCAAATCTGGCCTCAGACACTTACTAACTGTGTGACCCTAAGAAGTCACTTAACCCTGTTTGCCTCAGTTTCCTTATCTGTAAAAATGAGCTGGAGAAGGAATGTGGCAAATCACTTTTATTTCTGTGATATGGGTCTGCGGGACCTCAGAAATTTTCTGAGGCAACTCAGAAAACTTTCTCCTTGAGAAGCTAAACTAAAGGATAGACATACCAAAGAAGTAAGGGAGATAAGGGGCACCTGCCTGGGACTTAGATAACTCCAGAACTCAGGACCACCACCCCTCATTCCAGCTTCTCCCACCCCCAATAAGGTACTTTCCACTCTCAGGTGACCACCCCATCTACCCTCCATTAAATGGTTGTTCCTAGTCTGGTTGAAAGAGGTAAAAGTTCTAAACTTTCCTCCCAGCCAAGTCCCTTTGTATTGAATAAAACTGTTCTTTTATCTTTAATCAGGATGTTTATGAAAGTGGAATTCTTTTTTTTTTTTTTTGGTGAGGCAATTGGGGTTAAGTGATTTGCCCAGGGTCACACAGCTATTAAGTGTCAAGTGTCTGAGATCAGATTTGAACTCAGGTACTCCTGAATCCAGGGCTGGTGCTCTATCCACTGCGCCACCTAGCTGCCCCTGAAAGTGGAATTCTTAACAGAGGAATACCTAAGGACCCCCACCTCTTATTTCCCCCATGACACTTTGCCACCCAAATGGGGTCACAAAGACTCATATATGACTGAAATGACTGAAAAGCAACACACATCTAGTCATCTTATACAATATAAATTTCTTATAGGCAGAGACATCTCATTTTTGTATTTATGATCTCAGCAACTGCACAGTGCTTCCTACAACACTTAAATTTTAAAAACATTATTTATGGATGTATTGTTACTGGTCCTATGAGTTATATGGGCTGTGCAAGTCTGGAGGGGCTGAATGTAATGTCATGGGGTGCAGAGCACCCCAGAAGTTCTCTGGGGCACATCAAGGAACCTTCTCCTTGAGAAATTAAACCAGAGGACAGATAACGCCTAGAGAGATAATAGTGAGCTAGCTTCGGAATCCTACCCTTCATTCTGGTCTCCCTTACCCTGGGGAGATAAATTTGGGTGTGGCTGCGGCCTTTGTGTCCTGAAGAGGGATCCGTAGCCACCCCTCAACCAATTCCTCTAGTCACTACCAGTGGGGGATGGTCCTCCACTCCTCACCCAATTCCCCCAGCTACCACCAGTGGGAGATGGTCCTCTCTCACTAAAGGAACTTTCCACAGGCAGATGGTCCACCCCCATCAGTCCTCTATAAAAGTACCTTCCAGTCTCCTGTTCGAGGAGATTTGGTACCTCTGAGCCATGTGCTTTATGCCAAATCTCCCCATGAAAAGTCCAAGGATTTCTTTCATGGTTTCCCTCCCCCCACCCTTCCCTTCCCTTGCTCCTAAATAAACTATCACCTTATTCTAACTACTTTTGTGTGCAAGAGGGTATAATTCTTTAAAGAGGAATTCCTAAGAACCCCAATCCCTAACACATCCCATACCCCATTTCCCATCATTACAGTAACAAGGGTTTCAGAGCTGCCCTTTCTGGTTCTGGTTGATCACATGGGAGATTTGGGTCTGGTTTCTAGTCATGTATGATAGTGATGGAGGTGGCCAGAAGGGTTAACAGATAAACTAAGACTTTAGTAACCAGAGGGTTCCAGTCCTTATCAACAAACACTATCAACAGAAGCCTAAGGAAACAGTAGCCAGGGATTAATAATCCTAGGTGACAGGAAACAGAAACTGTACGTAGAAACCAGGTCTTAAAGTAAAGAGATATCCTAAACAGAGAGACCCTTGGTGTCTGACAAGTCTAAACATGTTTTATGAACATACACAGAAAGACCAAATGTGTTCTTAGGTTCACCTTATGATGTTTCAACCCCCAAAACAGACCCCTAGGGAAAAAGGCACCCACCTCAGGGGACATCTTAGCACCTCAAGAATTCTAAAATAGGGTATGAAGCTCCCACAAGAAGGAGATTAAGATAATGAAGAAATAACCTACATTTTTCACTATTAATATAACCATTTAAATCTCCCTAACCAAAACACTTTTCTCCTTGGTGTTCTCCCTGTGGTCATCAGTCTTTTTTTGTTTGTTTTTTGGGGGGTTGAGGCAATTGGGGTTAAGTGACTTGCCCAGGGTCACACAGCTAGTACATGTCAAGTGTCTGAGACCAGATTTGAACTCAGGTCTTCCTGACTCCAGGGCCAGTGCTCTATCCACTGCACCACCTAGCTGCCCCCATCATAGTCTTTTGCTTTTTGTTGTTTTTTTTGTGAAGCAATGAGGGTTGAGTGACTTGCCCAGGGTCACACAGCTAGTAAGTGTCAAGTGTCTGAGGTTGGATTTGAACTCAGGTCTTCCTGAATCCAGGGCCTGTGCTTTATCCACTGCGCCACCTAGCTTCCCCCATAGTCTTTTTTTTTTTTTGGCAGGGCAATGGGGGTTAAGTGACTTGCCCAGGGTCACACAGCTAGTAAGTGTTAAGTGTCTGAGGCCGGATTTGAACTCAGGTACTCTTGAATCCAGGGCCAGTGCCTTATCCACTGCACCACCTAGTTGCTCCCCCCCCCCATAGTCTTTTAATAAAACTTAGAAACTGAGTCACTGAGTCTTGTAATTCTTTGGGATACCTCATGATCAATTTGATTAATTAAATCCATCCCCACATCAGTAGTAATAGAGGATTTGAAATCTGAGATGAGGTAGTCTTCTTATTGGCTGCTGAGCATAGTACCCAAAGGTTGCTCAAGCTTAAAATATGGGGGTCACTCAGACTATACTTTGCAAAAGTAGCTTGACTTTGCACAATCCCCACTTTTGTGCTAACCACATTTATGGTACAGAACCACAATCAGTTCTATATTGCTCCTCTATCCTCAACTTCATCATTCTAATCTCTGAGACTCTTGCCAAATCAATTTGTCTATAAATTAGGGGGCTTAAACTTGCAACAGGAAATAAGTGTATTATGGCCGTGAGTATTATAAATCATAATTCCGTATTTCCTTCAATGCCATAAAAGTTAAACTTTTTAAGTGGAGTCATATTCTCATATATCCCTTAAGGAGACAAACCTTGTTAAATAGGCTCTATATGATATAGGATGGAATTAAGGTGATTAAATTAATCATGAGGTGTCCCAAAGGAATTACAAGACTCTGACTCAGTTTCACAAATTTTATTGAAAAGACTATTGACCTCAGGGAGAGTACCATAGAAAAGAAGAAAGGTATCTCTTGAATAGGAAAAGAGAAGACGGCTATATTTATGGTATGGATAAATGGATTATCAGTCTCATTATAATAATCTCTACTTTAGGGAGGTACATGGGGGTTCATATACTAATTTGGACTTCCTGGGGTCAACCCCCGAGGTGGGTACCTTTTTCTGTGGAGGTGTATTTTGCGGGTTTACACACCATAAGATGAATCTAAGGACATATTTGGTCCTTTCTGCTCATGTACCTAAAAACATACCTCAACTTGCCAAGGTCAGAGTGATGTAGGAGGCAAAAAAGGGTTAATAGAAAAATCTAAGACCCAAGCTCTAGTACAGATATTAGCTCTAAAAGGGAGTTAGATCTCAGTTAATGGATAACTTATGTTAGGTTCTCATACCCATAGTGATCAACATCCATAATGGACCAGAGCAGGTCAGGTCAAAATAACAATAAAGGAAAAAGACAACCTATAAAAATTCTAATGAAAAATGATTATATTTTGAAACTAGCCATGGGAATCAGAAAGATACATGCGCAGAAAAGGCCAAATTTGTCCCCAGATTCACCTTATGATGTGTAAACCCCCAAAACACACCTCCACTGAAAAAGGTACCCACCTCGGGGGTTGGCTTAGGACCCCCAGGAATTCCAAATTAGGATAAACCCTCCCTTGTAACACCTCTAGGTGGAGAATATTATAATGAGGATAGGCCCTCCCTTGTACCTCCCCAAGGTGGAGATGATTATAATGAGACTGATAATCAATTTATCTACACTATAAATATAACTGTCTTTCCTTTCCTTATTCAAGAGATACCTTTACAATATTCTGGTTCTCTCCCTGTGGTCACCCACAGTATTGCAATAAAACTTGGCAAACTGAGTCACTGAGTCTTGTAATTCTTTTGGGATGACTCACAATTAATTTGACCCCAAATTCCATCCCACATCAAGAGTTTCTCTGTGTTTTTGATCTCTCTTTTCTTAGGCCTGGTTTCTGGATATTAACATTTACCAGTGACCTGTCTCTTTATGTTTTTGTTGTGGGTAGTGATTAATGGGAACTGGACTTCCAGGTAACAATTAACAAGAACCTAGGCCCTGCCTTATATTGATGAGGGCCCAAGTCTTAAATTATCCATTCATTAATCCCTTTCAGAACTGGGGTGTGCAATTTATCTATTAGCCCCTCTTGGATCTTAGATCTAAATTAGAGCTGGGGGAGGGAGAGAAGCTAGGGTGTCACAGTGGATAGAGCACTAGCCCTGGATTCAGGAGGACCTGAGTTCAAATCTGACCTCAGACCCTTGACACTTACTAGCTGTGTATCTCTGGGCAAGTCATTTAACCCCAATTGCCTCACCAAAACAAACAAACAAAACAAAACCAAAGAAAAACCTAAAAACAAAATAAATTATAGCTCTAGAGCTCTGGTCTGAGGTTTGTCTGTTAACCCCTTTTTTACCTCCTCCATCATATATATAAGTCAATGAGGTTACAGATTAAACCACTTGGAAGATTTACCATGTACTAATTTTAGAGGGGAGATTTATATGTCACCAAGGTCACCTGGAAAACAGTAAACATAAACACCATAAAACAAAATGATAAAAAACCCTGAAGTAACACAATAATGATCATTAATATTAAATAACATCAAGCCTCCTTTGAATCTGATAACCCATGCCTAATGTTTCACTTTTGATTTTTTGAAATATAGTTCTGAAAAAACAGTCTTTTTAAAAAAAGCCCACTGTGTTTTAAATGTAGCTACTTGACTATTCCTTTAAACTCAAATCAGTCTGGCTTTCACTGACGGGCCACTCAAAGCCCAAGCCCAAGCTTCTGTGGCTCATTGTTTTAAATAGAAATTGTTTTCTGTTGTGGTCAGAAACTCTGAGGGGCTTCCTCTCCTGGACTAATATCTTTGGGATTGAAAATTGGGCCATCTTTCATCTCAATTCTTACCTAGCCCTTTGTCATTGAATGGGTGTGATCTCAGACAAACTGAGACCTGGAAAAGACCTTAATTTAGAAAAGCAAGGCAAACTTCAGTCATATTATGAAGGGCAATGGAGTAATGGATTCAGACTTATACTTTGGAAATACTGCTTTGGTGACTATGAGGAAGATGATAGAAGAAGAGAGAAGATGGAGAAAAGGACACCAAATCGGGATGCTATTACAATAGTCCAGGCAAGAGGTGATGAGGGGCCTGAACCACTCTAGGAAAGAGTATTGTAATGGGAAAGTGGGGGATGGACAAGAGAGATATTGTAGGAGTAGAAACCACAAGGTTAAACAACTGATTGGATATAAAAAATTTGTGAGTCAACAGTAACTCTGAATTTGTGACCTTGGGTGTCAAAAAAAGATGGTGGTACCCTTAATAGAAATAGGAAAGTCAGAAAAAGGGAAAAATTTTGGAGGAAAAATATTAAGTTTTGGACATAGATTATAGATCTAAATCTTTAGCAGAGTTTCATAGGCTATAAAGTTTCATTCTGTTGATGAATAAGTGAGTTCCATGGAGGTTAAATGACTTACCCAAGACCACATTGGTAATATCACAGATAGAATTTGAACCTAGGTCTTCCGACTACCCTGTTCCAACATACCTCTTCAAGACATGTTGAGTTTGAGACCTCTTAAGGACATCCAACTGGAAATGTCCAGGAAGCAGCTGAGGATGCAGAACTGAAGTTCAAGGAGAGATTTGGGCTGGGTATATAGATCTTGATGAGATCACTGAGAAAAAGAAATGGAGAAAGAAGACACAGGATAGAGCCCTGGTGAGACATGGATGACGATGATCCAGCAAAAGAGAATGAGGAGTAGCCAGAAAGGTAGGATTAGAACCAAGAGAGATGCCTAATTAGCAGTCTCAAAAAACTGCTTTATGTTCTGATGAGGTTTAAATTATAGCTTCCCAGTAGATTTTAATACTAGTTACACCTTAAGTTATTGAATTCTAATCTAATCATTCTTTTGATTTGTGATATAATCCCTTTACTCTTGGGATGTGTGTGTGTGTGTAGGAATACCCTGATTCATATTCTGCATTGAATACTTTTTACTTTCATCTTTAAGGGAACCCCTTAGATTTGTGAACCATAATCTAATTAGTAATCCTACCTCCATCTCAGTCTCGCTTACATTGTTATTGAGCAGAACTTGCTGTCTTCTTTCCTGATGGCATTTTCTCAATCCTAATTTTTAAAAATCTTCCTGTAGCATTTGACACTGTTGGCCACCTTCTCCTCCTAGATAGCTTCCTTCCCTGAGTTTTTATGAAAGGGTTTTCTCTAAAGAGGACAGAGAAGTCTCAAATTTGTTTTTAGCTCTAATTGTATAGGTGCCCCTTTCTGTCCTTTTCTCCTCAGTATTGTTGTGGGCCCAAAGTACCCCAGAAGTTCTCTGGGGAACATCAAGGAATCTTCTCCTTGAGAAACTAAACCAGAGGACAGATAATGCCTAGAGAGATAAGCTGAATCAGTTCTGACTGAGCTAGCTCCAGGACCCCCACCCTTCATTCAAGTCTCCCTTCCCTTGCCCCTAAATAAACTACTGTTATGGGGAGAAAGGGGTTTGGGGTTAGGGGTTGGGGTTCTTAGGAATTCCACTTTAAAGAATTACACCCTCTTGCACACAAAAGCAGTTAGAATAAGATGGTAGTTTATTTAGGGGCAAGGGAAGGGAAGGGGGGAGGGAAGGGAAACCATGAAAGAAATCCTTGGACTTCTCATGGGGAGAGAGGTATGGAACAAAGCATGTGGCTCTGAGGTACCAATCTCCTCAAGCAGGAGGCTGGTAGGTACTTTTATAGAGGACTGATGGGGGTGGCCCATCTGCCCGTGAAAAGTTCCTTTAGTGAGAGAGGACCATCCCCCACCGGTGGTAGCTGGGTGAATTGGGTGAGGGGTGGCTAAGGATCTCTCTTGCCATCTCTCTCTTCAGGATACAAAGGCCAAAGCCACACCCAAACTTATCTCCCGAGGGGTAAGGGAGACCAGAATGAAGGGTGGAGGTCCCGAAGCTAGCTCAGTCCAAACTGGTTCCACTTCTCTCTCTAGGCTTATCTGTCCTCTGGTTTAGTTTCTCAAGGAGAAGATTCCTTGATGTGCCCCAGAGAACTTCTGGAGTGCTCTGCACCTTCAACACTACCATCTTATTCTAACTGCTTTTGTGTGCAAGAAGGTGTAATTCATTAAAGCGGAATTCCTAAGAACCCCAACCCCTCCCCCAAACCCTGCACCCCATTCTCCCCATGACAAACTCAAGTCTTCCTGACTCCAGGCCTGGTGCACTATCCACTTGCCTTCCTGAAACTACTTGTGCTTATACCTCAACCCTAAGCACCTTAAAGTTACTCAGTTAAAAAGTAAACATTTTTTAGAAACAATATGCCCTACCCAACAATCCACCCTATTATTTCATTTGATTCTCTATTTGTTCTGCTGACCTTTTCTTACTGACTTTACCTTGCCTTGCCAACTACTTTCTCTTCCTTCTTGATTCTACTTCTTGCTGGACTCTCTAATGCTCCTTCATAATCTTTAATTCTCCTTAATGCTTTCATAACCTCCTTAATTATCCTTTAGTCTTTCTTCTCTGACAATCCTTAAATAGAATCTGGACCAATATTTAGACCTGGAAATTGTTCTTCAAATTTTCTTCAATTCTGCCAAATTTTGCCAAATTTGTCCTCCCGAAATCCAGCTCCTTACCTACTTCACTAGTCCAAATCTCTCCAAGTTCCTTCTCCTTATTTGGCTCATGTAGTTCTCTTTTCTCCCACATGAGAGCCAGAAGTAGAATGAATTTTATATTTCTTCCAATTTTGTTATACATTGTATATCATCCATTTAAGCATAGTAATTAATAAGGTTAGTTAATAGTTGTGTTTAACAGCTTTAATAAAAGTGGAGTTTTTTTTGTTTTTGTTTTTTTTTGTTTTCCAAAAACAGTAGAATGTGAGGAAATGCACGGTAAATTCTTACTCAATTAACTATAGGTGGCGCAGTGGATAGAGTACCAGCCCTGGAGTCAGGAGGACCTGAGTTCAAATCCAGCCTCAGACACTGGACACTAGCCGTGTGACCCTGGGCAAGTCACTTAACCCCAATTGCCTCACCAAACCCCCCCCCAAAAAAAAAAGAAAAAAGAAAGAGTTAAAAAAAAATTTTAAAAACCCCAAACCCACCATGCATTAGAAGAGTCTGATAATTGGACCACTAGAATGTAGTCAAGACACTGCCATATTTTTGTCCAAAATCCCTGAAAAGAACTTGGGAGAAAATGAACAGTAGTGCCCACCTTGCAAATCTAAGCCTATAAAATGATAGGAAATGTTATAGTCCTCATGGGCCCTGAGCTGGAGAGGATACCGTCTAAGTCTTTTTTTTCTAAATAATTTAACTAGCTAAAGACTTAACCTCAGAGGGAGAGAAGACATCTCAACAGTGACTCAAATTAGCCAGCCAACAGAGCAAAGACTAGTACCCAAGTAAGTATAAGAGCTTAGAATCATAAATAATAACCGGAATTGGTCACCATTCATTGTGTGGCAGCCATTTCTGAGGCTGGGCCCCTTAAGAGACGGGGAAGGGAAAAGAAAGCTGCAGATTTTCATAGTTGTAAAAGAACAGCTTGTTTGGGCCATCTGGTGACCTGGATTCCAGGAGGAGAAAGCAAGACTGGGATAAATGAGATGAGTTGCCTCCAGGGAGAGGGAAGAGCAGCTGGCAAGCCCCTTTTACCTGCTGCTTTGAAAGCATCCAGAATGATGGCCCTCTAGGAAGAAATAGACTTGGGTCAGACAAGAGACAGCCTGTTCCCTGAAAAGCGACAAAGCCAAAGGCAGAAGCCAATCTTACTTTTCTATCCCTTGTGTCAAGAAGAGGTTGAGGGAGAGAAAGCAAATTTGGAGAAACAAGGTCAGATGAGAATGTGTGTAAAGAATCTTGCGGTTATTAAAGACTTTGTAAATATTAATGATTACAAAGGAAATAAATCCCATTACAGTACCCAAAACTTCATATAATACTACATATGTTGATCACCTACTAGTACAGAGCACAGTACTCTGAGGGATACACACACACACACACACACATGAATTTAGATGAGATCTCACCCTGACCCTCAAGGAGCTTACAATGTAGTAGTAGGATAAAAGATGAACATAGCTATAATAACCAATAATATATTATGAAATCATTAGAAGGGGTAGGAAACAATATTCCTACTGTGGTAAGAAACAATATACTAGGGGCAGCTAGGTGGCACAGTGGATAAAGCACTGGCCCTGGATTCAGGAGTACCTGAGTTCAAATCCTGCCTCAGACACTTGACACTTACTAGCTGTGTGACCTTGGGCAAATCACTTAACTCCCATAGCCCTGCAAAAAAAGAAAAAGAAAAAAAGAAACAATATACTATATAATGTGATCCCCATGGGAGAAGATTGTTACTGACCAAGTGGATCAGGAAATATTTCATAGAGGAAGTGACATTTAAGTTGGACTTTAAAGGGTCCAAGACTTTTTTCCTTCAGTTTTCTAACATTTTTATTTAAAGTTTTGAGTTCCAATTATACACAGTGACAGCAACATTGTGTGATGATCATCTATGATAGACTTGGCTCTTCTCCGCAGTACAATGATTCAAAACAATTTCAAAGAACTCATAATAGAAAATGTTTTCCACATCCAGAAAAAAGAACTATGGATTCTGAATGCAGATTGAACCATACTCTTTCTACTTTTTGGCTGTTTTTTTTCTTTTTTTAAGGTTTTCCCCTTGTGTTCTGATTCTTCTTTCACAATATGACTAATACAGAAATACGTTTAATGAGATTGTACATATATAATCTATGTCAGATTGTTTTGTGGAGGGGGAAGGGAGGGCGGGAGAAAAATTTGGAACTAAAAATCCTATGAAAACAAATGTTGAAAACTATCTTTACATGTAACTGGAAAATAATAAAAGACTTTTATGATTAAATGTAAAAAAATAAAATTTGAGTTCCAAATTCTATCTATCCCTCCCTTCCTCGATCCTCTCCCTTCCCAGAGACAGTAAGCAATCAAATATAAGTTATACATATGCAATTATATAAAGAGTCCAGGACTCTTAAAGAGTGTATAGTTATACACACACACACACACACACACACACACACACACACACCCCACACACACACAGAGGGAGGATATTCCATGCATGGGGATCATTAAGGGCAAAAGCATGGAGGCAAAAGAAAATAGGCTATTTTCAGGGGACACACAGTTAACCAATTGGGCTGGAACATTGAGGCTGCAAAGGCTAGTAATATGAAATAAGAGCAGAAAAGGTAGGGTAGTTTCAGATTTCTGAGGACCTTGAATGCCTGGCCGAAGAGTCTGAACTTGACCTAATAGGCAATAGGAAGCCATTGGAGATATTTCATCAGAGGATTACTGTGACCAGATTTATGGAATCAGCTACCATTTCCTAAAGTGTATGGAATTGGAGTCTTTGGCAACACCATGGGGCAGGGGATAGGCTGGGTCCGGCCATTCCAACAGGGACCATCCTTCAGATGGATGGAGGCAAGGGAATAGATTTACTTTTACTATTTTAAGGCTTCTTCTCAAAGTCTTTTTGTATCTGGATAGTTCTTAAAACTCTGTATATGGGGCAGCTAGGTGGCACAGTGGATAAAGCACCGGCCCTGGATTCAGGAGTACCTGAGTTCAAATATGACCTCAGACACTTGACACTTACTAGCTGTGTGACCCTGGGCAAGTCACTTAACCCCCATTGCCCTGCCAAAAAAAACAAAAACAAAAAAAGAAAGAAAAAAAAACCTCTGTATATGAAAGAGAAAAGAGAAGAGGTGTATACATACACATATGAGAGATCTTGAAGGGCTTTCTCTTTTCAAAGCTCTAGTTTATGAATAGTAGGGTGATGGGGCAGCTAGGTGGTACAGTGGCTACAGCACCAGGCCTGGAGTCAATAAGATTCATCTTCCTGAGTTAAAATCTGGACTCAGATATTTACTAGCTGTATGGCCCTGAGCAAGTCATGGCACCCTGTTTGCCTCAGTTTCCTCATCTGTAAAATGGGCTGGAGAAAGAAATGGCAAAACCACTCCAGTGTTTTTGCCAAGAAAACCCAAAAAGAGGTTACATAGAGTCAAGCATGACTGAAACATGACCCAGGAACAACAAAGGATGACTGAAAACATAGACAAACCATCTCTAAGTAATGTCCCCTTTTCTTCTTCCCTGACCTTCTGGGAAGAATAAAGCATAGTTGTTCTTGTTTACAAGCATGGTTTTGTGTGCATGATTTTGTCTCAGCCCTTGTGGGGAGTGTTTCCCTTTCCTCAATATCATTATTTTTATCTGACCTGTGCGCATTCATGGAGTCCAGTTTTCCAGATGCTGTAAAACTATTTCTTCCCTAAAGCGATTGCCCTTCAGATTTGTACAAAACTTATGAATATTGAATGACTTTCTTGTGGGAGGAGGAGAGCACTGTGTCCTTAACCCTTGTCTTGGTTTTAGGCCTGGAGGGAAGATTTAGAAAATGTGGGTGAGCCTGGAGAGGAGATAAGCATGCGAAGAGGGAGAAACTAACCAAGAGAGCCATGTGGGGGAAATTGGCATAGTGGATAGACAGTCATGCCTCGCAGTTGGGAAAACCTGGGTTCAACCTTTCACCCATAACTGTATGTCTCCTAGCAAATCACTAAACCATTCTATAGGCATCTAAGCCTATAAATTGCAGAACAGTTTCTAATCTAATATAGGGAGGGCATCCCCCCTGTGAGTTTCCTGAAGCAATGAAAAAAAATCCCCCCAAAGTAAAATACAATGCAGCATGATATAGTGAATAAAATCCTAGGCTCCAGCAGGAGAAACTTGGGCTCAAATCCTGCTTCCCAAACTTACTAATTCTTTGCAGAATCATTGTGAGGTTCAGACAAAATAGTATACATAAAACACTTTGAAAACTTTAGAGTGCAATGTGAATATCAGTTTAAGGGGGGAGCCACAAAAATGACATGTTCTATTTGGAAACTACAACCCCCAGAATACTGTGCATGAGCTCAGTAGGTGATGATATTATCCAAGCTTGGACTTTGATTGGATAGAAGTATTTTTAGCACTCTTGTTTACAAAATTCAGTCAAGGTGTCATGGAGGGAAGAGACATAGGCTGGAGACTGGGGTAGCAGAACCAGAGAGAGAGAGGAGAAAAAACTGGTATCTGTGTCTAGACTATATGCTGGTGCTAAAGTTCCCCAGGAGAACCAATGGCAGGAGACTTTGCCTTCTTTGGTTCTTAAGCTGAGGTTAAGTGAATTTAAGACAATTGAGTCTTCATCATTCCTTCCCAAACCAAGAAGCTGTGCTTTTTAGATGTAATGGAGGAATTGGCCAAGGAGTCTAAGTCCCTATCAGCATTTGTAGGGTGCTATTGCTTTTTGTTTTGTTTTGGTTTTTTTTCGGGGCAATGAGGGTTAAGTGACTTGCCCAGGGTCACACAGCTAGTGTCAAGTGTCTGAGGTCTGATTTGAACTCAGGTCCTCCTGACTCCAGGGCCGGTGCTTTATCCACTGCGCCATCTAGCTGCCCCCTAGGGTGCTATTGCTAATGAGAGTCATGATGATGTGAAATGGAAGTGCTTTGGAGAGACTTTGGAGGATGTGTAACCGGTTCTCATCTGCTAACTGCCTGGTGAATGGCACCCTTGTTGGCTACAATTGTGGAAATGCACCTCAACACACCTTCAAAAGGACTCAGTCAGCCTCATCTTCTCACTTGGCTGGCCCTCTCTGGCTGCTTTCTTCTTGCTTGATGGCATCTGGTGAGAGTCGATGCTATAAAGGAAGAGACCTCTGGTCTCCTCTCCATCTGAGGCTGACATAGAGCCTTGATTCTTTTGACACAGTGTTTATTCTTTTATTTATTTTTTTTAATTAAAAAAAATTTTTTTAAGATTTTTTTTTTGGGTGAGGCAATTGGGGTTAAGTGACTTGCCCAGGGTCACACAGCTAGTAAGTGTCAAGGGTCTGAGGCTGTATTTGAACTCAGGTCCTTCTGAATCTAGGGCCAGTGCTCTATCCACTGCGCCACCTAGCTGCTCCATTTATTCTTTTATTTTAGGTGAATGATTTCAGAAGCTATGATCCTGTATTTTGAAACAAAAGGAGAGTAAGTCATCTGATGTCTAGAAGTCTGGGAGTCGAGTTTATGCTGAATTTTTCAGTTGGCATAGGATCGATGACCTGGGGAGACCTTTGGGACCCAGCCCAGTAGTGAGAGGAAGACTTGCCCAGCAGTGCTATTGCATTTGGACATGAACTTGTGGCACCAATGCTATGTAGAAACCAAATTGTGTTTCAGACCACTTTCCCCAGAGATTAAGTGAGTGTACCCCTGAGGTGTTGGGGGAAAATGTTTTTACTTTTGTTCTGGACATATTTGTGAAGTAAATCTCCATTCAGAAAATCTAATTGATGTTAATTGGTTAAATGGCCAGAGCATACTCCCTGCATAGACTCTGAGGCTTTAATGTTTGTTTACATGGCATGTCTTTAGTGACCTTCCGGGTCTTTAGCCTGACCACATGGAGAAGCCAGGGCAAGAAGAGGAGATGAGAAAGAGGAAATGAAATCGTTTATCTGTTTGAGGACTATTAGATCTCTGTGTGAGCAGAAACTGCCTATCTTGTTATGCTGGAGATTCAAGGGGAGTGGAGAAGGAGCAGCTTTGAAACCTTCATCAGTCCCTGGGCTCATGGGAGGCAGTAGCCTTGGGAAATGGGTAGCAATAGTGCTTGCTGTTTGATGTGACTTGTTATTTTCCCTGAATTCTGTTTTAAGCTGAGAAGCAGCACAGAGTGGTGGAAATGGAGCTGGCCTTGGAACCAGCTTAGTTCAAATCCTCCCTCGGACATATACTATGTGACAAGATACTTAACCTTTCAGTGATCTAGGCCAGGGCTTCTTAAACTTTTTCCACTCAAGACCCCTTTTGCCAGAAAAATTTTTACATGACCCTGGGTATATAGTTATATGAATAGGCATACATAACCTTTTACTGCTGCCAAATTTTTTGTGACATCCACATTCAGTTATACGACCCCATTTGGGGTCTTGACCCACAGTTTAAGAAACGAGGATCTAGGCAACTCCCTAAGACTAGATTGGTCAAGGGAATTTCCTCATCTGGGGGTTCTTTATTTTTTTATTTTTTTGCGGGGCAATGAGGGTTAAGTGACTTGCCCAGGGTCACACAGCTAGTGAGTGTCAAGTGTCTGAGGCTGGATTTGAACTCAGGTCCTCCTGAATCCAAGGTTGGTGCTTTATCCACTGCGCCACCTAGCTGCCCTCTTACTAGCTGTGTGACCCTGGGCAAGTCACTTAACCCTCAATGCCCCACAAAAAACCCCCAAAAACCAAAAACCCCAAAACCTGTCTCAGCCGATGAACTAAAGTAGGTTGAGGGTAACCGACAGACTCACACCTGCAGGTGAGTTAGGGAGTGTCTTTCCCAAGATTTCTCCAGTGGAATTGGTGGATGTGAGCAATTTTTTCCAGAGTTCATGAAGGCGGCTGAAGTGCCATGTGGTGCCTGGAGCTTTGTGGGGCACTCAAGGCCAAGGGCATCCACTGCTTCCCAGCCCATTCCCAGTTGTCTTGGCTTTTGTCTTGCCACTGGACTCTGATGACTGGAAGGGAGAATGAGGCTGAAGACTCCGCACAACTTGGCCTCTTCTACATCCAATTTATGTACAAGTCAAAAGACATCCCCCGTTCCGTTTTACTGTTTTACTGTTTTGTTACCATCCCAATTGCCCAAAGGCCTGACCCATGGCAGAGCCTTCCAAGCTGGCATCGGTCTAATCAGCCGAGGTAGGACACGGTGCCATTTGGTCATTTGGTCCTCTTCAGGTACAAAGGACAAAGACCAGACTAGTGAAATCACAGACCCTGTTCCTATCTCTTCTAAATACATAAATACGTATCCTTTGTCCTACCAAAATATCATGGGTCCTTTTTTTTTTCTGACTTGGTCTGGGAGATTCAGGGGAAACGGGGCCTCATAAGCTGTGTATTTGGACAGATAATTACCCCCTTGAGGATCATGGAACAATTGGAATAGGCACCAGGGGGCCACATTAGAAGATCCCAGGTACCACATAAGCTATTTTATACATTCTAGGCATGAGTAGAATAATTCCTATAATACATACTTCAGAAGGCTGTTATGAATAAAGCATTTTGTAAATCTTAAAGCACTACAGAAGTGTGGGCTATTAATATTATGACTTTTGCAATAAAGAAAGAAGAAAGCAGGAAAGAGGAAATTAGCGAAACCCACTATGGGATAAAATGTGTCAGGGAGGAACACTTTGGAGGACAGACAGAAAATAGAAAGACAGTGTTCTGGAATATTCCCTCCTTCTCTGATTCACCAAGTCAGCCTTTTCTGCATTTGGGGTTTTTATAGGTGGAGGTGCTGCAACAGAAAGAAAATTTGTATGACACACACTCACACATACACCGTCCCAAAGTTATTAAAGCATAAAACTAAGCAAGAACTTTTGGGATACCCTTTTGCCTGTCCCATTACATATGCACACACACAGTCACACACAGTCACACACACACACACACACACACACACATGCATATATACTTATACGATATGTATGTTTATTTTTTTGTGGGACAATGGGGATTAAGTGACTTGCCCAGGGTCACACAGCTAGTGTCAAGTGTCTGAGGTCGGATTTGAACTCATGTACTCCTGAATCCAGGACCGGTGTTTTATCCACTGCGCCACCTAGCTGCCCCCCTTATATGATATGTATATGCAGGAAGACGGGTTTTTTTCTGGCCAAAATATAGCACCAAAGCACTTAGGCCTTGCTGTGGAGAGAAATGCATAATAAACCAAAGAATTTTGTTTGGTGGATGGAAAACACTGACCTTGCTTCCTTTGCCTTCCTCTAGTTGTGGCTCAAATTTTTTCATAGCTAAGCCACAGTGGACCTTGGGAATGTGTCAAATTGTGTGAACCCAAAACTAGACAATTATCTGTTACAGAAGGCTTTGATTTCCCTGCTGATATAGAGAGTGAAAGGGTAAGACCCAGTCAAAGCCTAAGGATACTCTGGCTGGCTTTTGTTAGGGGAGCATGATTAAGAGTTATCAGCCTGCCCTAATCAGGGAGATTTTAGCTGCTAAACCCTAGTAGACTGAGGCTGAAGTGGCTGAACTGGTCTGAAGAAATAAGTGTGAGGACCCAGAGAAGTAAGCATACTGAGTAGGCCCAATGGCTCTAGTGGAGATGCTGGACCCAGTGATGAGCAGGTTTGGTGAGATCAGCAAAATGACATCACTAGAAGACTTCAGGGGTCCTTCAGCGTCAGAGAGCGAGGTGCTCCTCCACATGTATTCTCTATATGTGTGCCCCTCATGCTTGACTTTCACATATGCTCAGTCTCCACACTGGTGGTGTGAATATATGTGGGAGAATGTGCCCCTTTATGGGGGTTGGAGTGAATGTTTTATTGTGTTTTGTTTGTTTGTTTGTTTTTGCAGGGCAATGAGGGTTAAGTGACTTGCCCAGGGTCACACAGCTGGTGTCAAGTATCTGAGGCCCGATTTGAACTCAGGTCCTCCTCAATCCAAGACTGGTGCTTTATCCACTACACCACCTAGCTGCCCCATGAATGTTTTACTGTAAAACCTATCACTATACTACTTCCTTAAATACTTTTGCTTTGAACTGTATTTTCTGGCTGACTAGAGAAAAAGTGAACATACCAGTGGGGATTCATGAGCTACCATTTTGAATGTTATACAGATCCAGAGAGTTCCTTGGGGCCCTGGGTGTGAAAGACAGGATGCCGTGTTAGCTACATACATTTGGGAGAAGAGTTAGTGAGTAAGAAGGAAAGAGGTAGCAGTATTTTGTGGTCTTGAAACTTGGCCTGGTCATCTGGCTCCTTGGGAATTTCCCTGAGGAGGTATTCCACTCTGGGCCCAGAGGGGTGAAGATATTCTGGCCTTTGTATGGAGGAGGAGTCAGGAGAATGTGTTGCTACCAAACTGAACCATATATAATTATAATGACGAAGCTTGGCTGTGGGGAAGGGGGAGTAGAAGAGAGCAAATGGTTATTAAGCACCTACTGTGTGTCAGACACTGTGCTAAGAGCATTACAAATATGATTGCATTTGATCTTCACAACAATCCTGGGAGGTAGATGCTATAATGATCCCCATTTTACAGATAAGGAAATTGAGGTAGACAGAGGTTTGGTGAGTTGCCTGGCTAGCATGTGTGAGTATTTGAACTCTGGTCTTCCTGACTCCAGGCCTAGCATTCTATGCCACTCAGGCCATGTAGCTGAAGAGAGGAGAAACTGCACCTATCTACTGTCTTTGCAGAAGTTAGGGACTACATGTGTGGAACAATGCATAAGTTAGGCTTAGATGAAATTCTGGTTAGTTTTGCTGGACTGCATTTTTGTCTCTGTTTCAAGGAATGACTTGCTGGATAGGGAAGGAATGAGGGAAATATTTGGAAATGAAGGTGATATAAAAACAAAATACATCAATAAAAAGTAAAAAAGAATAGGACTTTACGGGTAGTTATATAATGCAATGGATAGATCACCAGCCCTGGAGCCAAGAGGACCTGGGTTCAAATCCAGCCTCAGACACTCACTAGCAGTGTGGCCTGGGCAAGTCACTTAAGCCCAACTGCCTCAAAAAAGAAAAAACCCCAAACCAAACCCCAAACAAAGAGAATAGGGTTCTAGATCTGGCTCTGTTACCAGCTTGCGAAGTTATCTTAGATGACACCCTTTCTCAGTTTCGGTCGTTTCATCAGTAAATCATTTTGCATTAAATGCCTAAGAATCTTTCCAACTCTGATGTTCTATGAATAGGTTTTAGGTGTCCAAAACCTCTCAAATCTTGTTGATCTTTTTCCTGGAGGTAGCAAGTTATTTGAGGGATTCAAATGAAGATTATTTCAGCTCAAGCCCCAGAAAAGTGGCTTGGTGTTGGGGGGCGGGGGGATGAGAACTTTGATTTCAGCCTAAATATAATTTCTCTTCTCCCCTTCCTTTCCCTCCTCCCCCTCCCTCTTTTAGGCCAGAGAAGGATCTTGAAAGTTTTAAAGGGTCTAGGGGATCTTGGACTTGCCATCTTCCCATTAGTGTCCTCTTATTGTCCCCAGATCAACTGATGGTGGTATTTACATTGGGAGCCAAAGACCAATTGGACCATAGATTAATGGTTGCCCAAGAAGCCCAGAAAAAAGCTCTATCACTGCCTAAAGGGATCTTCCCGGGCATCCCATGAAGGAATGAAAAGGCCTTTTTATAGCCATGGTTACTCCGTAGCCATGTGTACTTTCTAAGCTTAAGCCACTTTTCACTGGCTTCTGTATGTACTGGTAGGGGTGTCACAGACTTTTTGCAGGAATGTTTTTTATCACCACAGCAAATAGTCTTTCTTAAAAGTTACTTAATGGGGCAGCTAGGTGGCGCAGTGGATAGAGCACTGCCCTGGATTCAGGAGGACCTGAGTTCAAATCCAGCCTCAGACACTTAACACTTACTAGCTGTGTGATCCTGGGCAAGTCACTTAACCCAAATTGCCCTACCCCCCCCCAAAAAAAAGTTACTTAAGGGGCAGCTATGTGGTGCAGTGGATAAAGCACTGGCCCTGGATTCAGGAGGACCTGAGTTCAAATCCAGCCTCAGACCCTTGACACTTACTAGCTGTGTGACTTGCCCAGGCAAGTCACTTAACCCCAATTGCCTCACCAAAAAAACCAAAAAACCAACAACCAAAAAAAACCCAAACACAAACAAAAAAGTCATTTCAGTTGTGTCCTCACTGTCTCTGTTGACTGATTGAATTGATTCATAACTGGTCATCTTTCAGGGAAGCACAACACAGGGAGGGGCGATGCTTTTGAAGATAATACAAGAAGAGATCTGCTGCTTCCTCCTCCTACCTTAGGGGCTTGCAGCCTGGAGGGGATGTAGTGGTCTTGTTGAGAGGACCTGAGGTGAGTGTCTGTGAGAATGGGAGTTGGGGTAAGGATTTCCAGAGTTTACAAAAGAGGGATGGAGTTAACATTTATATAACATCTACTATGTGTTAGACACTGTGCTAAGCACTTTGCAAATACTATTTGATCCTCACAACCCTGGGAGATAGGTCCTGTTTTATCACATTTTACAGTTGAAGATACTGAGGCAGAGATTAAGTGACTTGACCAGGGTCACAAAACTAGTATCTGAGGCCAAATTTGAACTCAGGTCTTCCTGATTTTTCCTAAAAAGATTACAGAATCTATACCCCAAAGAGCAACAAGATAAAGGAAATGGACCCATATGTACAAAAATATTTATAGAAGCTCTTTTTGTGGTGGCAAAAAAAATGTAGAAATTGAGGGGCTCTCCATCAATTGGGGAATGGCTGAATAAGTTATGATATTGGAATGATTGGAATGACACCACCTGTTGGAGACTTACTATAGGAAAGCTCCACCATGAGAATGCCTCTGAGGGCAAGGCCATGCGGCTCTTCCTTGGTGTTAGGAAGTGATGTTTGCTCAAGGGTACTGTCTATCAAGGTTACCAGCCAATCAACTTGAGGAGCCTCCCATTTCTGGGAGGAACACACGGAGTAGGAAGCAGATGTTGGGGGAGGAGTTCGCTCTCTTTTGGTTCCTGACCTCACCATGGTAGAGGGGAGAGACTCCGGAGGACTTCACAGGGGAATTGAGGAAAGATAGTATTGCCAAGTTGTAGGAATTCTGTTCTCAATCTTTCTCTTTCTTTTACTATCTTTCAATAAACCCTTAAAAACCTAAACGTGTTTATCAGTGATTTTAGTCAGTTTCCCCCCAAAACTGGGGGGACAGATTAGAACCCACATTTAGAAATTTAAATACTATTGTGCTATAAGAAATGAAGGGAGTGATTTCAGAAGAACCTGGGAAGATTTAGATGAACTGATGCAAAGCAATAAGAAACAGAACAATTTACATGATAATGGCAATATTCTAATCAACTGTGACTTAGTAACTGTTCAATACAAGGACCTACCAGGATTCCAAAGAATTACCCTCATTGCTCCACCCCCCCAAAAGAGTTTACCAAAGAATTCATGATGAAAAATGCTGTCTACCTCCAGATAGAAAACTGCAGATTGAAGCATATTTTTTTCTCTGTCTCCTCCCCCCCCCAACATGCCTAATGTGGAAATGTTTTATATCACTTTATATAAATAATGGGTATTGTATTTCTTGTCTGCTCAATGGGTGGAGGAAGAGAATTTGGAACTGATAATCAAAATTGAATTAAAAATTGAATTAAAAATAATCTGATCACACACAGCCTACAGAAGAAACAACTTTTAAGGTCTGGAAAGAGAAAAATCTGTGTGATATTACCAGTTCCAAACTTGTAGGTTAGGGGGCAGCTAGCTGGTACAGTGGATAAAGCACCTGCCCTGGATTCAGGAGTACCTGAGTTAAAATCTGGCCTCAAACACTTGACACTTACTAGCTGTGTGACCCTGGGCTAGTCACTTAACCCTCATTGCCCCACTTTAAAAATAAAAACAAAAAGAAGTCAAACTTGTAGTTTAAGATGTGAAAGATCACAGATGTATATTTGGGGAAAGTTCCAACTTTATACCAGGCAAGGATCTAAAAACAGAGACCTTTTCTCTGGTCTCCATCATAAAACTGATTGCTTATCTTTATCACCAAGGTTCTCGTAATACCAGTACTTTGACACAGAGGGGAGACAGATTCTGCCCTTCTCTGTGCCTTCTTCAATCCCCAGGAGTCTGCTGTGGTGGAAAGAGGTCTAGTCAGAAGGCACAGGTTCCAATCCTATCAAGGGTATGCCACTTTCCTGGTAAAATGTAAATGCAGTATCTGAAGTGCATTTTATCTTTGCATCTCCAGAGGCAGTTGGGTGTGGGGGATAGAGTTTAGTCATTTCAGTTGTGTCCTCACTCTCTGTCAACCCGTTTGGGGTACTGGAGTGGTTTGCCATTTCCTTCTCCAGCTCATTTTACAGATAAGGAAACTGGGACAAAACAGGACTAAGTGACTTGTTCAGGATCAAACGGCTAGTGTCTGAGGTCAGATTTTCACTCAGGAAGATGTCTTGGGTTGAGTGTTGGCTGTATGACCACCTTGGGAAAGTAGCTTCTTTGCATGTTAGGTGAGAAGTGTCAAACAGGGGCCTCTCCTGAGTCTCTCTCCTCCCCCTGGCCCAACCAGTTCAAGTGTAACGGGGACAGTTAAAATAAAAATACGCAGAACATGATAATTTTTAAAAGTCAATGTGTGGCCTGTAGGGACCCTTATGTCCAGTTCAGTGGCTTTGGTTTGCTTGCCACAGCTCTCTAGTAAACTAATAGTGCAGAGGTGTTGACCTATATTGGTAGAGTTTCCAATACAAATGAAGTCACAGGTCCATTCCCTATCATGTACCTAGCACAGGAAATATGCAATAAATTTTAGAAATGGAATTTACCTTTCTGAAACTTGGCTTCTTTAACTTGCACTATTGACCTCTTGGTGAAAGCATCTTTGTCTTTTTTTTAAATCTTTGTAATTCTTAAGGCACTATAAAGTTAAGGGTTACTATTTTTATTTGCCCAATCTTAATTACCCGGGAATCCCCTAAGTGTTCTGAGAGCTATGCTTAAAGCTGGGCTTTGTGCATATATAACCTGCCCCTTGGGCTCTCCTGAGAGTGCCCTGAGGAGCCACAAGGGAGCTCCAATATTCTCCTGGGAAACTTGTTTTGCTTTCTTCTCCCCTCATTGTCCTTGGATGACTTACAATCCCAACTGGATGTGAAGCCAGGCCCTCTCCTCCTCACGACTTCCCTTTTCCATCTATTCTAAGTGGCATTCTTCACATAGCAGGCCATCATTCAAAGGCCTTCTCACTTCTCTCAGCCAGCCCAGCAGAAATGAAAGGGGAGAAGGAAAGCGCATTCTCAAAATTGTGTTTGAGTCTGTGCTCTGGAGGACTGATAGCAAAGTGGAAGATGTGTAACCTTGCATATGGTGCCAAACAAGGTTGGTTTTCTGTCTTTGTTATAGAGGAGAGTTACAGGGGGTCTGTAGTGGGCTTGGTTAGGTTTCATGGGAAGTGACTGTAGCATAAAAAACAGAGCATCAATAAAATGTTTGTTTTTTAACTAGCAAAAAAAAAAATCCCATTGGAGAATGGAATTCCATAGAAGCAGCCCACCAGAGAAGTGGGCATTATGTCTCTCTCCCTTTCCAGCTATGTTACAGGAATTCTTAAATAGGGTTGGTCAATTTGTTTTGCAATTGTGATAACTGTATTTCAATATAATCGGTATCTTATACATTTACAAGGATGATTCTGAGAAGGGGTCCATAGGCTTCGCCAGACTGCCAAAGGGGTGCATGACATAAAAAAGATTGAGAACCCCTGAGCTATCAAGTTCTCTAATAAAACAGAGGGTTGTGTATATGTGAATGCTACAGAGACAGACAGGATCCATATCTTTGAAGGCAACTTCTGCTTTCAGAATACTGATGCATTCTTTTTTTAATTTAAGAAGAGAATAAAGCATTTGTAAATATATTTCTCTCATGTACACTTCAAAGGTGAAGCTGGTAGGATGCTAGAGTGCTGGAGTCTGGACAGGATGGAGTTCCTCCTTCCCACCCTCACCCTTACCCCGCCAGAAGAGACGCACAAATGACTAGAGTTTCCTCTGCCCCACAGGATGAAGATTCAAAACCAAGGGAATATAAAAGACCAGAGCCACCAGCTTCCATCACAGTGATGCCTCAAGAGTAGGTTGGGTGCCTTCAGGGATGCTTAAGAAAACTGCTATTCTGGTTACAAATAAATAAGGCATGAGAGATCCTGGTATAGGAGCCAGGCAACACTTCCTCCATCAGGCTCTACAGCCACTGATGGTTATGGGGTCAGCAGAAAGGATTGAGACTCTTGAATTGGGTGGCTTGGAGGCAGGGCTGTGAATCCCTAGACCTTCTTAGACTGAGCCAGAAAGGGGCAATAGCCACAGTCAGGAAGAGTCAACACCAGAGGAGACTCAAAGCCCTTCCTCCTCATATCCCCAAATCAAGCAATCAGAGGAAGAAAAGAGGAGGCTGAGCCTTATTGGTGAAGAGTAGGAATTATTCAGGAGGCAAGATCTGTTCTCTCTCCCATTGGGTGGAGAATACTGTATGGGTGGACAGTCATCAGGCTGGCCCTAGGAGTGACAGGCTAGAAGCTGAAGCTCGGCTAACATGCTGGTTGTACATACCCAGGAGTGGGCACTGGATGGAGTATGTGAATGAGATATCATGGTCCCTGAGATAGGGGCAGACATAGTGAAGTCCCGGACTGGGAAGGTAGGAAACCACAAGCGTGGGTGAGAAAGGAGTGGTTCTGCTACAATGTTAGTCAGGGGATCCCAAGGGCCACAAGGGTGTCCCCTCCTGTTGGGATTCCCCTCAACCCTAGCCCCTGAAAGAATGAACACGGTCAGAGGCATTTTCTGGGAAGGCTGGAGAACAGCAAAGCAGGAGTTTAAGCTCCTTCACAGCTGGGTGAGGGTCTCTCCTCCTCCCCAGAGCTCACTTGCTACAGACACAGTGCTGGGCTGGCTCCTGAGGGGTGGCCATGACATCCCGGGGGGGATACAGACAGCTGGTTCCCAAGTCTGGAGTTACAGCAGAGGCCCTCTCTTCTCTCAGAGGGGGCTTTCTGCCCAGAGTGGGGTTGTCTGTCTCCAACCTGACAGGGATGCCTTGGACTAAGCGGCTGCTGCCAAAATGGAGTGATGAAAACCCTGGGTTTGGGGTGGCATTCCCAGTTAGGGTGCTGGGTATGGGTCCAGGAAACCAGTCAGGACTGCAGAAGGCAGCTCAGGCTGGTCTCACTTCAAGTGCATCCAGTCTTGGGTTGGGGGGAGGGGAAGCTATCATAAAAATTAAAAAAAACCAAAACACCCCAGATCCAGAATGGCTCTGAAAAGAAAGTTGGCCATACATCTGAGAAGCAGCTATATGGCCCGGAAGCCAGAGGGTGAGGGAGAGAGGAGCTTCCCCTGGGATGTCTGGCTTTTTAACTCTGGGATTCCGCTTCATCAGGCAGACAACGGGTGATTGGGAGCTCCTGAGAAATGGGATCAACTCCCCAGTGCTACCCATACTCCCCCACCACGGGGATGGGGGAGGGGTATTCCTCTGGTGTTTCTGGAACCATCACCAAGGTGCTCTTATGAAGCTCCTCTCTTCCTTCCACTTCCAGCCCTTGTAGGGAACCCTTCCAGCTTGGAGCGATAGCATCACACCCCAACTCGGAAGGCGGGAAGGGCTCTAGAGAAAGGAGGTGGGGGTACCTCGTAGCTTGGGGAGAAGAAGAGGACTGGGGCAAAAGCGAGGGGGGGGGTTGGGGACAGGCAGGGCTCACTTGCTACTATGGGTCTTGACCTTGGTGGCATTAATGTCTGCCTTGGTCTTCTGGATCCGGGAAAAAATCTCCTTGAAGAGGGCCTTGTATTCAGGCTGGCTCTGCTCCAGCCGCTTGTCCACAGCCTCCACGTGCTGAATAAGGCTCTTCTCCCCCTGTTTGCCCCCGCCCCACTCTTCCCCCAGGCCCTCCTCCCCCGCCCGGAAGTCCCGGCAGGAGCTGTCCCGGGAGATGGGGCGGGAGGTCTGCACCCCGGCGTGCCGCACGCCATCCTTGTGCTGCCTGCACTTGCTCAGCAGCTCCTCGTACTTCTCCAGCAGCGCGTGGTACTGCTCGTCCACCTCCCTCAGGATGGACATGCCCCGCTTGCGCACGCTGTTGGCGTGCAGGATGTAGTTGCCCATGTGGCGGTTGGCCAGGTCTTTGGCCATGATGGCGTTGAGGGCCGTGTCACTGCAGCTCTTGCGTACCGAATGCCCCGGCGAAGCCGCGGGGGACGGGACCCCATCTTTCCCTGCAGTCCCGTCCCCTCCGAGCTCGGGATCGTCCGCCTCGGGCGCGTTGTTGAGAGGCTCCAGCAAGGCCTCGGACAGGTTGTCCTCCCGGCTCAGGAGGTACGTCTTCACCTGCTTCATCTGTTGCAGCTCCAGTACTTCGGCCTCCAGCTCTTGCACCCGAAGCTTGCAGCCTTCCATCTCACATACCCGCCGCTCCAGCTCTGAGTACTCCTGTATCACGGACGTGTACTCCCGCTCGGCCCGTTCCTTCCGCTGCTTCTCCTGGCTCACCTGGGAACGCAGGGAGGTCACAATGGCCTGCAAATGCTCGTTCTCCCGTTCCAAGGGTTTTGGGCTCAGATCCGTGGAGGAGCTATGCAAGCGGAAGGCATCCTCGTACCTAAGGAGGTAGGAACTAGGTCACAGGGATCATGGGAATTAATCCCTTTCTGCAAAAGAAGGCCCGCCCACCCAAAGAAAGCTTTATTCTGCAAAGAACATAAAGAATTCTTTTAAAGACTGTGGATAGGGATAGACTTTCTGCAGCCTCTAGCCTGTGAAAAACACTTTATTCCTCCCTACCTCACTAAATGAAGGTGATGAAAATAATTTGTGTTCAATATATTTTACATCCTTCTCTTTATACATCTGTGCTGTCTTTCTTAGATCGGAAACCCTCCGAAGCCAAGGACTGTATCAATTTAATTCAGTTTGTATTGAGTCTTATGTACACTGCAGTCTTCAAAGCCAAGCTCAAAGGCCACTATCCTCCATGAATATTCTTTCCCTCCTCAAATACACACACACACACACATATATACATACTATATATATATTTATACATATATATATATATATGTCATGGGGGAAAATGGGGTAGGGGGTTTGGGATAGTGATAGGGGTTTGGGGTCCTTAGGAATTCCTCTTTAAAGAATTACACCCAGGGGCAGCTAGGTGGTGCAGTGGATAGAGCACCAGCCCTGGAGTCAGGAGTACCTGAGTTCAAATCTGGCCTCAGACACTTAACACTTACTAGCTGTGTGACCCTGGGCAAGTCACTTAACCCCAATTGCCTCACTAAAAAAAAAAAAAGACACCCAAGAATTACACCCTCTTGCACACAAAAGCGGTTAGAATAAGATAGTAATTTAGTGGCAGGGGAAAGGAAGGGAAGGGAAACCATGAAAAAAATCCTTAGTCTTCTCATGGGGAGAAAGGCATGGCACAGAGAGAGTGGCTCTGAGATACCAATCTCCTTGAGCAGGAGACTGGTAGGTACTTTTATAGAGGACTGATGGGGGTGACCATCTGACTGTGTTAAGTTCCTTTAGTGAGGGAGGACCATCTTCCACTGGTGGTGGCTGGAGGAGTTGAATGAAGGGTGGCTACAGATCTCTCAAGCCATCTCCTCAGGACATAAAGGAAGCAGCCACACTAATCTTATCGCCCCAGGGTTGAGGGAGACTAGAATGAAGGGTGGGGGTCTGGAGCTAGTTCAGTCTGGTCTGGTTCCACTTATCTCTCTAGGTGTGTCTATCCTCTGGTTTAGTTTCTCAAGGAGAAGGTTCTTTGATGTGCCCCAGAGAACTTCTAGGGTGCTATGGGCCCATAACACACTCGTGCGCGCGCGCGCGCATGCACACACACACACACACACACATGTGTCCTCCTGAATCCAGGGCTGGTGCTTTATCTACTGCCCCACCTTGCTTTCCCCCCCTCCCCCAAATATTCTTAAAGCATTTTGTCTGCTCTCCTTTGGCCCTACCACTTTCTACTTTGGATTAAACTTAATCTGTGTACATATGTATTTACCCCTTCCAACCCCCAATAGATTGTAAGCCCCTCATCTCTGTATCCTCAATGCTTAGCACAGTCACTTACATACAGCAGTAACTTAATAGATGAATTGAATATCATTTAAAATACTTGTTATATATCTGCTTTGGCACACTACAGACTCGTTGAGTTCAGTGGACCATGGTGATCTCTAAGGTCCTTCCAAGTCTGATAAATGAGGAATCCCAAGATAGTCTTTTAATTGTGTACAATTACATAACATAGCACCCTCTGCATATAGATCCCTCTAACTAATACAATACCTCCCTATTCAGCTGAGAAGGCCTTTCAGTCTGTGGCTAGACAGAGCAGTCAGATGTGGGGGAGAAAGGAGCTGAAAATGAGTATTTGAAAACTACCCTCACACACAATCAAGCATTCAGCAACGTCTTGGGGAAGGGAGAGCTCTAAGAATGGTATATTTCTGGGAATGGAGGAGAAACAGGGTGGAGATGACCCCCCCCCCCCTTCATCAGAGAAGCAAGCACTGTGAAGAAAGAGTGCATTGTATTAACTAGAATGTGGCAGAGTATATGATATGGGGTAGTGGCATTGCCTGGGGATGGCTGGCAATTGCAGGGACAGTAAAAGGAGAAGATGGAGGGGAAGATGGCCAGGAAGAAGACCTGCTTAGGGTGAAGTATTTCAGAGGAGACAGTCTCTCAGGAAACCAGCTGTCACAGTTAAAGTGCTAAAGCCTTTGTCCTTTCTATGTGTAGCAGGTCAGGTCTGGGAGAAAGCCATCCCTTCCTGCCTGGAGAGACACTGAGAATCCTTCTGGTTCCCAAGACACTTAAGGTATCAGTGGCCAAGATATAGCCTCTGTTCCTGTCCCCTTCTTCCCTCCTGCTTCTGCCTCCAACATACCGGGGACTGGAACATAATTCCTTAAGGCAAGGGAAGGTGTGGATGGTTCTCCGTCGCTCCCGCTTCTCTCTTCGGACCCTCAATTGCTCCAAGCTCCTAAGCTCTTCCACCTGTCCCTGAAGCTCTTCTACCTGGGTCTGGAGACTCTCGATGGTCTCTGTCAGGCTAAAGGATTGAGAAGAAAAAACACCAAACAAGTTGTCATAACATCTGTTTTCTACTTCTGAGTCCTTTTTTTTTTTTTTTTGTGGGGCAGTGAGGGTTAAGTGGCTTGCCCAGGGTCACACAGCTAGTGAGTGTCAAGTGTCTGAGGCTGGATTTGAACTCAGGTCCTCCTGAATCTAGGGCCAGTGCTTTATCCACTGTGCCACCTAGCTGCCCCCAACTCCTAAGTCTTTAAGAACATTACAGAGAGAAAGGTCAGCTCTGTGCCTGGCCTTCATCCAGGAATCTTCCTGCAGATAGAAAGACCAAGGCTGGAATCTTAATGTTGGCAAGCTCTTTCTGGGTTAGGGGGGGAATGTAGAATAAAGGAACAGTGATCAGTCTTGAGGTGAATATTTGTATAGTATGTCTGTCTGTCTGTCTATCCATGCATTATATATAGTTAGGAATATATATATGTATATACATACACACACACACATATATATACACACATTCACCTATCTAGCTATCTGTGTATTGTATATATTTATGCATGTTTATAAATGTATATATACACATAAATATGTATAATGTAAATTATATAAAATAATATATAAATACATGCTGGATATTTTAAAAGCCTTAGTGTATCTATGTCAACACATATATATGTGTGTGTGTGTGTGTGTGTGTGTGTGTGTCTGTATGTGTGTCTGTCTATCCATCTATCTCTTGAGCTTAAAACTACACTAAGACTTTTGGGATGCCCTGTATAAAAATTTTATGTGGCACTTTAAGAGCTACAAAGCAATTTACAGATGTTATCTCACTTGATCCTCACAACAATTCTGGGAGAGGGACACCATTATTATCCTCATTTTATAGATGAGGACACTGAGGCAGATAGAAGTTAAGTGACTTGCCCAGCATTACACGGGAAGTATCTGAGTCAGAATCTGAACTTATCTTCTTGACCACCAAATTCAGCAGTCCAACCATTGTGTCTTGCTTGGCTGCCTAGGACCTGAGTTAAAATCTCACCTCAGACATTTATTAGCTCTGTGACCCTATGCAAGTCATTTAACCCCAATTGCCTTAAAAAAATCCGGGGCCACCTCCAGTGGTCCTGATGTATATCTTGCCCCTGGACCCAAATGGCTCTGGAGGAGAGAATGAGGTTGGTAACCTTGCACAGCCCTCCCTCACTTAAATCCAATTCAGTGCAAATCATGACATCACACCAATGTTATGGTCCTCTTTGAGAATGAAGCAACAACAGATCTAGACATAAGAAGAAAATTCTTCCACAACTACCTGTCCAACATCTGCCCATGACCCACATGCACAGGCTCCTATGTAAACGTGAATCAGCCACATACTTCCTCACTCAGAGGATATCATCTTCCCTCCAGCTGCAGAATACCCCATTGGCATCTTGTGTGTCCTCACCTCTGGATCTTTTGCTGGGCAGCCTTGCTCTCCAGCACCAGCTTCTGGTTGGACAGCTCCAGGTCTTGAGCAGTCACATCTAGCTGCTCATACACCTTGGCATGTTGCTCATTCACTTGCCGAAGCGTGTCTAGTTGTTTTGTCAGGTACTGGGATGAGGATGGGGTTGGTAAGAGAACAATAACAACACATTTTATACAATACCTTAAAGATTGCAAAGTGCTTTGCAAACATCAACCCACCTACTTCTCACAAGAACCCCGTGAACCTGCATACTACAATTAATACTATTAATCCAATTTTACACATGGGGACACTAAGACTCAAGTCATTCATAAGTGACTTACTTGTGGCTATACAACCTGTAAGAGGCTGAATTAGGATTTGAACTGAGGTCTCTCCTGATACTCTGGGGGAGGAACTGAGCAGTTCTATTAAAAAGCAGGGGGAGGGGGCAGCTAGGTGGTACAGTGGATAAAGCACTGGCCCTGGATTCAGGAGTACCTGAGTTCAAATCCAGCCTCAGACACTTGACACTTACTAGCTGTGTGACCCTGGGCAAGTCACTTAACCCCCATTGCCCCACAAAAAAAAAACAGGGGGAAAGACTGAAGAGGCAAGTGGCAAACCACCAGATTTATTCCATTTTGGAGTATGATTCTGAAACAGATTAGGAGAGTGGCGAAAAACTCCAATGAAGACATAGAAGTCTAAAGTAACTTCTGAATATTGAGTCTTCTTAGTCACTCTTTTTTGGGGGGGGGGGCAGGGCAATGAGGGGTGAGTGACTTGCCCAGGGTCACACAGCTAGTAAGTGTTAAGTGTCTGAGGTCAGATTTGAACTCAGGTCCTCCTGACTCCAGGGCCAGTGCTTTCTCCTAGCCTTCTCAATATTCTCAATGGGGGGAGGTAGGTTGGTCTTGGATCCTTATGGTCCTAACAGTGAAGCCTTAGAAGTGGATGGGGGAAGGTGAGGCTCGCTGCTCACTACCACTCATAGCCACCCAGTCTCCTGGCCTCCTCACCTCAATCTCCTGAACCTGTTCCTCATTGGTAGAGTACATCTGCTGCAAGGACTCCTCCAGCTCTTTGTTCCGCTCCAACAGCGTCTTCCCCAACTCTGCTGCCAAGTGTAGGTCTGTGGAGGTTGAAAGCAGCACTCATGTTTGTAACCTTGGAGTGATCTTTCTCCTTCTCCTCCCATGTCATTGATTTATTGAGATCTGCTGACTTGATTCCTGTGATGTTTCCCATTCCTATCTCTTCCTCTCTATTTTCGCTGTCATTGATCTAGTAGAGGTCTTCATCACCATCCATCTGGACTATTGCCATAGCCTCCTAACCTGTCATTCCACCTCTTATCTCTTCCCCTTCTGAACCATTCTTCCCACTGCTGCTAAGTTAATCTCCCTTAGGCACAGCCTTGATCATATCACATCACCAGAATGGTGGCCATTGCTGGATCTCATCTTTATCTACAGAGACTCATAGAACCATTTCAAAATACAAAACAGCTTTCAACCCTGTGCTTCCATAATAAATTGTGGGGAAGTGAACAGAAGGGTACTAAAAATCAGAGTTCTTATATTAACTATGAGCCTTAACTGTTGGTATGTGTAACATGTGATTGTTATGTCAAGAGGCCTGACATACTACTCAGCCAGCTGAAACATGTCTATATTGGCATTTTTAGTATAAATGAAACTAGAATTTGTAGTTTAATAGGATGGCTCATGGATTTTCCTTGTTGAGAAGTAGATAAAAGAGTTGGAGAGATGAGTTTCATCATGAGACCAGGGGCAACTGTCATGAATACAATTCCAGCTTATATATCAACATTTGTTGCAGAAGAGAAATTCTATGAATTCGATAAGATTCTCCAAACTAAGACAAAATATACCTTGATGCTTGGTGACTTCTATGGGAAGGCAGGGACAGGTGAGGAAGGCAAAAACTAATATTAGAAAATAAGAATAGTCCATATGATGGTACACACCTGTAATCTAAGCTACTGGAAAGGGTGGTGTCCCATCCCATCTCCCCTCCCCCTTTGAGGTTAGTGGATTGCTTGAATTCAGGAGGTTTGAGCTACCATGGATTAAACTAATCAAGTGTCTGAAATCAGTTTGGCATTAATATGTTGATTTCCTGGAAGGGAGGGGTAGGGGAAGAGCTCTGCTACCATATTACCCAAGAAGTGAAGCAAAGAAGCCCATGTCAGAAATGGAAGTCAGAGCTCTCTTGCCAATCGGTGGAATTGGGCCCATGAGTAGCACCTGCCTGAGTGAGGGAAAGGAAAGGAGAGGAGAAAATATAGGATAAAGGACAACGATTTGCAGACTACCCAGAAACCTTTCACTTCTATATCTTGATGCTGTTCTTCTAGAAGAGAGCTGAAAAGAAAGTGATGAGAAAATTTATACCCTTTATGGCAGAGATTCAACTGCCTGGCATATACCTCAGGGAGGTGTGTATATATATATATATATATATATATATATATGTGTGTGTGTGTGTGTGTGTTTGTTCTAAAAAGAAAGGCAAACAGTACAATACTTGTTGCAGAACTTTTCGTAGTAGCCAAGAATTAGGAACAAAGTATATGCCCTCTCCACAGAGGTGCCAAAGAAGACACAAGCACCAATCAACAGTCTACTTCTCTCTCTCTCTCTCTCTCTCTCTCTCTCTCTCTCTCTCTCTCTCTCTCTCTCTCTCTCTCAACACGGGGCAATGAGGGTTAAGTGACTTGCCCAGGGTCACACAGCTAGTAAGTCTCAAGTGTCTCAGGTCAGATTTGAACTCAGATGGTCCTGAATCCAGGGCCAGTGCTCTATCCATTGTGCCACCTAGCTGCCCCCCCCCACTTCCTCTTCTTTAGAAAATCTTTATGAGAATGATTTATGTGCCTATTAAATCATTTATGAAAATATGGGAAGGGAATAGGGTGGGGTTTCAAGATTTTCTATAGCAGACTGCACACTCAGTCACATACCTGATAGAGTAGTACAGAGAATATTAGATTCTTCTCTCCTTGTATGGGCAAAAACATTTTGACTCAGCTAAATAAAACAGTCTTAAAGGCCTTCTTAAACAAGGTATCACCCATTCTCATGCTTAACTTATACAAGATTCTAAGAGAGATGCAATTATAAACATAACTTTGACCATACTGTGTATCAAAATCAAGTGAGACATAAGAAATTGAGGCACTTAAAATGTTGCCTAGTATTAGTTTTTTGACAGGAGAGCTGGGTGGTGCAGTGGAGAGAGCTGTGGGCCCAAGACCTTGAGTTCAAATCTGGCTTTGGAAACTTACTAGCTCTGTGACCCTGGGAAAGTCACTTAATCTCTGTCTGCCTCAGTTTCTTTATCTGTAAGATGGGAATAATAGTCATACCTCCTTCCCTCTGTTATGAAGATCAAATGAGCTCATAATTGTAAAGCACTTTACACAGTGCTGGCATATAGTAAGCACTATATAAATGGTTTTTTTTTCTTTTTTTCAGGGCAATGAGGGTTAAGTGACTTGCCCAGGGTCGCACAGCTAGTAAGTGTCAAGTGTCTGAGGCTGAATTTGAACTCAGGTCCTCCTGAATCTAGGGCTGGTGCTTTATCCACTGTGCCACCTAACTGCCCCATCCCATCTTTTTAATAGTGATGCCTTCCACCACTAGTTAGTGATGCTCTATGGCTAGGAATAAGGGAACATGACAATTTCTAGAGAGCTGAAGCTGCAGATGGCCCAAAGGGCAATGGGAATATGTATGGTAGGTATAAGAGGACTGTAGACTGATGATCTGAGTGTGACAAGGGGGGACAAGAAGACATGCAAGACATGAGCAACAGAAGAGAGGGGCTGGTAAGATAGACAGAGTGAAGGATGACAGAGCCTGAGTGGCATGGTGAAATATTAAAATAACCAGAGAAAGACCTTGATGTTATTGGGCAGAATTGCAGAGTTAGGAGGGACGTCAGAGGCCATTCAGTACAATTCATATCCAAATAATCTCTACAACATACCTTGACAATGGTGGTTTCTACCTTTAGAAAGAGGAAACCCATTTAAATTGTGGACAACTCCAGTGATTTGGAAGTTTTTCCCCTACATGTTAAGCTCACTTTTTTTTCTTTTTTTTTTTGGTGAGGCAATTGGGGTTAAGTGACTTGCCCAGGGTCACACAGCTAGTAAATGGCAAGTGTCTGAGGCTGGATTTGAACTCAGGTCCTCCTGACTCCAGGGCTGGTGCTCTATCCACTGCGCCACCTAGCTGCCCCCACATTTTTTTTATTCTTCCCAGTTCTGCCCCTTGGGGTCAAGGAGAACAAGTCTGATCCCTCTCCCACCATGACTTATATAGACCCAGTGCCTCAAACTCATGAAGACAACTACCGTCTCCAAACATTCCCAGTTCCTCCACCTGATTCTCACACAATACAACCTGGAGGTCCCGCACCACCCTCATCACTTTGCCTCTGGTTGTCCTCCAGTTTCATCTAAATACTACTCAAAATGAGGCACACTGGACTGACTATAAATGTTAATGTGTCGGAGTGGTGGGTGAGGGGATTGTTCTGGGCTATCCCAGATCAATGAAGTACTAGCAATTCACTTGATGTTACAGAACAAGGAACTTTGTCAGAAAGAGGCAC
This sequence comes from Dromiciops gliroides, assembly GCF_019393635.1. NCBI lineage: Eukaryota > Metazoa > Chordata > Mammalia > Microbiotheria > Microbiotheriidae > Dromiciops > Dromiciops gliroides. The sequence continues at coordinate 199,176,032 of NC_057864.1, forward strand.
TCTTCTGGATATTCACTTTAGTTCCTTCCTGCCAAGACATCTGCTCTTTGCTGCGTTGGCATCTGGGGAGTTGTATCTAAGTATAAAAGCAGTTTCAATATCAGCCTCTTTTAGATATTATAAAAACTGAGAGGCTTTGGAACGTGGGGCAATGAGAATTTAACCACTATTTCCTGAGGAGTCAGTGGGGATTGAGTTTTAATAATTTGCAAAGAAATTGAGTTTAACTGTCATCTACAAAGATACCATTTTCCTATCATGGCCAGAGACAGAGTGTATAGACAAAGAATTTAATTCCTGAGAGGAATATGTATAATGTTTATACAGGGTATCTCAAGTTATTAAAGCTTTAAAACTGCACTAAGACTTTTGGGACATTCTGCATTATAAATAAAAAAAGAGGATTCTTGAGGGGAGAAGCTGAATGGTAGGACTGTATTTCAAAAATGAGAAGATGTCAAGGGTAGAAGTGATGGTTAGAGGTGACTGGCTGTGATTTTTCTCACTGTTAAAATATTATAAGCAATTATGTATGGTTTTGTATTATTATTTGTTACTTTGTGAGTAAATTATATATACCACTAACAGATGCTTATTTAAACCTAGGAGACTGAGAATTTTGATTGATAGATGAGTAACTGTTTATGGAAAAGAGGGTTTTCCACTTTATTAAATAAATAAAAAAAACTTGGGTAGGTGCTGAGAGCTACCTGACTAATGGAAAAGAGGTTACAATTTTAGTAATTAATAAGCACTATTAATTACTACAAACCATAAAGTGATTTATCTTTTTTGGGGGGCGGTAATGAAGATTACCCCTCATTAACCATTTGCCCAGGGTCACACAGCTAATTAAGTGTCTGAGGCCAGATTTGAACTCAGGTCCTCCTGAATCCAGGGCTGGTGCTTTATCCACTGTGCCATCTAGCTGCCCCTAAAGTGATTTATATCTTAAGCACAATTCTGACCATGTTATTCCCCCTTGGCTGATAAATTCCAGTGGCTTCCTATTGTCTCTAGAATCAAATATAAACCACCCAGCTTAGCTTTTTTTTTTTTTTTCCGGGGCAATGGGGTTAAGTGACTTGCCCAAGGTCACACAGCTAGTAAGTGTCAAGTGTCTGAGGCCGGATTTGAACTCAGGAACTCCTGAATCCAGGACCGGTGCTTTATCCACTGTGCCACCTAGCCACCCCCAGCTTTTAAAGCCCTTTAGAACCTTAACTCAGCCTATCTTCCCAATCTTACTGCATGTTATTCAACCTTTTGTATTCTGCCATCCAGCTAAATTAGGCTCCTCTCTGTTCCCCAGACACAATATTCCATTTCCCATTTCCACACCTTTGCCTTGGCTCTTATCCTTGCCTGGAATATGTTCCTTCTTCATCTCTGATTCACAGAACATAGAACTATAACTATAATTGAGATAATGATGACGAATATGATGAGCTAAGTTCTTGTTGTCTGTTCTTCATTCTCAAAGAGGACCTTGACTTAGGGGTAATGTCATGACTTGCAATGAATTGTATTTAAGTGAGGGAGGGCTGTTCAAGATAACTAACCTCACTCTCTCCTCCAGAGCCATCTGGGTCCAGTGACAAGATATAGATCAGGACAACTGGAGATGGCCCCAGATGTTTAAGGCAGTTGGGGTTAAGTGACTTGCCCAGGGTCACAGAGCTAGTAAGTGTCTGAGGTGACATTTGAACTCAGGTCCTTCCAACTCCAGGGCCAGTGCTCTATCTACTGCACCACCTACCTACCCCTAATGGGTTAAGTAGCAGGCTGAAGGATGGCTACTCCATGTAGGCTAGGAGTGTGGGTGACACTAAAACCTTGTTACTGAAGATTATTGGCTGTCTGGTCCTGGAAGCCATTCCAACCCCCTTGGTAGTCTATAAGAATAAAGTTCAGGGGGCAGCTAGGTGGCGCAGTGGATAAAGCACTGGCCTTTGATTCAGGAGGACCTGAGTTCAAATCCAGCCTCAGACACTTGACACTTAACTAGCTGTGTGACCCTGGGCAAGTCACTTAACCCTCATTTCCCTTCAAAAAACCCAAAAAAACCCCCAAACAAACAAAAAAAGAATAAAGTTGAGTCATTTTTTCTTTTGGACCTTCTTATTGAGGGCTTTTTTCTTTCAGTGCTTTCTTTCCCTTGGCCTTGCACCAAAGAGAAGAATGGATTTCTCTCTCTCTTCTTCCCCATCTTTCCACTGCCTGAGGCAATGATGGCTACAAACACATAGCAGCTGTTACAGGTGTTTTTCTAGTAAGCCCTCACAGAAAAGAGCCCCTGGCAAGTTTTTTCTGCCTTGCTGTTTCCTCCCTGTGCAGAAGCCATTAATCTTTTTTTTTTTTTTTGGTGAGGCAATTGGGGTTAAGTGACTTGCCCAGGGTCACACAGCTAGTAAGTGTCAAGTGTCTGAGGTCGGATTTGAACTCAGGTCCTCCTGAATCCAGGGCCGGTGCTCTATCCCTCTATCCACTGCGCCACCTAGCTGCCCCCATTAATCTTTTTTTTGGGGGGGGGGAGGCAATTGGGGTTAAGTGACTTGCCCAGGGTCATACAGCTAGTAAGTGTTAAGTGTCTGAGGTCGGATTTGAACTCAGGTACTCCTGAATCCAGGGCTGGTGGTCTATCCACTGCCCCCATTAATCTTAAGAAATGGAATTTTGTTGTTGTTCAGTCGTGCCTGACTCTTAGTGATCCCTTGGCCAAGATACCAGAGTGGTTTGCCATTTCCTTCTCCAGCTCATTTGATAAATGAGGAAACTGAGGCAAACAAGGTTAAGTGACTCGCCCAGGGTCACACAGCTAGTAACTGTCTGAGGCCATATTTGAACTCAGAAAGTTAAGTCTTCCTGATTCCAGGTCTGGCACTCTCTCCACTTCATCACCTTGGCAATAACTTTGTGGATCAGAAGTTCTAGAATTTCATGGCTGGGAATGGGCCAACCATTGGGAGGAGAACTTCTGGAAGAAATCACCACCACTAGATTATCCTGTAGCAGCTGTAAAGTGCTTTTCCTTAAGCATGATCTGACTGGGCCACTTCTCTACTCAATAAGCTCAAGTAGCATCCTATTAATAGCTTCTAGAATAAAATAAAAACTCCTTTGTTTAGCTTTTAAAGCTGTTTTTCTCAGCTTTGCTAACTCTCTGATTTAGCCAAACTGACCTCTCTTTTCCCTACACAACTTTCCATCTCCCATCTCCACACCTTTACACAGGCAATATGTCCCACATGCCTGGTATGAACTCCCCACATACAGAATACTTCTTTTCCTTCAAGACAAAGCCCCTTTGGAGGGATTGAAGGTGTATACTACTGGTGTAACCTTAGTTTTAGAGATTCCTCCAGAGTTTTACTCTGGGATGGGGGCATCATGAGCTACAAAAAGAGAGAAACCTAACTCTATTCTCTGGAGTCTGATGTCCCCAGGATGAATCCAAGTCTATGTGGGTCCAAGGTCAGTGCCTCTTGTGGAATGGAGCCTCTTGGGCCATGGGTCACAAAAGTAATGGGCTGTTAGTGTGCAATAATAAATGACAAACAGGAGAAATTCAGGGGAAACTAACAAAAGATTTTTATGAACTGATGCAGAGTAAAAAAAAAAAAAAGGCAAAACCAGGAGACCGAGATAGACAATGATCACAGCAATGGAAAGGAAAAAAACACTAAAAGGAAGCTAAACTCTTAAGTAAATAAAAAGCCAAAAATGGTCCTGTAGAATATATAAGAAAACAAATCTCCCTCTTCTTTGCAGAGAGATGGGAGAGGATGTTGCCTATATCATTAGATACACTCACTGGGTAAGCTTCTTGTGAGAGAAGGGGGTGTTTCCTTCATTAGAGGCGGCAGGATGGTATAGTGGACACTGCTAGACTTAGAGAGACCTGAGTTCAAATCCTGCCTCAAATATTTACTAACTGTGTATGACCAGAGCAAATCATTTGACCTCTCTCAGACTAAGTTCTCTCATCTGGGTATAATAATACAACCTACCTCCAAAGGTTGTCATGAGCCTCAAATGAAATAATATATGTCAAATGCTTTGCAAACCCTAAAGCAATACATAAATGTGAGCTGTTATTATCATCATTGTCTGTATACCCAGCATTTGGCACAGTGCCTGGTGCCTACCACTACAATAACTGCAGCTGCTGCTACTACTTCTACTAGTGCTCTAATATTACTACTGCTGCTGCTGCTGCTACTACTACTATTATTACTAATGCTCTGATACTGCTACTTCTTCTACTACTACTAGTACTACTACTGCAACTACTGTTCTGATACTACTACTACTACTACTATTAATGCTACTGCTACTATTACTACTACTGCTGCAGTTACGACTACTAATGTTCTGATACTACTGTTGCTGCTGCTGCTACTGCTACTATTACTACTACTACTAATGTTCTGATACTACTACTGCTGCTGCTGCTGCTACTATTATTACTAATGCTCTGATACTGCTACTGCTTCTTCTGCTACTACTACTACTGCAACTACTGTTCTGATACTACTACTACTACTACTACTATTAATGCTACTGCTACTATTACTACTACTGCTGCAGTTATGACTACCAATGTTCTGATACTACTACTGCTGCTGCTGCTACTATTACTACTACTATTAGCATTTAAATAATACTTTATTATCTCCATTTTACAGATGAGGAAACTGAGGCAAATAGCAGTTAATGTTTGTTATATGATGGGTTGACTAGGTTATTTCCCTTTAACTGTTTTCTCTTATTACAAGAGAGGGTTCGATTGTTCAGTTCCCTGTTGAAGTTAGTCTGTAGGGTTGGTGTGGATGTATAGGCACTACATTGATGTAAAGACAAAAAAGCATCCATAAACTTTGTTTTCATTATACTCATTATTATTTAAGAAAATGTTTGAAAGCTAGAGAGGAAGTGACTGGAGACTGCATACCCAAAAAGGGGTAAAATGGTCTCAAGGGTTTTGGAAATACCCCTGGGGGACAAAAGGATCACTGAGTTGGGGTTTGGGGATTGCAAAGTGAATCAATTCAACATGTGATTCTGAGATGGACCTTGTAGAGAAGGCTGAGGAACCCAAGAATTGAGGCTAACTGGAAGCACAAAAAAAATGAAAAATAGTCTCTTAAGAACCGGATTAATGAATTAAACTGTGTCAAGCTAATTTAAGCCATGAGTCCATGTAGTGATATTTCATGAACTACTTACTGTGAAAGCGGGAGCTAAGGGCATATATTATCAAATAATATAGTTGTACCCTTTTCTGGCTGAGCATGTTTGGAAGAGGGTAAATAGAAGAACTCTATGTCTATGGAGCCCTGGGAGTAGTCCTTGGAGGAGATACCCCATTGACATAATGACCCTGACAGTTTAAGAATAAAAAGCTTGAACCTGGGGAAACAGACTTTATTCCAGGGCCGTCAAGACCAGGGAGAAACAATAACAGCTCACATTTATATAGTGCTTTAAAAGCTTGCAAAATGCTTAACATCCCTAATCTCATTTGAGCCTCACAACTATGAGGTGTCATCTCCATTTTATAGGTGGAGAAATAAGTTTTCAGGCTGCTACATGGTGCAGTGGATAGAGCAATGGGCTTGGAATTCATCTTCCTGAATTCAAATCCTGCCTCAGATACACAGTAACTTTATGACCCTGGCCAAGTCACTTAACCCAGTTTGCTTCAGTTCGTCATCTGTAAAATGAGCTGGAGAAGGAAATGGCAAACTACTCCAGTATCTTGGCCAAGAAAACCCCCAAAATGGGGTCATGAAGAGTCAGACATGACTGAAAAGACTGGAAAAACAAACAGGCTTTCAAATTACTTCATATTCTTGGTATACACCTTGCATGTCCCAATTACTTATATATTGTAAATATTTATTCACATATTATTACAATTTGTAAATAATTATGATGTAAGTGGCTTGAGAGCAGGGACTTTTTTTTTTTAATTACCTTTCTAGGGGCAGCTAGGTGGCGCAGTGGATAGAGCACCGGCCCTGGAGTCAGGAGTACCTGAGTTCAAATCCGGCCTCAGACACTTAACACTTACTAGCTGTGTGACCCTGGGCAAGTCACTTAACCCCAATTGCTTCACTTAAAAAAAAAATTACCTTTCTTTGTATTTCCAGCACAGTTCCTGACACATAATAGACTCAATATGTGCTTATTGACTGAGATTCGGGTTAAGTGATTTGCCCAAGGTCACATATCTAGTTAATACCTGTAGAAGAGTTAGAACCCAGGTCTTTCTAACTTCCAGTCTAGGGTTCTGTGGACTATACCACACTGTCTCCCAGAAAGTAGACCCACCTCCAAAAGGAAGAGAAAAGAAGAAAAAGGAAGAAATGGAAGATGATGAGAAGCAGTGTGACTCACTTAAGAGGAAGTGCTGATGTAAGTGCCTTGTAAAGAGACCCAACGTCTCACTTAAGGACCCAAAAAACTGGTAACCCATGGGCCTTGAATCTGTGCCATCTTTGAGATAACACTAGGGGCAGGATACTAAAGATCCCTCTTTCTATATTAAGGTCATTGGATATTCCTTTGCCACTATAGGCTCAAGGGCAGAGGTTGGCAGAGAGAGGAGAAGGAATCCATGGCACAGGGACAAGCCCTTGTCATTTCATGACTCAGCAGCTACTTTTTACTGAGAATGATAGTGGTACCTACAGTTCTCTCCATGCTTGGTCAGGAGGAAGGGTAAAGTGTACCTGATGCTTAATAATTAATAGCTTTTTCTATTTTTATAGGTGCTTGAGGCAACAGACAGAGGGGACACAGCATGGATCTAGGATCCCTTCCCCGCCCCCCCAATAAGAACAGGGACCTGCCTCAAAGTCACATAGGTGATAGAACCTTGCCTGATAATCCATTTGACCTGGATGATAAACAATGGGATGAAGCATCTGCCCTGGGGATGGGGAGAAGGGGGCAGAAAAGGTCATTAAAATTGTTTTTATTGCTAGATTTTTATTGATGAAAAAAAGTTCTTACATCACATTCATTTCTAACTATGTCCTTCCCTACCTATGGGCCATCCTGCTATAACAGATTGGTAAAATCATTAAACCTGTAATGGATCTAAAAAGAGAACTCAATCAAGAGAAAAAAAGATTTACTAAAACCAACCAACATATTGACTATGTCTGACAACATATACAATATTTAACTTCTATAGTCCCTCACTTCTGAAATGAAGGGTGGGAGGTATATTACCTCTAATCTTCTCCATGGCCAAGCTTGGGCATTATAATTACAGAGTTCAGATTTTTTTCTCAGAAAAGTAATTATTGATAATAAAATATATGGTGTACCTTTTTGGCATAACTTCATTTCCAGTAGTCTGATTTTATGGGACCTTCCTCTATAACCCTTTCCATCTTTCACTTTTCCCTTCCTTCTATTTTCCTTTTTTTATTTTATCATTTTTTTGGGGGTGGGGCAATGAGGGTTAAGTGACTTGCCCAGGGTCACACAGCTAGTGTCAAGTGTCTGAGGTCTGATTTGAACTCTGGTCCTCCTGAATCCAGAGCCAGTGCTTTATCCACTGCGCCACTTAGCTGCCCCATCTCTTAGGTTCTTTGACTGCTAAAAGGAGAGCTGGTATTATTGCTCAGTATTGGTAGCTAGCTTGGATCCATTTGGGACTAGAGATGGAAGTAGCATGGGTAATTTAAAGAGTTACAGTGGAAGGAATTTCACAGGGCCATACATAAACTTTTAGAGTTGAAACATCCTTAGAGATTATCTAGATCTTAGAGGTCACCCATTCATTTTTTTTAAACTAATATGGAAATATAGTTTGCATGAGTGCACATAGATAACCTATATTACCTTGCATACCATCTTGGGGAGGGGAGGGGGAAGGAAAGGAGGGAAGTAGGAAGTTTGGAACTCAAGATTTTGTTTAAAAAAATGAATGGGCAGCTAGGTGGCGCAGTGGATAAAGCACCAGCCATGGATTCAGGAGTACCTGAGTTCAAATCTGGCCTCAGACACTAGCTGTGTGACCCTGGGCAAGTCACTTAACCCCCATTGCCCACAAAACAAACAAACAAAAAAGTGAATGTTAAAAATTGTCTTTACGTGTAATTGGAAAGTATAAAATACTACTTAAAATTAAAATAATGTATTTTACATGTCACAATGATTAAAATAGTGTAAATGAAAATGTCACCCAAAGACTGCTGAGCTTCTGGTGAAACATGATAACCAATTTTGGCCCCTGAGAAGAAATGACAAAATGTGCTTCTCTCCTGTTGATACAAAGGTGGGGGACTACAGGTATACAAAGCTGCATATGAAATTAGATGCTGTCTTTTAAAAAATATTTACTTAACTTGTTCTTTGTTACAGGGTTCAACAGGAGTGGGAGTGGAGGGATATATGAGGAAAATGCATCAATAAAAAGTTTTTAAAGGGGAAAAATGAGATCTAAGTTGATTGATTTTCTTTTTTTAATTTCCCTGAACTTATGATGAAAAATGCCATAGACCTCCAGAGAAAGAACTGATGGAATCTGAACGCAGGTCGAATCATACTTCTCAACAAAACAAAAAAACCAAAACTTCCTTTATTTTTCTTGTTTTTTTTTCCTGTGTTTTCTTTTGTGTTCACTTTGAATCTGTAGCAATCAATAAATATTTATTAAATGCCCACCATATGTGGGCACTGTGCTTGGTACACAAAGACAAAAAATGAAAGTCCCTGGTATTGGTTCAGTGGGTAGAGTGTTGGAACTGGGAAGGCCTAAGTTAGATACCCAATTCAGATACTTACTGGTTGTGTCACCTTCGGCAACTCTCTCATCCTCAAGCTTCCTCATCTGCAAAATGGGGATAAGAATAGCACCTGCCCCAGGAGTTGTTGTGGGAGGTCAAATGAGATAACGTTTATAAAGAGCTTCACAATTTTTTTTTTTTGCGGGGCAATGGGGGGTTAAGTGACTTGCCCAGGGTCATACAGCTAATAAGTATCAAGTGTCTAAGGCCGGATTTAAACTCAGGTACTCCTGAATCTAGGGCCGGTGCTTTATCCACTGCGCCACCTAGCCACCCCAGAGCTTTACAATTTTTTAAAAGGGCTATATTTCATTTTATATATTTCATGAGGAGAGATAACATGAACATGTATAATATACACACAATTTATATAAAATAAATTCAAGGTAATTTGGCATTGGCTAAAGCAACAAATGGGCAGGTAGGTGGTGTAGTGGATAAACCACTTGCCTGGAGTCAGGAAGATCTGAGTTCAAATCTTGCTTCTGAAAATTGCTAGCTTTGTGTCCCTGGGCAAGTCACTTAGCCCTGTTGACCTCAGTTTCCTGGTCTGTAAAATGAGCTAGAAAAGGAAATGGCAAACCACTCCACTATCTTTGCCAAGAAAACCCTAAACAGAGTCACAAAGAGTTGGATGTGAATGAAATGACTAATCAACAAGGCAATAAATAATATCATATGATAATACCAATAACTGACAAACATACAGGATGTTCCAGAAGTTTAAATAGACTAAAATAACACCAAGACTTTTGGAACACCTTGACAGCACTTTAAGGTTTACAAAGTACTTTGCCTGTATTACCTCATCCAATGCTCTTAAAAATCCTATGAGGTTTTTAAAGGAATAAACATTTATATACAATATCTATTTGCCAGGCACTGTGCTAAACACTTTTTATCTCCTTATATCCCCATAGAAGGTGTTGTTATTCCCATTAATTGAGGAAAGGGGGGCAAACAAGGATTAAGTGACTTGCCTAGCTAGTAGGTTTCTGATGCCAGATTTGAACTCAGGTCTTCCTGACTCCATGCCCAGTGCTTTATCCACCAAACCACTTAGCTAGGTATTAAATAAAGGAAGCAAGCCTCAGTTTAGAAAAGGGAAAACTGAATAGCCCATCTCTCTCAAATCCCTGCAATAAATCAGAACTCAGGTCTGGTTTGAGTCCCAAATCTGCCATTTATTGTCAACGTGGGTAATCACTTCCTTGGTCTCGGTTTCCTCTTCTGTAAAATAAGGGGATTAACCTAGATAATCCCTTCTAGCCCCAACCCTATAATTCAGTAATGAATAGATATAGGACTACTTGGTTTTTATTTTATTTGGATCTGATTGGGGCCAAGAGTGCAGGGACTTTCCCCCCCTCTTAATTTAACAGCTCTAATCTTTCCAGCCCTAACAACACAGAGTTCTGAGGGACCTTCGGCAAATCATTTAATCTCTTTTGACCTCAGTTTTCTTATCTGCAAAATGGAGAACCTAGACTGTGACATCTAAATTTCTATGGTTTTCCATCTGGCCTCTTTAGACACACCTCCCACTAATGTTCTTGGAACATGGAAGAAACATCCGGCACAGCTGGGCTGAGAGTACAGGCAGTCCCCATTTTTGCCAGTTCTCCTCCAGAGCATTAAATCTCCATTTCTCCAGCTCCCTCCCACATCTGGAATAGGCAGGGTGCCAAAGCCTTCATTAAGGGTGTATGAATGTAAATAAAGGCAGCAGTAACATTGTCATTAATTGGTTCCCCTCCCTTCCCCCCCCCCCAATGTCTTATATTTGAAGAATTTGGTGAAAGAGGAGGAGGGGAAGAGAAAAACAATCCTAGACATCCTCAGAGCCCTGTGTCCTCTTCCCAGAAGAGACCAAAAGTGATGAAATCTCTTACTATCCCCTTGCCAACAGGGAGACCGAAGCCTGGAGCCACCACGTATTCCTTAGTCCTTGCTTCCAGGTCTGAACTTTGGGATTAGTTAACTGGGGTCTTTCTGGGAACAAGGATGTGGTCCTATGAGTCTATGATTAGCTAGAGAAAATGAGTGTGAGGTGAGATAGTGGGCTTAAGAGGGAAGGAAGACACGGCCCAGGGGCAAGATTTGTGTAGAATCAATTTACCAGGAGCAAGACCATGAATCATACCCATGCATCCTGGCTCTAACCAAGAGACTAGCATTGTGGGCCCAAGACTGATGCCAGCTGCAACGAGACTAAGCCCTGGCCCTCTCCTAGCTCTCTCCCTTCCCGCTGGAAACACCCCCTCCCCCTTCCTGAATCAGCAGTGATGTCACTTCAGCCACCTCACCGCCACCCCCCTCACCCAGCCACAGAGGCGGACGCATCCTTGTTCCCCCTCCTTACAGAAAAGCCTGCCTTCCACTTTCTTTGACTCCGTTCCCCTGGGATCCCAGTTACCTCTCCAAGTTCTGGCTCTAATTCTGACAGCTCCAGCCAGCCCCCTCCTCCCCCTCCCCATTTTTCAAGCCGAAAGGAGGATACTAAGGGCCTTCCTTCGGTTCCCACCCCCTCACTACACATTGCTGACTAGTCCAGAGTCCCGAGAGGGGCTCTGTTGCATCCCCCTCAAGTTGGGGGGAACTTTTCTGAGCTAGAGCGGTTCTCCCAAGATGAGTGGTAGGGAGAGATGCTGGTTCATCTACGGGCAACTAGGACTCATCCTCCCCTTCCACAAAATGCTACAAAGGTGCCCCCCTCCCTTAAGTTTTCGAGGCCACCCCCTCTTTTTTTCGGACTCCCTCAAATACTAAAGAGGTACTTTGGCAGGTGTGTTCTCCCTGATATTGGGGTGTGTGTGTGTGTGTGTGTGTGTTGGTGGTGGTAGCTGGACAAGAGGATGCTCTAGTCCCAGGACACCGCTTCTCCTTGGGGTGGGGGCGAGGCGGGAAGAGGAGGGGAAGAGGAGAAAGAAGAGGAAGAGGAGGAGGAGAAAGCCAGGACTTCACTAGTTCCCAGCTGGCTGTCAGGCCAAGGTAACCACTGGCAGCTCCCTCGTTTCCTCCAGAACCCCGGGCGGTCTGGCCGGACGCATCGGCCGCCCCAGGAGCGCAGTGCGCCCCGTCGGATCACCCCCAGCCCCTATAGCCGCGGAGGTCTGCCGGGGAGGGGGCTCTCCGGCCCCTTACCGTGCTCCAGGTCCTGCTGATCGTACCAGGACTCCTCATCCTCCCCGGAGTAGTCCTCCATGCCTCCGGCTCTCCGCATGGGCCCGTCCGGGGCGGGCCGGAGCTGCGGCGTCGCTCCAAGCTCAGGGCCCGGGGTTCCGGGCCGGGACAATGCGGCGCAGGCAGGCGGGGCCTCGGGAGGCTCGGGCGGCGGCGCCCCAGCCAGCGCCGCGGCCCCTAGCCATCGGCCCCCCGGACGGGGCGGACGCGCCGGGCTCTCCAATCACTGCTCCCGCTTCCCCAAGGCCGGGCCGGGCCGGGCTGGGCCAGGCAGCTCCGGGTCGGCTCGGGAATCTTCTGCAGCCGCGGCGGCACAAAGGGGCTGGGGGGCGGGGACGGCGGGAGAAGGAGGGAGGGAGGATGGAGGGCGGGGGGAGAGCAGGAGAAGAGAGGCGCAGGGTCCGTGCGCAGCGCAGAGCAGCTCTGAGGGCTTCCCGGAGCTCCGGAGACGTTACCAGCGCTATCCGCACCCGGCCCGCGCGCAGCCACCGGCTCTGTCCAGAGTCAGACCCGTGGCTGGTGCCGCAGATCCCGTCCGCCCGCCGAGCAGCCCAGCCGGCTGCTTCTCTTCCCTCCCCGGGTTCGGTGGAGGGGGCGGGGAGGAGCCGGGTCAAGTCGCCGGACCTATCAGGAAGCTGTATGCAAAGCAGGGGGAGGAGCCTGGAAGATGAAGGCTCCAGCTGTCAGAAGGCGGATGGGATTTATTGAGACCAACTCCTTCATCCCTCTACCTACATGCATCCCTCTACTTCTTACCTGTCTCTTTCTTTCTACCGCCAGCGCCCTACTTCATCTCGACCTCACGCGACTTCTTGACTCCGCTCTTTTCCTCCTCCAATCACATCAGCAGCCCTTTTCCCCATTGTGGGATCCAGATGCTGAAACATCAGGAGGGATCTTGTTATTCTAGGGGCTTGGGTGGGGCAACCTTCTGACTAGAAAGCTGCTCTTGTGTATGTGCCAACGAAGTAAAAACACTAACGCTACCTACCTAGGCCCCTAGTTCCCCCTCAAGACTCCCATGGAGAGAACCCAGGACCCCAATCCAAGAGCTTTAGGAATAGCAGTGCTTCTAATGCCCTCAGTTATCATGCTGGGGAGCAACCCCTGTGCAGATGCAGCCTGGCAGCTGCTCATGCAGGTGCTACAGCCACATCTATTGCAGACCCAGAAAAGAAAGTTCTGGCCGCTAACATCCTTGGCTTTGTCATATGGTTCAACACCAGGAATTAGTCTAATTTTATCAGTGGAAATGGCATAAGAGAAGAGGCATTACCATCTGCCTTTGCCGCTGCACCCCAAAGATCTTGGGACTTTTCCATCTGACTTGCAAAGGAAACCTTCCATATGTGTTCTCTCCCCTATTAGAAGGTGAGGTGATTGAGAACAGGGACTTCCTTTTCTGTATATTTCCTCAGCACTTAGCACAGTGCTTTTGCCATAGTAAGCACTTAACAATTGCTTTCTTGTGCCCTTCTGTTGGGCACATCCAGGGCTCTACTGGTGTTTGAGAGAGCAGATTAGTGCTGCAGAGCGATTCCTGGATTTGAAGTCAGAAGACTTGGATTCAGATATTAGGTTCTAATATTTACTACTTTTGGCAAGTCATTCGAGCTCTCTGGGCCAGTTTCTGCATCTGTAAAATGAGGATGTTGGGTGAAGTGACCTGTGAGGTGCCTTCCAATTCTAAATCAATGATCATACACCCTGCCCTTTGGGCCCAGATCCATCTATTCTAAAATATTCTAGGCAAATGAAAATTGTTTTGAAAGAAGGAAATTCCACAGCCTTTTAAAGAGACCATTCCAACAATTAGTTTTGTAATCACTCATGGACATTTATATAGCAAATGGGGTTTGCATGGTGCTTTTCTCACAGCAGCCCCAGGTGGCAATGCAAGTATTATTATGCCCATTTTACAGAAAGGAAAACTGAGGCCCTGAGGCATTAAGTGGCTTGCAACTACTATGTAACAAGCATCTGGGACATGTGTGGAACCCAGGTCATGTGAGGAAAGTCCGCTTCAACCTAACTTTAAAAGTCCATTTTATCTGGCTCACTCCTCAGAGAAGATCGATTCCTTCTGGATAAGTTTGAAATTGTGGGGACCAATTTATAATTAATTCTTTACAAAATAAACAATTAAAAGGGTTCCTCCCCACCCCCATCTTGTATTCCTTAAAAAATACGAACCTAGGCATGCAGAGATCTGGAAATAAAAGACACAGACAGAAACCTAGGTGTCTTGACCTAATATGAACATTTTGGCTGATTCAGAGGAACCAATCATATTAACAGAAGGAATGAAACACACACCTACTAGACACTTCCCTGCCCCCTCCTCCCCCGCCCCCCACTAGGAATGAAGAAGCTGCCTCCTTATAACCCCAAATAGTCTTTCCTGTCTCTGATTCTTTCTTTCTTTCTTTTTCCTTTGGTTCTTTCAACATCTCACTCTCCAACCTCATTTCCTGTCTCCTACCCTTTTCTCTAGGTTTCCACTGCCCCTTCTTCCCAAGCCATCCCTCTCCCCTCCCCAAGAAATGACAGAGGATTGAGGATTCATGTGACTAATCTGATATCGCTGGGTTCCTGAACCTATCTCCAGGTTTCTGGGTGAATTAGTGATGACTAGCCTCCATTCAAACAGGGTGATTGTGAGGGAAAAATCCATCCTCTTCTCAATAATTCTCAGGAACTCAGCAGCGAGGTGACAAAGGCTTTTATTTTATTCTCATGAGAAGGAGGCACCCTAGTGTGCAGCTAGTGGGTGCCCCGAAAGGGGGCTCGCAGGCCCAGTTTTATACCCTAGTCCCTAACGCTAATGGACCTTCCCCTTTTTCATCACTGGTCGGGGTTACAATCTGCGCGCAAAAACTAGCTAATCAGAACGCAGTATTCCCACCCCTCTTCCTTGTATGGGCATAACTCAGGAGTGGACCTTATACTTCCTTATATGGACAGAACTCTGGAGAGGACCTAATTGAGACCAGGGCTCCTTGAACCATGTGACCTTGCTAACCTGAGGGGGAGGAGGGGATCTGAGACCTTTGTCCTACAAACAGGTCGGGGGAGTATGACTGACTGTTATATCCACATTGAGAGGAGACAACTACCCATTTCTCACAGTGATATAAAACATAGGGAAGATTTCAGCTGCAGGTCCCATGGTCTTTAGAGGCCAGCAGCAAAACAGATGGTAACATCTTTTCTCTAATAACATTTCCACTGATAAAATCATATTAGTTTCTGAAGACAGCACTGCCCATGGCTTTGAGCCCTTTGATTACTGATGAACTAGGCGTGGGTAGCTGGTTCTGAGAATGAGGAATCATCAACCATAAGAATAAGGAATCAGGGTAGCTAGGTAGCACAGTAGATAAAGCACTGGCCCTGGATTCAGGAGGACCTGAGTTCAAATCTGGACTCAGACACTTGACATTTACTAGCTGTGTGACCCTGGGCAAGTCACTTAACCCTCACTGCCCCCCCCAAAGGAATAAGAAATCATCATTTTCATAGACTTCTAGGAAATTCGAAGGTTCTCAAGAATCACCTAGTCCTATGTCCTGTTTACATGCCATCCTAGATACAATTCAGTTATATTCAAGTCAACAAACATTTATTAAATCAACTCAATAGTCAACACTGAGTAAGTGCCTACTCTGTGCCATACACTGAACTAGGTTTGGGGGATGAAAAGACCACAATGAAAAATAGTCCTTGTTCCAGAGGAACTTCCATTACAGAATGGGGTGGAGAGAGAAGAGGATACAACATGCGAATGAACAAGTAAATGCAAAGTAATTTCAAGAGGAAAGAGTGAGAAGAATTATTCTGGGAGCAACCATTTCTACAAAGATGAGGAAGTAGGAGATGGAATGTTATATATGCAGAATAGCTAACTGACCAGTTTGACTGAGAGGGTGTATGAAGAAACACTATGTGGGGCAGCTAGATGGTGCAGTGGATAAAGCACCATGCCTGGATTCAGGAGTACCTGAGTTCAAATCCGACCTCAGACACTTAATAGTTACTAGCTGCATGACCCTGGGCAAGTCACTTAACCCCAATTGCCTCACTAAAAAAAAGAAAAAAAAAAGAAACACGTTGTGATAAAAAGTTGGAAAGGTAGGTAGGAATCAGATCATGAAGGGTTTTAAGTGCCAAATTCAGGGTGAAGTAACAGGGCACTATGCTTTATTGGCATGGGGTTTGGAGGTAGGAAGGTGGGGGGGGATACAGCCATATTAAATTGTTTCTCAATCTTTTCCTAACCCTGACCCTATATCTTAACCCCAACTTCTATACTCCATTACACAGAAAGTAACTTCATGACAGGGACTATCTTTAGTCTTTCTTTGTATCTGCAGCATTTAGCTCAAGTTCTGGCACAAACTTAATAAGGTGTTTAATAAATGCTTATTGACTGATTGTTGGACTTATGAACTATACCCTAAGGTTCTCCTCTCCTTCATTAGATGAGGTCTTTAATCCAGGCTCAGACAGACCTCAGAATCCTCTCTGAATTGTGGCTATAATTGATTTTTCTAAAGCCTTGTAATCCTCAGCCCTGCCTTCTTTGTCCTAAGTCCCAGGTGTTACTTAATGGCACATATGTTAACAAAACTAAGTTTTTGGAGTGTTATTCCCTTTGGGGAAGTCTACTCATGCTTCACTTGGGAATTCAGCCATCTACTAGTCTCTGCTTGAATGATCTAAGAATTGTGGGGAAATTAAAGGATGAAATTGTGGAATTGTTGTTCTGAGTATTACCCATGTCCACAATGCCAAAACACACAGAAATTGTCAATGTGATGCCCCATTTGAAAAAGAGTTGGTGGGGGGAAATAATGACTGAAGACTGGTGGGTCTCACTACTATATTGGGCAAAGTCATAGAGTTAATAAAGGGTAGAATCGGTAAACCTAAGTAGATCTAACGGTGGGGTAGGATGGGGTGATGGGAATGATAATACTGAGATTTGCAAAGCACTTTACAAATATTATCTTATTTAATCTTCCCAATAAATCTGTGTGGCTGGTGCTATTACTCTTCCCATTTTACAGACAAGGAAACTGAGGCATAGAGAGGTCAAGTGACTTGCCCAGAGTCTCATAGCTAGCAAGTATCTGAGAAAATATGGCTTCTGTAAGGACAAAAGCATATGTGATTATTCTACCAAGGAAATAAAAAAAATTGACAAAGAAGAATTGACAAAGAATGCATATAATTGAAGCACTTTGTTGTTGTGACTCCTTAGGGGGGACAGGGTTGGGATTGCATCAGAGGGCAGTATCTGTGAAGGCCACCAGGTGGTGCTTCAATTTAGGCTGCTCCAGCTCACTTCCACTATACATTCTGAAAAATTCCTGGATTCCAGTCTTGAGCAATCTGCTGGCTACCAGCTGAATTTGCTTACACCAAAGTATTCCAATGATTTCTTTTCTCACATTACTGTCTGATATTTTAAATCTAAGGGTATGATTCAATGCCATTATAATGAAAAACTAGCTTAACTCATGCCCCCATTCCCTCAGTATTCCAATCTCTTTCCCTACTTTGCATGATATGACAGGATTGTGCTTTTTTTTTTCCTTTCTATTTTTAAACATTTTTTTTGGTGAGGCAATTGGGGTTAAGTGACTTGCCCAGGGTCACACATCTAGTAAGTGTGTAAAGTGTCTGAGGCCAGATTTGAACTCAGGTACTCCTGAATCCAGGGCCGCTGCTCTATCCACTGTGCCACCTAGTTGCCCCAAGGATTGCTCTTTTGATTGTAGATTAAATGGACTCTTTACTACAGGGAAAATGAAATGAGCAATCTTGGCTTTAAACCTCCTGATCAATGCTCCTTGGGAGGTACAAAATCTCAATTCCCTACACCTATTCTTCTGTGCCTGGTATTTCCCAAATATGTTTTTAAAAAATCTTGGAAGTAAATCTTTCTTGTCATTTCACCATTGTCACCTTCCATTGTTTGGGGATTGATAATGACTTCATCTTCCATTATCTGGCTTGATAATGACTTCTTCATCTATCTCTCCACCCCTGTCTCACATGAAGAGGTGGCCATTCTCTCTACCAAGGTAAAACCCTCTATTTGCATAAACAATCCCATTCAATCCCATCTTCTCCAACAAAATCCCCACCCCCTAACATTTCCACCCTCTCACTCATCTTTTTGGTTTTTTTTTTTGGGGGGGTGAGCCAATTGGGGTTAAGTGACTTGCCCAGGGTCACACAGCTAGTAAGTGTTAAGTGTCTGAGGCCGGATTTGAACTCAGGTCCTCCTGACTCCAGGGCTGGTGTTCTATCCACTATGACACCTAGCTGCCCCCAAAATTGATTTTTTTTTTTTGCGGGGCAATGAGGGTTACCTCTCACTCATCTTTAATCTCTTGTTATTTACTAGCTGTTTCCCTACTGCTACAAACATGACTGTCTCCCTCACTCTCAAAAAACCCTCACTTGATCCATCCATCCCCACTATTACCTCAAATCACTTCTCTCTTTCATGCCTAATCTTTTTGAGAAGGCTGTCTACAATAAGTACTTTCACCTCCTTTCTTCTCACTCTCTTATTAACTCTCAACAGCCTTGGCTTCTGAGCTCATAATTCAACCAAAACAGCTTTCTTTGGTGTTACCAATGGTCTCTTAATTGCCAAGTCTAATGCCCCCCCCACCATCCTCATCCTTTTGACCTCTTTACAGGTATTGACTCTGTCAATCACCCTTTTCTCCTTGATATGCTCTTCTTTCTAGGTTTCCATGACATCGGGTTCTCTCCCTACCTGCTTAACTACTTTGCAATCTCCTTTGCTGGGTCTTCATCCAGGTTTTGATCACTAACGGTGAGGATCCCCAGGACTAAGTCCTGGGCCTTCTTCTCTTCTCCCACTCTATTATTTCACTTGTTTATCTCATTGGTTCTCATGTTTCAAATACTATCTCTATGCTGATGATTTTCAGATCTGCTTATCTAACCCTAACCTCTCTCCTGATCTCCGGACTCCCATCCCCAATTGCCTATTAGCAATCTCAAATTACTTGTCTCATAGATATGTGATATCTCTAAATATTTCCAAAACTGAACTCATTATCTTTCCCCTAAAATCTTCCCCTCTTATGAACTTCCCTATTGCTGCCAAAGGCACTGGCGTCCTCCCGGGGACTCAGACTCAAAATTGAGGTTTCATCCTTGACTTCTTATTTTCTCTCACCTTCATATTCAATCTGGTGACACGGCATACAACTATAACCTTCAAAACATGTCTCATATTCTCTCCTCTGACACTGCCACTGCCCTAGCAAATGCCCATATTAACTCCACCTGGATTAATGCACCAGCTGGTTGGTCTCTGTGTCTCAAGTCTTTTACCACTCTAGTCCAATCTTCATTTAATTGTCAAATTTATCTCCCTAAAGCACAGATCTGACCATGTCACCTCCCCTAATCAATAAATTTCAATGATCCCTATTTTTTGGGGGGGGGGAGGGGCAATAAGGGTTAAGTGACTTGCCCAAAGTCACACAACTAGTAAGTGTCAAGTGTCTTAGATCAGATTTGAACTCAGGTCCTCCTGAATCCAGGGCCAGTGCTTTATCCACTTCGCCACCTAGCTGCCCCCATAATGCAGCTTTAAGACAGCCTTATGTACCTACCTGCTCACAACATAGAGAAAGGGAACTATTAGGACAAAATATTGCATACATTGTCAGATATACTCAAGCTATTAGATATTTTTGCTTAATTGTTTTTGTAATCACAAAGGAAGTTGAAATTATTATTTTTTTGAAATTATTATGATATAATGACAAAAAGCTTCCAAAAATTTTCTTTTTATAGAGTGACCATAGGTAAGAGTTTCTATGTGAAGCAGTCCAGGCATTTCACCTTCACATTTCCAGTGTTTTGAAAATGCAGAGGAGAACAAAAACCTGGCCAAGAAAAGTCATTAAAAAAGAGATGTGGGGGGCAGCTATGTGGCACAGTGGATAAAGCACCAGCCCTGGATTCAGGAGGACCTGAGTTCAAATTCAGCCTCAGACACTTGACACTAGCCGTATGACCCTGGGCAAGTCACTTAACTCTCATTGCCCCACCAAAAAAAAAAAAAAAGACAAGAAAAGGAAAAAAAAAAAGAGATGGAAGGCGCAGGTAGGTGGTGCAGTAGTTAAAGCACCAGTCCTGGATTCAGGAGTACCTGAGTTCAAATCTGGCCTCAGACACTTGACACTTACTAGCTGTGTGACCCTGGGCAAGTCACTTAACCCCCATTGCCCCACACAAAAAAAAAAGAGATGGAGATGGGTCACTATGGGGTTGAAGGGTATTTTTAGTTATAAGTATCCTCAAAGACAGAAAGGAAGGGTAGAAATAACCAAGCACTTCTTTGGTTAAAGTCTTAATGATGGTATATGTTAGACCTTGGTTCTCTGGCCAGTATTATTTAGTTAGTCTCAAATCCATAGTCTAATTATCTTCCTGAGTTCAAATCCGTCGTCATACAGTTACTAGCTCGGTGAACTTGGGCAAGTCACTTAACCATATTTGCCTCAGTTTCCTCATCTGTAAAATTGGCTGGAAAAGGAAATGGCACACCACTCCAGTATCTTTGCCAAGAAAACCCCAAATGGAGTCATGAAGAGTTGGACATGACTGAAACAACGCAACAATAACAACCAGAGTCTAAAGACAGAAATCTCCCAATTCCCGAGAGAGAGAGAGAGAGAGAGAGAGAGAGAGAGAGAGAGAGAGAGATGGAACTAAAAGACTGTAAACCATAGGAAGTATGAGTCTGGAATGAACTGGATGCCTGTGTGGGAGAGCAAGAATTCACTGGACTGTCAGGGTGTTGCAAACCCAAGATCAACAGGGTAGGAACTAATGGACTATTTGAGTGTTTTCTACATTTCTGGATCTGTTTATGGCAACCTATGGCTCCTTCTTTTTGTACCTGAGGTATAGTAGTAATGTACTAGAGGACTGCCCTGGAGTAACTTCATGTAGGAGCAATGAGCCACAGAGAGAAACAGCACAACTCCCCTGTGTGGTCAGATGGTCATTGAATGATATCTCTGTTGTTACTGACAGTTATGTGGCATAGTGAATAGAGTGCCAGGTCTGGAGTCAGGAAGACCCAAGTTCAAATCCAGACTCAGACACTTAGTAGCTGTGTGACCCTGGGAAAAGTCACATAACCCAGTTTGCCTCAGTTTCCTGATTTGTAAAATGAATTGGAGAAGGAAATGGAAAACCATTCTAGTACCTTTGCCAAGAAAATCCCAAAAGGGGCCATGGAGAGTCTGACACAACTGAAAACAACTAAACAACAACAAAAATCTCTATTGTTATAGCTTTTGGGGAATCTTGAAAAATTTTGATGTAGGAATTAGGAGTTTTCAATAATTAACTTATCAATAAAGATATTAAGTCGGGGGCAGCTAGGTGGCGCAGTAGATAGAGCACTGGCCCTGGATTCAGGAGTACCTGAGTTCAAATCCAGCCTCAGACACTTGACACTTACTAGCTGTGTGACCCTGGGCAAGTCACTCAGCCCCCATTGCCCCGCAAAAAAAAACAAACAAAACAAAAAAAAAAACCAAAATAAACCAAAAACAAAAAAATAAAGATATTAAGTCTATTTTGGACCCTAAAGATTATCACTATAGTTCTATATGGCTAAAGTGTTCACCACACTCTTAAGTGTGATATAGACTGTCTTGGAAATACACTTCCTATTACTGGGTAGCTGACATTCTAAGGCAACATGAAGCATGCAGCAGGGTCATGCACTTCTGTGTTCCAATCAAACAAGATGGCTTGCTATTCCAATTACACAACATTCCACCTCCATAAATTTTTTTGTTTTGTGGGGCAATGGGGGTTCAGTGACTTGCCCAGGGTCACACAGCTAGTAAGTGTCAAGTGTCTGAGGCCGGATTTGAACTCAGGCCCTCCTGAATCCAGGGCTGGTGCTCTATCCACTGTGCCACGTAGCTGCCCCCCCCCCACCTCCATAATTTTGCACAGGCAGTGTTCCACGCTCTCATTTCTCATCTGCCTCTCAGCATCATTAACTTTTTTCAAGGCTCACCTGAGGAACCACTTCCAATACAAGGTCTATCCTGATTCCACTAGGTGTTAGCGATCTCCTTCCTTCCCAAATTGCCTTGCATTTATTTTATATATGGTACTTTGGCTAATAGTGGCCATCCCATGGAACATGAGGGGGAATAGGCCTCTAGCCTGGACACTTCTGGTGACATGAATGCTCTCTGGCTGGGACACTGCCCATGGAGCCTTGAAGCTAAGTTTGGGCATTTCTAGCAAGAATTATTTTCCGTTATTAAGAGGCTTCTGGTTGGCCTCCATGTGAAATACCCTTAAACCCCATGATGCGGGGAAAGGGAGCTTCATCAAAGAGAAATGACCATTATGAAGCAAGAGCTGCCCACTCAGTAGATTTTAAAAGTAGGGACAACTTTCACTCTCACTCTTTCTTCCCATGTGCCTAATGTGTTAAGCCTTTATCCCTTGAGTTGACCAGGAGGAGGCAGGGTGGGAAAGAGATTTCTTCTCCCTGGTAGTTCTGGGGTTTGCTTACAAATAGCAGCAAGAGTATGTGCTTATCTGGGCAAACCTGAGACTAGATGTTAAAGCCCTAGCTGAGTCTTTGGTTTTGTGTTTCTTTCCCCGATCAGAGGTGACTAATGAACATTGTTGCTGAGCCTGGTGGCTACCTCTGGAGTTTGGGGGTTCCTGGCTTCCTCCTTTGGCTCCAGTTGCACTAGGGGAGGTGCCTTTTGCAGCTATTATAATGCTTCCTGAAGGACAAGATGACCACAGATGCGAATGAGCCATGAATGCCTGGTTTGCCAAAACATATGGACCTTGAATGAATTACTCAGATAATGTAGAGCCCAAATAAAGGCGAAATACCTATTTAGAGACCCAGAAAAATATAACATGATAGATTATTGTATCATGCTTTGAATATTTGACAATGTAGCTTGATGAGTATAACCTCTACATTGCGTAAACATTTGTATAAATAAAACCAGCCCCTCATAGGAATGACACTTTTTGATCTTAAACAAAACCATTTACTTAATAAGGCAAACGAAATAATAATAGCATCACAAATACTTATATTTTAGAATAAATTCAGGAATTAAAAAAAAACCACAATCCACACATAAACCTGGGTCACATTCTCTTACTAATGAATTCAGTATCTGTGAAGGAGGGTGGGCATACACTTATATCAATCTGCCAAGAAGGCACACAAATAAGGAAAACCAATATGCTCTTGTTAACTCACAACTCTGGAATTCTAAACTTCAGTATTCTCTTTCTGTCTCATCAAATGTCCATTAAAGTTCTTTGATGAATGGAGCTTTTCTATTGAATAGATGATTCCTCTACTTGTCTGTGCTTGACTAACATCTCACTGAGCACAAGATTTCAGGTAAATCAGTTTATTTACAGAATTGTTTCTCATATTTTCTGCTTCCAAAACTGTTACTTTGCTCAGGTAGACTTACTTCTCAACTGCAACAGTAGTATCTATCTTACCTTTAATATTAGATGATGCAGTTCTGAAATTTGTCTTTTCACTTTTTTAACCCTCTCTCCTTCCCTCTGTCCCTTCCTCCCTCCCTCTCTTTTTCCCTCCTCCACTCTCTGTCTCTCTCTCTAATGTTCTCACTCTTTTCCTCTCCCTATGGGTCCTCTCTGTGAATAACTGACCCCACTTTAGCTTACAGTTAAGGAAACACATTCTCATCTGCTGGCTATAATCAGATAAATGATATTCTTCCTATAATTATAGAACAATTCTGGTGTGCATATCAGTCTTGTATTCTGTAACTTGTTACATTTAAAAAATCAACAACTTCTGTCTCAGAACTTAAGAGTTAGTTTCTCTTAGAAATCTGGACAGGGGCAGCTAGGTGGCACAGTGGATAGAGCACTGGCCCTGGATTCAGGAGGACCTGCGTTCAAATCCAGCCTCAGACACCTGACACTTACTAGCTGTGTGACCCTGGGCAAGTCATTTAACCCCAATTGCCTCACACACACAAAAAAAGACATTAAAAAAATTAAAATTAAAAAAAAATCTGGACAGACCTATGACTCCAGACAAGTAACTTAAGGCAGATTTAAATAATCAATTTATATTCTAGAATCAGACTTATGTTCCATAAACATGAAAAAAAATCTTTGGGGCAATGAGGGTTAAGTGACTTGTCCAGTGTCACACAGTTAGTAAGTGTCAAGTGTCTGAGTCCAGATTTGAACTCAGCTCCTCCTGAATCCAGGGCTGGTGCTTTATCCACTGTACCATCTAGCTGCACTCCAAATGTCACTTTCTTAAAGGATCACTGTCTTAAGCATTGCTATTGTGGTAGAGGAAATAAATAGCTATCCAATTCCTACTATCTACTTTTGCATTAAGTATCTTTCTAGAAGAGACCTTTTTGAAAATGATAAATGTTGGAGAAGATGTGGGAAAATTGGAACACTAATGTTGTTGGTGGAGTTGTGAACTGATTCAACCATTCTGGAGAACAATTTGCAACTATGTCCAAAGGACTATAAAACTATGTATGCTCTTTGATCCAACAATACCACTACTAGGTCTATATACCAAAGAGATCACAAAAAAGGGAAAAGGACCAACATGTACAAAAATATTTTAGCTGCTCTTTTTGTGGTGGCAAAGAAATTGAGGGGATGCCCATCAATTGGGGAATGACTGAACAAGTTGTGGTATATGTTTTTCCAGATGAATCTTGTTATTATTTTTTCTAGCTCTATAAAATAATTTTTGGTAGTCTGATTGGTATGGCACTGAATAGGTACATTAATTTAGGTAGAATTGTCATTTTTGTTATATTAGCTCAGCTTATCCATGAGCAATTTATATTTTTCCAATTACATAGGTCTGATTTTATTTGTGTGAAAAGTGTTTTGTAATTGTGTTCACAGAGTTCCTGGGTTTGTCTTGGCAGGTAGACTCCCAAGACACAGCTAGTAACTGTCAAATGTCTGAGGTCGAATTTGAACTCAGGTCCTCCTGACTCCAGGGACAGTACTCTATCCACTGCTCCACCTAGCTGCCCCTCTACCATTATTTTAAATGAAATTTCTCTTTCTATCTCTTGTTGCTGAGCTTTGTTGGTCATGTATAGAAATGCTGATGATTTATGTGGGTTTATTTTATATCCTGCAACTTTGCTAAAGTTGTTAATCATTTCAAGCAGTTTTTTAGTTGATTCTTTAGGATTCTCTAAGTATACCATCATATCATCTGCAAAGAGTGAAAGTTTTGTTTCCTCCTTGCCTATTCTAATTCCTTTAATTCCCTTTTCTTCTCTTATTACTATAGCTAACATTTCTAGTACAAGTTGTGGTATATGGCTGTAATGGTATACTATTGTGCTGTAAGACATCATGAGCAGGAAGATTTCAGAAAAACCTGAAAAGACTTACATAAAATGATGCTAAGTGAAGTGAGTAGAACCAGAACATTGTACACAGTAACATCAACATTATGTGATGATCAACTGTGATAGACTTAGCTCTTCTCAGTAATACAATGGTCTAGGACAATGCCAAAAGATTCATGATGGGAAATGCTCTCCATATTCAGAAAAAAGAGCTGTGGATTCTGAATGCAGATCGAAGCATCCTATTTTTCACTTTTGTTGTTGTTTTTTGTTTCTTCTTTTCTGCCATTTCCCCCTTTTGTTCTGATTCTTCTCTCACAACATGTCTAATGTGGGAATATGTTTAACATGATTGAACTGTATAACCTATATCAGATTGCTTGCTCTCTTTTGGAGGAGGCAGGGAGAAAAATTTGGAACTCAAAATTTTACAAAAATGAATGTTGAAAACTATACATGTAATTGGAAAAAATAAAATAAAATACTATTAAAGAACTGAAAACAACAACAAAAAGAAGAGACCTTTTAATTGCTTTTGGAAGTCCTACATGTGAGCCAAAATTAAGCTTTAGGTGAGGTGTAATGAGCTAGGGAGTTTAAGAACATCTTTTATGGGGCGGCTAGGTGGTGCAGTGGATAGAGCACTGGCCCTGGAGTCAGGAGTACCTGAGTTCAAATCTGGCCTCAGACACTTAACACTTACTAGCTGTGTGACCCTGGGAAAGTCACTTAACCCCAATTGCCTCACTAAAAAAATTTTTTTAAAATTAAAAAAAAAAAAGAACATCCTTTATAAGTCAAACTTCCCCAAGACTGCATCCAGTTTCTTTGGGCCCCTTAGTAAGAGTGTGCCACCCCTCCTTCTCTCTCCTTAGGCCACCAATTGTTACACTTATCTATGTACTTGTTTCCTTCATTAGAATGTAAACTCCTTGAAGGCAGGATCTATTTCATTTTTTGTTACTTTATTCCTGACACCCAGCACAGTGCTTTACAAATAGAGGTGTTTATTAAATTTAACTTAACTGAATTGAATATGGGACACACAGAATATAATTCATCCTTGCATTTTAGCAAGCATTAAAGAAACACATCACTTTTATGGATACTTTAAACTTTTTGTCTGTGTACTTGATTTTTGCTAATTTCAATCAAATAAAAAAAAAAGATTCCCAGGGAAGGCCCATGATTAGAAAGTAGAGGCAGGAAATTAGTTTCCCTGGTGCTGCTTGTCTGAGAAGTTATTTATTTAGGAGAAGAATCACCTAACCACCAGCTTTTATAAAATGAAATGCAGAAGTTACAAGTTCTCTTCATTGGAAAATCTGGGAGGATCTGAGACATTTGGGAAAAGAGTAAGGAAGAAAGTAAGGAGAAAGGGGAGAAAGGGGGAATGGGAAAAAAGGTGTGGTTGTAAACAGCTTAGAAAAGGGGAAGATGGGAGTTGGAAGAGTGGAAAGGGGAGAGAGAGAGAGAGAGAGAGGGAGAGAGAGAGAGAGAGGGAGAGAGAGAGAGACTCATTTGGGGAGGGTTAAGGTGAAGGGAAGGAAAGAGTCAGGGATGTGGGGAAGCGAATAGGGGACAGGAGTGGTAAAGAAGAAATGGGGTAGGGGATGGGGCAGGTAAAGGATAACTAGAGATAGGAATGTAATAGTAAAGGAGGGAAGCATAGAGAGGAAAAGTATAGGGCCATATATGAAGAGAAGAAATGGAAACTCGAAAGAGTTCAGGATGGTGGTGAGGGTAGGGCTAGGGAGAGGGATGGAGAAGAGGAATTTCACCCAATCCGTACTTAAATGTTTGTCGAGATGAATTGAGGAATAAAAAGATGAACTGGGAGGGACCAAAGCAAGGATGGTGAGGAGGGATAGAGGTGGGGGAGAGAGAGGGAGAGACAAAGATAGTGATGGTGAACGGGAGGTGGTGGGAGAAGGCAGCGAAACAGGAATTGGAGGGAAGAAGGGGTGGGGGAGGCAAAGACAAGGATGGCAAGGAGGGAGAGAGCAAGCGAGAGAGGCAGAGTGAGCTGGCCAGTGATGGGGAAGGGGGCGGGGCGGCGATGGGGAGGGCCGCCGGGAGCCGGGGCTGGAGCGGCAGGTGCGGGCGTAGGGCCGGGCCTGGAGGAGGAGGAGGAGGCGGCGGAGGTGGAGCGAGGCGGGGACGCACGGGACTCGGGGAGCTCATCTCGGGCACCGGGAGAGTACCCCGTGGCGGCGGGGCCGGGATCGGGCGGCTCCGGGAGGAGATATGGGGACGGCCGACTCCAAGCTGAACTTCCGGAAGGCGGTCATACAGCTCACCACCAAGACACAGGTGCAGTCCGGGCCAAGGGAGCCGAGCCGGGGCGTCCCCCTCCCCGCGGCTTCCCATCCCCATCCTGGGGGAGCCGAGCAGAGCTGCACCGCAGGCTCCTTGGCCGCCTGGGGAAGCCGGTTCTGTTCAAGGCCACGGCCATCCGGGGTGGGGGGTGGGGGACTGGCCTGGGAGGAGGGTGGGATGTGATGGAGAGAGCGGGGGCGCTGACCAGAGGAGCCCCCCGTTAGTCCTCAGGCCCCCGGCCCCCAGGCTGGTTGTTGCCCTAGGCTGACGTGTGCCTACGCCTGGGAGCAGCCGGCTGGCAGCTCGGCTCCCCTCCCCCTCCCTTCGTGTCCTTCCCGCCCCCTCCCCCCTCAGGAGCTATTCCCTCCCTTGGTTCCGGCTCCCACCCACCCTGGGTGCCAGTCGGTCCGGACGCCTAGCCTTCGATGACTCAGTGCAAACAAAGCCGGGGCTGGTGGGGGAAACAGCTGTTGTGTGTTGGCTGTGGTCGGGCCTGGCTGGACTCTGATGGCCCCGGGGCTAAGAGAGGGCCCGGACACTTTCCTAAGCCTACTGTAGCAAGCCCAGCTTGGGGAGGGGGTGGTGGCTGGCGCCTTGCCCGTTGCTCTAACTGTTGGGTGCCTGTGACCTAGGCCAGGGGCAGCCAACCACAAAGTTTATTTGTGACTTAAAGCTGGTGTGTGTGTGTGTGTGTGTGTGCCCACACTCTTGGGGTGAGGGGGGGGATGTATTTGGGTTGCCCCCCAGTTGCCACCTCTTACATTCAGGGAGCATATGGGCTGATTGATAGAACAGGGGCACAGGTGGGCAGCTCAAACACTGATAGCTATGCTGGGTCCCTGTGCCTGGGTTGAGCAGAACCTAAACTGGGCCTTCCTCCTAGCCTTGGAATCCTAGAACCTTAGTCTGCTAGATTTGGAAAGGGCTCTGAGGGTACCTTCTTGTACTCCCCCACTCCCTACTGGGAACCTTTCTCTCCACCTCTTCCCCCAAGGCTTTCCCCCTTACCTATGGTCACAAATCGTTCCATTAATTCTTCTTACTTTCCTTCCTTCCTATCTCACCCCTCTGGGATCCCAATCCCCTGCGTTCTTCCAATCAGATGGCAGAGATGCTTGAATCAAAATGCTCTGGGGTTCTTATTAGAATTCTGTTTATTCTATGTTATCCTCAAAGAGGCAGGAAACAGACCCAGGTCTGAGTCACAGGAACTGAGTTTCAAACCTGGCTCTGCCACTTACTAGTGGTAGGGTGCTCTAATCCCTTTGGACCTCAGGCTCTTTTTTCTTTCTTTTTTCTGTGAAACGAGGGTATTGGGAGGGATGCCTTCTAAACATCTTCCCAGCTCTAGATCTATGATCCTTCAAATACAGCAACAGGTATTATGGATGACCATCTTTTTTGGTTGATCTCATTCTTTCTCTCTGGCCTTACAACTCTGCAGGGACTCTCCATTCCCCTCCTCTTCCCCCCTCCCCCGACTGCTGGGTTTGTGCTCAGGGTGGGACACTGACACCCCCCCCCCCAAGCTGGCAGGCCACTGCTGCTCTCCCACTACTGCTTTCCCAGACTCCCAGGTAAATGCTTGATTGCTCTTTGAAGGAGCCCCTTCCCAACTGATACACCCTCCCAGCTCCTCTTTGTTTCCAGCTACCCTACTTTGGCCTTGGGCTCCAGTTCTAACTGGCATGGGTTTCCAAATCCATGTATCTGTGGGTAGGAGAGCCAAAAGTGGGCATAGAGCAGAGGGAGGGGTGAAAGATAAGCTCCCCTGTGTGGGGGTTACTACATGGAGCAGTGGGAAGCTCCCTTATTTTACCTATAAGGTTGATCCGCCCTGGCTGAGGAAGGTAACGTGGCTTTTGGCTCTGGTTGTGGCTGAGCCCTTAAAAAGAAGCTGGCAGGTGGTTGGTCCCCAAAGGCACCTGGAATGGTTTGGAAGCCAACCTGAGAAAAGAGTATCTGAGGGGCAGCTAGGTGGCACAGTGGATAGAGTACCAGCCCTGGAGTCAGGAGTACCTGAGTTCAAATCTGACCTCAGACACTTAATACTTACTGGCTGTGTGACCCTGGGCAAGTCACTTAACCCCAATTGCCTCACAACAAAAAAAAAAAAAAAAAGAAGAGTATCTGAGAGTTTTTTTGTTTTTGTTTTCCCAAGTTCTCTTCTCTACAAAGGTCTACTTCATACTCACTATCGCCAATTGTAATCCCAGCTCAGAAGGAAGGTGATGAAAGTGTTACCTTTGTTATGAAAATGGTGAAAGTGAGGCCAGGTTTCCCTGCCAAGACCAGCACTGTCCTTACCTTCTCCCAGGATGAGGAAGGGATTAACAGGGACCTGAGTGAGCTCCAGCCCTCAATCTCTTTGAGACAGGGTTAGGATTTGAATAGATGGCTCTGGTTAGGAGGTGACAATAACCCAGCTGCCTTTTCCTGTGGCTGAGGCTGGAGCTGCCTCTTTGGTTTTCCTGCTGTGCATCCTGTTTTTTTCCTAGCTCATAAGCCAGCTCCTGCAGTGGATCTGACCCCAGTTCAGAGCGCCTTGTAGTTCTCAATGGCTTTCTGTTTCCTGTCCAATTCCCTAAATGGGTGGAGTCCTGGTGGGAAGGTTAGGGAGAGAGTGGTGGTGGAGGTGGTTCTGAAATAGTTCTGAGGATCCTAGCTGTTTGGGGTTCCTTTGCTACCCATATGGCTATGGAGCTAACCATTTTTTGGAGGAGGTGAGGAGCTACTAACTAATAACAAGGGTAAGGAGAAATGATTCTTCCAGAACTGGGTAATTGAGATCACCAGACAAAGTATAGGGGGTTCAGGACGATGATATTCTCTTCCCCCACACCAGAGAAAGTACAAACAGAAATAATCCCAACACCCATTTGTGTCCTGCTCTTAAGTTTTACAAAGCATTTGTGTAAGTATTGTGAGTTCACTTATCACTGGAGATGATACGGTAGGTCTCTTATCTCTGGAGCACATTCTCCAAATGCTTTTTGGAGGAAACCCAAGCAAGGCTTTGTCACTGCTGATGAATTGACCCTCATTTCTTCCCAGTGTTAGTGGAATTCCTTTGTTTTAGACTGCATCCCCTATTCCACATGGAAGAAAAGTGGCTCGATTTGGGGGAGTTTCCTCTGGGCACTGATGAGGAAACAGGAGGGATCATAGGATGATTGATGTAGGGAACTTAGAGGTCATTATATCCAAGTGCCTCATTTTACAGATGAAATTTTTAGAAAATTTTTAGAAAATTTTATTGATTTGCTTAAGATAGTATGTGGAAGACTTGATAAAACATACTATCCACCTCCAAAGAAAGAATTCATATTGATGGAACAGACTGGAGCATACTATTTTTCAATTTCTTTCATTTTTCTCTTTTAATCAAGTTTTCTTGTACAAAATGACAAATATGGTAATGTTTTACATAATTATACATGTATAACCCATATCTGATTGTTTGTCACCTCAGGAAGGGGGAGGGGAGGGAGGGAAAGAGGGATAAAATTGAAATCCAAAACTATAAATAAAAATGTTTATTACAAACAAACAAACAAAAAGAGTACGTGGAAGATCTGAGATTCAAACTCAGATCCTGTGACTCCAAATTCATTGCTCTTCCTGTACCAATATAACCCTCTCAAGGCAAGCAAGATAGGAAGTTTCCTTCAGGTACTGGGAGGGTGAGTGATTGGAGCAACAGTGGCACACATCCTTGATGGAGTCTACAGATCTCTGGTGGCCTGGGAGTGAAGGGGTCTCTGCCTTATTGCCTATCCCGTTGAGGTTCAATTCTAGTACCCCTAGCAAGAAAATTTCTGCCTATTATACTACCCCCTGGATCAACCATTCCCAGAAGAAGGAAATCAAGAGCCAACTATCTAACTTAACTTGCTCTACCAGTTCTTGGTTTGAACCACTACTTTGTGCCAGACCTCATCCCCTGGGGTCTGGGTGAAATATTACACTGTGCACCCTCTTTTAGCTGGGAAGTTGAACGAGGTCTGGGCTTGGGAAGTAGGTTTTCTTTTTGTTCTGATCAAAAAATCTTCAGTGGCTCCCTATTGCCTACTGAAAAAAGTTCTAGGGCAGCTAGGTGACACAGTGGATAGAGCATGGGCCCTGGAATGAACCTGAGTTCAACTCCAACTTCAGACACGAACTAGCTGTGTGACCCTGGGCAAGTTACTTAACCCCAATTATTTCTTCTTCTTCTTCTTCTATAGAGAGGCAAGGGGACAGCTAGGTTGTGCAGTAGATAAAGCACTGGCACTGGATTCAGGAGGACCTGAGTTCAAATTCAGCTTCAGATACTTGACACTTACTAGCTGTGTGACCCTGGGCAAGTCACTTAACCCTCATAGCCCCATAAAAAAAAAAAAGATTGAAAAAGTTCTAACTCCTCTGCTTGACATTCAAATATCTGTACAATATGCTACCTATCTGATTTTTTCTTATTTTATCTCTTTCCATTAATTCTATGGTCTGAACTGAGTAACTCTAGAAAGAAACCACCATCCCTCTCAGCAGCTTGGGGGTAGTGAAAATGCCACCTTATCCTGAGCCCCAGGGAGGTAGTTTCCCCCATTTTGGTCAATACAAAAACCAGCTATGAGGGTTTCCAGAACTTTTTAGATATTTACCCATATCTGAATTCATGACAAAGGCAATTGTAGAGGCTGAGTCTAGAGAGCAGATGGCCTTGTGAAGAGGAGCCTGTATTGTTTGCTCCCTCTCACTGGGGAAAAATGCATTAAATATTCATCCAACAAACATTTATTTGAGATATGTAAGTCATCATGGAACTTATATTCTAATGGAAGAAAAGAAATGAATCCAGATAATATATTACATTCACAAGACAAGTGCAAAACAAAGTGCTGTGTGAGATCTGAAGAGGAAGGGGCACTGACAGGGGATTTGATGGTCTCTACCAATAGCAGGTATCAGTGATACTTCCTAGAAGCAGCAGCATTGGACTTGGGCTTTAGAGAATGGTTAAGAATTCAAGCAGCAATGATTAGGGGAGGGAGTACATACACAAAGGCATGGATTAGGTGGTGTAGTGCAGGGCTTCTTAAATTTTTTCCGCTTGTGACCCCTTTTCACTCAAGAAATTTTCAGCCACCCTGGGTATACAGGTATATGAAATAGATTTACATAACTTTTTACTGTTGCCAGATTTTTCACAACCTCCACACTCAGTTATGCGACCCCATATGGGGTCTCAACCCACAGTTTAAGAAGCTAAGGCATAGGAGGCAGCTAGGTGGTGCAGTGGAAAAAGCACTGGCCCTGGATTCAGGAGGACCTGAGTTCGAATCCAGCCTCAGATACTTGATACTTACTAGCTGTGTGACCCTGGCCAAGTCACTTAACCCTCATTGCTCTGCTAAAGGAGAAAGAGAAGCAGCAGCTGCAGCAGCTAGGGCATAGTGGATAGAGCCTTGGGCCTGGGGTCAGGAAGACCCATCTTCCTAAGTTAAAATATGGTCTCAGACTATGTGTGTGACCCTGGGCAAGTCAGTTAACACTGTTTACCTCAGTTTTTTATCTGTCAAATGGGCTAGAGAAGGAAATAGCAAACCACTGCAGTATCTTTGCCAAGAAAACCCCAAATAGGGTCACGAAGAGTCAGGCATGACTGAATGACAACAAAGGCCTGCAGGTGGGAGAGCATAGGGTGTGCTCAGGTATACAAGAAATTGTCTAGTTCAGACCATAGAGTTCATGGAAGGGAGTAATACAAGAAAAAGTCAGACAGGACTTTGTACTGATCCTCAAAATGTCAGGCAGGGGAGTTAGAACTTTATTCAGCAGGCAGTAGGGAGCCATTGAGGATTGTTTGACCAGATCAGCAAGAAATATTATTTTGACAGTGGTGTAAAAGCTGCAGAGCAGCCTGGCATAGCAGATAGGGAGCTGACCTCAAAGAGAGAAGGGCTTCAGTCCTTTCCACATACTGTCATCATGATTCTGGGCAAGTTACTTAACCTCTCAATGTGAAGCAACTCTTATATAAGCATCAGAGAATGTGCAGATCTGCATGGCAGAGGGAGTTTTCTTACCTTGGAGTTCCCAGATGATTGGGAGGAGTGGGCAGAGAATGGAATTGAGAAAAGTTGTTAAAAGGTATTTAAGTGGTACAATGAATAGAACATTGGACCTGAAGAAAGGAAGGACCTACTATTTATTAAGCATCTACTATGTGCCAGGCACTGTACTAAGAAGACTAGAGTTTGAATTTTGCCTCAGACATTTACTAGCTGTGTGACTCTGGGCAATTCACTTAACTGGGGGCAAGTCTGCCTTCAGTTTCTTCATCTGCAAATGATAACAGCACCCACCTCCCAGAGTTGCTAAGGAGAAAATGAGATAATATCTTCTAAAACCTATGATGATGATGATTTCAAGTAATCTGGGTAAGTAATGAGGGTCTGTAGTAGGGTGATAGCAATCTAGAACTGTGAAAAAAAGGATGACTGCAACAGATATGAAGGAGGAATTAACAAGACTTAATTGTTTATTGAATATGATTGGTGAGGGGGAGAGGAGGGTCAAAGATAACGCCAAGATTGTGAACATGAGAGAATGGAGGGGCAGCACAAATATTCAAGGAGAAGCAGGGAAATAGGAGGGAAAGATGAAAAAGTTTGATTTTGGACATGTTGAGTTTGAGGTTTCAATGGAACATCATTGTAGAGATGTCCTGTAGTCACTTGAGCCTGGAACTCAGAGGACGAGTCAGTCCCTGGACATAGAGATTTGCGAGTCATCTACTAAAGGAATGAATGATATTGTCCTCAACCATGGGAATGAATGAGTGAGGAAGAACAGAACTTTCAGAAATACCCACGTAATGGGATTGGAAAGAGGATGAGAAATTAGTAGTTAAAGAGGAAGGAAGATAACCAGAAGACAGTCGTATTTATGAAGGCAAAGATGGTGAGAGTATCTTGTAGCAGTGTCAAGAAGCTGTGGAGCAGTGGATAAAACACCTGCCCCAGATTCAGGAGTACCTGAGTTCAAATCTGGCCTCAGACACTTGACACTTACTAGCTGTGTGACCCTGGGTAAGTCACTTAAACCCAATTGCCTCACCCCCAGAAAAGCTATAGAGCAGTACAGAAGGATGAGGAGGCAAAGAAGACCACTGGATTTGGTAATGAGGAGGTCAATATTGAGAGGATAGTTTCAGTGAAATGGTGGGGGAAAGAAGTTTGATTACAAGGAGCTGAAGAAAGTGAGGGTAGTGAGGTTGCATTGAGCATAGATTTTTCCAATAAGTTTAGCAGTGAAAGAGAGGAGAGAGATGAAATGACAACTTGCCGGGGAAGAATTCAATTCAACAAATATTTTTTTAAGCATTAAAGGCGCTACTTAGAAAGATTAAGAAAATACTTTTTTTTTTTAAAGGACTGGGGAGATGAGCATGTTTGTAGATGGAGAGGAAGGATCCACTAGGGAGGAAAAGATAAAAAATACATGAAAGAGTAGGGATGATTAATGGAGTTAATCAATCAATCAACAGGTTGGTGTTTTTTTTTCAAATTAAGCACCTACTCTGTGCCAGACACTGTCCAAAGTGCTGAGGACACAAAAACTCAAGTGAAAGAATCTTTGCCTTCAAGGTTCTTACATTCCATTTATCTATATCTATATCTGTTTATTAAGCATTTACTATGTGTAAGGCATAGCTAAGCACCAGACTCAAAAAAACATTGAAACAAGGTGGTCCCTGCTCTCAAAGAGAGAAATATGTACAATTAAGCTAAGTAGATACAGCATTTTGGAAGGAGAGGTACTAGCAGTTGTGTATTGTGCTTTGAAGAATAGAGATTCTAGTCTGGAAGGAAGGAAAAAAGGAAGGGAGGTAGGGAAGAAGGAAGGGAGAGAGGAAGGAGAGAAGGAAGGAAAAAAGGAGAAAACAAGCATTTATTAAGCACCCATTATGTGCTAGGCACTGTGCTGGTAAGACCTGAGTTCAAATCCTGTCATGTAAATGAGAAGGGAGTGCATTCTGGGCATTGAAGACAGCTTGTGCAAAACCACAGAGACAGGAGATAGAATGTTGTATATGAGAGACAGGAAGACAACCAGTTTGGCCAGACTATAGAGTATTTTAGGGGGAGTAAGGTTTAAGATGCTTGAAAAGCAGACTGGAGCCAGATTGTGAAAGGGCTTAAATATCAGATAAGAGTTTGTGTTTGGAAGGTCCTGGAAGAGGTCAAGGGTAGAAGTAAAGAGATTGGCTTTAGTGAGGAGGGATACTAATTCTGTGAACAGAGAGAAGGAAGTAACAGATCCTGGATGCTGGCAGAATTTTTTTTTTTAATTATAAAAGTATTTTATTATTTTCCAGTTACATGTAGAGATAGTTTTCAACATTTGTTTTTATAAGATTTCTAGTTTCAAATTTTTGTCCCTCCCTCCCTCCCTCCCTCTCTCCTTCCCCCCCTCTCCTTAAGACAGCAACCAATTTGATCTGGGTTATATATGTACAATCACATTAAACATATTTTTGCATTAGTCATGCTGTGAAAGAAGAATCAGAGCAAAAAGGAAAAACCTCAAAAAAGAAAAACAACTGCACTAAAATCAAAAGATATAGTATGGTTCCATCTGCATCCGTATTCCATAGTTATTTTTTTCTGGATTTGGAGAGCATTTTCCATCATGAGTCCTTTGGAACTATCTTGTACTGTTGTATTGCTGAGAAGAATCAAATCTATCACAGTTGATCAACACATAATGTTGATGATACTGTGTACAATGTTCTCCTGGTTCTGCTCATTTCACTCATCATCAGTTCATGCAAGTCCTTCCAGGTTTCTCTGAAATCTGCCTGTTCATCATTTCTTATAGCATAATAGTATTCCATTACATTCATATACCACAACTTGCTCAGCCATTCCCCAATTGATGGGCATCCCCTCGATTTCCAATTCCTTGTCACCACAAAAAGAGCAGCTATAAATATTTTTGTACATGTGGGTCCTTTTCCCTTTTTTATGATCTCTTTGGGATAAAGACCCAAGAGTGGTATTGCTGGGTCAAAGGGTATGCACAGCTTTATAGCCCTTTGGGCATAGTTCCAAATACTGGCAGACTTTTTAATGGTGGTTATCTTGCCCTGACTAAGTCTCAGAGAGAGATGTCTAGGGTCACACAGCTATGCTGTGGTGGAGCTCAGAATAAAATGTCATCATTTTGACTCCCTCTGACCACAGTGCCCAGCCCTCCCTGATGGGCTCTGTTGTACTGGCTGGACTTCATTCCCCACTGGACTCCTTTGTTTCCTGCCTGCACAGTAATGAGGTCCTTTGTCACAGGCTCTGCTGCCTCACAGTAGGGGCCTTAGAGATTATTGTGAGGTTCTCCCCCAAATCCATTTGATCCTGGGGTTTGGCTTGGGACCTCTGAGATCTCCTTAGGCCAAGGGGTAAAAGGTGGGTAGACCCTTGTCTCCTGCATCATCAGAAGGCTTGAAGGAGGGAAGCTAGGTGGTTGTAATGACATTTCTAGATGTTCTCTTTCCCTTCTAGCCTGTGGAGGCCACTGATGATGCTTTCTGGGACCAGTTCTGGGCAGACTCAGCCACGTCAGTACAGGACGTCTTTGCACTGGTTCCAGCAGCGGAGATCAGGGCTGTGCGGGAGGAGTCCCCTTCTAACCTGGCCACCTTGTGCTATAAGGTGAGGAGCTGCCCTGGGGGGCTGATCCTTCTATCTGTGGGGTGGGGTGGGAGGGCAGTGTTTCTTTTTTTTTTTTTTCAGGGCAATGAGGGTTAAGTGACTTGCCCAGGGTCACACAGCTAGTAAGTGTCAAGTGTCTGAGGCCAGATTTGAACTCAGGTACTCCTGAATCCAAGGCCAGTGCTTTATCCACTGCACCACCTAGCTGCTCTGAGGGCAGTGTTTCTTGACAAAGATACTGAAGTGGTTTGCCATTTCCTTCTCCAGCTCATTTTACAGATGAGACTGAAGCAAACAGGATTAAGTGGCTTGCCTAGGGTCACACAGCTAATAAGTGTTTGAGGCCAGATTTGAACTCAGGAAGATGAGTAGTTTTGATTCCAAGTTCATTGTTCTATCCACTGTACCACCTAGCTGCCAGGCTAGGCCTTGAGTCAGGACCTGAGTTCAAATTTGACCTCAGAAACTTATTAGCTGTGTGAACCTGGGCAAGTCCCTTTAATCCTGTTTGTATCAGTCTCCTCATCTGTAAAATGGGCTGGGGGCAGCTAGATGGCTCAGTGGATAAAACACCAGCCCTGGATTCAGGAGGACCTGAGTTCAAATCTGGCCTCAGATACTTGCTAGCTGTGTGACCCTGGGCAAGTCACTTAACCCTCATTGCCCTGTTTTTTTAAAACAAAAAAAACCAAAAAAACAGAAACAAAATAAAATGGGCTGGAGAAGGAAATGGCAAACCACTCCAGTATCTTGGCAAGAAAACCCCAAATGGGGTCATGAAGAGTTAGATATGACTCACTACATCCGTGACTATACCTTCTCCCTATATGCCCCTGATTTTGCCTCTTCTACTCAGCCACTTGTCTTCAAGATTAGACCAATGATGAATTTGGGTTTTTCATGCTAAGATGGCCTTTGGGGTAGGGAGATTAGGTCTTGCTCTCTTTTTTTGCCCCATATACCTCCTGCCATCTAGCTCTATTTCCTTCTGGCTAGAGTATCCCTTCCTCATTTCCCCAGTATTGTCGGGGGAGAGGGATATTTCTTCCAGAGTTAGAGCTTGGAATCCTCCTTTCTCTAGCTTAGAACTGTGGGATATGCAGTGAGGTAGGGCTGTGATGCATCACTTGGCCCAGAGCTGTTAGGGCCCCTTTTTCTAGATAGTAACAGACTGGCTCAGACACTGTTTTCTCTTAGAATTATCATCACTATTTATTAAGCCTTTACTATGTGGTAGACACTGTGCTAGATGCTGGGAATACAAATACAAATGTGAGATTCACCCTGCCCTCAAGAAGCTTATTTTCCAAATGATTACCCCCACTTCTAATTAGAAGTGGGGTGGTCCCAGTGAACCTGATTTAAGGAGAGCCCCCTGTCTCCCCACCCTTCTTTCCCTAATTCCAGGCAGTAGAGAAGCTGGTGCAGGGATCAGAGAGCGGCTGCCACTCAGAAAAAGAGAAGCAGATTGTTCTCAACTGTTGCAGGCTCCTCACTCGTGTGCTGCCCTACATCTTTGAGGATCCTGATTGGAGGGGCTTCTTTTGGTCCACGGTGCCTGGAGCTGGCCAAGAAGGGGTATGTGCGTGTGTGTGTATGTGTGTGTGTGTGTGTGTGTGTGTGTGTGTGTGTGTGAGGGGGAGAGAGAGAGAGAGAGATGGGGGGTGGGTGGGACATTTCTGTGTGCCAAGAAAGAGGGGAGGAGGAAGAGCAAGAGTTTGTATGTCAGGGGAAGGGAGACATCTTCTCTATGCTGGGAAAGGGGAGGAATTTGTAGGAGTGGGGCAGTCTGCTTGGTGGCATATTGAAAAGGATCAGCCCCCCAGTTTGAGTCCTGTCTCAGGCACTGGTCATGAGACTCTGGGCAAGTAACTTCCTTTCTCTGGCCTCATTTGTAAAATAGCATATAATACCCATTTCACAGGCTTGTTAAAAGAATCAGGCGAGTTAACATATATAAAGTGCTTTGCAAACCTTTTTTTGTTGTTTAGTCATTTCAGTTGTATCTGACTCTTTGTGATCACATTTTGGAGTTTTCTTGGCAGATGTAGTGGAGTGGTTTGCCATTTTCTTCCCCGACTCATTTGACAAATGAGAAAGCTGAGGCAAACAGGGTTAAATGACTTGCTTGGGTCACACAGCTAAAAAGTATCTGAGGCTGGATTTGAACACAGGTCTTCCTGACTCCAGGACCAACATTCTATCTATTTACATGTAGAGATGGCACCACCTAGCTGCCCCTTTTGCAAACTTTAAAGTGTTATATAAATGCTACCTACTGTTTTTATTCATCATTTTATTGTTTATATTAAAGATCATTTATATTAAAATAAAGATGTAGTTTAATTTCATGGAGTCCCTGAAATACAGGGGTCTGTAGATCCCCGGTTAAGATTTCCTGGTCTAGTCCAATCCCCTCATTTTACAAATGAAAAAAGAGAGGCTCAGAGGGTGAAGTGATTTGCTCAAGCTCATATAGCTTGTTAGTGGCAGAAGGGACTAGAGTTTAGATCTCTCGTATGAAAACACAGACTCTCATTTTACCCTAGTGTCATTTCTTTTCTTTTCTCTCTTTCTTTTTTTTAAATTTTTTGGTGGGGCAATGAGGGTAAGTGACTTGCCTAGGGTCCCACAGCTAGTAAGTGTCAAGTGTCTGAGACCGGATTTGAACTCAGGTCCTCCTGAATCCAAGGCTGGTACTTTATCTACTGTGCCACCTAGCTGCCCCAACAAGTTCAAATCCGGTCTCAGACACTTGACACTTACTAGCTGTGGGACCCTGGGCAAGTCACTTAACCCTCATTGCCCTGCCCCCTCCAAAAGAAAGCAGATACTGAGATATTCCTCTTCTGCCTTTTAATTCAAGAAATATTCATTAAACCCCTACAATGTGCCAGGTAGTGTGCAAAGCACTGGGAATTTAAAAAAGAAGCAAAGTACAGTCTTTGCCCTCAAGGAGTTTACAGTCTTATCTTGGAGACAACATGCAAACAAATATATACAAAGCAAGCTATTTACAGGACAAGAAATCATTGAAAGAGAATCACGGGGGCAGCTAGATGGCACAGTGGATAGAGTACCGGCCCCGGAGTCAGGAGTACCTGAGTTCAAATCCGGCCTCAGACACTTAACACTTACTAGCTGTGTGACCCTGGGCAAGTCACTTAACCCCAATTGCCTCACTAAAAAAAAAAAAAAAAAAGAGAATCACACAAGGATGTGGGGAACTCCCTCTCCAAAGCCTGGTGGCTTCTTTCCTTCATCCTGTGTCTGTGCATACCTGTCTGGGTACATAGCTCTAATAGTATATGACTTTTGGGTCTTAGAAGTTTCTGGGGTCTCCTGTTAGTCCACCCATGAACATTCCTATTGTTGGCAGGGTGAGGAGGATGAGAATGCCCGGCCCCTGGCAGAGTCCCTGCTCTTGGCCATTGCTGACCTGCTCTTCTGCCCAGACTTTACTGTCCAGAGCCACCGAAAGAGTGCCGTGGTGAGTTGGGGTATATGGTGTATGTCTGTATTGGGGGGAGTGGAGACATGCCCATGGGCTATCGTCTTCATCTTGTGGGTAGCAAAAAATTCTGTTCCTATGGGATTGAGATAGGAACGGTCTTGAGAATGAAGGTGGGGTGTGGATAATGGCTGTAGTCAGGCTTGGCCTTTGTTGGCCACAGCTGTGGTGCTTGGTGCTGCCCTGGGGTTGCGGGGGCAGCAACTGGCAAAGCTGGAAGGCCTCTTGTTATGTGTGTCCAGCCTGAGGGACCGATGCTCATCGTCTTCTACTTATTTGGCTGCTACTGTGGGTAGGGTTGGTCCCACATTTCTGGTTGTGCTTCCCTGAGGCCAGATTTGAACTCAGGTCCTCCTGAATCCAGGGCCGGTGCTCTATCCACTGCACCACCTAGCTGCCCCTGCCCCTTAGATCTTTTTTTTTTTTTTTTTGGTGAGGCAATTGGGGTTAAGTGACTTGCCCAGGGTCACACAGCTAGTGTTAAGTGTCTGAGGCCAGATTCGAACTCAGGTACTCCTGAATCCAGGGCCAGTGCTCTATCCACTGTGCCATCTAGCTGCCCCACCTTAGATCTTAAAGGTATTCTCTGATTTGCTTCTTTCCCCTCTCACCTAGTCAGTGGCTGGCACCCTTTCTTCCCACACCCCATGTTTCCAGTTTCCCATCCTTTGGACATAGAATGGATAATAGAGTGGAGGGGAAAATAGCTTCCTATAGGTTCTACACAAACATGGCAAGAAGCTTGGGTGCCAGTGTGTGTGTGTGTGTGTGTGTGTGTTGGGGAGCGGCTGATGATGGGAATGAGTAGAGGTTTGGAGGAAGTGGAAAATGAAATATCAACCATCTAATGCTACACTTCAGGGGTTGGGAGGAAACCACGAGACTTCCCCCAGCCTGATCCCTCCTTCCTGTCACCTTCCCCAAACCCTGTCCCCTAGGACTCAGCAGAAGACATTCACTCCTTGGACAGCTGTGAGTACATCTGGGAGGCTGGAGTGGGTTTTGCCCACTCTCCACAGCCCAACTATACCCATGACCTGAACCGGTGAGCCCCACAGGAGCCCAGACTCTAGAGGGTATACATAGTTGTTCATGAATGTCCTTGCTGGATGTCTGGTATGATGAATTTCTTCTCACTCTCCTCCCCTCCCAGCTAGCCTGTCAGTGATTTTAAATCCTTGCAGGATTCTGTCTGTCCCTATTCAGTGCCTGGAGAGAAATATAGTGGATGATAAAACAGTGTTTCTGGAAGAGTCACAAAGTTGGGAGAGAGGTATAATATGTTGGATGACAGGATCCAAAAGAATTTGGACACATTAGAATGATGAACTGAACTTAAGGATGAAATTTAATAGATATAAATGTAGACTATACTTATATACAACATAAATATAATGCTCTACACTTAGATAAAAACAAAATAAACTTCACAAGCCTGAGTTGATGGAGGCATGGCTATAACACAGTTTGTGTGAAAAAGATCTGGGAGTTTTAGTGGATCCCTAGCTCAATGTGAATCAACAGTGTGATGTGGCAACCAAAAGAGCTAATTCAATCTGAAGCTGCATTCAGATAGTCATAATGTCCAGACTAAAAGAGGCACTTGTCCCAGCCATACTTTGTCTTGGTCAGACCACACCTGGAATATTGTTTTCAGTATAGAATGCCCCATTGTCTGAAGGATGATGAGTATGTGGAAAGCTCTCTAGATCATGACAGTCAGTCAGTCAATCAATAAACATTTGTTAAGCCTCTGTTATGTGCCACGCAGGGAGTTAGTTATCCTATTTCCTCTACTCCCTTAGGACCGAGCTGCTGAAGTTGCTACTGACTTGTTTCTCTGAGGCCATGTACCTGCCTCCAGCCCCTGATAGCAACAGTGCCAACCCCTGGGTGCAATTCTTCTGCTCCACAGAGAATAGGTGAGGCTTGATCCAGGAGCGTGTGTGTGTGTGTGTGTGTGTGTGTGTGTGTGTGTGTGTGTGTGTGTGTGTGTGTGGTTAGAGTGGCAGATTGGAGGCTTGCTGGTGTGGTGCTGTCTTCTTTTCTATTTTGTTCCTGCTTCTATGGCCACCAGATGTTTTGGGGATCTGCTTTGTGTGGTAATGAGGGTCTTTCCATTAGCTGATTCTAAGGACCTGTTCCCCCTAGTGGTGATGGGTTGCAATTCATCATCATCCA
Source organism: Dromiciops gliroides (assembly GCF_019393635.1). Taxonomy (NCBI): domain Eukaryota; kingdom Metazoa; phylum Chordata; class Mammalia; order Microbiotheria; family Microbiotheriidae; genus Dromiciops; species Dromiciops gliroides. Next base: position 199,219,188 of record NC_057864.1, read on the forward strand.
AAGACCTCTTTTACTGTAGTTGTCTCCACACTTTTAGATCATGCAGCCCATCAATGAAAAATTGTTGAGCGTGTACCCCAAGATATTTATTTATAGATAAATCACATATGTGTACTACTGCAATGACATTATGTACTTATAAGGTATGTACAAAAATAAAGAAATTTAAATGATGAGATAAATATGGAAATTTCAGTATGGATATATATTTTTTCTCTTGGTTCTGCTCACTTTACTCTGTGACAGTTCATGTGATTCTTCCCATTATTCTCTGAAACTGACCCCTTCATCATTTCTTATATCAAATAATTTTCATGATAATTTTTTTATTTTGGGGGGCTCACTTTTTGTCAATCTTGATTAAATTATCTTTCTTTTTACTTTTTGTAATGTGACTGACAGAGAACTTCTAGGAGGAGTAGTTAAGATGTCGGGCTCTACTATTTTCTTTTCTTTTTTTTTTTTTTTTGGTGAGGCAATTGGGGTTAAGTGACCTGCCCAGGGTCACACAGCTAGTAAGTGTTAAGTGTCTGAGGCTGGATTTGAACTCAGGTCCTCCTGAATCCAGGGCCGGTGCTCTATCCACTGCGCCACCTAGCTGCACCTGCTATTTTCTTGTTGTTTGCCTGTTCTCATGTTATTAGTGTTATTTTCAACCTGTGGTTGCTTTGCAGGCATCTTTTTAGATACCTGTCCATTTTGTGAAGGCTAGTTGAGTTCAAACTAGGTAACAGAATAATCACATGCACATAAGCTGCAATATATCATACTTCAGAGAAAGGGCACCATTATCCACCTTTCTATTGTAGAGATCTCATATTTCCCTCAAGACATCTTCCTGGGTGACACGTGACTGACATACAGACTTATGAGTGAGGACATCCATTTCAACCAGTGTATTAAACATTAGTCAAAATTAATTCCTTTGGGGGGAGCAGAGCCAAGATGGCAGAGGAGAGGCTGTGACTCTCGTAAGCTCCAGATAAACCTGCCCACTCACTCCCAAATACTGCCATAAAAAATTAATTCCTTTCTAATATTAAAAATAAATATAAAATAAAGTTCTAATATTTCCTGTACACATCCCCCGAAGATGCACATGTTCTTCATTGGAGACTACTACTTTATAGTACAACACAGAACCACCCATGTATATTGTACTGTTCTGGACCATGTGGGGTTAGAAAGAGGAAGAAGGAAATGGGATATCCTGTCTCAGCCTAATGAGGCAGAGATACCAAATACTCATATATGTAATATTATGGATTTATTTATTTTTAAAAATTTTATTTATTTTTATTTTTGTGTGTGATGGTTTTATTCATTCATTCATTCATTCTTTTTTTTTTTTTTTTGGTGTGGGGCAATGAGGGTTAAGTGACTTGCCCAGGGTCACACAGCTACTAAGTGTCAAGGGTCTGAGGCCAGATTTGAACTCGGGTCCTCCTGAATCCAGGACTGATGCTTTATACACTGCACCACCTAGCTTCCCCAATGGGGAAGTCCAAAGACTTTTGAGATGCCCTGTATAATGTTATTGTTCAGTTGTTTCTGAGTTCATGACCCCATTTGTTTTGTTTGTTTGTTTGTTTTGGCAAAGATACTGGAGTGGTTAGCTATTTCCTCCTCCAGCTCATTTTACAGATGAGAAACTGAGGCAAACAGGGTTAAGCAACTTGCCTAGGATGAAACAGCTAGTAAGTGTCTGAGGCCAGATTTGAACTCAGGAAGATGAGTCTTCCTTGACCTCAGGCCTGGCACTCTAGCTGCCCACCCTGTATAATTCAATTGGAGTTTTCTTTTTTTTCTTTTTCATGTTTCAGTCTGTATTCAAACACCATCAGTTCTTTGTTTGGAGATAGATAGCTTTTTAAAAATTAAAAAAAATTTTTTTTTTTTAGTGAGGCAATTGGGGTTAAGTGACTTGCCCAGGGTCACACAGCTAGTAAGTGTTAAGTGTCTGAGGTCGGATTTGAACTCAGGTACTCCTGACTCCAGGAGCAGTCCTCTATCTACTGCACTACCTAGCTGCCCCCTAGATAGCTTTTTTATCTTAAGTCCTTCACAGTTGTCTTGGATCATTGTATTGCTGAGAATAGCTAAGTCATTCACAGCTGAACATCTTACAATATTGCTGTTACTTTGTATACAGTACATTTCACTTTGCATCAGCTCATGTAAGTCTGGGTTTTTCTGAGAGCATTCTGCTCATCATTTCTTATAACATGATAGTATTTTATCATAATCACATACCACAATTTATTCAGCCATTCTCCAATTGATGGGCATCCTCTCCTCTCAATTTCTAATTCTTTGCCACCAGAAAAGAAATTCTATAAATATTTTTGTACATATAGGTCCTTTTCCTTTTTGTTTATTATCTCTTTTTGGCTATAGACCTATGCATTGGAGTTTTCAAAGAATTTTTGCTTACTTTATTTCACTTGGTGCTATGATGATGTTTTATCCCCAGAATTCTTCTCATGGGAGGAGAGGGCCAGCATACGACTCTTAGCTGCCTGGCACACAATGCCTGCCACATAGTAAACACTTAATAAATGTTTGCTGATTGACCTCTACTCTCCCTTACTAGACCTGGCCCCCACGAAGTAGGGCCCTTTTTAATCTGACATACTCTTCATAAAGGAAAGGAACGATGCCTTCCGTCTCTCCTTGCTGAAGTCAGGAGCCATACATGGCTCTGTGTATTGCCCTGTCCCCTTTCTATCACCCTAAAATGACATTACATTCAGTGGTCAGACTCTGATTTTGCTGTTTATTATCTGTTTGACTTAGAGTAAGTCAACTAACATTGCTACAATTTAATTTCTTAATATCTAAACTGCATTAACTGCCTACCTACCTCGTAGAATTGTCATGAAGAACAAATGTGATAATATATAAATTTACAAATCTGTACATACATATACATGCACATATTTACCACATACAAATAAATATATGTTAATGTGTAGTCACATATATATATGTGTATATATGTATATATTTGTATATATTTGTATATTCACCTGTAATGGTGCTTTGGAAATTGTAAAAAGTGCCACATGGTGATAGTAAGAATAATAATTACAGTGCCTGACATGTTAATAAATACTTTATCTAACAGCAATAATAGCTAACACCATGGGCAGGTAGGTGGTGCAGTGGATAGAATGCTGGGCCTAGAGTCAGGAAGACCTGAGTACAGGTCTGGCCTCAGACACTGTATAGCTGTGTGACCCTGGGCAAGTCACTGAATCCTGTTTGCCTCAGTTTCCTCATCTGTAAAATGAGCCAGAGAAGGAAATGGCAAACTACTCCAGTATCTCTGCCAAGAAAACCCCAAATGGGGTCATGAAGAGTTGGACGTGACTGAAACGACTGAACAACAAAATTCTTTCCTCCTCTCACACCTACCCCCAGCCCAATCTCAGTTCTTCTGATTTTAATTGTTGCCCTTAATGAGTCAGTAGCATACAGTTAAAAGAGTGTTGGATGATCTGATTCCAGAGGCCCCAGGGCCAAATCCTGGCCCTGTCACTTATTGTCTCTGTGACATCAAGCCAATTATCTAAGCTCTCTGGGCCTTAGTTCCCTCATCTAAGAAATAGGGTGGTGGGATAAGATGAGCTCTAAGAGGCTCTGTCTCCCATGCCATGGATGGATGACCACCCCAAGGGGACCCTATGGTGAGGAAAGCAAGCCTTCCATAAATATGAGCTGTCATTTTTTATTATTCTCTACCCCAACTCTTGATGGAGAGCCCCTCTTCCCCCAACCCACTCAATTCTAAGCTTGAGTCCAAAGAGGACTCCTGGAAGAGGAAAAGGTGACCTGCTGCCTCAGCTGTGGGCAGGTAGATATGGGGGCCTCATTAGCCCCTCTCCCTGATCCTTCCCCATGTACGTGTGGCAGCCTCTCCACCACTGCCTTCCTTCCCGCACAGACACGCACTGCCGCTCTTTACCTCCCTTCTTAACATCGTCTGTGCCTATGACCCGGTGGGCTATGGGATTCCTTACAACCACTGGCTATTCTCCGACTATCGAGAGCCACTAGTGGAAGAGGCAGCCCAGGTGCTTATTGTGACCTTGGACTATGACAGTGCTACCAGCGCCAGCCCCACAATAGATGGAACTACCACGGGTACTGCAATGGATGATTCGGATGTAAGGGCCCAACATCCTCTCCTTCCTGGGTGGGAGGGTGGGAGGGTGGGGGATGTTGTTCTCTCTGTTACTTCCCACTAGATCATTTGACCAACTACTCGGGGGGACTCCTCTCCAGGGCCAAGGGCATGGGTGGCATGTGACTTTTCCCATATCAGTAAAGCAGGATAAGATATGCTAATTGGGCACCTGAAGTTGGTGCCAGACTACAAGTTGCCCGGTATGCCTGAGATTGGCAGGGCTCTGGATACCTGAAAACACTTTAAGATGTAGTTAATTGACAGATAATACCCTGGTCAGGGTCCTGCCAACTAGTCTCCTAGACCCTATTGGAGAAGTTCCTGGGGGGGGGGTGAGGGCCTTGAGGGGGTCTGGCTGGGTGGGCCCCAAGCCTTATTAGCTGTTGCTCCCCACAGCCTCCAGGCCCTGAAAATCTATTTGTGAACTACCTGTCCCGAATTCACCGCGAGGAGGTGAGTCCATGGCTGGCCCCATTCAAATGGGCAGGGGCTGAGCCCTTTCTCTGTGCAGAGCCCTTGAAGGAGATGCAGAGAAAAGAGAAGCCACAGTCCCTGCTCTCAGAGACCCCACAGCCTAGTGGAGAAGCCAGAATGGAAGTGCACATAGGGGCACAGATGAATGCTCTCATATACACACATACATGCACACGACATTTCAAAAGATGTGTAATACTAATGAGTGATACAAGGCAGAGAGAGAATATATGAATTTGTCCTTTGGAAGGTGGAAGGTAGAAGATGGTAAAAAGGTTGAATTGACCTAAACTAGGGAGGAATGAGTATGGAAAGATGACTCTGGAAGAGAAAAACTTTAAAGGAGGAAGGGTATATTTTGATGGAAGAAAGGAGATTTAATATCAGGAGGAGGTAAGATGGGGCTTAGTCCTTAGTGGGATCAGTAAACAGGGTAGCTTGCTTAGAGAGTTCTTTTCTCGTTTTTCTGTTGTTTTTTAGTGAGGCAATTGGGGTTAAGTGACTTGCCCAGGGTCACACAGCTAGTAAGTGTTAGGTCCTCCTGACTCCAGGGCCGGTGCTCTATCTACTGCGCCACCTAGCTGCCCCTAGAGAGTTCTTTTCGAGGATAATAACAACAGAGCATTGTGGGACAAACTTTATTTTGTGGGGAATAAGATGGAACAGCAAAGGCTTGAGCCTTTGGATATTGATTAGTGGCCTGGCCTCCTGGAAATGTGTCTGGCTTACTGTGAGGGAGGCGGTCTTGCTCTTAAAGAGTCAGTGGAGGCAAGAAATGATGGTAGTGAGATCAAAAGGGTTATTATAGAGGCAGATGCCTCCAAATTGAGGCTTGATGCCCGCGGTAATGGTGTGTGAGCAGGGGATGGTTCTCTAGCCCTAGACTGGCTCCCAACCCTTTGTCACTACAGGACTTTCAGTTCATCCTTAAGGGTGTGGCCCGGTTGCTCTCCAACCCTCTGCTTCAGACCTACCTACCTAACTCAGCCAAGAAAATCCAATTCCATCAGGAATTGCTAGTCCTGTTTTGGAAGCTCTGTGACTTTAACAAGGTAGGCAGTCTTTAACAGGACCCTCTGGGAAGGAGATGGGATGCCCCAAGAGGAGATAACTCAGAAATAGTATAGAAGATCTGGGTCCACTTGAAGAAGAGGGTTGATGGTTGTGGGGTATCTTGGGTTAGCTCAGAAATGGAGGATGGTCCAGGTCTTCTGGGTCTGCTCAGAAATGGGGGTGGTAAGGTGTTCGAGAGTGTGGTCTCCTGGGTTGAGATCTCATTCATGGGTATGAGGGTGGGTGGGTTATAGTCTCCTGGAACTTCTCAGACATGGGATGGGGTGAGGTCCCCTGGGAAGGCTCAGGTTTGGGGCACTGGTCCTCCTGACCATTCTGATCCAGACTTGTCTTCCTCTGTTCTCATCTGCTTCAAGAAATTCCTCTTCTTCGTGTTGAAGAGCAGTGATGTGTTGGATATCCTCGTCCCCATCCTCTTCTTCCTCAATGATGCTAGAGCTGATCAGTGTGAGTCTCTGAGGGCGTGGCCTATTCCATTCTCTGCCCCTGGGGGAGGAGGGGATTCAGCCCCTTTCCCTCCCCAGATAATCTAGCTGTTTTATATCTTCCCTATCTCTGAACCTCTCCCCATTCCTCCATCCTGTTTCTGACCTTTCTCCTTGTACATTTCCTGTGCTCAACATGGTTTCTCCACTACATGCTACAGCTCGAGTGGGCCTGATGCACATTGGAGTTTTTATATTGTTGCTCCTGAGTGGAGAACGAAACTTTGGGGTTCGGTTGAACAAGCCCTATTCTGTTCGAGTCCCCATGGACATCCCAGTTTTCACTGGCACCCATGCTGACCTGCTAATTGTGGTGAGAATGGTTGCTTCCCCTTAGCCATCAGGCAGTGCCCCAGTCCTTGGTGGTGACGATGCCCAAGGGAGAGTGGGGTAGTCTAGAGGGGAGGGAGCGGTGGGACTAGAACATTTCTGGTCGATGGGCCTCTCTAGACTGGTGCTGACCCCCCCTCTCTGTCTACTGTTAATGACTCTACTCTCTAGGTGTTCCACAAGATCATCACCAGCGGCCATCAACGCCTACAGCCCCTCTTTGATTGCTTGCTCACCATCATAGTCAATGGTAAAGGTGGTGAAGGGATCGGTTATCCCAACTTTCACCACCAGGGGGCACCAGGTCATCAGGCCTAAAAGCAACCAGGTTGCCTTTCAGTCTTCCAGGCTGATAAGGCACCTTAAGGTCCAAGTTTGTGCTGACGTGGTATCTGGATCAGCTGGATTGATCCCTGCCCTCTCTCTGCCTCCTGTCCCTGGGGCCCCTGTGGGAAGCAGATCACTAGTGGGTGGGGCTAGGTATGCTGAAGTAGAGCCTACTCCACTGGTGATTTGGGGGGTGGGGGTGGGGAGGTGGGAGGTTGGAGAGGAAGACCTGGGTTCAGCTTCAGACACTTAATAGCTGTGTGACCCTGGGAAAGTCACTTAACCTTGTTTGCCTCAGTTTTCTCATCTGTAAAATGAGCTGGAGAAAAAAATTAGCAAACCACTAGCTTGTGGGATCCTGGGTAAGTCACTTGACCCCGTTTGCCTTAGTTCCTTATCTGTAAAATGAGCTGGAGAAGAAAAGGGCAAACCATTCCAATATCTTTGCCAAGAAAACCTTAAAATGCAGTCACAAAAGGTTGGATGTGACTGAATAACAATGACACATTTTTATTATTATAGACCCAATCGTGGATAGAGTAGGGCAAGACAAACACTTGCTTAGGACTTTACACACACATTTTTATATACTAGAAAATCCTTGCTTTCTAGACAGAAAGGGGGCTTGGGGTGGATGGTGATTTTCAGAGTGATTGTCCCTTTCCCCCTCCCAGTGTCTCCATATCTCAAGAGCCTGTCCATGGTTGCAGCCAATAAACTACTCCACCTTTTGGAGGCTTTCTCTACCACCTGGTTCCTGTTTTCTGCTGTCCAGAACCATCACCTGGTCTTCTTTCTCCTGGAGGTCTTTAACAACATCATTCAGTACCAGTTTGATGGTGAGAACTGTCCTTCCCTGGCCCACCCATCCATCTGCCCCATCTCCATCACGAGGGCTTCTTAGATCCCTGGGGTCATCCTTGTGACCTAGTTTATACTCTTCCCCCAGATGAGGGAATAAATGGGATCAGAGGCCCTTTGAAAATGTAGCCTGACCTCCAGGCTTCTAAGGTTATGGCTAGTTTATGGGGTGGAAGCCTTGCTACTCTTGGCTGGGGCCAGCCAGCTTGTTGCTTTCCATCGGTCTCCTTTACCCTCTCCCATGGGTTTCTTGTGCTGTCTCTCTCTCTCTCTCTCTCTTTTTTTTTTTTGTGAGGCAATTGGGGTTAAGTGACTTGCCTAGGGTCACACAGCTAGTAATTGTTAAGTGTCTGAGGCCGGATTTGAACTCAGATCCTCCTGAATCCAGGGCCCGTGCTTTATCCACTGCACCACCTAGCTGCCCCCTTGTGCTGTCTCTTATACCTGGGATTATGTTCCCAGTGCCTTCAAATTCACCATGTCTAGCAAAGCCATGTGGATTGACTGGGAGTATGTTTTCTTTTCCTGATAACAGCCTTTCTGAGTGTAGAATTATCTCCTGCCTTGATCCATTTTTCTCACCATTTCTCCTAGGCAACTCAAACCTCGTCTATGCTATCATTCGAAAGCGAAGCGTCTTCCACCAGTTGGCCAACCTGCCCACAGACGTGCCCTCCATCCACAAAGCTCTGCAGCGTCGAAGGCGGAACCCTGAGACCTTATCTCGAACCAACTCCCAGGAGGGTGTCTCCATGGAGGGCTCCTGCCCTGCTGCACCTGCTGAGCCTGGGACCCTCAAGACCAGCCTAGTGGCTACACCAGGTCTGGCACTGGCATAGAGGCAGCAGAAATAGGTTCTTGCTAGGTTTGGAGAGCCAGGGTGGTGACATCACCTGGGTGGTCATTCCTTCTCAACTCATGTCAAGGAAACGAGCATCCGTGAGAGGTCACAATAGGATTATAGATGGCTAAAGCTGGATGGAAACTGAGAGATTATGTAGTCTGACTAGTGACTCAGAGTAGTTAAGGGACTTGTCTAAGGTCAAACAGCTAGTGCGGGAGTTCTGAAGTTAGGATCCAAATAAAAAGGGATCCTGCTGCTATAGCTCCTGCCAATGGTAGCTGCATCAACCCAACCTCTAGAACAGGACTTTTTTTTTTTTTGGTGAGGCAGTTGGGGTTAAGTAACTTGCCCAGGGTCACACAGCTAGTAAGTGTCAAATGTCTGAGGTTGGATTTGAACTCAGGTCCTCCATACACCAGGGCCAGTACTCTATCCACTGTACCACCTAGCTGCCCCTAGAACAGGACTTCTTAACCTGAGGTTCATGGGAAAAGTCTGTGGATAGATTTTCAGGGGAGCCTATGAACTTGGATGAGGTAAAAATTTACATCTTTATTTTCACTAGCCTGTAACTGAAATCTAGAATCTCCTTTAATTATGAATTAAATACATTATCCTGAGAAGTTATTCCAAAGGTTTCACTAGACTGTCAAAGGGGTCCATGACACAAAAAGGTGAAAAAGTCCTGAGCTTGCCAGTAGAAGTAGAATTAAGACATGAACCCCAATATTGTGACCCTGCCAATACATGCCCCCGTTGGTCTTTCATATTTACACATTTCCTTTGGCTTCTGGGCTTGTTTGTTTGTTTGTTTGTTTGTTTGTTTTTGGTGGTCTCTGTGTCTATTCTCTTGTACCTCTATGTGCATAGTTCCCTATTTTGATGATTATAGCAATAAGCCTGGAGAGAAGTGGGTTCCGCAGAGTTCTGCTAAAGTCACATGTAGCATGTGTAGACTTTGTCACAGGCTAAGCCCTTCAGGTGCTGTGTTCTTTTCATTCCTTTAGCCCATCGGTAATATTTATTAATCATTAATATAATATCAATGGTGGAGTAGAGAAGGAAAAACTTTAGACCAGGCTAAATACAGGATGGGAAAGCTTTGGATCTGGGGTGTTTACAGCTCGGGTGGGAGTGGGGAGTGGGAGAAATGTGACCTGTGCACCTGTTGCCTAAACCTAGCTATCTTCATTCACCTACATCACTGCCCTCCACTCCCCCCGCCCCAAGGCATTGACAAGCTGACAGAAAAGTCCCAGGTGTCTGAGGATGGAACAATGAAATCTTTGGAGCCTGAGTCCGGTCGGAGCCCAGCTGAGAGCAGTTCCCCAGCCAGGACAAGCGAGAGAGAGGTGTGGAATGGGGTGAGGCCCCAGCATAAAAGAGCCAGGGCCCAGGAGCCAGGGGAAGGGTGTAGTTGGGGGTGCCCTCCCTGGGGGTGCCCAGGGCCTTGGTGTCTCCTGTGTGAAAGTGCAATGTCTAGTAGCTCAGAACAAGGCCAGTTTGGAGTTCTTCCCTTGGTGGGTCTCTGCAATTAGCCTTCTCTTACTTCTGACTTGACCGCCTGACCCCAGAGCCCATAGGGCAGTGGAACTTGCTCTGTGCTTTCTTCCCTCTGGGGTGTGGCTGGAGAAGCAGATTTTGTTCCCACAGAGTCTGAGGAGGTTCTCCACGCCAGCCAAACTTTTGTTTTCCTTTCTGGGTAATGGGTTTACACCCTTGGTCTTCATTCATCTATCTTCTTTATCAGCAGTTGGCCTTTACCCTGGCTTGTCATTCTGTTCCATCCACCTCCCACCCCAGCCCTAAACCTGTCACAGAGACTAGGCTGGGCTCAGGCTGGAGGTGGGGTGGGGCTTGTAGGTGCCCGTGGCATGAACCCTTGGGGCAAAGGGTGCTAGGCTAGGATTTCTCCCAGTCTTAATCCCCATTGCCCTAAAAGGCAAATCGAATGGCTTGGAATGGCCAGGGCTGTGACTGGGCAAAAACAGCTCCCTTCATCTCCCCCTCACCCCTCACTTCTCTATCCTGTCCCCCTTTTCTGTGCCCTAGGAGCCTGGCCAAGCTTGTCGAGAACAACAACAATCACCCACTGCTTCAACGGGCGGGCAGTGGAACCCAACTCCAGACTGGGTGAGGGAATGAGGGCCTTGGAGTATTGGAGGGTGGGGACGAGCTGATTGTCCCTAATTTGAGTGGATTCCATTATGTGGGGGACCCATATGCAGAGAATATTGGTCTCAAGTGTCTCTTGCATCCTTTTTCACATGAGCATGCATATGAAAACCACATATATGCATGTCTATATAAATATGCACACACATACACATGCATATACATATATAGACAGATATACATATATACATACACATAGACACATGCACACATACACACATACACACACACATATATGGCAGCTAGATGGTTCAGTGGATAAAGTACGGGGCCTGAGTTCAAATCCGACCTCAGGTACTTACTGTGTGACCCTAGGCAAGTCACTTAACTCTGTTTGTCTTAATCCACTGGAGAAAGAAATGGCAAACCACTCCAATATCTTTGCCAAGAAAACCCTATGGACAGTATTGGTATGTTGTGGTCCACAGACTCTCGAAGAGTTGTAGAAGACTGAATGACTCAACAACAACAACAACAAATATATATGTATATGTACACATGTACATATATAGCACTTTAAAGATATTTTATGTAATTATATATGTATATGCATATACGTATAGTATATGTATATATACACATACACATATATAGATATACTTTAAGGGTTTCATAGTTATACACACACACACACACACACACATACACACACATATATATAAAACACTTTGAAACCCTTAAAGTATTACATAAAATATATTACATTCTGGTTGTGGCTTGATTGATATTAATATTCCCTGGTCCTCCAGTGTTTTGCAATGAATAGTCAACAAATAAATATCCATGGGTCTGACTTCCGGCAGTTTCCCCCAGATCTGATCCCATGCATACCCGAGGGTTGACTGCCCTATATTTGGAATAGGTTCCAGAATGGCCCGCTGGGCCTAAAGCTGGCTTGAGCACACCACCACTGATTTCTCAGCTCTCACCCTAGCTAGGCTCTGATCTCTTCTCCCTTCCTTCTGGTTGGGCTCTGTCCATCCTGTAGGTCCTCTCCTGGAAGTCCAAGCTTCCATTACAGACCATCATGAGGCTGCTGCAGGTATTGGTGCCTCAGGTGGAGAAGATCTGCATTGATAAGTGAGTTTGAGCGGGAAGACTGGGACCTGGGTGGTGAGTTTGGGGGAAGATGGCAGTGGGAAGGCCATGGGCCATTCATTGGGCATCCCTTGTTCCCTTTTATGAGAATAGTAATAGCTCATGTTTCTCTGGCTCTTTAAGGTTTAAAAGACACTTTTCGCAATGGCAAGTTATCATTCCCTTATTACATATAAGGAAACTGAAGGTCAAAGCAATTTAAATGACACAAGTAGGATTCAGACACAAGTATCTCCTAATTCCAAGTCTGGTATCTTTCTGCCACCCCTTACTCTCTCTATAACTCTTTGCCTGGGGTACCCCTGACTTTTCCATAAGAGATGGGCCTAGACCATCTTCTGAGACCTCCAGTCTTTGCCTTTTCTCTGCAGGGGGCTGACAGATGAATCCGAAATCCTCAAGTTTCTTCAGCACGGCACACTGGTAGGGCTGCTACCTGTGCCTCATCCCATCCTCATCCGCAAATACCAGGCCAACTCGGGCACTGCCATGTGGTTCCGCACCTACATGTGGGGTGTCATCTATCTAAGGTAAAGAGGCATGGTGAGGACTAGGGACAGAGTGTCTTTAGCCACTGACCCCATAGTCATGGGTGAATGTCACTGGCATTTTATTTAGTCTCCAAAGGAACAGGGATCCCCTGCCTGTAGCCACCATCATGTCAGATGGGATCAGCTCAGCCTTTAGGGATGCTTAACCTGGGGTCCCTCTACCAAGCAGATTGATGTCAAGGGGCTGGTGAAATTAAGTGGGAAAAAAATGCCATCTTTATTTTCATTCATCTCTAACTAAAACTGAGCATTTCCTTCAATTATGTTTTTAAAGTCACATTATTTGGAGAAGGGGTCCATAGGTTTCACCAGACTCCCTAAGGGGTCTGTGACACAACAAAGGTTAAGAACTTCTGCTCCAGAATGACTAATAGAGTGTTTTCCTTTGTGGGCTCAGATGTCAGTAACTTCTTCTGACCCTTAGTCAATGGAGTGAAGATGAATTTATTAGTGAGTCCATGAGGGTGCTTAGTGTAGGGACTCAGTTGGATGTGGGCCCTTTGCTCAGAAGAGAAAGTGAGGATGGAGAGGATTTGGGTATCAGCATTCCCTAATTCTTCCCTTACCCCTCACTTGAATTCACCCAGCATCCTTGGGGGCCTGGCCCCCACCCCTCCTCCTCCTAGGAATGTGGACCCACCAGTCTGGTATGACACTGACGTGAAGCTGTTTGAGATCCAGCGGGTGTGAGCAGAAGAGAGCCAAAGACAGGAGAAGAGGGAAGGGGTTTGAGGGGCTGGGTGCCAAGGGCATCCCTTCACCCTTCACCCTTCCCTGCCTGGCTCCCTTTCTTCTGAATGCCATCTGAAGCTTTATTATCACTCTGATCTGAGGAAGGGGGTGGGGAAGCAGTCAGGTCTAACTTCCCCAAAAGTTCTGCCCAGGGATGGGGGAAATGGGGGGAAACCTGCCGTGCCCTTCCCCGCACCTGGCTTATGAAGTCTTCCTGCCTCTGACGCTGGTTACTGAAGACAACAAAGATCAGAAGGCAGAGCCAAGGAAGGGGAAGCTCCCTCTTAGTAGATACCTCTTGGTGTCCCAGGGCCAAACTTCCATTTCAAGTCTGTATTATAGTCCTGGCTCCCCTGAAGACTTGTTTCTATACCACCCTTTATATGTAAACCCTCTTCTGACTGTACCCTCCTGGTCCTTCCTGCAAGTGGCTCGGAGAGTCCTGGCCCCTTCAGAGGGGTAACTTTTAGTCTGAGGTCCCCACTATCTGAGTAGTAGTGGGGAAGCTGAAGTGGGAGTTCTGGGATGCCCTTTACCTCCCACTACAAAACATTACTCATTCCATACCAAACATGCCACTGAGGCTGAGGGGCTCATAGGAAGAATTGGGCCCAGGGAGCTTTTTTAGGGTTTTTTTTTGGGGGGGTGAGAAAGGGGTAACAATTCCAACCTGGATTTTGGGCCCAGGTGACCATATAATCCCCATGTCCATATTTTCACATTTGTACAAAGCCCTGTTCTATGGGAATTTTTTCATAAACCATTCCTCAGACAGAAATATGACAGGGGGAGCAACCCCACCCCCCATTCTAATTACAGCTTTATCTTGAAGGGCAGAGAACCTGTTTGTCCCCATCTTGGGTAAGTGGAGGGGAATCAAAAGGAAAACAATCCAAGATACCCTCCCTCTTCTTCCCCTCGGCTGTCTCAGCTGGTTCCCCCCAAACCCTCAGTCCTCAGTTCTGTCCTCCAACCTTGTTACCCATCCCTGGTTAACCCCCACTCTCTGCCTGTGTCAGTACAATCTTAACTTTCAAGCACTAGAGACGCACTGTACAATCTCCTACTTTACACAAAATTAAAATCTCCCTTTTCCTGGCTGTGTATGTGTGTCTGGAGTGATGGTAGAGGGAGCCTAGCTGGTGGGGGTGGGGAGTGGGAGGGGGGAGGTCACCCTTGAATATGGGCCTGGTTCCATGTTAAAAAGTTCAAGACATTGTCACTGTCTTTCTGTGGTGTGAGTAAGCCCAGAGGGCAGTGAGGACTTTGTACATGCATGTGTCTGGTAGGGTGCTGGGTGGGCTGGTGGTAGAAGCTTCCCTGTTTCTACAGCCTTGGGGTTAGAGGGAAGGGCAGTTCCTTGGGACTTTGGACCTTCTGCTAAGTGGCTTGCCCTTCATGAAAGTGAAGCATGATGTATATGGAATGCTAGAGGTTCCAGTCCCAAGTCAGCTACTTATTATCTATGTGACCTTAGTAAAGTACCTTTAATTTATTTGGACCTGTTTTTTTCAATCCTTAAAATGAATGTTGTTATGCTAAATTTCTTCTTAGATCCCCATTGGTTCTAAATGCTATTATCTCACATAAGTAGGATGTGGTTACCTGGGTTTGGTTAGCCATTTCATCAAGGCACACTGGGATACCAGGGAAAATCCTTCCAGTTCTTTTGAGGATCAAATGAGATAATATGTGTAAAGCATTTTATAGACCCTTAAATTGTGCCTAAGTGCCAGTTATTATGCTGCTTAGGGTCTTACTTGAGCAGGGGTTCTTACCTCAGATCACATGAACTTTTTTTTTGGTGGGACAATGAGGGTTAAGTGACTTGCCCAGGCTCACACTTTTTAAAAAAATAAGTATTTTGATAACTATTTCCATAGAACTGGTTTTCTTTTAATCCCATATATTTTAGTTTATGCATTTAAAGAAATTATGAGAAAAAGTTTGCTTAGTGGTGAAGTAGATAGAGTATTGGGCCTAGAGTCAGGAAGACATCTTGAGTTCAAATCCAGCCTCAGACACTTACTAGCTCTGTTACCTTGGGTAAGTCATTTAACCCTGTCTGCCTCAGTTTACTCATCTGTAAAATGTGGAAGGAAATGGCAAAACACTCCAGTATTTCTGCCAAGAAAACCCTGAGTGGGGTCACAAAGAGTTAGACACTGAAAAATGCCTGAACAAAAACAACATTCTGAGAAAGGATCCATAGGATTCACCAGGCTACCAAAGGGATCCATGGCACAAATGAAGTTAAGAATCTCTGTCTTAGTCCTTAGTCCTGGGCTACTTCTGAATGCTTATCTTTAAAATCCTTCTATAAGCTCTAGAGGGTAACTTAACTGGTTCTCCAGGTCTCTGGCAAGCTACCCATAGACTCTGTGGGCAGGAAGGAGAGAGTGAAATCTTTTAGTCTACCTATGCTTGCCCAAAGTCTGAGTTCTCCCTATTGAGGGAGCTGTGAGACCCTTAGTAAGTCACTTAGCCCTGTTGGCCTCAGTTTCCTCACCTGTAAAATAAGCTGGAGAAGAAAATGGCAGACCAGTCCAGTATCTCTGCCAAGAAAACCCCAAATGGGGTCATGAAGAGTCAAACACATCTGAAAAACAACTGAACAATGAATGACAACAATCTCTGATTCCAGAGTAGAGTTCTTTCCCCTTTGTCACACTGCTACCAAAGAAAAAGCTACAGCACCCAGAATTCCTAGTCAACCCCCCAATATCCCACTGCCTCCCCATAGACTCATAGAATAGCAGAATTTGGGAGGATCTCACAGCATGTAGGATCCAGAATTCAGGGACATTTGTCCAAAGCCTTCATTCTACCAATGAGAAAACCCAAACCCGGGAAGGTTGTGATTTGCCAAGGTTACACAGGTAGTAGCAGAATAGGCAGGATTTGAATCCGGGTCCTTTGACCCTAGAACCCCACTGGTAATCAAAGAAAATGTTTCCAGCACTCAGTATTCCAAGTCTGTCTTCTATTCGATCGTTAATCAGCTTAGTTCCGCTTGGCTTTTGGGGGGGGGCGGGGCAATGGGGCCGCTTGGCTTTTAAGAGCAGAGAATGGATGTATTCAGGGCGGTATGGTGGTAGACAAGGGCTTCTTCCCTCCACTTGATAGAGGAAGAAGTGGAAGCCCTGAGTGGGGAAGAATCCCACAGATATAACGTGGTGAAACCAGAAATGGAGCCCAAATCTAGCACTCTTTCTACCACACAATGCTTTTTAATTCGCCATGTTAGCTCATTTAAGCCAGCATTAATCTTCCAGTTCATCATTCCCTTCCTTCTTCCAGCCCCTTTGCAGGTGGGGCACTAAGAACCTATTGAGACATGCTGGGGACCTGGCTGTCAGGAGAACAATAATGTCTGTGCTAGGCCTTCCCTCTGTACCCCTCAGTGATTCACACTGAACCCAGCCTAATGTTGGTGCTCGGGTTTAGGGCTAGATGAAGGTCAAGACAGGTATAGAGAATTATCAGGGCCAGCCCTGAAAAATGACCTGGTTTCTCTACTTTTTCTACTTCTTTATGACTCAATGGAGTATCCAGGGCTTGGATACTAGGTGCAGCCCCATGGCCCACACCCCCAGCTGCTAACCTGACCCTCTCTGAAGAGAAGAGCTGCTCCCCACTTACCTTGCTTTGGGAGTACTTGGTAAGAGGGTGCTTCTGTAAGGTGAGACCAGCTTCCCCACCCCACCCCCAGAGGTGGCTTCCTTCTTATCCTAGGTGTTTCCCTCCAGAGCTAAGTGGGGATCCATTCCTTTCTGTGAATAACACCAGAGCAAAAAATATTCTCTGGGTGTCTCCCCTCCTCACTGCCCAGAACCACTGCAGGAAAGTGGAAGCCCTTTCCTCCATTCCCTTGGCTGAGTGCCTAATTTTGCCCCTGGGAACAAATACAATAAAAGGAGAATATAATCGATCAAACAAACAGGTTTTATGGCAGCAGGAGAGAGGAGTTCAACATAGCTTGGCAGCTAATTAATGAGCTTGTTAGATGACAGGGTGTGTGTGTGTGTGTGTGTGTGTGTGTGTGTGTGTGTGTGTAGGGCTTGGTGGAAGCGGGGAGGGGTTGATGAATGGGTGGAGTGGCCCTGAAGATGATAGGTTTGCCCTGACTTAGTTTAGGAAGATGGCCCTGAGCAGTGGTCGGGCAAACAGGCCTGAAGGCAGGCAGGTGCTGGTCCTCTGAGACATTTACTGGAAGGGGGTGCAACCCATTCTTCCCAGTCCCCAACCTTTCATACAGACTCCTGGATCAGGTGGGCTCTTCCTGAGCACAACCACATGCCAGGATTGGACCACCATCTGTGTTGTCTGGGGCTCTCAGGTGATTTAAATTAAAAAAAAAACACCATAAACAGGCATAGCCCTCCTACTAGCACCCCAGTATAGCATCTGCAGACCTCACCCTTGGCTCTGGAAAAGACAGCCCAGTGTCCCCAAACCTCCAGGTTGATGGTTCCAGAAACCAGCGAGACTTTGAGGGACGCACTCTAATGTCTGCCTCTGCTCACATGGAGGGATGCTTGGATCTCTTGGCTGTGGATGGAGCAGAGGCTTGGGGCAGGTGTCTTCCACTAGCTCCTGGAACTGTGTGACTTGGGATCAGTGCAGAGGAAAGAAGCAGAAACAGTGCCACGGTTGACTGGTCTGGCTCGAATCAGGCCCCCAGGTAGACTTCTACGAGCCCTCCAACGGAGTGCATGCGGTAGAAGACCCCCAGAGGCAGGCCAAAGTTGACAATTGTGAACCAAGTCCTGTAGCCATAGAAATCTTTCTCCAGTCCATTCTCAAACTCAGGGTGTGTGCCAAAGGCTGGCATGATCCACATCTGGGGGGAGGGGAGAGAGGGGTGACTGGGTGAAAAGGGCCCTTCCCCTCCCACCAGCTTATAGATGCAGTTGAGATAACCTTTCTGCCACCTTCCAACTTACTTAGCTAACCTTCCCACCTGAGCCAAGTGGCTCTGTCAGCCCCAACTGAGAGCCCATCAGCTACCCACCGTGATGTTACAGATGATGAGGAAGATGGAAATTTCCTTAAGAACTCGACGCTTCCAGTTGAGGTGGCTGTAACTGTGGATATAGGCAAGTGATACCCTACGGAGGTCCTGGCCCAGCTCCAGCATGGATCCTCGGCGAAGGCCCGGTGGGCACTCCTCCTCCCTGCTATCATTCTGGGACTGGATGGGCATCTCCCAGAGGGGCTGTCGGTGCAGGCCCT
Organism: Dromiciops gliroides; assembly: GCF_019393635.1. Classification (NCBI taxonomy): domain Eukaryota; kingdom Metazoa; phylum Chordata; class Mammalia; order Microbiotheria; family Microbiotheriidae; genus Dromiciops; species Dromiciops gliroides. Next base: position 199,237,563 of record NC_057864.1, read on the forward strand.
CAATGATGAACAGGTTTTGGGTGATGTGCTGAATGATGATAAGGATCGAATAGGTCAGGATAAGTCTGTTGAGCAGTTTTTGGGCGTCAGTGGCCACAATAGCCACAATGGAAAAATAGGAGATGCCAATTTGGCCCAGGGCAGCACCCATAAGAAGCACCACATCAAGGCTTCGGGTGGGATTCTTGACCGTGTCCATCTCCCGCTCTTCCAGTCCATGTATGACTGTGCCCGTCAAGCACGCCAGAGTCATGACAGGCAGCACAACCACGTAAAATGCATAGTAAAGGGTGAAGTACTGATGACCAATGGAGGGGCCACTGGCCTGGATCTGGAAGAGGACAAAGACGCAGACCCCTGCCACCAGAGCCAGGAAGCCCAACAAGGGACCAAAGATGGCACCATGGAGGTGGAAGCTGGGCCGGCCAGGACCAGGTATGTGAGGAGACAGCTTTCGGCCCACATTCTTCCACATGACGTATAGAACAGCACAGCAGATGAGACTGTACTCAGTGCTGAAGGGGTAGAGCATCAAGTAACCCTTTTGGAAAATCTCACATATAGTTGTATTGAGGCAAAGGCAAGTGTTGGTTTCGTTGCCTAGGGAAGGGAGAGGAGAAGGTCACATGAGGCTCTTAAGAGAGGAGAGGAAGGTAGAGATAGAGGATGGGTAAGGCAAGAGTAAGGGAGAAATGCAGGAACTTTGTAATAAGTCATAGAAATAATGATGGGGCACAGAAAAGGTGCAAGGGGAGGAAGCTCCCTTCCCCATTTCCATCCACTTATTGACTAGATTGAGTTGGCAATTAGTACCACGTCAGTCAGTGACATGATTTTCATTGGTTGCTGGCTGATCTGATGCTGATTGATGCCATAACTCTCCAATCATAGGCAAGAGACCACATCCTCTTGATTCCATCCCTTTTCCTGCTTCAACACAAGAAGGTCTCAGACAAGGATCCAAAGTATCCATTGATTTTGTGGAAATACCAGAGCAACAATAGATACTATCCAAGCCTAGGGCTGCTGCTCAGGTTTTCCTCCTAAGGGAGCTCCTAAGGGAGGAGGAAGGTTTGGGAGGTGAGGGTGGGGATAAAACTTGCTGGAACTTAGGTGTCCTCAAACACTCCATTTGGGTATGGGATATTGCTATGTCAGTGTCTAGCATGCAGTAGGTACTATATAAATACTGATTTACTTCTCTTTCCTTCCTCCTCCCCCCCAAAAATATCCTTCTCCTCTTTTGTATCTCAGACCAGTATTAAAAGTTAATTCATCTCAACCCTGAAGGCTTTTTAGTTTTCAAGAATCTTCTATGACAATATAAATGTCCCTGGCACGTGGGTCCTTCTCAGGAAATAGTCTAACAGAAATTAGCTGAGAGACAATTATTTTGTTTGTTTGTTTCTTTTGGTGAGGCAATTGGGGTTGTGTCTTGCCCAGGGTCACGCAGCTAGTAAGTGTCAGGGGTCTGAGGCTGGATTTGAACTCGGGTCCTCCTGAATCCAGGGCTGGTTCTCTATCCACCTAGTTACCCCGAGAGACAATTATTTTGAAGCCAGATGGATGCTGCAAAGGGAAAGGTAGAAGTTGTCATGGGCTTCAGGACAGGTGAGTGTCAAAGAGGAAGAAGTGTGGGCACTAAAGTCAAACTTTTCCATGTCTTGTCATGCACATATATGCATACGTACATGCATATGTATGTGTGTATATACACACATATTTATATTTATACCAGGGCATATATATCATGCAGGCATATATATGTACCAGGGTGATACCTGAAACACTTTGGGGGAAAATCATACTCCCCCTCCCCCAAGTCTTCATATCACCAGTCATGAATGCATGTGTTCCTTGTTCGGGTATGAAAGATTAAAAAAAGTTTGTCTATTTGAGCACATGATGATGTGGATAGACAAATCCCTCAGTTTCCTCATCTACAAAAATGACTATGTTAGATTAGATGACCTATGAGGTCCCTACACCTCTATCTAGGATATCATGTTCTCTCGTGGATTTGTGGGAACGGGTTGCACTGTATTGGGGATATGAGGGCTAAGCAGAGAGAAAGGAGCAGGCATCCTAGAATCAGAGAATGTTAGAAATGGAAGGATTGAAGGTCACCTAACTAAGCCTTTCACTTTAGAAACCAAAACCCAGGGGGAGTAAGTGATTACCTCAAGGTCACATAGCCAAGTTAATGGTTGAGCTGGGAGTAGGCTAGAACCCAGGCAACCTGCCTCTGGGTTTGGTGCTTTTCCCACCATCCCCTGCTGCTTCTGCTTTATACCTGTGAGTGTTTCCATGAGGGCATCCAGTTCAGCCTCGATCTCCCGATGCATGGAATCATTGGTGACGGCCAATACCCAGAGGAGCAGGTTGGTAGCCATAGTAAGCATCAGTCCACACCTGGGGGGTGGGGGTGGGGGAAGCATTCGATAACCTGATCCCTGACCCTGAGACACTCAGGACATCCCATAACCCTTTCCCAGGCTGGCCCTTTATCCTCTGCTCCCCTCCCCTACCTGATCGGTTTCCCAATGTAACCTCAAGGAGCAGTCTAGGAGTGGGAGCCACAGATATTCAAGTGTGGGGAATGCCCAGCAAGAGACCCACTGAAGCTATTTCCCAATGAATCCCCCAATTGTAGGAGCAGGACAGGTCTTTTGAGAGAGGTTTGTTGGGCATGGGAAGGAAAAGCAGGCTGTGGAGAGGAGAGAATGTCTCAGGAGGGTTAGCGAAGAATGGAAGCAGCCTGGGAAGCCCGTCTCACCTGGTGAGATTCATCTGCACCTGAACACAGTCTTTACTGTGGTTCCATAGCACATAGGTCTGAAAAGAAGAAGAGCTTCAGCTGATCACAGCTTAGGGGGAAGAGGCTGGAGATAAGGGGGTACAGATGAGTGGGTGTATATGTGGCTCTATTTAAGTCTTTGTGCATGAGGTGTCTACATTTAATTGATGCAAGAGAGAGTGCATAATAATGACAATAATAGCTCACATTTATATAATGCTTGCTATGTGCCAGGTACTGTGGCGGGTACTTTACAGTTATATCATTTGATCCTCACAACCACCCTGGGAAGGTTGCTACTATTATTGCCCCCATTTTACAGATGAGGAAACTGAGACAAACAGAAGTTAAGTGACTAGCCCTGAGGGATACAACTAGTAAATATCTGAGGCCAGATTTGAACTCAGGTCTTCCTGACTCCAGGCCCAGCTCTAAGCACTTCTATCCATTGTGAACAATGATAGCTGGAATTCGTGTTAATCCTTTTAAGGTTTATAAAGCCCTTTACATACACCATCTCACTCTTTCCTTACAGATCTTTCAGTAAGGGAGTTGATTATTATTATTATTATTATTATTATTATTATTATTATTATGATGATGATGATGATGATGATGGGGCAATGAGGGTTAAGTGACTTGCCCAGGGTCACACAGCTAGTAAGTGTCAAGTGTCTGAGGCCGGATTTGAACTCAGGTCCTCCTGAATCCAGGGATGGTGCTTTGGTAGGTGCTATTATTATTCCCATTTTATAGTTGAGGAAGCTGAGTCTGGCAGAGCTCTGAGTGACTTGTCCAAGGTCATACATCTAGTAAGTTGTTGAAGCAGAATCAGAACCCAGGTGTACCTAACTCCAGCTGCCAGACATGCCACTGGGGAAGAGAATAATGAAATGGAAGGTGGTACACATCTGAACTTTCTAGGTCCTCCATGCTCCAACTTGGCTTTGCTGGATTTTAATTCCAGTGGTCTAGTCGAAGCACCACCCCCGCCAGCCTCCACACACCTGCCTGTTGGAATGTGCAATTGTGTGAGCAAGAATGAATGGTTGTGTGTTTGTAGGCATGTGCTTCAGAGCAGTGTTCAGTTGTAATAGCTTTTATATTAAAGCTTTAATAACTTAAAATGGCACTAAGACTTTTGGCACATCCTGTGTAAGTGAGTATTTTTAGGTTATGTATTTATATAGGCAGTATGGGTATGTAAATGTCTATAGATTAGATAGTCTATATATGTCTATAGTTTACAAAGGGATGTGAGTGTACATAGGAGTGTGTGTGTGTGTGTGTGTGTGTGTGTGTGTGTGTGTCTAGGAGTACCTGGGTGTATTTATACCCAGGAATATAAGTGTATGTGCAGGTGAATATGTAGGGGTGTGTGGCTAGTATATAGTATAGGTTAATGTGTGAAGCAGTTTGTCTGCATGATATTGGGGGTGGGCTGGCAAAGGAACATCACCTGAAGACTGATGAAGAGAATCTCAATGATGGGGAAGACAAGCTCCACCTCAGACTTGCAGTGGATGTGACTGACAACATTGCCGATTCGGAAGATGTTGAGAAGGACAGTGCAGCTACCGAACAACACCAGGGAACCTGGCCGGGATGGAAATGTCAGAACTTTATCTGTAATTTCCCAGTCCCCACCCCCACCCCCATCCTGTGCCTCCCACCTCCCTTTTCTAGGGAACAACATCCCTATCCCCAGAGTTCAGGTCTCTGCCTTATCATTCTTCTGCTAGTGCCTAATGAGGATGAGGCCATAAACTTACTTACCCTGAACCCAGACAGGCCCAGCATGGGGATCTCGGTACAGGACAGCGTGGGGCAGGCGGATGGTACCCACCAAGTAGTAGAGGAGCCAGAGGAGGGCAAGCACCTTGAGCACTGCCAGCAGAATCCAGACATCACCCAGGGTGATGGCCACATTGTTGAAGATCATGCTACAGATGAAGGCTCCTCCCAAGAACACCACATTGAGAGCCAGGAGCCCAGAAAAGAGCTGGCTGGCCTTCTGGGCTTGCTGATCCCGACGAAGGAGCAGGGAGAAATGCCGTACTAGCCACGACTTATCCCTTCTGGGGCCAGGGGTCTGCAATTTCTTCTCATCCTCCTTAGCTGTAGTCTCTGAGATCCCTTGAGGATCTGAAGAGGGCAAGGAAGGGGCAGTGGAGCTTTAATGTTAATATACACCAAGCTCAACAAAATCTTAGATCTTCCCCTTGCTGTTGTCTGGGCATAGTAGATTTTTTTTTTTGCAGGCAATGGGGGTTAAGTGACTTGCCCAGGGTCACACAGCTAGTAACTGTCAAGTGTCTGAGGCTGGATTTGAACTCAGGTACTCCTGAATTCAGGGCCGGTGCTTTAACCACTTTGTCATCTAGCTGCCCCCTGGGCATAGTAGATTGAGTTCCCGGCCTGGATGCAGGAAGACTCATCTTTCTGAGTTCAAATCTGACCTCAGACACTCACTAGCTGTGTGACCCTGGGCAAGTCACTTCTCCCTGTTTGCCTCAGTTTCCCTTACCTATAAAATGAGCTGGAGAAGGGAATGGCAAACCACTCCAATAGCTTTGCCAAGAAAACCCCAAGTGGGGGGGGGGTCACAAAGAGTCAAACACAGCTGAACAACTAGCTATTGTGTGGGGTAGAGGTAGAAGGAGAGGCTCTCCCTTCCTGTGTCAGTTCCTGTATTTATTTTTTTCCCTCTTCCTGATTCCCCACCAGCATCTTGGTACCTCAGAAGCAGGGAGGACCACCTTTCACCACTCTAGTCAGGTGTTTTCCAGTGAATGAAGGTTATTTCTATAACTGTCTCTTACCACAAAAAGTACAGGTTACTTGGCAAGTTAATCCCCCTTCCTCCACTGATTTCTCCAAAGGCTCATAGATTTATAGCTAGAATAGCATAGACGTATAGCTTGAGGCTATCAAGTCCAAACACCTTATTTTACAGATGAGGAAACTGAGGCACAGAGAGGTTAAGTGACTTACTTGCCCCTAGTCTCACAGCTAAGTATCTAAGGTTGGATTTGAACTGAGGTCTTCCTGACTCCAGGTCCAGCCCTCTAGCCACTATATCACCTAACTGCCTCTCTTCTCCCACATAGCCTGAGACTCGGCTTTACACATTCTGCTGCTCTGGTCCTGGCTGTCTCCATTCCCCAGCTGTAGTTAGAGAATCAGGAATTCCCAATCTGGCACTGGGCTGCTTTACTGACTGAAATGTAGATTCTCTTTCCTAGGTTTCTACCACCTCTTTATGTTCTTCCTTGAGATGTTCTTGCCTGGGCAGCTAGGTGGCACAGTGGATAGAGCACCAGCCCTGGATTCAGGAGTACCTGAGTTCAAATCTGACCTCAGACACTTAACACTTACCAGCTGTGTGACCCTGGACAAGTCACTTAACCCCAATTGCCTCACTTAAAAAAAAATTAAAAAAAGAAAAAAAAGAGATATTCTTGCCTTCAAGGTTTTCATACCTAACTTCTATTTCTGTTCTGCCCTTCCCTCTCCTTTCTCCTCCTCCAGTTCCAAACCAATGCTACAATTCTCTCCTTTCCTTTTGCAAACTTCTCCTCCCCTTCCTCCCAAAGCAAGCTCCGAAGGGAATGGACAGCTCTCTCACTTTCTTCCTCTACCTTCTCATCTCACCTCATCATTCCCACTTCTTCTGGGGTCTGCACTGTCTCAGGGACCTTAAATACTTCCCTACTTCAGTAACCCAGAAGGAGACAGACATGTCCACTCTGAAACCTTGCTGTTACCTTGGTTAATCTGTTCTTTAGCATACAACTTACATATATTTACCTAAGTTATCCAATCTTCTGCACTCTTCCTAGGCATCTAGACTTAAAAAGAAACTTGCCCTCTTTAAAGCTCTTAGATTTCCTTTTCTTCCCATCTTTATCATCTTCTTGAACACTTTTAAGCAGACTATTCCCAGAGAGTAGCCCCATAGAGATCCCTGGTCAGTATTGATAGAATATGTAGCTGGAAGTGATGTTACAGACCCAAACTCCTTGTTTTACAGATGAGGAAACTGAGGCCCAAGGAAGCAAAAGTGACTTGCCCAAAGATTCCACTATATCTAACACTTAATCTTTCAGTGCTGTCCAGAATCCAGTGCTGTCCAGGACCTTGTACTGAAGCCCTCAGTAACGATCCTTATCTTTTTCTCCTGGGTTTTCACACCCAAGTGGGTGAGGCTAGAGACATTCACTCTAGCATCTTCTTGCTCCATTTCTTCCCAAACAGGCAACTCCCCCTTGGAAGGATGCTTTCTTTGGAGGTCATAGGGACTAGGGAAGGTGGAGAGAGGGATGAAGATGAGAAGTGCAATCCTTGACTGAAAGGTCTACAAGACAACATAAGGGAGATGACTGGGAGGGGAGAAGCTAAGATTCTCTCCCTGGTGTTTTTCTCAGCTGTCAGGAAAATGGGGAGCTTGGGGCTGAGTTTAGCTGTTTTTTCACTTTCATAGTTCAGGGATGCAGTGAGTTGAGGCCCCATACGGTTAGAAGTTGGAAGCACCCTCCCTTCCCCTCCCCCAACTCAGGAGTCTTCAGCTCCTAGGAGATGGCAGTATTTCAGGGGATCGAAGTTGTAACCAGGTGGTCTGAGCAGTTGTGGGAAGGCCCCCGGAGAAGGTGCTTGAGGACTGAACAGAAGGAAGATGAGGCGTCAACTCTGCTCAGTACTGTGCATGTTGCAAGGTGGAAGGAGGGTGGGACCAGAAGCTAAACTGGTTTGTAGGTTTGGGTTAGAGGCAGGTGATAGAAATCCTGAGAGCTGTTGGGGAGGGGAAATGGAGGAGGAGAACACATACAGCATAGACTCTGGAGGTGGTAGAGATAGAGAGAGGCCAGGACATTTCTGGAGTTACGGATAGTCTGAGTTCCCCAAGGGCACATAGAACGAATATAGGATCAAAATCACCCCAGTCCCCTTCCTATTCCACCCCCTGACTTCCCTTTCCCCAGCGACCCTGACTTTTGCTCCTCAGGGTTTCAGATTCTCAATCTTGGGGATGTGAGCTTTGACTGGGTCTCGGGTTCAAGATCTTTTTTCCAGAGGTGGAAGGAGTGAGAAAATCCAAGGAGATGAAGGGCAGAGAAGGATTCCCCCTCCTGACCCAGGGGAGATAGCGCTGCTCTCTGGGCGGCTTCGAGCCCAGAATCAAGCCTGGAAGGTGGCATTGCCTTGAACTTGGAGCAGTTGTGCTGCAGGGACCTAGGTGGGAGAAGTGGGCGCGGCGCGGGGCAGTGGGTGCTGGGATTCCTAAGAGTCTTTCCAGCGTGATTGCGATTTCTCTCCTCTTCTGGATTCTTTCCCATCCGTGAAGAATTCCCCCCTTCCCCGCCCATGCCTAACTCGGGGGTCCCCGCTTCTTGAGTCTGGATTTGGGGCCCTTTACCCTTTTTTTCAAAGGTCTTGCCCCAGACTCTGAGCTCGAGCTCAGTTAGGACCAACCGTGGGCAGGTAGGTGGCAGATATTGGGGAGACATATGGGGGTACTGGGCAGGGCCCGATCCGCCTTACCTGAGACTTGAGCTGTCATCGTGGCGGATTAACAACCAGCTGGAAGGAGCTGGGCTACTCGGTCCAGGTGTGTCTCTAGCCTCCCCCCACTACTCCGACCTATGCCCCTGGACCCTCTCCCTCAGCTGGACTGCGCACCCGCTGGCTCTGTCCCAGCGGCTCATTGATTTTTCCTGTTGACTTTGGAAATCTCATTAATCCCTCATTAATTATCCGGCCCGAGGCTTCCCTGGCCCGGGAAGAGCAGCCAATAGGATCGCGGGCAGGGCCTTCTCAAGAGCAAGTTGGCAAATGGGCCGCGCCGTCGGGCGTGGAGGGGCTGGGCCAAGAGCCTACGGGGGTCGGAGATGTTTGGCTGACTAGCCCAGGACTACTGGGCGGGGCTCGAGATTTAACCTTCAATTAAGGGAGTCAGGTGGAGGGAGAGGTGGGGAGCCAAGATTTGAGGGGGTCTACCCAACGCTAGGAGGGATGCGTCCAAGACGCCTGACTGGGTCCCGGGAAATAAGACGGGAAGGAAATAGAGGCAAGTTTCTCCTGGGGAGCCCAAGTCACCTGAGCACAACTGCTCCACAAAGCTTCTCGTGGTTCCTTTCCTTGTCAGCTCCCCCTGATGCTAAGCCCTGTGCCATCTGCCTGCCACTCAGCAGCAATTTTTCTGCCCTCCACTGCCACATCCAGATTCCCTTTGCTCCTTTCTCTTCCTCTCATTGATGTCCCATATGAGATCGAAGGGCCTATATTGATTGCTTGCAACCTTGAGGAAGGGGGAGGGTAGGGAGGGAATGAGAGAGAGATAGAATATGGAACTCAAAACTTTAAATAAATAAATAAATGTAAAAGAGACTGAAGGAAAAAAAACATGGAGTCTAAATTCTAATTCTGAAAGCTTGGACCGTGGGACTCCTCCCGGCTAGAAATACCTTTTGTCTGTGAACCCTTCCCACCCTCTAAGTAGAATGTCACTGAACTGCTGAGTCTGGTTCTAGTGCTGACTGAACATGTTGCATGTTGGGATTTTTGAGACAAACAGGCCAAGAGACTTTCTTCCAAAGCAAGTTGAGCAAATCCCCACAATACAGCCCCCAGGTCCCTGTTGATCCCTCTCCTTACCAACCTTGAAAATGTCTTAGTGTCCTCTAGGGTGGCAGTAACTTGAGGGCAGCTTCCTTCACTGTCACTGTTTCTGACCTGGTTTCTCCTTCCCTTCTAGCTCTGTTTGTCTCTGTTATCTCTGTGTTTATTCTTGTCCCCAAGAATCATTTTTATTCCATCCCCAGAACCCCTCAGATTGGTGTTGGCTTGGCTATGAAGTACATTGAGGTCTGGGAGGGTTAGTGGAAAGACAGGCATACTGATGCACTGTTGGTGGAGCTGTGAATTGGTCCAACCATTCTGCAAAGCAATTTGGAATTATGCTAAGAAAGTAGCTAAAATGCCCATTGGTCCAGAGATCCCACTGCTAGACATATAGCATAAAGAGATCTATGATTAAAAGTCTCATACACACCAAAAGCTGATTTTTTTTTTTTTGGAAGGAGCAAGGGGTGTAGGAGGAGATGATTATAGATTGGGGTATGTTTAAGCAATATGTATTCCATGAATGTAATGAAAAATATTCCATATACCATTGTAAGAAAGGATTAATATGACTAGAGAATCATGAGAAGATTGATGTGAACTAATGCAAATTGATATAAGAAGAACCAGGAAATTAATTCTAGTGGCTCCCTAATTATTTTATGAATCAAATATAAACTCCTTTGACATTTAGCATCCTTCACAATACGCTTCCAGCCTAACTTTCCAGGATTATAACACATGACTCCATTTCATACCCTGTGGCCTAGCCAAACTGGCCTTCTTGCTATTCATCATTCACAAAATTCTATCCCAATACTTTTCTCCATCTTCTAGTGCCTTCTCCTTCAAATACCTTGTGTTTATTTTGTTTATACACACATCTATGTGATCTATGTGCATATGCAAAATAAATAAAAACATTTGGTTTATAAACATACCTACATATGCTAAACACACATCACACACATGTGCATATGTCATACACATATCACATAGACACATATGCATATACTATACATAGATATATGTACATCTACTATATACATACCACATAGACATATGTGTATTGCTATACATATATAGAGATATTTGCATATGCACACATGTGCATATACACTATACACATAGATCACATAGATATTTGTACTTATGCTATGTACATATCATATAGTTATGTGTGAATATACTATAGATAGATATATGTGCACTTACTATATGCATATATGGATATGTGTGTATATACCCTATACATATATGTACATATACTGCACACACATCATGCAGCTATAATATACTGTGTGCATACACTATACACATATATAGATGGATATAACATAGATATATGTGCATATAACTATACACATATATAGACATACGTGCCCATTCTATATACATATCACACAGATATATATGCATATACTATACACATATACGGTATATGTGTGTATATACATGTGTGTTTATATACTTACATATACATGTATTGTCCCACCTGATAGAATATAAGCTTCTTAAGGACAGGGATTATCCCATTTTTTATTTTTGCCTTTTTATCTCTAGCAACTAATACAATCCCTGGCACATAATAGGAATTTAATAAATGCTAGCAGGGGGCAGCTAGGTGGGCGCAGTGGATAATGCACTGGCCCTGGATTCAGGAGGACCTGAGTTCAAATCTGACCTCAGAAACTTGACACTTACTGGCTGTGTGACCCTGGGCAAGTCACTTAACCCTCATTGCCCCACCAAAAACAAAACAAAGCAAAACAAAACAAAAAATGCTAGCTGATTGACTGAATCATAATGATTATAAGGATTAAATGGGGGGAAAAAAAGAACAACAAAACAATGGAAATTAAATGCTGTGGGGGGGCAGCTAGGTGGCGCAGTGGATAGAGCACTGGCCCTGGAGTCAGGAGTACCTGAGTTCAAATCCAGCCTCAGACACTTAACACTTACTACCTGTGTCACCCGGGGCAAGTCACTTAACCCCCAATTGCCTCACCAAAAAAAAAAAAAAAGAAAAAGAACTTAAATGCTGTGGAATTATAATGACCAAGCTTTGAGAACATACCATGTTTCCTCCTTTGCAGGTGATATTAAAACAAAAGGTGTCAATAAGTTATTGTTTTTAGAAATAAGTTATTGGGGACAGTTAGAGAATCATAAGTTTATTTGGTTCCTGGCTCAAAACATAGTAAATCAAGGGATTCAATAGGTGGGAATGTGGGTGGGTCCTCTAGTCCAGTAGTCCAGTTTGGGGGAGTTGAAGAACATAGGGAAGATTATTCTCCACTCACCTCATATCCAGATTATCTTTGTTTCAAAGCACTTTGAAGAAATTGAATCAGTTCAGGGACCCAAGTCTATACGGAAATATGGGTTGCATTGTACAGGTTGGAGGATAAAGTGGGAGAAACATGATTTAAAGTTTAGGATTTTGACTTTAAAAAGACCCATCTCAAACTGCAAACCTATTTGGTGAAAATATATGTTAAAACTCTCATTCTTCCAGTTATTGTTATCAGCTTCAAGTGAAGTAGAGAATGGGAGAACCTGATAAAGAGGCAGCTAGACTTGAGTGGAATTGAGGAAATGGGTATAGAGGTCCCCTACCCATCTCCTGGAGTTAAAATTCCCTTCCAGAGTCATCTTTTCCCTCACTAGGGAGGATATGGGCACCAAATGATGTTGTCCATCAGCTTGGGCTGGGCTCTAGAAATCTTGCAAGGAAATAGAAAGGTTCATGGGGGAAGGAGGAGCATCAGGATAGGACATAGACTTCCAGCAAGTTGGAGACGGCATGCATTCGGTAGAAGATTCCAAAGGGAAGGCAGATGTTGACAATGGCAGTCCACAGAGAGTAACCATAGAAATCCATTTCCACTTCATTGTTGAAATGAGGGCGGACACCAAAGGCAGGCATGATCCAGAGCTAAGGAGAGAGTGGGAATGGATGGGTTTGTGGGTGAGTCAGGATCTAGCAACAAGGTAGAACCCAAGTTACTGTCAGGGATTTGGCTCACCTACCCACCCCTTCTATACATTTTGTAGGGCTGTTGCCTTAGTTTTATAGAATGTTTGAACTGGAAATGACTTTAGAGCTCCTCTATTCAATTCCTCTCATTTTACAGGCGAGGAAATGGAAATATTAAGTGACTTGCTCAAGGTCACCCAGCTATTGAATCAGAATTCAAATCCAACTATTGTTTTTTTCTACCACACTGCCTTATTTTTTGTTTTTGTTTTTAAAGCAATACTAGATTCCTTTGGCCCTAGAAACTATTCAAGAAACATTTACACAGAAACAGACACACACACACACACACACACACACACACGTGCACACATGTCAACTACAAGGGAATCAGTCAATCGTTACACTTATAATGCCCTCAGCCTGGCCCTACCCAACTGAAATTGCCCAAGTGTTGAAAGGTATGGAGACAAAGAAGCAGTGGATGTGATTGGAGGAAGTATTTCTTCATACCTAAGTACCAGATTTTTCTTCCTTCCTTCCTTCCTTCCTTCCTTCCTTCCTTCCTTCCTTCCTTCCTTCCTTCCTTCCTTCCTTCCTTCCTTCTTTTATTTTTTTATGGGGCAATGAGGGTTAAGTGACTTGCCCAGGGTCAAACAGCTAGTAAGTGTCAAGTATCTGAGGCCGGATTTGAACTCAGGTCCTCCTGAATCCAGGGCCAGTGCTTTATTCACTGCACCACTTAGCTGCCCCTAAGTACCAGATTTTAGTTTTCTCCCTAGTAAAATGAGGAAAGGACTATAAGGTTGTATTGGAGTGGGGTTCTTATTGATCTCTAAGGGTGCTTCCACTGAAGATGATGCATCTCCATCTGCTTTGCTGTAGTACCCTAAGGTCCATGAGATCTTCCCATCCTACTTGTAAAACTTTCTATATTCTGTTGCCTCTCTCACTAGAATGTGAGTTCCTTGAGGGCAGCACTGAAACCATCTTAATTTTCTATTGAGAGAAAGATAAGGCACAGTATTAAGTACTTACTATGTACCAGATACTGTACTAAGGGCTGGTAGTGCAAATACAAGCAAAAGTTTTTATTCTCAAATACTTCCAGTGCTTTGAACATAGTAAGTACTTAATACTTTTCATTCACCCATTCTTCCATTCCAGCCCCAAATCCTGTTTATTTTATGCTACAGAGCATTAGAGAAATAAATTTGAAGTCAGACACCCTAGATTTAAATCCTGGCTCTACCATCTATGCCCCACATAACTTTTGGAAAATCAGTTAATATTTCTGGACCTGTATCTTCACCTGTTAATTAAGAGACTTGGATTAGATACTCTCTAAGGTGCTCATAATCTATGCTATATAATATATGAAGTGTGTGTAAGTAAACAAATCTGCCATTCTAAACATTTTTTTCTGAGACATCTACAACACTGAGGTATGGAGAACTGATGAGGGATGGGGGAAGGCCACACCCAGATGTCAGGGGCTGGGCTGCAGAACTCCAGTGAGATTCCCCTCACCTCTTATCTCTCTTTTTTTTTCTTTTTTTTTGTGAGGCAATTGGGGTTAAGTGACTTGCCCAGGGTCACACAGCTAGCAAGTGTTAAGTGTCCAAGGTTTGGATCTGAACTCAGGTCCTCCTGAATCCAGGGCCGGTGCTCCATCTACTGCGCCACCTAGCTGCCCCACCTCTTATCTCTTACCCCTTATACCCAGAGTCCTTCCTGCCAGACTATTCTCTTGGTCTTATCACTCTGCCAGCTCTCTTCTCTCCTGGGCTAAAGGAGAATGAAGGGAGAATCAGGGACTAAACTAGGGTTCAGCTGCCCCAGGCAAAAGCAGTTCCTAATCTGTTCTGGAACATGGTACATATGTCTGCAGATAGGTAGCCAGGCTCCTGAGTCAGTCAGTCTGAATTAGTTCTTGGTGGAACTCGTGTTTGGGCTAAAGTGATTGGAGAGGCACACGAAAGGGGAAAGGGATATCAGATAAATCCTTAGACACACAGTAAACCCAGACTGGTGCTTGGCTAAAGTATCTGCCCTTGCCCTTTGGTGAATGAGAACAGAGATCTAGAGATGCTTCAGTTCTAAAGAAGCTATCTCCCATTCTGAAGGAGTTCCAGTACAGCTAGCATGTTTACAGAGAGTTATACTTACATCACAGATGTTTCTAAAGTGGGGTTACATTGGAAATGTCTGTTATGGCTATACTAGGATACATTGGAAGCAGGTATTAATTATATCTTCGGGGGGTATATCTACATTGGGTCATGTCTCTATATTAGAGAAACACTAAGGTTATGTGTTCATTTTGAGAGTATTTCTGTAGTGAGGATATAAATATATTAGTGCAAAGGATATATCTAGGTTGGGGCTACTTTATGTATTGAAGATATGCCAACTTAGACGTTTCTGTATTTCAGAATACAGTTTCACTGATGTTTTTATATTGGGGATATATATGGATTTGGGGAGTTTTTATATTGAGAATATGCCTATATTGGGGATATTTCTATACTGGGTACATAGCTTTAAGGGTATATTTGGGATATATAAACTTAAAAAATTTATAGCAGCTCCCCCCCCCAGGGCAATGAGGGTTAAGTGACTTGCCCAGGGTCACACAGCTATTAAGTGTCAAGTGGGTCTGAGACTGGATTTGAACTCAGGTCCTCCTGAATCCAGGGCTGGTGCTTTATCCACTGTGCCACCTAACTGTCCCCTATATCAACATTTAATGTGCTTATATATTGGAGATTCGCCTACATTGGGGATGTTTCCATATTGGGTATATAGTGATACTGAGAGGTTTCTCTAATGGGGAGGTATCTGAATTTGTGGTGTTTAGATATTTGGGTTATGCTTCTATTAGGTGTGCGGGCATATTGGGGCTATATATTTGTTGAGTATATCTTTCTATGAGATTTCTTGCAGAGTAGCTTTGTTGATTCACTTTGGGCTATGGTAGCCTCCATCTACTTCTCTTTCCCCATCACACTCTAACACTTCATTTTGCTCAGTCTTCACATTTCCATGGGACTCTGGTACTTCCTGCTGCTGCTCTAATTAAGCTGAGAAAGAGTCAAGTCACAAGACTGGAATGAGCTCTCACATCCCTGCTTTGTGGATGAGGGCTCCCCTCCCTCTACACGAGCTCTCACACCTCTCTCCCCTTCTCTCTTCCCTGTGTCAGCATTTGCCTCCAGTACCTCCTTCTATTGCTTTCCCAGGGAGTCAGAACTCTGCTATTTCATTCATTTTCTACCCTGTTTCTTAGTGGGGTCTGCCTAGAAGAAAATACCTTGCCCTCTCTGAACCTGAGGAAACAATACTTGGCTAGAGATTTCTAAAGTATGGGGCAGGAGGCAGGGTGAGTCAAAGAAAAGTCTTCACCAGTGTTGGGTGAATAAACAGTGACTAGATCATTCCTCCCCTGACCTCCCCTCTACCACCTCTCCACCCCTACTCACAATCACGTTGCACATCAGGAGAAATAGTGAAATATCCTTCAGGCACTTGCGCCTCCAGTTCTTCTGGGGGGCTGAGATAATGGTTACTGCCTCCTGAGGGCCAGCAGCGGTGGGGCCCACCAGCCCAGGAGTGGGTGGGTAGGCAGGCAAGGACTGGAGGGCATCCTGATTGGCATAGGTGAGGCCATAGACGGGCTCTTCGGGTGGGTTTCCCTGCATGGAAGGGGGGCCTCGGTGGAGGCTCTCAATGATGAAGACATTCTGGAAGGTGTGCTGGGCAATCATTAGCAAGGAATAGGAGAGGTTCAGCCCACCCAGTAGGTCCCTGGGGGTGGCCACCACGACAGCCACAATAGAATAGTAAGCGATGGCATACTGCCCAAGAGCAGCCCCCATCAGCAGAGTTACGTCGACTGTACGAGATGGGTTCTTGTGGTGGTCCATTGTCCTTTGGTCAAAACGGTAGATGATAGAGCCCCCAAGGCTGACGAGGGTCATAAGGCCCAGGCAGGCCACGTTAAAGCTGTAATAGAGGATCAGGGCCTGCTGGGTCCCACTCGTGTCCCCATTCACCTGGACTTCATACATAATGAAGACCCCCACCCCTATCACAAATATGAGCAAGCCCAGCACAGGTCCAATGAAGAAAGTTTCCTGGAAGAGGCTGGCAAAGAATGGTGTGTGGCCGTGGCCATGGCTACCGCCGTGGGAAGGGCCTATCAGGCGCCCCACGTTCTTCCACATGACGTAGACCATTGTGGAGGCGAAGAGGCTGTACTCGATGTTAAAGGGATACAGGTAGAAGTAACCCCGCTGAAAGATCTGACAGAAGGTTGTGTTGCAAGGACAGGCCTCCCCCGATGTGCTGCCTGCCCGTTCTGCTGGGAAGAGAGGGCATAGGGAGGTGTTGGGATGCTGCTGGGCCAAGCACTGCTTTTTCCTATCCTCTTTCATGTGTCCTTGGGCACTTTCCAACTTGAAAAACCTCTGGACTATAGGTTCTTTTTTTTTTTTTTAAACGGGGCAATGGGATTAAGTGACTTGTCCAGGGTCACACAGCTAGTAAGTAAGTGTCAAGTGTCTGAGGTCTGATTTGAACTCAGGTCCTCCTGAATCCAGGGCTAGTGCTTTATCTACTGCACCACCTACCTGCCCCCTGGACTATAGGTTCTTAGTGTGTGTGTGTGTGTGTGTGTGTGTGTGTGTGTGTACCTCTTTGTCAATCTGGTGAAGCCTATGGACCCCTTCTCAGAAGAATGTCTTTTAATGCATAAAATAAAAATACATAGGATTACAAAGGAAATGAATCATATTCAAATATGGTTATTAAAATATACTTTAAAAAAACTTTAGGGGCAGCAAGGTGGCACAGTGGATAGAGAACCAGCCCTCGATTCAGGAGGACCTGAGTTCAAATCCAGCCTCAGACACCTGACACTTACTAGCTATGTGACATTGGTCAAGTCACTTAACCCTCATTGCCTTACAAAAAAACCAACCAACCAAAAAAAAAGCCAAACAAACAAAAAAGTGTTTACTAAAAATCCTATGAAAACAAATGTTGAAAACTATCTTTACATGTAACTGAAAATAATAAAATACTTTTATGATTAAAAAAAATTCATTGACTCTAGGAAAGCAAAAAAAAAAATCATTTAAAACTCATGCTAATCAATCCAGGGATGTAGAACATTGCATTTAAGGTGAGATTCTTTTTCAATGTATCAATGGGTTTTGCTTATTATTTTACCTCTTCTTCTTCTTCTTCTTTTTTTTTTTTTGGTGGGGCAATGAGGGTTAAGTGACTTGCCCAGGGTCACACAGCTAGTAAGTGTCAAGTGTCTGAGGCTGGATTTGAAGTCAGGTACTCCTGAATCCAGGGCTGGCGCTTTATCCACTGCTCCATCTAGCTGTCCCTTACCTCTTCTTTTTTATTTAAAAAATTATTTGTTATAAGGCATGACTCTTTGCCTACAATGGGGTTGTTTCTGTATTGGACATGCAGCTTTATGGACATATTTCTATGTTAGGGATGTATCCAAATTTAGGGAATTTATATATTGGAGCTATACCCACATTGTGGGGATAAGACCCAGGAATAGAATAAAGTGTGTGTGTGTGTGTGTGTGTGTGTGTGTCTGTGAGGACATAGGGAAATCTAGCAATATAAAAACAAAAGATATGAATAGAAACTTATTTTAAAATAATGAGGAGGATGATAGCATTTATTTAGTGCTTAAAGTTTTGGGATTTTGGGGGGTTGGGTTTTTTTTTTTTTGGTGAGGCAATTGGGGTTAAGTGACTTGCCCAGGGTCACACAGCTAGTAAGTGTCAAGGGTCTGAGGCCGGATTTGAACGCAGGTACTCCTGAATCCAGGGCCGGTGCTCTATCCACTGCGCCACCTAGCTGCCCCATGCTTAAAGTTTTGTAAAACACTTTATAAGCATCTCATTTTATCCTCACAACAACCATGGGAGGTAAGTGCCGTTATTATCCTCATTTTTCAGAGGAGGAAACTGAGGCAAACAGAGATGAAATGACTTGTGCAGGGTCACACAGCTAGTGAGGAAGGATAGAAACTTAGGTCTTTCTGACTCCAGGTTCAGAGCTCCTTCTACTTTGACATCTACCTGCATCACAAAACATATGCCTAAACTCCCCTCCTCTGGGAAGCTTTTAGCCAGAATCTCTGATTTGGAAGGGATATCAAAGTCTAGCTAATTCAATCCATACCTAACAGGTGCCCCCTCTATAATATCCCCAGCTAGTTTTCATCCAGTCTCCAATCAGGTATAGACCTCCAGGGATGGGGAGCTTACTTCTCAAGGTGACATATTCCTCTTTGAGACAGCTCTAATCATGATTGTCTGTATGTTATTAATCTGTACTTGTTCCTAGGTAGGTTTACAAACATATTAAGTGCACCGTTCCTCTTTTCTCTTTGGGACTCCCCACAGTAGCCAATATGGGATGGGTCTCCACCCACAGCAGGGTCACAGTCTGTTGAGCTGAGTGGCTACCTCATTGCCTTATAAAACATGCTAGGGGCAGCTAGGTGGTGCAGTGGATAAAGCACTGGCCCTGGATTCAGGAGGACCTGAGTTCAAATCCAGCCTCAGACACTTGACGCTTACTAGCTGTGTGACCCTGGGCAAGTCACTTAACATCCTTTGCCCCAAAAACAAAAAAACCAAAACATGCTAAATTTTTTTTTCAGGGATGAATCAGGGGCCCTAAAAGAACTAAGAGAATGAGGTACAGTAAAATTGTAGAAAGGGAGGAGGCCACATTTCTTGGAAGTTAAGAGATACTCTCTCCTCCTTTCCCATCCTCTACTTCTTCTCCTTGAGGTTTCCCAGCTCTTTTTTTTTTTTTTTGAGGGGGAGGGCAGCTAGGTGGTGCAGTGGATGGAGCACCGGCCCTGGATTCAGGAGGACCTGAGTTCAAATCCAGTCTCAGACACTTGACACTTATTAGCTGTATGACCCTGGGCAAGTCACTTAACCCTCATACACCCCCCCCAAAAAAAAAACCCAACTCTTTTTTCCCCTTCAGTCTCCTATTCCTGGACCTCTTTTTGTATTCCTTTCTCCTCCCCCAAGCTCTCTTTTGCTCTCACCAGCTGAACCATTATTGCCCTTTCCCCCATCTTGTTCCCCCTCTTCTTTGGGATGGGAGCAAGCAAGGAGAACATCCCAAGCATCAGGACCAGAGTAGCCTTCCTTTCAGCTAGAGGTAGGAGTAGGGAATAGTAGTGGTCCCTGAACCCTGTCCCTGCCCCACTCCCCTAGTTAGGTTACAGGGAGTTCAACCAATTTCTCATTAGCTCAGCCTACCCACTGGAGATCGCCTGAGTCAGTCATGGTATGTGGGCCCATGAAGATCAAGAGACTCACCAGTAGAAGTAAGGCGGGCATAGCTGGTATTGTCACCATCAGAGTGTGTGTGGTGAACAGATTCATCCACCACAGCTGCCATCCAGATGGCCAGGTTGGTGGCCAGTGTGAACATGAGACCACACCTATTTGGGGGAAGGAGGAGAATGAAGAGGATAGTGAGAGTCCCCATTTCAACTATCCATCCTGGGGTATACCAGGGAAAAATTGGGTGGGATTTGTAGGGTTGGACGATCTTCTCCAAGTAGACTTGGCAGGTCCCCAGTATACTGGGCTACTGAGAAAGATGCCTTGGGGATACCCTCTTCATGGGAGCCAAATGCACTTGGTACAGGTCCTTGCTCCTTAGGTAAACTATAGTAAAATTCTGTCCATCTTGACATTTGGGGTACAAGTATCCCAAGATGAGCAGCACTCACTTCTGCTTACAAGGTACAGTACTGGGGCAGCTAGGTGGTGCAGTGGATAGAGCACTGACCCTGGATTCAGGAGGACCTGAGTTTAAATCTGGCCTCAGACACTTGACACTTACTAGCTGTGTGACCCTGGGCAAGTCACTTAACCCTCACTGCCCTGCAAAACAAAACAAAACAAAAAATAAAAGCAACGTACAGTACTATGTAAGCAGTGTCACTGAAGTAACTGGCAGTGAATTTGGGGACAGACTGGACTAAATAGCATTGAATTTGGAGATAAATTGAATGAACTGAAATTGAATTTGGGAGTGGACTCAAGCAACTGGCATCAAATCTGGGGAAGAACTAAAGCAGTCAGCTTTGAATTTGGGGATGGGTAGGCAGAGAGCACTCACCGGGTCAGGTCTAGGTGGGCATGAATACAATCCTTAGCTGAGACCCAGAGGAAGTATGTCTATAAGAAGAGAAGACAGAGGTGGCCTCTTGAGTAGGACTGAAGAAGAAGCTCTACTTATGTCCTGTTTCTTTCACAGGCCTTTACAATCTCCATAAGAGCATATTTACCCAGCATAACAAGATTTACTCAGTGTCTTCCTTGAGATAGCTTTTCAAGGTGGGTCCTGCCAGTATTATTGCCATTTTACAGATGAGGAAATTGGGGGTCCAAGAGATGAAGTATTAGAGCTGGAACTTGAACCCAGACCCTCTAACCATTCAGGTGCTTGCCAGAGAGATCAAGGGAAGGGTGGGGGCGGGGTACAAAGGAGGGTAAGGAAAAAGAACACACCGAGGGGCAGCTAGGTGGTGCAGTGGATAAAGCACGAGCCCTGGATTCAGAAGGACCTGAGTTCAAATCTGATCTCAGACACTTGACACTTACTAGTTGTATGACCCTGGGCAAGTCACTTAACCCTCATTGCCCCACAAAAAAAGGGAGGGGGAAGAACACACCAACTGTTGACTTAAAAATAACAAATTCATCCTCAGTGATATATGCTGTTAATGTCTCCTTCATTATATATTGAAACAGCGCCTTTATGGAATGGAGATAGAAGGGTACCTAGGTATCTCTCATTCAGGTAGAGGATTGGCCTTAGACAAATCATCCAGCAAGCAAAGCTTGACCTTCATAGCTTCTCACCTACTTTCCACGTCTAGGTTGTTCTGTATGTCTGTTCCCTTCTATTATAAGCTCTTACTGTCAATTAGGCGTCAATGGATATTCATTAAGGTATTGGTCATGTTAGTTTAAACTGTTACCCTTCAGAAACATTTGCATTTTAACAGGGTACACAGACCCCAAAGAAGTGAATTTCTAATAGTGAAATTTTAATCACAGTGATGAACAGTGGAAATATTGGGAATGGGGAGTCAAAAAGGAGGGTGACTTGCCTCATGCCTCTCTAGCCTGCTGGTGATTGATGCCTCCCATTACCAGGTCTAGAGACAACAGGCAAAGCAGGCTTCTGAAGAAATACTCTTACCCATTTAAAACCCCCCAACCACTGTTTCCTTTTGGTTTTGTATTTCTTAGTCTCTGGCACATGGTAAGCACTTAATAAATGTTCACTGATTGGGGGGAAACAACTTTTCTAGCTCCAACTGCCTAGTTAACTGAATCCTCCCTGTCTTTTGCCCAGTGTTGTGTCCAAAATGGTCCCAGGCTAAGTAGAATTCTGGCTAGAGTAGGAATCCTGGTCTGTTTGCAGCTGGGGTCACCTAAGGAGAGGAGGCCAGATTTGGGAGGATAAAAATTGTTGCTGAATGCTTCTCCCTATGCCACCCCACCCTTACCAGGTGTTCATCATAAACAAAGCTCTTAACCAAACTGTCCACTCCCTAAAGCCCTCCTGCACCTCTAGTAGGTCCCAAGGGTTCCCACCTGCATCAGGAAGACATCGACCTCCCCACTTACCTGAACAATGACAAATAGGAATTGTATGATTGGATGTAGGATCTTGATGGCTGATTGACACTCATAGAAACTGGAATAATAGCCTGTTTTGAAGACATCCATGACCAGGGTACAGATACCAAACAGGACCAGCCCACCTTGGGAGCAGAGATGGTGGAGGTAAGATGCTGGAACATATCATCTCAAACTCTCCCGTGGCTCCATCCCCACACCATTCTGCACCTCCCACGGGTCAAAGACAGATATTGGGGGTGTCAAAAGAAGTTAGAGGTTAGTGCTCACAAGAGTCAGTGAAGGATTATTACATCAAGTAATAGCAAGGATTATTACATCAAGTTGTCAGATGTAGGGCTATAAGGGAACTTTGCCACAATAAGATCTTAAAGTTGGGGACCTTGGAAATCATCCTCAACTCCTTCCCCCACCTCCATTTCAAAGAGGAGCAAACTGAGGTTGAGAGTCGTTATATGACCGGCACAAGGTCATTCAGATATGGTAAGTGAGCATCTGGATTTGATTTTTTTTTTTACTTTAAATATCCACTACATCTTGCAGACCTTAAGATATATCTATTTCTCCCTTTCATAGTGTTTCCCTTTCCTCTTCGGTCCAAGTCACCCCTCAGACCCACTCAGCCTCCTCGCCATGCCTGGCTCACCTACCCATTCATGCCAGGGCATAGCACTTCTTCCGTACCCAGTTCTTCAGAGGGCACCCATGGGCTAGAATTCCCCCCCCCCCATTGTTCCCCACCTCATTTCATCCTGCACCTATTTTCCAACCCGGTCCCCCCAAATTGTCTGTGTCCCGAACTCCTCCCCTCCAACCTTGGAGCCAGATTGGTCCTGCGTGGGAATCCAGGTAGGGGACAGCATCGGGGCCTCGGGAGGTTCGGAAGAGGTAAAAGAGAATCCAGATGGTGGTGAGGAGCATCATGGCCGTAAGCAGTGCGAACACATCTGTGTCATACACCGCCACCTTGTTGAAGGCGCCGCTGCTTATGAGAGTGCAGGCGAAAAGCAGCACGTTGACAGACAGCAGTACCGACAGCATCCGGCCGCCCTTCTTCCATCCCTCCCGAGGCGTGGGTCCGAGGGGATGTGTGCTTTCCTTGGTGCCCGGGACCAGCTCCTCCGACATGACCGTGACGGCCGGGGAAGGTAGAGGCGGCGAGTCACTGCAGGGGAGTAGCAGACAGGGCCCCATATCAACCACGAGAGCTCCCCTCTCTCCAACACCCCCTCCCCTACAACGCCACTTCTGAAGAGGGTCCTCTTTCCGCAGCCGTCGAAGGGGCAAGAGGCTGGAATAGAGGACCAGAAAAATCCACGCTCCTCTCTCTTCCCTCCTATTTAGACGGTAGCCTCGAAAGGAGGGGAGGAGGAGCTGTGGCCCATTGGATTCCCTGGGCGTCCCCACCAGCGAGTGCTGGGGGCTCTTAGGGCACGGAAGCCACGTCTGCCCTCTCTGCTCTCCTCAGCACCAAGCCCGCCCGATGCTCCCTGCTGGCGAAGTACCCACCTGGCTGGGGCCAGGGCTGAGCTGGGAAGCGGGGGTCGACTGACAGCTCTTCTCTCCCACGTTAGGCTGGACAGGGGTTTTATACCTGGGCTGGCATGGGTATCTTTTACAACCACTGGCGGGAGGGAAACCCAGCTCCATAAACCTCTCTGCCCCGCTCACATGATCCATTTTATTTAGGACCTGATTTTGGGGAAGAGCACCAAAGAAAGAGATAAGGTTAGATTTATAACCATCCGGTGAGAGGCCTTCCCGAGTTCACCTCCCTTCTCTTAACCGCCCCCCCCTTCCTTTCAGTGCTTCTGGGCTCGGGAGTGGCCCCGCCCCGCGTTACGGTTCAGGGAGGGTACCTTGCTCAGTCTTCTCTTCCTCCTCGCCCCCCTCCCCCACCTCCAATGACCCTGGTCCCTCACTTCCGGAGCGCATTCCTAGATTCTTGGTAGTCAGCTCTACTCACCTCCACTCTCAGAAGTTCCCATTACATAGCTATGTCCTGTCCTTCATTTCCTGACCCCACCCCTTTAATACACTGGTCCCCGGCTCGCGAAGCTTGGAAAATCCCCTCTCCCATCTCCACCTGACGTAACAGTTTTTCTCTTCTTTCTTTTTTTCGCGAG
This sequence comes from Dromiciops gliroides, assembly GCF_019393635.1. Lineage (NCBI taxonomy): Eukaryota > Metazoa > Chordata > Mammalia > Microbiotheria > Microbiotheriidae > Dromiciops > Dromiciops gliroides. Next base: position 199,261,809 of record NC_057864.1, read on the forward strand.
GCAATGAGGGTTAAGTGACTTGCCCAGGGTCACACAGCTAGTAAGTGCCAAGTGTCTGAGGTTGGATTTGAACTCAGGTTCTCCTGAATCCAGGGCCAGTGCTCTATCCACTGCGCCAACTAGCTGCCCTGGTTTTTCTTTTCCTGAACATTTCATGAGCAGCTAGCCCTTCCTCTCTACCCCCTTCTCTCTCCTTCTTCCTTTTTTTCTTTTATTAACATTTTTATTTAAAGTTTTGACTTTCACATTCTATCCCTCCCTTCTTCCTTCCCTTCCCCCCTCCCCCCCCTACTCTTTCACCGCTTAAAGACACCAAGAAGCAAAGTCCGGAACGCCCGTTCCTTCTTGACACCTAGGACTTCTCCGCCCCTGCCTCTTCCTCATCTGAGCCCACTCCCTAAGATCGGGTTTCCTCTTCATCCCACGGAATTGTAGCTCGTTTATTCTGGGATATGTTATTGGGCAGTGCCTAGAGTGCTTGGATTGCTGTCAGGAAGACCAAAATGCAAATCCCTGATTTACGCCTCCGATTTACTAGCTGGGTGATCCCGGGGAAGCCCCAGAATCCCAAAATGCGCCTCAGGCTGTGAACTCCCTAGGAGCATTCACTGTTATAGCTAGGTCGCTACCAGCCTTGATAGACTAGTTCCCACTCCTGGAGTTCCCGATACTGGCTACATCACAGATCTTAGAGTTTTCGACCAAGTCTCGATTCCTGGGTGGACAATAGAGGCTCAAAGTCTCAGGGGATAATAAGTGATTAAGAAATGAGCAATACCTTGTCCCTCTGCTTTCTCGTCTCCCTAAGGGAGGGGGTCCTTTCCTATCTCTGCAGCATCTCCCCCTCCCAAGATCACAGGCGATCTAGTTGGCTAGCCCACCACTAAACTTGCAAGTCGGGTACCTAGGAAGCGAATTCCATCCGGTGCTTAGGTTTGGCACAAATTGGCAAGTATTCCCTGATTTTATCCGGTGGCCTACCTTTATTATACCTGTCCCGGTTCTCCTTGTTTCCCGAGTGACACAAAGAGAATGTATTGCCTTGGGAGGCAGTTGAGCTCCCCATCCATCCTTTGTTAGGGATGTTGGAAAGGAATTTTTTTCTTAGATACACATGATCTGGATTATGCCTGAGGGTTCTTCCAACTCCAAGATTCTAGGATTCTAAATTCTGGCTTCTCCAAGCCCTCCAAATGTGCCTAGAGGGAGCTAGATGGAGCGGTGGAGAGAGTACTGAGCCTGGAGTCAAGAAGAATTTAATTAAAACTCAACCTAGGGGCAGCTAGGTGGCGCAGTGGATAAAGCACCGGCCCTGGAGTCAGGAGGACCTGAGTTCAAATCCAGCCTCAGACACTTAACACTTACTAGCTGTGTGACCCTGGGCAAGTCACTTAACCCCAATTGCCCAGCAAAAACAAAAAATAAACAAAAAAAAACCCAAAACAACACAAAAAACTCAACCTAGACACTGCTTAGCTGTGTGACCCTGGGCAAGTCACTTAATCTCTGTCTCACTTTCCTCAACAGTAAAATTTGGATAAGGATAGTACCTACTTCCCAGAGAGAGTCCAGGATCAAATGAGAATATCTGCAAAGGCTCTTCATAAATGCTTGACTCCTTCCTTCCTTGGACAGACCTTCAGTGGAAAGAATACTGACTGTGGAATCAGATGACCTCTATTTGAATCCTACCTCTCCAGCTTCTTACCTGTGTGACCTTGATCGCTTAACCTTCCTGGGGAAACAGTTTCCTCAGTCATAAAATTAAGGAATTGGGCTAGATGATCTATAAAGTCTTTTCCAGTTCGATTTACTAGTTGGGAAGGCTGGGGTGGAGGTCCTCAGCATTTGAAAGCAGTCCAACTATCCACTGAGTCTTTATAGGGTTGTTTTTTTTTTTTTAGTGAGGCAATTGGGGTTAAGTGACTTGCCCAGAGTCACACAGCTAGTAAGTGTTAAGTGTCTGAGGCCGGATTTGAACTCAGGTACTCCTGAGTCCAGGGCCGGTGCTCTATCTACTGCGCCACCTAGCTGCCCCTTTACAGGGGTTCTTAGCCTTTTTTTTTCTTCTGGGTTTTTTTTTTTTTGGTATTATGGACCTTTTGACAGACAGTAATAGGGTGAAGTCCATGGTGAATCCCTTCTCAGAAGAATGTTTTTAAATGTACAAAATAAAATCAATAGAATTACAAAGAAAATCATCTAAGTTGAAATAACGATGTAATTTTTTTTCGAACCCCCTGAAATCTCTCCACGGCTCCCTTGGGGGTCCACGGATCCCTGGGTAAGGACCACTGCGCTGATACCATGCAAATAACATGCAAAATTGTATGTAAATGAACAAACCACTGCTTTTAAGAATACTGACAGAAAATCCTGATACCAGGAACTTTTTGAGACAAGAAAGAGGAGGGGCAAGGTATTTTTTGCTCATTTCTTAGTCACTTATTATCCCCTGAGGCTTTGAGCCTCTATTGTCACCCAGGAATCGAGTCTTGGTCGAAAACTCTAAGATCTGTGATGTAGCCAGTATCGGGAACTCCAGGAGTGGGAACTAGTCTATCAAGGCTGGTAGCGACCTAGCTATAACAGTGAATGTTCTTAGGGAGTTCACAGCCTGAGGCGCATTTTGGGGTTCTGGGGCTTCCCCGGGATCACCCAGCTAGTAAATCGGAGGCGTAAATCAGGGATTTGCATTTTGGTCTTCCTGACTGCAAGCCCTGCACTAGCCACTGCACAGTAACACATCCCAGAATAAAGAACCAAGCCCCAGAAGAAGATATATTTGGGGACTTAAAGGACGTGCAATGATGATGATTGTGATGATGATTTTTTTGGTGTGGCAATGAGGGTTAAGTGACTTGCCCAGGGTCCCACAGCTAGTAAGTGTCAAGGGTCTGAGGCCGGATTTGAACTCAGGTCTTCCCAAATTCAGGTGCTTTATCCATGTACCACCTAGTTGCCCCCTGTGCAATGATTATTATTATTATTATTATTATTATTATTATTATTTTTGCGGGGCAATGGGGGTTAAGTGACTTGCCCAGGGTCACACAGCTAGTAAGTATTGTCTGAGGTCGGATTTGAACCCAGGTCCTCCTGAATCCAGGGCCGGTGTTCTATCCACTGCACCACCTAGCTGCCCCACCCACCCAATGATTTTTTTAAAAAGGAATGTTGAGTACCCCTAGTTGCGCTCTGCTCCTGTCGTAAGTGATGCGTCCCAGCTCTTTACTTGTATCTGGAGATACGGTGGGATAAGCCCTATCTGGATGAGATGGGAGCTGGTCAGGATGATAGAAGGCACTTAGGACCCAGGAGGAGCTCCGGGCCCGCTCTCAGTGCAGCCGGAGAGCGGAGATCCTCCCAGTTCCCCCCATCCCCCTCCCTCGTCCCCCCTCCCCCGCCTTTGGGGTGAGGGCATCTCAGATGTCCGAGTAACCACGGCTCTGGGCTCTAAGCAGCCTCTGTCTGTAGCAGCTGGGCCGGCGGGCTCCGTGCCCCCCGCCCTCCCCTCTCCAACCAATGTCCCTGCTCTAATAACACGGCCGGTTCCCCCTTGAAGTCCTCCCCTTCCCCCTCCCCGTCCCGTCTAACTCTGGCACCATGAACGACCAGTACCACCGGGCGGCCCGGGATGGCTACTTGGACCTTCTCAAAGAAGCCACCCGAAAGGAACTTAATGCTCCAGATGAGGATGGCATGACCCCCACCCTCTGGGCCGCCTACCACGGTAACCTGGAGTCGCTGCGTCTCATCGTTAGCCGAGGGTGAGGTCCCCATTCCCCGACACCCTTCCTCCCTGACTCCTTTTCTCTTGGCGGATCCCGGTGTTTCTTTTCCCTGGAAAACTTTGAGGAGGAGTGAGGCCTCGACTGCTGACCCCAGCCCTCTTTATCCCCTAGCTTCTCTTTGTCCCTTCTTAGGATACCCTTCTCCTAAGACCTGCTTTTTATCCTTGTGCCCTGGCCTTCCCCTCCCCCAAAGCCCAGCTCTTGTGACCTGACCCTAGGTATGGGGTGAGTGTGTAATAACCTGTGACAGTTGTAGGGGGCAGGGTGTGTGTGTGTGTGTGTGTGTGTGTGTGTGTGTGTGTTTTCTTGTAGGTAGATAGCAAGATCGTAGAGAGGAAGGGGTCCCGAGGTCAAGGCAATGATCAGACAACTTAATAGAAGGGGAGCTGCAGGAATAGTGAGTGGGAAGAAGGGATCAGGGATCCCCTTTCAAAGATCATCTCTTGAGGAAGAGAGATGTTTTAGAGAAGGGTCAAAGATGATATAGGGTGATGGAGGGAAGGGTGTCATTGCCCCTTCTCCACCATAAGTAGGAGGGCTGGGAGAAAAGCTACCTGACCTGGCTTTACTAGCCCTTGCCTGCTCACTGGCCTCACTCTCCCTGTCTCCCTGCTCATTCCCCGGAATTTATGGGTACTGTATTGTGCAGACCGAAAATGCCACAGCCACTTTGCTCCACTGCCTCTGTTAATTGGGTTTCCCCTCAGCAGAAAGGGTGAAATATGACTGCCCTCGCTTTTCTTCCTCTCCACTGCTTTTCTTTGTTAGCCTTGGCTTGCTTCTCTGGTGCCCTCCTGTAAGCATCTTGTCCTGTGTGCTTTGAAACCACGTGTGCAACTGTTTACAGGGCATGCTTCTCTACTGTTTCGCCTTGGAAGCCCAGTCCCTTGTGGTTTCCTGTGGGGATGGAGTGAGCATGGAACCCAATGGTCAAGACCTTAATAAAGGGATAAAAACTGCCTGGAAGAAAGGGGTAGTGTTTGAGGAATAAAGGGCTGACTCTAGAGGTGGGGAGGGGAAGGGAAAAAGCATTTATTAAAAGTCTACTATGGGCAGCTAGGTGGCGCAGTGGATAGAGCACCGACCCTGGATTCAAGAGGACCTGAGTTCAAATCCGGCCTCAGACAGTTGACACTTACTAGCTGTGTGACCCGGGCAAGTCACTTAACCCCAATTGCCTCACTAAAAAAGAAAAAAAAAGTCTACTATGTACAGATATTATCTCATTTGATCCTCACAACCATCATGGGAGGAACATGCTATGATGATCCCTATTTTCCAGTTGAGGAAACTGAGACAGCCAGAGGTTAATTGACTTGCTCAAGGTCACTCAACTAGGAAATATCTGAGCCTAGATTTGAACTCAGATCTTCCTGACTCCAGGCCCAGGGCTCAATTCAATTCAGTAAACATTCAGGAAGCACTAAGTGGCCCAGTGGATCGAGTGCTGGATGTGGAGTCAGGAAGACTCATCTCTCTAAACTTAAAACTGGCCACTTAAGCTTGTTTGCCTCGGTTTCCTCTTCTGTCAAATAAGCTGCAGAGGGACATGGCAAACTCCTCCAGTATTTTTGCCAAGAATACCCCAAATGGGATCACAAAGAGTTGGACACTATGGAACAACAACAACAACAACAAAACACCTACTATCTTCCAGGAACTGCTAAGCAGTGGGGATACAAAAAGAGACAGAAGACAGTCCCTGCCCTCAAGGAGCTTACAATCTATAATGACTTATGCTTTATCCACTCCAAAGCGTAAAGGAACAAACATTTATTAAGAGCCTACTATATGCCAGGCACTGTGCTAAACATTTTACAGATATCTCATTTGATCTTCACAATGGCTCTGGGAGGTATGTGCTATCATTATCCCCATTTTACAGGTGAGGAAATTGAGGCAGGGTTTAAGTGACCTGCCCAGGGTCATGCTGCTAGTGTCTCAGGCAGAATTCAAACTCAGGACATCTGGACTCCAGGCCTAGAGCTCTATCAACTGTGCCACCTAGTCATAGAGACTCTTAATCCTAAGTCTATGAACTTAAAAAAAATATATATGTATATATATGTGTATATATATATATATATACACACACACACATATGTTCAAGATGCTTTCTAAAAATATATTTCAGGGCAGCTAAGTGGGGCAATGGATAAAACACCAGCCCTGGATTCAGGAGGACCTGAGTTCAAATCCGGCCTCAGACACTTGACACTTACTAGCTGTGTGACCCTGGGAAAGTCACTTAACCCTCATTGCCCCACTACACACACACACACACACACACACACACACACACACACACACACACATTTCAACATAATTGGTTTCCTTTCTAATTCTATATAGTTTTTGATGCATTTAAAGTATTATTCTGAGAATGATGCTCTCAGGGTTATTATTCTCAGAATCCATGGGTTTCAGTAGGATACCACAGGAAGCCATGACATAAAAAAAAGGTTAAGAACCCATGTCTTGGGGGCAGCTAGGTGGCGCAGTGGATAAAGCACTGGTCCTGGATTCGGAGGACCTGAGTTCAAATCCAGTCTCAGACACATGACACTTACTAGCTGTGTGACTCTGAGCAAGTCACTTAACCCTCATTGCCCCACCAAAAAGAAGAAGAAGAAAAAAGAACCCATGTCCTGGAAAAAGTAGAGAAGGGTCTGATCAGTTATTCTATCAAGAAGAATTTATTAAGGGCTTACTCTGTGCCAAACAAACCACTGAAAAGGACTTTTAAAGCACTTACTGGGTGCCGGGCACTTTGCCATGCAAGGAAGAGGTTTCCACATGGGGCAATCACACTCTAATCCCCAAATTTATGAGTGGGTAAAATCATTTGAAAATCAACACAAAGAGCAGCCTTAAATGGGGTAAAGGGGAAGAAAATAAGGGCCAGTTGGAGGGAGTGTGAAGAAGGAAGAAGGACCATCCATCCTCTTACTGTAGGTGTTGGGCTGCCTATATGTATATAAGCCTCAGGCTGGTTTTTTGTTTTTGTTGTTTTGTTGTTTTATTTTTGGTGGGGCAATGAGGGTTAAGTGACTTGCTCGGGGTCACACAGCTAGTAAGTGTCAAGTGTCTGAGGTCGAATTTGAACTCAGGTCCTCCTGAATCAAGGGCTGGTGCTTTATCCACTGTGCCCCCTAGCTGCCCCTATTTTTGTTAAGCACCAGACACCTTACACCCCATTAGCTGTCTCCCTGAATCACTGCCCAACCATTAGGGGACTGGTAGTGAGGGGCTCTCAAGAGATGTAGGCTCCCAAGGAGACTGAAAAAGAATATATAGATTCATAGAATGGAATCCAAACTCCCCTGGGAAACTGAGGTCCTTATGAGTAAAGGGATCTATCCAAGATCACTCAGCTAGCAAATGGCAAAACTGGAATTAGAGCCAGTTCTTTTCTTCAATCCAGTGGTCATTCCGTTATATCATCACACTCTGCATGTGTGTAATAAGAAAAATCACATTCACTGACCATTCTACCCATGCATATATACAATTCAATTTAACATAATCAGTGTGTTAAAGTTTACAAAGTTTAAATAGGATAGTTCATTAGATTCATATTAGTGACTCAGTGAGGGAGGAATTACAGATATTATTCGTATTTTGCAAATGAGAAAATTGAGGCTCATAAAAGGTTGAGTGACTTGCCCAGACGCAGGTTTGGACCAAGGTCTCTCTTGGCTCCACTTTGCAGGGGCGGGGGGGGGGGGGGGCGTCCATATTTGGCACTCCTTCATCTTATCTGAGAGCTCTGTTTTCTCTGTTTCTTTTACCTTAATCTCTTATTCCCCCCTGCTCTAGCCAGTGGGATAACTGTCTTAGAGTAAGCTTGACACATCCCCAGAAGGCTCTGGGAAGGGGTCACAGGGAGAATCAGAGGATTCCTATGTCCTAAAGGAGTTATGTTCCCACTTCTCTCTTTAGAGGAGGGAGCTTGGGTTTTGTTTTGTTTTGCTTTGTTTTGTTTTTAAAACATGACAGTGGTCTCCTGTAAAGCCTGTGGGGCCTCTCTATTTGCCTGCCATGAAGCTGGACTTGGGATCCAATTAGGAAGAGAATCAGAGGGTGGAGGAATGGAGGAGAAGCTGATGAGACAAGGGAGCAATTCTTTAGCCAGAACTGGGACCTCATTAGCAGCAGAATGGGGATGGGGTGGGTTACCCTAGGAGAGCTAGGACTGAGGTCTTTGAATCACTCACAGTCTGGGAGATTATGGAAGGAGACAGTGTTCGATTACTCCAGACAGACAGGGCCTGTCTCAGACAGTGACTTTGATGGTCTTGAGGGGTGTTGTCATTGAGGAAGAGAAGAGAGTTCCAAAGTATTCTGTTCTGTGACTTGGGTTCATAAAAAGTATTTGGGGATCACTACAGAATATGTCTCCCACCCAGGAGTAAGGAAGTACACCCCTAACCAAACTTCCTGAAACAGGCTCTGAAGGGGCAGACTGAGGACCTCAATTCCCAGTCTACACTCTCCTCCTCCCTCCCTTCCCCAGCCTGGCTGCCCCCACATTCCCCTCCAGACCAAGGCCAAGGTCGGACACCTGCCTCTCACACATGGGCTTGCCAGGCCTGGCCCTGGTCCCTGAAAACAAAATGCACTTGAGCTCATTTGCTAGAGTGCACACACATACACACACACACACACACACACACACACACACACACATACAGAGCAAACTGCTCACAGAATCTCCCACATGCACATACGCACCCATCTGCCCCAGACATTCACACACTCTAACACCCCAGGCCCACCACCTCTCTGGGCCAGCTCCTCGCTGGGCAGCATGAATAATTCACTCCTCTCTCTCAATGCATCAAATATTAATCCTCTGAGATTCCTAGCCCCTGGTGTGTCATGGGGAAGGCGGGACTGGGCTGGTTCTACCCCAGAGCCCCACACACCAGTGACTGGGATGGTGATGGTGACCCATACATGCAGAGATTTTTAAAAAATACATTTTATCTGTAGCAAACTGTCTGATAGCTCTCTGGCTAACTCTTTTTAGTTCAGTGTTTCTGGCTTTCTGTCTAACTGTGCAGGTTTGTTTTATGGCAGGGGCTCTTACCTTAAGATCCAGTAAGGTTTGGTTTTTTGTTTTTGTATTGTTTTTTTTATAATATAAACTAGGTGGCATAGTGGTTAGAGTGCTAGATTTGGAGTCAAGAAGACCTGAGTTCAAATCTTAACTCAGACACTTTCTAGCTGTGTGACTCTGGGTAGGTCACTTAAACTCAGTCTCAGTTTCCTTATCTATAAAACTGGAATAATAATAGCATCCAACTCCCAGGGTTGTTGTAAGGCTCAAATGAGAAAAATAATGTATAAAATGCTCTGTAAATTTTAAAGCACTATATAAATGCTGGCTACTAATATTTAAAAAAAATTTTTTTTGCCGGACAATGAGGGTTAAGTGACTTGCCCAGGATCACACAGCTAGTAAGTGTCAAGTGTCTGATGTCGTATTTGAACGTAGGTCCTCCTGAATCCAGGGCCGGTGCTTTATCCACTGTGCCACCTAGCTGCCCCAGGACCTTTGTTTTTTGGGTAGAGAGGTCGTTTTTTTTCAGCCAGGAGACATTCTGACAGCAAACATTTCAGGCCCCTTTTTGGTTTCATCCACTGTGTGAGCACCAGGAAAGAGGCAGTGCCCAATGACCATCCAGGCTGAGGCCCCAATGCTTCCTCTCTAGGGTCAATACCACTGATCTCTATGACCACTGATCTCTAAGTCGTTCCAAACAGTAGTACCACCTGCCCTTCTGTTCCCCTTTCCCAATTCCTCCACAGTCACCCCCTTCTCGTATCTTATTCCAGAGGCGATCCGGACAAATGTGACATCTGGGGGAACACCCCTCTGCACCTGGCCGGCTCTAATGGGCATCTCCACTGCTTGTCCTTCCTGGTGTCCTTCGGGGCCAACATCTGGTGCCTGGACAATGACTACCACACGCCCTTGGACATGGCGGCCATGAAGGGGCACATGGAGTGTGTGCGCTACCTGGACTCCATCGCGGCCAAGCAGAGCAGCCTGAACCCCAAACTTGTGGGCAAGCTGAAAGAGAAAGCTTTCCGCGAAGCGGAGAGGCGCATCAAGGACTGCGCCAAGCTGCAGCGCAAACACCACGCGCGCATGGAGCGGCGCTACCGGAGAGAGCTGGCAGAGCGGGCAGACACGCTGAGCTTCTCCAGCCTCTCTTCCAGCACCCTGAGCCGGCGTCTCCAGAACTTGTCCCTGGCCAGCCACCTCCCCTACTCCCAGGCCACCCTCCACGGCACCGGCCGAGGCAAGACCAAAATCCAGAGGAAGCTGGAGCGGCGGAAGCATGGCGAAGGAACCTTCAAGATCTCGGAGGACGGGAGGAAGAGCATCCGCTCTCTGTCTGGGCTGCAGCTGGGCAGCGACGTGATGTTCGTCCGGCAAGGGACCTATGCCAACCCGAAGGAGTGGGGCCGTTCCCCACTGCGGGACATGTTCCTCTCAGACGAGGACAGCGTCTCTCGCGTCACCCTGGAGCCCGGCCTAGGGGCCGAGTCGGCCCACTCAGAGGTCAGCACAGACTCAGGCCACGACTCTCTCTTCACCCGCCCAGGCCTGGGTACGATGGTGTTCCGGAGGAACTACGTAAGCAGTGGGCTTCAGGGGCTGGGGCGGGAAGAGGGAGGGATAGATGGGGCAGCCACCCTGCGTGCCCGCATGCAGCACTCACCAAGCCTGGATGACGATAGCATCGGCAGTGCCAACAGCTTGCAGGAGCGCCTTGATGAACTGCCTTGGGATGAGTTTGACCTGGGGCTGGATGAAGCCCTGGAGCCTGAGACCAGCCCGCTAGAAACTTTCCTCGCCTCCCTGCACATGGATGACTTTGTGGCCCTCCTGAGGCAGGAGAAGATTGATCTGGATGCCCTGATGCTCTGCTCTGAACTAGACCTCCATAGCATCAGCATCCCCCTAGGTCCCCGAAAGAAGATCTTGGGAGCGATCAAACGTCGGCGCCAGGTGCTGGAGCGGCCCCCTGCCCTGGAGGACACAGAGTTGTAAGTCCAAGGAGGAGGAAGTGGGATGGTGAGATGTCAGGAAGAGCTTAGGCTCATAGGACTTTCATCTGGAAGGGGCCTTTGAGATCAGCCAGTCTAACCCTCTCATTTAACAAATGAGGAACCAGAGCCAGAGGAGGGGAAGTTACTTGGCCACACACCTAGGGATTTGTCCGGTGGCCTTTGCAAGGGATCCTGTACTTTTTTTTGGGGGGGGGGGTGGCACAAGGAACAGCAGGAGCCAGTAGCTGAATTCTATATACCTTGGCCTTGAGAGAGCTGTGACTTGTTTTTCCTGTGTTTGGGGAAATTGAGTTTAATCCTCAGTACCAGGTACTTGATTCCCAACTCTCAGGGACCAGGTATATTTTGATCTTCTTTAAGTTGCCCAAATGAGAATTCAAAAGGAATCCTTACACATATGTAGCAAGGGAAAGGAGGGTTGGATTGGAGCACTTCTCCTGGAACTGAGAATGTGTTTAGACCATTTCGGGTGAGTCCAAGAAGGGCTGTGCTAAAGATGGCTGGCCACTTAGCTAGGACAAGCAGCCCCTTCTTGTGGGAGCAAGAAGAAATGGTTTCTGGTCCCCCTTTCAAGGTAGCCTCTTTGTTGGGACACAGAAAACACCAGCTCTCCCTTTGTCTCTTTTTCCCCCTCCTTGGGGCAGAGGGTTAAGTGACTTGTCCAGGGTCACACAGTTAGTAAGTGTCAAGTGTTTGAGACTGGATTCTAGGTCAGGTGTTTTATCCAGTGTGTCAACTAGCTGCCGCTCTCCCTTCCACTCTTTAAAAAAAAAAAATTGAGGGGGAGGGCAATGAGGGTTAAGTGACTTGCCCAGGGTCACACAGGTTCTCCTGAATCCAGGGCTGGTGCTTTATCCACTGTACCAACTAGCTGCCCTTTCCCTTCCACTCTTTTTGAGGCAATTGGGGTTAAGTGACTTGCCAAGGGTCACACAGCTAGTAAGTATCAAGTGTCTGAGGCCAGATTTGAACTCAGGTTCTCCTGAATCCAAGGCTGGTGCTTTATCCACTGCACTACCTAGTTGCCCCTCCCTTCCCTTTTTTTTTTTTTTTTTTAGTGAGGCAATGGGGGTTAAGTGACTTGCCGAGGGTCACACAGCTAGTAAGTGTTAAGTGTCTGAGGCCAGTTTTGAACTCAGGTACTCCTGACTCCAGGGCTGGTGCTCTATCTACTGCGCCACCTAGCTGCCCCCCTTCCACTCTTAATGAGGGACCAAAGCACATGGCTCATGGGAAGTGACCAGAGCAACGAATGCCCAGATTCATGGGAAGTGCTCTAATCCATTCTCTACTTACTACACATAGCTTTAATGCCCCGGGTGTCAAAGTGGGTGCCCCACAACTCCACTTAGCCCAGAGTTGTGACCACAGCAACCCCACCTATGACATGGCCCTGTACCTGGGAGTGATTCCCTAATGGGACCACACCAATCCCTAGCAGTCTGGTGTTTTTAGATATTGTCCAGGGAGCATCTTTGGTATCTGGGAGGTGACCAGATTTGGAAGTTGGGTAGTTGGTGGGGTATCTAAATTCTCTTTCTTCCAGCTCCTTCCAAGAAACTCTTCTGGAAAAGGAGACTACCAGATTATTGGGGGTGGGGTAGGGTGGAGGGGTGGTTATTCACCACAATGGCTCTTTAATATCAATCGATTTTAATACGCATGAAGGACTTCACCAATGTAAGCACCTACTAGTCTCCCCTCTCTCCACAGATAACGGAGGGATTTATGCCCCAAACCAATGAATTGCAAATTGCCACAGATCCCGGTGGGACCACCAGAGGCCTCACCAGCCACAGCCCAATGGAATTTCCTTCCTGTCCTGTAGCTCCTGGAATCTGGGTCCTGCTGGAAGACTGGACTGCTTGCTTTATCTGTTCTTTCAAGATTGTTCTAGGTCTGGGAATAGGGGGTGTTCCCTTCCCTTCCCCTCTACCTCACCTTACTGATGCCCATCTTGCTGTGACTCTGGTGGGGAGGGGGAAAGGGATGCAGATCTCACCATGCTGTGTATTTGGGTTTCTGTGATCCTAGGGGACCCGAGTACTTGGGAGAGGTGAGCACAGCTTCTCTTTGTTGGGACTCAGACAAAACCAGATCTCCCTTAGATTTCTAGTGAGGGGTCAGAGCACATAGGAAGTGACCCAAATAGTGAATGTCCCAATCTAAACCATTCCTTACCCACCCCCCACCCCCACCAACTATGAATAGTTTTAAAGTTGTGGCCATGTTAAATAGGAGAGTGCCTGCCCTCATCCTGAACCTGGCAGAAGACCTTTCGAAGGGCATTTATATGCATTAAACCCCAGCTCACAGAGTCAGGGGGAGCCATATCTCCTGGGTTCTGAAGTGCTCTAAGCTCAGCAGAGGGAAAAGGTGCCCCTCGATGTTGGCCACCTCTCCCCTCTTTGAAAGGGATCCTCATACTGAGTCTCTCCCTCCAGAGGGAGATAGCCATTCATGAGACAGACTCCTCAGCCAAAATACATTTCTACTTTGTAGTGCTGATCGCCGAGAGCATGTACAGTTCCCGCTTCCCTAGCACCCAGTCTCCAGCTCCTCACTCATCTCCCTTTGCCACTGGCTAGCTGGGGAAAGTAAAGAATATTGGTTTCTCTTTCCAGTTCAGCCATGTGCTTCAGGGCCCTTTCCTTCCCTCTCCCAGCTCCTGCTTTCTTGTTGTCTTGCAGAGAAACTTCAGAGAGCCAAGGTGACCCCAGGTGCTAGAGGAACAGGCTTCTGTGCTATGAACCTAGAGGTTGGGCACAAGCGCCCTTTGAGATAGAGATGGGCACAAGCCAAAAGCCTCCGAGTCGACACCCCTCCCTGCCTCCCCCTCCCACCCCAAACAGAAGCATAGAGACAGATCGCAAGTTCAGCTCCTGGAAGAGAGCTCCAGACTGGTGCCCAGTACAAGGCATGTGCTAACGTAATCGAGTCTCAATTATTCACTCTAGTGGGGGCAGGGGAGGGACCAGTGGCATGGGTAGTCTGAAACATTTGACAAACTCCAAAGCTTTGCTGAGGTTTTTTTGTTTGTTTTTGGTTTTGTTGGGTTGGGCAGGAGGGATCGTCCTTCTTTGGAATGAAAAGGTGAGCAGTATTGTAATTACTTTGCTGCCCTATTTGGCTCAGTGCTATACTCCACCTCATTTGTTGTTCCTGAGCAACTACAGGGTATGGGATGGGGTGGGAAGGAGATCTGGGAGTGGCACGGGTGGCAGCAGGATTAGGACTTCCCCATGGATAATCCACAGTTAGATAAATGAGAGTTGATTAACTTTTTATTGAAGATGTTGATGGTTATGGTGAAACTCTGAAAGACAGTAAGATACACGGGACATAGACATGGGATGCACATGCTCAGACAGCCTTCCTACCTGCCTTCTTTGATCCTCTGCCCTTCAACTGAGGAGCCCTCTAGCTTCTTCTATCACCGCAGCTCTCTGATCTGGCTATGACCTGGGTTTTTCCCAAGGAAGGGGCCCATGGGTAGGGGGAGCTTCACCACCCTACAGAGATGAGGGCCTTCTAAGATGGGGTATCTATTCCCCAGTCCCCTTCAGGGTCAAGGGACCCAAAACTCCCTCATATGCCATCCCAAGCCTGATCTTGATGGGTCTTTTGGCTCTGTTCCTCAGGCCTGGGGCAACCTCCTAAGTGCCGATATCCCTCCCACTCATCTCCAGGCTATCTCTTACCTCCCTACACCATTCCTGAACCCCATCCCCTCTTTCTATTCCCTGCCCACTTACTGCACATACCCCTTCCCCAATTCTGTATAAGTTGGGTAGGGGTTAGGGCCATGAGTTCTTTCTACTGTATTATTGTTACCATTCTGATTATAATTATTTTGTACAGAACTCCCTGCTATGGTGTGATGTTTGATTGGCTGGATCTTTGGGCACTGGGTTGGGTAGGGTGGGCAGAGTGGAAGACTTATTGGGTCCAATCTGCGGTAAGGAGTAGGACATTTTGGGGAGGGGGTTGAGGGAAGGTTTAGTGTGGCCAGAAACTGAAGCTCCTGTTTGGGCATTATCTTTTCTCCTTGCCTCCACACCTGTGCAAGGATCTTCACTCCTTCCTCCTCCTCCCTCCTAGGCCCTCTCACTTAGGAACAAATCTGGGATAGGTATTGGGGTACAGGGGGCAGCTAGGTGGCGCAGTGGATAAAGCACCGGCCCTGGATTCAGGAGTACCTGAGTTCAAATCCTGCCTTAGACACTTGACACTTACTAGCTGTGTGACCTTGGGCAAGTCACTTAACCCCCATTGCCCTGTAAAAAAAAAAAGGTATTGGGGTACAGGGAGCAGGAATGGATGGAGAAAGGGATGGGACCGAGTAGCTGGGTGGTCCAGGCTCAACCCATTCCTAGAGCTGACACTCTTCCCACTGCCTTCTAAGATAGGTTATTCTCAGTTCCCATACCTTTGTATGTACCCTCTGAAATTGTCCAGTCTCTTCTTTAGAAGTAAGACCAGCTGGACTATGTGGTGGTGTGAAGAATACTGGTTCTGGAGTCAGGTCCTGAATTCAAAATCCATCTCTGATGATCTTGGGTCAATCACAACCTCTCTGGCCTCAGTTCTGTCATCTGCAAAATGGGGGTTTGGACGAGTTGACTTATGAGACCCCTTCCAGCTCTGAATTTGTAATTCTTTGATCTCTGGGATCCCTGTCCTCTTAATCTGCTCATTTCCCTTCTCCAGGCCTTAGTTTCTCCTCTCCAGCTCTAAAGTACTGATGTTTTGTGGCAATGTAGTCTAACCCACTCCATCACCATGGAGGACCCTGCTATAATACTTCATCTCCCTTGTCCTGATGCCAGAGCCATAGTCCCTGGGAATGAAGCATGACTTCTGTCCTCTAGAAGTTGTTCCTGAGTTGAGAAAATAAAACTATGCTGCCAGGCTCCCAGGCTCCCAGGGAGTAGTTATAGTCCAGGAAAGGGATATGAGAATCATTGTAGCCTCTTCCCTAAAGGTGCCAACCAATTGAGAGGCAATGTAGAGCAGTGGTTAGGGAGTCACAGCATCTGGGTTTGAATCCCAGTTCTATTTCTTATCACCTATGCAACCTGGACAAGTCATTCAACCCCTGTGGGGCTCAGGTTTCTCATCTGTAAGAGAAGGTGGTTGGACTCAATGATTCCCAAGGTTCTTTTCCACTTTTTTTTTTCCGGAGCAATGAGGGTTAAGTGACCTGCCCAGGGTCACACAGATAGTGTCAAGTGTCTGAGACTGGATCTGAACTCAGGTCCCCTCGAATTCAGGGCCAGCGCCTTATCCACTGTGCCACCTAGCTGCCCCCTCTTTTCCACTTTCAAGCAATGATTGGATGTGCTGCTGAGGCTGATTAGATTAGAGGCATCAACAGGATGAGTTCAGAGTTCAGTGCATCTTACCACCCCTTTGGACAAAGGAGAAAATATTTCTCTACCCGTGTTATGAGCCATAGTGTGCCTGCCCTGAGAGTGGAGGCATAATTCTAAATCAAAATCTCGATAAATAGCCAATGGAAATGGGGGAAGTCCAGAGTGCTTGCAATTAGAACAAGGAAGGGCTTGGGAAAGGCTTCCTATGGTATGATAATGATGTGATAATGATAATAATGGTACTTCTAGCTGTCACTTGGGTAGTGTTTTATAAAATGCTTACTCATTTATTATCTCATTGGGTCCTCACAACAACCCTGTAAAGATGGGTAGGGTGGTTATCATGAATACCATTTTACAAATGAAAAAACTGGGATCCAGGTTAGATGACTTGCCCAAGGTCACATGGATTCACTCATGTCAGTTATGCTTTCTGACTGTGCCAACCTGCTTCTTATCAGGATAGACTAAGATAATTAGCTGTGTGACCCTGGGCAAGTCACTTAACCCCCATTGACCCGCAAAAAAAAACAAAACAAAAAAAACCACCTGCTAGTTGGTTCACTTAGTATCTCTCAGCCTCAGTTTTTTCATTTGCGAAATGAGGTTCATAAGATCTATACAATCTACATCACAGAACTATTATAAGAATCAAATAAAATAATTCATGTAAAGCACTTCATAATCCTTAAAGTACTGCATAAATGACGATGATGGTTAGCTCATCCTCTAAATCCCTCTCTGCCAATGGGTACATGTTAAAGTTTGAAGGAAAATATTTAAAGACAAATTAAATTAAATTAAATACTCTTTTTTTTTTTACAACTGATGGTACTTTTTTTTTATGGTGAAGCAATTGGAGTTAAGGGACTTGCCCAGGGTCACACAGCTAATACGTATTAAGTGTCTGAGGCCGAATTTGAACTCAGGTCCTCCTGAATCCAGGGCCGGCGCTCTATCCACTGTGCCACCTAGTTGCCCGCTTGATGGTTCATTTTTGGGGGGAACTTGTTATACTCAAAGTGGAACAAGATGAAAATATAAATAGGTTATAGATGAGATTTAGGGGGCACAGTAGGTAAAGTGCTGAACCTGGAGCTAGGTAGACCTGAGATCAAATCCAGTCTTAGATTCTGTCTCAAGTTGTATGACCCTTAGTAAGGCACTTCACCTCTGTCTGCCTCAGTTCTCTTGTCTGTCAAATGGGGATGACAAAAGTACCTACTTTTCAGGATTGTTGTGAAGACGAGATAATACTTGTAGAGAACTTTGCAAAACTTATGGCATTATATGAATGCTATCTATGCCCAGTGTTTTTTCTATTAACCCATATTGCTGTCCATATAGCCATTACATTTCAGAATGACATCATTCTGATCAAATGAGATAATATTTGTAAAGCACTTAGCATGGTACCTGGCACATAGTAGGTGCTTGATAAATTTATGTACTTTTTCCTTCCCTTCCCACCCTCCAGTAACCATGTCCTCCACAACATGAACTGTGCTCTAGTCCTGGACTGGCCATTAATTCCCCGGACAAGTAGCAATGACTTGCTGACCTTTTCTCATCTCTAGAATGAGGGGCTTAGTCTATTGGTGCTCACTAAGGTCTCTTTCACTTCAAAATTGTATGGCTCAGTGTGACCATATGCTGCTGTTACAAACTCTACAAGTCTGACCCACTTTTGTATTTCTTAGGTCCTAGTATTTTAGAGCTAGAGGGGACCTTAAAAATCATCAAATTGTAGCTCCCATTTATTTAGCACTTTAACAAAGTGCTTTCCTATTGACAATTTTTTGAAGTAGGTGGTACTAGTCTTATTGTCCTCATTTTTCACTTGAGGAAACTGAGGTTTAGGCAAAGTGACTTGTCCAAGGATACACAGCTAGAAGCCAGGATCATAATTCAAATTACTTGACTCCTAGCTCATTGTTCTGTGTGTCACATCAGCTGTACCCCCTTTGTACTTGCATTTCCCACTACTGTGCTGCCCTTGTCCTTAGTACTGACTTCTGCCCAAAGGCAGATGGGATAAAATCCTATGGATGATTCCTACTCTCCATGTCCTCATGGAAGAACAGATTATAGCTCCTCTTCCTACCTCTCCCCATCTCACATTTGTGTTTACCCCATCCTCACACCATCTTCTTGGGAAGCGTTCACTGCATTTACATGAATCTGACCAGCAGGGGGAGTTGGAGGATCACAGGTGGCATCATATGTCCAACTAAATATCTGGAAGTAGAGGATGATGGTACCATGTGTAGGGTTGGTGAGTTACTCTGAAATGGAATAATTTCATAATGGGGGGAGCCATTCAAGATTGTGGAAGCCTCCAGGATTGTTGCTGAGAGACCAAAGAGATTAAGGATCTTCTCTAAGAGGGGATGGATGACATTTCAGTTGGGAACTACACTGGGTTCTGGATAGACCTAAAAACAGTAGTAGGAGTCCCTCAGGGGACTATAAGATATGTGCAGAGGAGCTCCTAATTCAGATGAGCTAGAAGTCCTAATGCAAGGAGGTCAAATTGACCTCAGAGGTATTTCTGAGACTCAGTGGGATGAAACCTGTAACACGTTTAGATAATGAATGGCTCTGAAGGGGTATGCCTTTATCCAAAGAAATAGAAGAGGTAAAAGGAGGTTGATGGAGTAGGGAAGCATTGTGTATTGAGAATATATGCTCATGGGGGCAGCTAGGTGGCACAGTGGATAGAGCACTAGCCCAGGATTCAGGAAAACCTGAGTTCAAATCTGGCCTCAGACACTTGACACTTACTAGCTGTGTGACCCTGGGCAAGTCACTTAACCCCAATTGCCTCACCAAAAAAAAAAGAGAGAGAGAGAGAGAATATATGCTCATGTCAGGAAATCATGAGATGAAATGGAATGGAAGCATAGTGGAAATCACTTGGATGAAGAGCAATAAAAGGTAGAAAACAGAGGAACTCCCCACTGCACAGTGATGAATTCTCCATCATGAATCCTTCATATATAACTACTTCTGAGAGAGAAGCACAACAGAAATTAGGGAGTTTAAGGCATAGCTTACAAGGGCAATAATGTCAAAATAGGAAAGAATAGGGAACCCAAACCTGCCATTTCAGAAGCTTTATCCTCATGAAGGACACAGAAAGACTAAAGAAGGGAAAAGCAAGAGCTGAACAACCCAGGAATCAGAAAATAGATTTTAGAATAGACTAGAAGGGAAAAGAAATACTGTAGAAGACAAAGGGCAGAGCAAAAGATCAAGTTACTTAAAATAAGAGGTTGTAGGAAGGAAGAATGTTGAGCTACAGTAGTTAACTGAGCAGAGAAGGGTCAAAAGAGGTGGTGAAATACATGAAAGAGAAGAGAAAAAGTCAACTGATGGATAAAGCACCGGCCTTGGATTCAGGAGGAGCTGAGTTCAAATCTGGCCTCAGACACTTGACACTTACTAGCCGTGTGACCCTGGGCAAGTCACTTAACCCTCATTGCCCCACCCAAAAAAAGTCAACTGAAGTAATTTTTCCATTGATAAATACTATAGAACAGAAGACAAAGTGAAGAAGAAGCACTGGACACCTGGAGCTAAGAAAAAGGTACAACTCTCAGGGGGCAGCTAGATGGCAGAGTGGATAAAGCACCGGCCCTGGATTCAGGAGTACTTGAGTTCAAATCTGGCCTCAGACACTTGGCACTTACTAGCTGTGTGACCCTGTGCAAGTCACTTAACCCCCATTTCCCCACAAAAACAAACAAACAAACAAAAAGGTACAACTCTTGTTGAAGAGGAGGGAACTAAAATTTCTCTGAAGGAAGCACTTGCTTGATATCCATGGAATAATGTCAGGTACTTTCACATGAAAGATCACCAAAAACAAGGTTGTTTGTCTTTCATTCTTGAAGAGGACTGTGACATCAGGAGGTGATGTCATGACTTAGAGTGAATTGGATTTAAGTGAAGGAATGCTGTGCAAGGTCACCATCCTCACTCTCTCCTCCAGAGTCATCTGGATCCAGTGGCAAGATATATATATCAGGACAACTGGAGATGACCCTGGATGTTTAAGGTGATTAGGGTTAAGTGACTTGCTCAGGGTCACACAGAGAGTAAATGTCTTAGGTGAGATTTGAACTCAGGCCTTCCCAACTTCAGGCCTAGTACTCTGTCCACTGTACCATCTAGCTGCCCCTATCAAGGAAGAGTAAGAAGAAGAAATGAGTAGGGCTGGTTGATGACTTGCTTCTGGGGACTACCAAGTTAGCTGTTTGTGAACCTGATAATAACAAAAAAGAGCTCTATTTTTCTGGGATGGGTATCAAAGACAATCTCCAAAGATCTGTCCAATGGGATGACTATTACCCATATCCAGTAGCTTTATGTAGGCACAGATGTACTACCAGATACCAAAAGGAATCTAGAAAGTACTACTAAAGTTTACCAAGTAAACTGAAGACCTTAGGCATACAGATGGGATTTTCATTACTCCTATAAATTGAAGGCAAGGACTTCAGAAGAGAAAGAAAGATTTAGGAAATGAAGCACTGCTTAAAAAGATGGTGACTTTTCCTAGCTGTGTGACCCTGGGTAAGTCACTTAACCCCAATTGCCTCACCAAAATAATAATAAAATAAAATAAAAAGATGGTGACTGAGAGTGAAATATATGTAGGACCATAGTCTAAAATATAGAAATGATAGGCTTTTTGCAAATGATGGAATGGACCTAAAGAGGCTATTAAGGATGCATTTGCAAGGAGTCATGATATTTTAATCAAAAACGGGGATTGTTTTGAGTTGGAAAAAAATGAGGGGCAGCTAAGTGGTGTAGTGTATAAAGCATCAGTCCTGGATTCAGGAAGACCTGAGTTTAAATCTGGCCTCAGACACTTAAGAATTACTAGCTGTGTGACCCTAGGCAAGTCACTTAACCCCAATGGCCTCACCAAAAAAAAAAAAAAAAAGATGGGGGGGACTGCCTACTTTTATCCACCAAGTTAATTGACATAGAGAGTAGCTACAATGTAGTAGGCTAGTAGTAGAATGCTTTATACTTCCAAAGAGGTCAAAGACAGAGGGAAAGGTCCAATATATTAAAAAATATATTCATAGAAGCACTTTTTGTAGTAACAGAGAACTGGAAGGAAAATTATGTCAATCAGTCATGGAATAGCTGAACAAATGGTGGCATGTTAATATGATGAAATATATAACAGTTCTTAGAGGAAATCTAGAATTTCCAGAAATCTTTGCTGGGGTAAAGATTCACTCTTCAACAAACACTTCTGGAAAAAATGCAAATCAGTCTGGTAGAAACTAAGTTTAGAAGACCATTTAACACAAGGACAATGTGTAATTGTCCAGTGGCAATGTATAATTGCCCCATAGTTACTAAAAATTCTAATTATCAGAGTCTCCCTGTTATCACCGTCAAAGTCTGCACAAGTCATATGTAAATGAGCTACTAGGAAAGAAGACACTGGAGACACATATATCCAAGTGGATATATGCCTTAGATATAAAAAGGCACATAAGTAAATTAGAGGAACAATAAAGGAAATAGGTTTTACAACTATGCCTAGGGAAAGAATCCTTGACCAAAAAAGGAACAAAAAAGGATATAAATCAATAAAATGGTCATTTTTTTGTTACATAAAATCAAAAAGTGTTTACAAATAAAATTGATGCAATTAAATTTAGAAGGGAAACAGTTACCTGGGAAAAAAATATCTTTGCAGCAAGTTTCTCAGGTAAAAATCTTATGTCTAAGATACATTTTGAACTGTCAAATATATGAGGATATGCATCATTCACCAATTGAGGAAATGAACCAGCAGCTCTCAAGCAAAGAAATGCAAGCCAAAAGGCCACTGGGTTTGGTAACTAAGAGATCAATGATAACTTTGGAGAAAACCGTGTCATTGGAATAATGAGGTCAAAAGCCAGAGTGTAAAGGGTTAAGAAGAGAGTAAGAGGAGAAAAGCTGTGGCTGAGGTAGGGTGGAGGAGTCAAGTGTTGGAGCATGAGCAGGTCAAGGAACTGTGTGGTTAGGGTGTTTGAGGGAGAGTCATTATGTATATTGAAGCCCCCCAAGTATGAGTAGAGGAGTTGGAGAGGAGAAAAAAACTGTGATCCAGGTACCAAATTCATTGAGGAAGGAAGAGAATGATCTGGAGGTCTGTAGACAACAGCTCCCAGGATTTTGATTGGGTGGTATGTATGAATTGCATGACCCTTAAGGGAGGAGAGGTTACTGAGTGATGGAGGTAGGAAGAGGGACTGGAAGTGACAGTGGGAAGCAAGAGTATTCCAACTCACCAATTCATTATAATTCTATGAAAGATCTAGGAAGATTTACTCTTCCTTTGATGGAAGAACTCAGAAAAGGTCTCAAAGAAATACTGGTGACTGGCATCCCTTAGAGAATGCAGGTCTTATGCATCCTCAGGACCAAGATGGCAGAGAAGGAAGGTGTTCCAATTATTGGGATAAATGCTTTGTAATTTTTGTTTTTACTGTATCTTTTAAAAAACCTAATTGATGCTAATTGATTAAATGATATTGGGATGCTTGTCAATCAATTACATAGGGAATATAATAACTATAACTGGTAATTGATATTGAAGAATACACTAAAATGGGGGCTCAATCTGGTAGGATTCAAAGGACCCCCTCAACTCCTCAAGGGTTGACCTAGAACCCTGAGAAGGAGATGGAGTTTGCTTCCCTTTGAGTACCTAGCTCATCAGTGCAAGTGGGAGTTGAAATATAGTGAGTCTTATATGTACTATGGGAGTAATTACTATTGAGGAAGGAGATTTTTTTTTCAGTTTTTAAAATAAATAATATTTGATAAACTTCTAAACTTAGTTGATTGCAAATCATGTTGAAATTTTATTAATTGAAGAAATATATAAACATTCTCCTTGATTATCATAGAGCTCAGAAAGATAAGATTAAGTATGGAAATGAGTCAAGTAGCAGGCTGAGAGGTGACATAAATGAGACTGATCAACCTGTGTAACCATGTTACATCTTAGAAGCAGACCCCATAACCCTGATATGTATGGGTGCTTACATCTCAGGTTTTTGACATTTTCCCTCTTTCCCATAGGTATTTTCTCATAATTATATATATATATACACACACACTCACACACACACACACACATATATATATATATATATACACATATACACACTGCCTATTAGTGCTGCTAATTATTAAAGACAGTCATTTGCCTGTTTTGCTATTTTATGTTATACATATTAATTTCATATAACTATCACTTCATTGTTTATTACTGTAGATACTGTATATATAGTATTATTAGTTTTTAGATAAAATTATTATTACTATTTAAAAGATAATATTGATTTTGGGAAAGAAGGGTTTAGTACTTTGCATTTAAGTTTCATATTTTTCAGAAATTATACATTTATTTATTTTAGCATATATAGAGTAATATATATGCATATATTCACACATAATTCTGCATTTTGAGTTTCAAGTTTGTCAGAAATATTTTATAGAAATATTTTTATTTTAGTATATATATATATATAAAGTTATATATATTACTCTGCATTTTAGATTTCAGATTTGCACTTATATGTATTGCGTATATATAACACACACATATGCATACATATATACAAATGTGTATATGTATGTATGTACATATACACACATTGCTGATTTTTAAATGGCAAAGTTACTCCTGATAACAGAAACTCTTCCTCCCCAGGCAAGGTGTTTATACATTTTATAGTGTTCAGAAAAAAAGACAAAACTCCATTCAAGATTAAGAAAGAGATCAGAGTCTGGCTAACAATTTCTGATCAGATAGAATAATAACAATTTAACACGTCAGGATACCTCAGAGAAGCCTCCCCCACCCCCAACCATTTAATCCCTCTAAAGATTCTCCTTTCCACCTGGTCAAAGGTGAACCAAAGAGCTTTCTCTATTAAGTGAATTAATCAAAGACTTCTTTCTTCTCATCATTACTCTAATCACTTGAGGGAGAAGTTCTTACTAGGCTGATGAGGCCTCTCCTGTAGATATTGGTTAGACTTTTAATAAGAATGATTTTAAAGTATTTCAGTGCAAGACATTCTTTTGTAATTTATACCAAAAGAAAGAGTTTCTCATTCAGATTAGAACAAGGACTTCAGACTAAAGGACTAGTCTAATGTTTTGTAATACATAGACCAAAGAGGGAAGGGGTGAGAGGGACCTCATTGTGCTTTCCCAGTAAGTTATCTGTCTCTCTCTCCACACACACACACACACACACGTATGTGTATGGGGCATATGTGTGTATGTGTGCATGTATACGCATGCATATACACACCCCCTTATATGTAACAAATTATATATTACCCATAAGTACATTATATATTATATAATTTTGTGGTGGCTACATATGTATACATATATGTGGTGCATATACCTATATATACCTGTGCCTATACATATATGTATATATGTGTGTGTGTGTATATATATATATATGGAGAGAGAGTTAACCATAGAAGAAAGTCAAATAGTAGGCTGAGGGGTGACCTATAAGTGAGGTGGTTGACCTGTATATTTCCATTATGTGGGGAATTCAGACCTTGTTCCATCAAAGGAGTTGTTCTACTCTGCTACCAAATCCCCCCCCAAACTTAAAAAAAAATGGATAGTTTTAAGATGCTGACATGGGTTATCATAAACGATTCTGCTCTCTTCCTGAGGCTGAACCAATTCAGTAGATTTCAGCTTCCATCCTTTCTTAGCTTTGCAAACCTCAATAATCTCTAAATATAAATCGATAAATTGAGCCTCTTTCCCCCCTCTTAATCCCTTGGAATTATTGGTTCACTTGGTTGTTAGAAGTCTGGCCACATCTAATCTTTCAGGACCTTACCCTCTGACTTTGCTACTGCCAGAGGATCTTGCCCCATTCTAGCATCCACTTTCTGTTTCCATTTTTATTCCTGAGCTCACACAAGAGTGAATCTTTTCATGTTTATTCATCAGGAGAAAGATGTCTGCCATCTACAGAATACCCAAATCAGATGGGACTTCCGCTGAAAAGTCTTCTTCCAGGATGTCAGAGCCTCTGTGTTTTCTAAGGCTTCACATGCTCACAGAGGCTGAGTTCCATCCCATTTTGAGAAGTGCTATATGAAGTCCCCAAAGGATTTGAATATAGGTCCATATGTCAGTCATCTGAGGACCAGTCTAGTAGTGACATTAAGGTAGACTCATTAATGTCGAGCTAGACACTAAGTGATAAGTTTTGTTTTATCCAGGACAACTCACAGAAGATAGTCCAAGGTGGCTTAGAGGAAGTGCTATATGTATGGCTGGAGCAAGTGCCCACACAATTAAATCTTCAATCCTTAAAACCATTCACCAGGGTAAAAGTAGAATGTGGATACATCAGTAATAGAGGTGCATGAAATGGGAACTGTATAGTATGAACTACTTATCCGACCCTGAGAGGCACCTGATCTTCCTAAGCTGTTTTCTAGACAAAGTTCCCAGAGTTTTGCTTGGCCCTCATGACTCTGTAGTGTAGAAGGAGCATAGGACTGGAGGTTAAAGGACCCGAGTTTGAACTCCAGCTCTATCATCTACTGCTTATGAGATACTGAGTAAAGCACTTCCCCTCTAGGATCCCCAGTTTCATCATCTGGGGGTTAGACAAAATAACCTTCCAAATGGAAACCCACAATGCTATGCTTCCTCTTTGCTCCTTGCTGTCAGCCAGCCCTCTGTGGTGGAGCTGAGCCCAACCTGAAGAAATGACAATTTGGCTGGATGACAAGTTGGTGCAACGGACTGTTCCCCAACCCTGCCTCACGTAAACCCAATTCACTTGCAAGTCAAGGCATCACCCTCATGATGTCACTGGTCTTCAGAAACGAAGGATGAACAACTCTCTCCCTTCCTGTGGGATCTCCCTTCTGATGTGCTTTACTCCCTGGGAGGTGTGGAGTAGGAAGTGAAAAGTGACCAGGTTTTATAAGAATGGGGATTCGTTTTCTAGAGCCCATGACTTGTGGGTAATGTACCCTCCATGAGGGGAAAGGCCTACAGAGATAAGATTAATAATAGTAATAATAAAATAATAGTGGCTGACATTTATATAGCTTTTTAAATATTTGTAAAGCACTTTTCAGGTATTATCTCATTTTATCCTTACAACAACTGTGAGTAGATGCTATTATTATTCATAGATGAGAAAACTGAGGCAGATAGGAATTAAGTGACTCAGGGCAGCTAGGTGGCTCAGTGCATAAAATACTGCTCGGGGGTCAGACAGTAAGTGTCTGATGCAGAATTTGAACTCAGGTACTCCTGATCCAAAGTCTAGTGCTCTATCTAGTATCCTACCTAGCTGCTCCATTTGACTCATCTCATAGAGCTTCTATGAATCTTTAGGCCTAGGGAACCTAGCTTGCAGCATATGGGCTGGTATATCCCTCTCCTCACACAATCAGGGGTTCACCCACCTGGGACCTCATTTATCAGTTTACAATCTTGAACCTACTCTCTGTCAATCAGGGAGCCTCCTAATGGCTGATGGATTTTCAGGGTAAATGCTATATAACTGCTTCTTCTTCCTCTCAATGGGGAATGCAGAGAGAAATTCTGCCCCAAGATACTACCATTGTGCCCTTCGCTCCAGATAAAAAAATGACTCCACCTGACACCCATTTGACCCTCAAAGGTTGTAAAACCCCATCCCTTTGATTACCGCCTGTGAAGGGATGCTGTGGATCAGACACACCCAGCTTCCTTGGTTTCAGGTTGTAAATTCCTAGAAAGACCAGTCTTGGGCAAGTCTTTCTGTCAATCACTTTATTAGACAATTTAATAGTGTATATTCCTTTGATGATCACAGGATGATAGATTTAAAGCTAGAAGAGACCTCAGAGATCATCTAGTCTAAACACTGTATTTTATAAGTGAGGAAACTGAGGCTTTAAAAAAGGAAATTACTTATCTAAGGTCATCCCAGAAGGCTCCCTTTCCATTCATCACATCCTCCTTCCCATACACAACCCTGAAGGCCCAGCTCTCCCCTTGTATCTCTCTCCATCTAGAGCCTCTGACCATCTTAGGTCATCTTTCTACCCCAAGACTAGATTGGCCTAAACAATCTCTAAAGGTATCAGGTCCCTTCTAGCTCTAAATCTTAGGATCCCATGAAGGCTGCTTCTGGGTGGAATCCCTGCTCTCTCTTTTTTTTTTTTTAATTTATTTTTAGTAAGGCAATTGGGGTTAAGTGACTTGCCCAGGGTCACACAGATAGCAATCCCTGCTCTCTTACCAAAGCTGGCAGGGAGAGGATGCCCAAACGATCCTCATTGTCTCTGTCAGTGATGCTCCTGCCACTTATGTGGTGGGGACAGCACTCAGGAGACTCCCTAGAGTCTAGGAGTCTAACAATTAGAGCCCCAGGTTTTTAGCTCCTGACTTTTGCTGTTTCATCTTGGAGAAAGCACCCAACCTCTTAGACCCCCATTTCCACACCTGTGCAACAAGAGAAGCATGTAAGTAGTTCACCCAGAAACTCCAATATTGACCCTAAGCATTGATAACTTCATTGCTTGTAAACCAGCAAAGGCTGGGAGGAAATCAAGGCCTCTTCATCTGTCAGGGATCCAAATATATGAACCTGCTCATGTATCAGTCACTAACCTTGCTCCTCAATGGGGGCCCATATCAGACCAATGAGTTTCACTGTGCCAGGAGCTGAGACTGGAGGATTGTTAACTGCCAAAGGTCCAAGGCTTGGGATCTGGGGGGGTCTGGGAAGTCCTTTTCCCTGAGATGTTGAAGAGAAGTGTTGAATCCCCCAGGGGAGCAATGCCTGTCTGGGCACTGTCTGGGCACAGCTGGGGAGTTCAGGATTGCCTGGCACTGCCAACTCTTCCAGGGACAAGATCTGACCTGGGATCTGCCAGGCCTCCTTGATGCCCAGTCTCATCCTCAGCCCCAGCCCCGCCCTTTGTGAATAATGCCAGCTACTTATAGGGTATCTGGGGCCTGGCTTGGCTCTTTAATGATTTTCTGGGTGACACTGGAGTGGGGAAGGGGTTAAAGGATTGGCTCGGGGTTGGATAGAGGGACAGATTTAAAAGGATGCAGAAAAGTGCCTTTCACCCAGCAGCCATTCTACTTCACTTTATCGGTTTTAGGGGGGTCACTGAACCTCTCTTCCTTTTCTTCACAAGCTTCTGAATCACTCAATTCACTTGCCTTCTCCAAACCTCCCTTTTCCCAATCCCCTCATTTGCACATTCCTATCCCTTCACTATTTTATCTTTCAACAACCCAATCCCTCCTATAATCCCTTCCGTTTTCTGCATACCTGCTCAATCCCTCTTTCTCCTTCCTCGTCCCTCAGTATCCTTTTCCATCCCTTCCATTCTCCCTAATTTCATCTCTTTGCATTCTTACTCATTTCATTGTATCTTTCTCCAGCCCCTTTAATTATTATTTTTTCTTTTTTGTGGGGTAATGAGGGTTAAGTGACTTGCCCAGGGTCACACAGCTAGTAAGTGTCAAGTGTCTGAGGTTGGATTTGAACTCAGGTTCTCCTGAATCGAAGGCTGGTGCTTTATCCACTGCACCATCTAGCTGCTCCCAGCTCCTTTACTTCCTCTTTTTTTTTTTTTAGTGAGGCAATTGGGGTTAAGTTACTTGCCCAGGGTCACACAGGTAGTAAATGGGCTCCTTTAATTCTTTTTCTTTTCGTTGTTGTTTTTGTCAGGCAAATGGGGTTAAGTGACTTGCCCAGGGTCACACGACTAGTAAGTGTTAAGTGTCTGAGGTTGGATTTGAACTCAGGTCCTACTGACTCCAGGGCTGGTGCTCTATCCATTGTGCCACCTAGTTGTCCCGGCTCCTTTAATTCGTAATCCCTTTGGATTCTCTTCCAGGTCTGTCTGTCCGTCTGTCTGTCTGTCTATCTCTGTGCTTCCGTCTATGTGCCTCTCTGTGCCTCTGTCTCTCCCTCTCTCCTCTTCTCCCCCCAACATCCTGTATTCTCCTTTAGTTCCCTGTAGTCTCCTCCCGATTCGAGCGTCCCAGTCCCCTGAAACCCATTATCATCTACCGCCTTAGGTTCTTTTCAAGCCTTTTTTATCTTCCTCCAGCTTCCTATATACTCCTTCGTCCACCATATTGCTCTATTCTTCCCTTAGATCCTCCCTAGCTTCTCTTCTATCTCCATCTCTGTTAGATCCTCTCTCAACCCCCAGTATCCTCTCCCAGCCCCTTTACCCTCCTTCAAAAGACCCTGGATTGTCTTCCATTTTCTCAGATTCCTCCCTAGGTCTGTCTAGCTTTTTACCTCACCTTGTACCCTTCCCTAGCTCCCACTATTATTCTCCAGCTCCCTCTAGTCTCCCCCAGGCTCCCCTTTTCATCTCTGAGAGGCACTATGGAAGTGGCTACGAGTGCTGGACTCAAAGCCAGAAAGATCTGGGTTCAAGTCGTGCTCCTTAATGATACTGAGTCATACATGTGTGACCCTAGACTGGATAGACGTTGCTGAGAAGGTGCCAACCAGCATTGGTAGAGGAAGTTTCCTCATCTGGGAGTTTCCTATACCAGTGAAATCATAGGTGTAGTCCTCATCCCTATCCTAAGAATCTCCCCAAAGCGCAGACTGAGCTCCCTCCACTTCTTCACCATAACAACAATTAACTCCAATGAACTCCAACACATAAAGATCAGAATCAGCAAAAGGGAGGAGACTTCTTGTTTGTGGGGGCGGGGCGGGGAGGGAGGAATCTCCACTTGGGAGACTTTGTGATAACGTTTGGGAAAAAAACAAAACCATTTGGCTTTGTCTGCTGTCCTGGATCATTCTCTTCCCACTCCTCTCATACGCATCTGACCATAAAGGCAAATGATCTGAGGTGGGCACGGGAGGTGGGGCTTGGGAGCTGGTCCTAGAGGCAAAGTAGCCACGTATGGGGCTCTGCTCAAGAAAGTCTTCCTTCCCTATGTTTATGCCCCTGTGTATGAAAATTGTATCTTGTTCTGGTTTCCCTGACCACCAATCCCCAATTCCAGTCAAATATGTAAATTTATGAGGCTAGGAAGTATATATACTATACAACAGTATAATGTTTGTAAGTATAATAAGTACATGTAACATATAACAACATAGTATATATATATATATGTAATATAGAACAGTATAGTAAGTTTGTAAGTATACATAATATATAACAGTATAGTAAATTTGTAAGTATAGTAAGTATATATATAAAAGTTGAGTAAGTATGCATATGCATATGCATATGGTAAGTTTACAAGTCTAGTAAATATAAATAATATATAACAGTATAGTAATTATGTAAGTATAAGTATATATAGTATATAAGAGTATAGTTAAGTATATACTATATATAAGAATATAGTAAATATATGTAATATTTAACAATATAATTGTAAGCATAGGGGAAGCTAGGTGGCGCAGTGAATAAAGCACTGGCCCTGGATTCAGGAGGACCTGAGTTCAAATCCGGCCTCAGACACTTGACACTTAACTAGCTGTGTGACCCTGGGCAAGTCACTTAACCCTCATTGCCCCACCAAAAAAAAAATTATAAGTACAGTAACATAATAGTATAGTAAGTATATGTAACATATAACAGTAGAGTAAGTATGTATATGTAATATGTAACAGTATAGTAAGTATATATAATATATAACAGTAGAGTATGTATATGTAATATGTAACAATATAGTAAGTATAAATAATATATAACAGTAGAGTATGTATATATGTAATATGTAACAATATAGTAAGTATATATAATAGATAACAGTAGAGTAAGTATGTATATGTAATAGATAACAGTAGAGTAAGTATGTATATGTAATAGATAACAGTAGACTAAGTATATATAATATATAGCAGTAGAATAAGTATGTATATATAATATATAACAGTATAGTAAGTTTATAAGCAGCTAGTATAAAGTGGCAATTGCAAGAAGTAAGATTGCGAAGGGGAACCCAGAAGTCATGTACAAACTGTTCCAAAGATCTCAAAGAAGGGATACTTTACAAATTGTATCCTATATTAACCAAAAATCACATCCTGCTAATATGTGCTGAATCAGGGGAAGTCATCAAAGACTTACTGTCAGGGCCCTTTGGTCTTATGATGTATAAATCTCAGAGAAGTTCTGAAAGACCAGAGAACACTGAATGGTGCTGATAACTTTGAGATACTGTGGACATGTTAACTTTAAAGTTCGACTAACAACTTTGAAATGATTTGGATATGTTAATAACCTAACCCCGTGGTGGCACAGATAAGAATTAGCTGTTTTCCCTCCCAAACCCTATAAAAATGAGACCTCAAATTCCTGCCTCCCCCCACCCCTCACCCCCAGTATTCTTCCATCTCTTTCAGGTCCATGCTGCCAAGTGCTCCCAACTCTAATCCACAGTTACATGAGTGATTATTTGTCCCTCTTCCCCTCCATATACTCCCTTCTCCATCCTCTTCCCTACGCTGCCTGCCTTCTTTCACCACCCTATCCCCCTGTCTCCACAACAACTGCCTCTGTACTCTTTCCACTGTTTGTGTCACCCTTACAGCCTCTGTGCCTTATTAAAATATGATTGTTTCTTCACTTCTTGATGCTATCATGCTCATTCCTGGCAAGTACTCAAAGAACTGGGCACGCCTACCCTCATTTCGTAATTTCATAAATTAATGATCAATTTACCCTGGCACCCTCATTGCTCCATTGCTCTACACTTACACTCCCCAAGTGTGTACTTCATTCACAACTAGCATGCCACACATACATGGCTATGTGAAGATGCATCATGGTTACACAAATGTGGTGGCATTTGGGGATCTAAGCATATGGAAGGTGCCTAGCTTGAAACAACATGTCTACATGTTTCTTATGGAAAGGAAAAGTGAGGGAAGGAAGGAAAGAAGGAAGGAAATAAGCACCTACTATGAGCCAGGCATTATGCTAAGTGCTTTACAAATATCATCTTATTTGATCTTCATAACAACCCTGCAAGGTGGGTGCTATTATTAACCTCCATTTTATAGATGAGGAAACTGAGACTGAGAAAGAGGTTTAGTGACTTAGCCCAGGGTCAAACAGCTAGCAAGTGTCTGAGGCTGGATTTGAACTCAGGTCTTCCTGAGCCTAGATACAGTGCTCTATCCACTGGGACACCTAGCTACAAAACACTATGCTAAGTATCAAGGATGCAAATGGAAAAGCAAGAGATTCCCTGTCCCCTATGATGGACTTGAGGGACTTGCACATTGAAACTGCCTAGCTAGAATCAGTATGTCTAAATGATGAATGAATGAATGAATGAATGAATGAATGAATGAATAAAACATTTATTAAGTACTTACTATGTACAAAGCACTAGGCACTGAGAATACAAGTAGAATATTAAGACAGTCCTTGCTCTCTTTCTGTTCCTTTATCCTTTCATGATATGCATCCTCACTTCACTTGGTGGTATTCAGTGTGTACCCCAAGGGCTTTTCCCAAAACTCCCAGCTGGCATCTCTGGGTAGAATCAAGGAACCTTCTTGAGAAAGGAACATTGACATTCTCCCTTCCCCTACCACCTTCGATGAGGCACCTTATGGAACATGTTGGGAGCCCAGATTTCTGGGTCCCATTCCCAACTCAAGTGGCTTGAAGCCTATCTAAAACAGATCTATTGGCCCTGATATTAAGAGGTAAGGTGGGCTAAGAGTCTTTGGGATGGGTCCTATGTATGTCAGATTGTGGCCATGGAGGTATTGTGTGCCCCAAGATGATGTTCCTGGTGCCCCTTTTAAAAAAAAATTTTGTTTGTTTGTTTTGTGGGGCAATGGGGGTTAAGTGACTTGCCCAGGGTCACACAGCTAGTAAGTGTTAAGTGTCTGAGGCCGGATTTGAACTCAGGTCCTCCTGAATCCAGGGCCAGTGCTTTATCCACTGCACCACCTAGCTGCCCCGGATATGTAGTATGTGATGCAATGGGAGAAATTTTGAATGTGGAATGAGGAGACCTAAGTTTAAATTGCAGATCCAAAATTTATCAGCTGAGTTTCTACGTGAAAGTCACTTAAGCTCTCCATACCTCTGTTTCCTCCTTTGTAGAATGAGGATAATAATACTTGTACTACTTATCTCATAGAGTTCTTGTGGTGAAATTGCTTTGTAAACTTTAAAATGCTATAAAAATGTGAGGTAATATTTCCTAGAGTAAGGCAAACTTGTCTGTAGTTTACCACATCAATAAAAATATGTGGGATGCCATAATTAGGACAGAGAAATACCTTATCATATTTGTGCCCACATACTTGTGTAAGGACATCAAAACTTTGGAATGGTTGCTTTGTGAGAGAGGTTAAAAGTCAACATAGGGGCAGCTAAGTGGTGCAGTGAATAGAGCACCGGCCCTGGAGTCAGGAGGTCCTGAGTTCAAATCCAGCCTCAGACACTTAACACTTACTAGCTGTGTGACCCTAGGCAAGTCACTTAACCCCAATTGCCTTGTCAAAAAAAAAAAAGTCATCATAGACTCTAGGAGTTTTTTTCCCAACCCATAAAGAGATGAAGTTATCATGGGTTTGGAGCTAGAAAGCAGAGGTTTTCTGCTGTGCTGGCAGTTTTAAAATCTCTTTTTGAGAGGTATAAACGTGAGTCAGATGGAGAATCAGCAAGGGGAATAGAAGCAGTGGGTAGTGAGCACTGAACAGAATCTGAAATGGATGACACTTTCCAGGAGACTGACTCTAATCTTCCTTCATTTGGAGTCTTTATTTCCCTAACTCACTGATAGGCTTCTAAACAGAACTCAATGGGCAATGAAAGACATAGGCCTACTCTGAGAAGCTGCTGAGCAATGGTGAATCTAGCCTTTCCTTGTTTTCCCCCTTTTTTCTTTTGTTTCATAGACAACCATGCAGCATGTTTACCACTAAGTGTTTATTTGCTCTTTTAAATTTTCTTACTGGTTATTGGTATTTTAACAATGGTTTTCTAGCTAAAGATAATTTTTATTGCTACTGAATTATTGTCTTCACTGTCAAGATCATGGATAAGGGGGAAAGCCAGGGCATAATTGGCTATACCAAATTTAACTGGTTGGAACATCTCATTTCCAGGTTGGCAAAACAAAGGATTGCCTGGGGCCTCAGGGCTTTACTGATTTTCTTTTTAAAGTAATCTGTGTTTTTAAGCTTTAAAATTTTCTGAGAAAAGAAGCTATGTGGAACTTGGACCCTGGCCCCAGACTAAAATTCTCATAAACTAATCTCTTTATCTCCCAACTGATAGGTCACTTTGAAAAGGGGGCATTAGGCCTTTCTTTTCTCCCTACAGCAGAGAGAAGAGGAGTAGAGAATGGGACCTTATGAGAATGTCATGTCCTAAGCCAATTGCAGTGGGTAGAAATAGGTGCCGTTGGGAAGAATCATTTCTACCCACTCTCCGGAAGGGAGAGGAGGGGAAAAAATGCTCATCAGACAAATCCCTCTGCAAAGCAACATCTGCTGGGGTTAATCTGAAACTGTGAAGAAGTAAATTGGTAAAAATCCCAGCTGGGCACTGAATCTGTCTCTGGGACTAGGTGACAGGTGGTACAAAAACCCCTCCAGAGCTGATGATATAGCTGTTTGGTATCGTGTCTGTATACACCGAGGGCAGCTATTAAGCAAAGGGGATAGATTTGCGGGTCTGGAGTCAGGAATCCTCCTCTTTCTGAGTTCAAATCCAGCCTCAGGCACTTAACTATTTGTGTGACCCTGGGCAAGTCACTTAACCCTGTTTGCATCAGTTTCCTCATCTGTAAAATGAGCAGAAGGAAATGGCAAACCACTCTAGTAGTATCTTTGCCAAAAACCCCCCCAAAACCCCAAATAGGGTGACAGAGAGTTGGACGTCATTGAAACAACTCATCAACAACAACTGTATACTCTGAGACCTATGGCAGAGCTAATTTCCTTACCTGAATGCTATCATGGCTACTTCCTACTCGATACCATTTAAATTACTAACGCTATGTTGTAAGGAACAATGACGTCAAACTTAAGTAGAAAAAGGAGCCACTAAATTATCCGTAAGGATGCCCTCAGGCTCCTTATTGACTTAGTTGGTCTTTTTGGGTTTTTTTGTTTGTTTTGTTTGGTGAGGCAATTGGGGTTAAGTGACTTGCCCAGGGTCACACAGCTAGTAAGTGTTAAGTGTCTGAGGTTGGATTTGAACTCAGGTCCTCCTTACTCCAGGGCTGGTGCTCTATCCACTGTGTCACCTAGCTGCTCCCCTTGACTTAGTTTTAAATGCAATATTATCTATGTTTTATTGTATTTTTATTTCTTTTGTTAAATATTTCCCAATTACATTTTCATCTGGTTTGGGCTGCACTCAGGAAT
Source organism: Dromiciops gliroides (assembly GCF_019393635.1). Classification (NCBI taxonomy): domain Eukaryota; kingdom Metazoa; phylum Chordata; class Mammalia; order Microbiotheria; family Microbiotheriidae; genus Dromiciops; species Dromiciops gliroides. The sequence continues at coordinate 199,297,490 of NC_057864.1, forward strand.
ATTGTGACTACATGTGAGAGGATTTAGGGCTAGAGGCCCTGAGTTGAAATCCTAGTTCTACTGGATACTACCTGAGGGACTCCAGACTTAGTTTCTCTGGGCTTTCTTATCTGTCAAATGGAGGAGAAATTATTGGTAACTAAGGTCCCTTCTAGCTCTAAATCTTATAATTGAGCTCCAAGGGGACCCACTCTGGCATAAAGTCATAGATTGTTCAAATGAGAAGGGACTTTGAACATTATTCAATTGAACCCCTTCATTTTACACTTAAGGAAACTGAGGCCCAGTGATGATGATAAATTATTCATTTGAGGCCACAAAACCAATCAGTGACAGAGCTAAGACTAAAACTTGATCCCCAGTCCAATATTCTATCTGCCATGGCTATCAGTGGGGTGTTGTATAGAGGGGGGTTGATTCCTCCCTCAGGGATTTAATTTTCTGAACTGTAAAATGAGCGGGCTTGATTCTATGATCTCTGAGGGATGTAGGATTTTTTATTTAGAACAGGATGGGAATCAAGGACTGGCCAATACGTCATCTTTAATATATAGGTGAGGATTTCTTCCAAATCTAAATCCCTGGATCCTAAATCTTTGAAAGGCAATAGAATGCCACGTAGAGGGGGTGTGTGCTGTGGGGGATGGATAGTTCTGTACAGTGCCCCATGATGGTGGTGGGCTACTACAAGAATGGGCTAGATTATATCTTTTTTTAGCATTCATTGGCAGACTTTACCTCCTTCCTCCAAATCATTAGATTGAGACTTGAAAGGGACCTTAATGTTCAATTAATCTAGTCTCATTTTACAGATAAACAAACTGAGGCCCAGAGAAATTTGTAGAAGTGACTTGTCCAAGGTCACACAGGTAGTAACAAAGCCACAATTGGAAACTGGGTCCTCTGACTTCAAATACAGTAATTTTTCTACATCATCATAAAATGGAACCATGGAGGTCTTGCTGAGTCAAGAGATTCAATATAACTTTTTTTTTTTTTGGTGGGATAATGACAGTTGAGTGACTTGCCCAGGGTCACATAGCTAGTAAGTGTCAAGTGTCTGAGGCCAAATTTGAATTCAGGTGCTCCTGAATCCAGGACTGCACCACCTAGCTGCCCCCAAGACTCAATATTACTTAAGGATAGCTCTGCACCCTGGTGGAAAAGTATAGAACAATACAGAACAATGGTTCTCAAGCCTTTTTTTTTTATCATAGGACCCTTTTATACTCTTAAAAATTATTGAAGACTTCCTCTTCCCACACTGCGAAGAGCTTTTATTTATGAGTCATATCTACTCTATTAGAAATTAGAAATTAAAATATTATTTTAATATTATCATGAAAATAGTTTTAACTTGTAGACCCCTTGAAAGGGACTCAAGGACCCCTGAGGGTGGGGTATCTCAGTCACACTTGGAAAACAAATGGTAGAGATTGATGAATAAAAGACCTGATTCTTAGGCATATCAATCTGAGGCCAGATTTGAACTCAGGTCTTCCTGAATCCAGGGCGGGTGCTTTATCCACTGCACCACTTAGCTGCCCCTGACATTTTGTTTTTCCCAATTAAATGCAAACCCCTTGAAGGCAAGAACTGTTTGTGATTTTGTTTTTGTTTTTGTTGCATCTTTATTACCTGGTATAGTGCCAGGGGAGTAGTAAGCACTTATTAAATGCCAGTTGGTTGACTGACTAGGAAGCTCATCGCATGACTCTCAACTCTTAAGCTCCTAACTCAACTCCAGTTTCCTGATCAAGCCCTATACCACCTCCCATGCCTATGGCCTTCCCTGGTCAAATCACTGAATCTCCCTGAGTCTCAGTTTCCTCATCTGCAAAATAAGGAGGTTGGACTCAATGACCTTTGAGGTCCCTCTCAGCTCTAGGGAGCTATGATCCCAACCATGATCCTATAGTTATCTTGGGCCTGGCTATTCCTCCTCCTTCCCCAGGAGGCAGCTAGGTATTGCTCAGAGAGCTGGCCTGGAATCAAGAAGTTGTTGTTTAGTCATGCCCAACTTTTCATGATCCCGTTTGGGCTTTTCTTGGCCATGATACGGGAGTGGTTTTCCATTTCCTTCTCCAGCTCATTTTATAGATGAGGAAACTGAAGCAACCAAGGTGAAGTGACTTGTCCAAGGTCATACAGACAGTAAGGATTTGAGGCTAGATTTGAACTTAGGTTCTTCTGACTTCAGGTTTGGTACTTGATCTACTGCACCACCTCACTGCTCCAGAGTCAAGAAGACTTGAGTTCAAATCTGACCTCAGACACTTACAGGCTATATGACCCTGAGCAAGTCACTTAACTTTTGTCTGCCTCAGTTTCCTCAACTGTAAAATAAGGATCATAATAGCACTTAATGCACAAGGTTGTCGTGAAGATCAAATGAAAATATTTGTAAAGTGCTTAGGATGGTGTCAGGCATATAATAAGTGCTTAATAAATGCTTATCCTCTTCCCCTTCCCTTCCCTTCCCTTCCCTCCCCCCATGCTATTTATTCCTTGTTTTGAAGATTAATTACTGAGTGTTTGAAGTTAAAAGGCATTCTTTGTAGTAGGTGAGGCAGAATGGTTATTACTGGCCCTGTGGGACTCATCACCACATTAAAACTCAATTGTCTTCCTTCTAAAATTAGCTTGTAGGGAAGGGGTGACCATCAGCTAAGGAAAGCCAGGTCTAGGCAAGGACCGTATTGCTGAAATCAGCCTAAAGACGGAAGGAAGGCAGCCTCACTACTTGGGAAGGAGAGGTTCAAGGAACTTCTGTTTCAAATCTTGGCATGTATTCGTGTTTCTGTTTCTGAATCTGCCTCTGCCTGTGTCTAGAGCTATAACTAGGGTTAGGTGGTCTGGACTTTGTCCCAGGTACTCACAAAGGCCAAACTACTGACAGGGATGGGAGGATGTTTTTCTCACCATAGGAGAGACTACCATCCCAGTGCCTCAAACCTTTTCTTTTTGTCCTGGTGTCAGGAAGGAGCAGAAAAGGACAGGCTGCTTGTTCTCCATGACTCTGCTGTAGAGCCCACTCCTTTTTTTTTTTTTAAAGTGAGGCAATTGGGGTTAAGTGACTTGCTCAGGGTCACACAGCTAGTAAGTGATAAGTATCTGAGGCCGGATTTGAACTCAGGTACTCCTGACTCCAGGGCCAGTACTTTATCCACTGTGCCACCTAGCTGCCCTGAGCCCACTCCTTTTACAGGGTTTGCCTATGAGTGGGCAAGGGATCATGGTTTCAGTTTGGCAGGCATTGAAGGAAATGGAGGCATTGTTCTGCCACCACTCCTACCCTCACACTCTAGCCTCCTGCTGTGCCACTACCTCCTACTTAATTGTTTTTGTCCCAAGTGAAAACATTCTTTGTTATGCCCCTGTTCCAATCTATGTCAGATTTCTGAACTAGGTTCAATCTCATCTCTGTCTTTGTCTCACATCTTGAAATCTATCCCTGTTTCTCCTTTAACCTTCCAGTTTAGTTTTAAAATCGCACAAGTTGTGGATTGGGAGATAAGTAATTTTTTTTAATGTGTCATTTTGCAATTGGGATGTGTAGGTTTCGTTGTTGGCACATACAGGGTAGCCTGGGCACTTTTCCTAAGAGGCCAGGGCACTAGGCAAAGTGTCCTGAGATAAGACTGCTGCTGCTCCTTCTCTTAGCACTCAAGGTGTATACATGTTCATTCAAGTTCCAATTTTATGTTTTATTACCTTCTAGGGTAGTTTCCAAATCTGGGGAAAATGTATAGAAATCTCCCCCACCTCCCCTGCTCATTTTTACCAAAGCTCTGGGTTATTGTTGGGTGCCACTTAGCTAGTTCAGCTTGGGAAAATGACTTCATTTCCCACTATAACTATAGCAAAAATATTGCAGCTTCCTTAGCCACCTGGGCTAATTTTTAGAATTATTTTCCTTCCAATCTCCAATAGAATGTAAGCTTCTTGAAGGTAGGGACTGTTGGATTGTTCCTCTTGCGCCTGACACTCTGTCTTTCGCAAAGGAAATCCTTAATAAAATTTAAAAAAATATAATTGGGGGGCAGCTAGGTGGCACAGTGGATAAAGCATCGGCTCTCCATTCAGGAGGACCTGAGTTCAAATCTGACCTCAGACACTTGACACTTACTAGCTGTGTGACCCTGGGCAAGTCACTTAACCCCCATTGTTCCGCCAATATATATATATATTTGGATTTCTCCTCCACCTTCTCTTTTCTTCTTCTGCCTTTCCCCTTCTTTTTTCTTTCTTCCCAAGACAGTAGGTGAGGTCATAGTTATAGTCCGTACAAAGTGGAAATTTGTTATTAAGGTGAAGCAACATAAAGGTCTTCTGTCAACAAAGGAATACCCATCTGTATGTGGCACATAATAAGAAGAATAAAATAGCTAGCATTTATATAGCACTATAACATTTGCAAAATGCTTTACAAATATCTGACTTGATTCTCATGACAACACTAAGAGGTGCTATCATTATCTCTATTTTACAAATGAGGAAACTGAGGCAGACAGCGGCCAAGTGATATGCCTAAGGTCTCACAGCTAGTAAGAATTTGAGATTAGATTTGACCTCAGGTCTTCCTGACTCCAGGTGAAGGAAGGAGGAAAGGGTAGGAAGGAAGGAAGGAAGGAAGGAAGGAAGGAAGGAAGGAAGGAAGGAAGGAAGGAAGGAAGGAAGGAAGGAAGGAAGGAAGGGAGGGAGGAAGGGAGGAAGGGAGGGAGGGAGGAAGAGGAAGGAAACAAGTACTTAGTAAGTTTCTATTACATACCAGGTACTGAGTTAAGTGCTTTACAGGTATTGTCTTATTGACCAAGGAGTTTTCACACTAGACATTCCTGTGACTGATAGAACCAGGTCCCGTCAAAAATCCCAAACATTTCCATCCACTCTACGTTTTGCATCATACTTTACCTGTATTATCTCACTGGATCTCAAAAGTGAAGTATGTGCTATTATTATGACACCAAGAGCCAAGTCTTTGGGATACACATATTTCATTACAAATCTTGTGACAGAAACATTATAAGGTGATGATTAATCACTGAAGGCAGGAGCATTGTGTAGCAAGCACCAACTACATTGCATTATTGTATCAGCATTCATTGAAATTGTGTCATACCTTTTCATTTTCAGTATAATAAAAGTTATTTCAGCTAAAGAGAAAAGGGAAATAAGTATTTATATAAAAACTACTTCTCATCTGATACCCCCCAGCAACCTTGGGAGGTAGGTTCTATTATTACCCCCATTTTACATGTGAGGAAACTGAGGCAGACAAAAGGTAAGTGACTTGCCCAGGATCACACAGCTGGTAAGTAACTGAGGCTGGATTTGAACACAAATCTTTTTGACTCTAGGCCCAGATCACCAGCAAGAATTAGAGGGGAGTAACAAAGGGGTAAGCTTACTGCAGAGATTTTGATTATGTATCATCCATATCCAATTTATTATATAGTTTAATTCATATCCAGTCTAGAAATAAATGCAGTTCTTGGTGGAATAAAAATGAATTTTAAGAAAACTTTAATGGGAATGCATTAGAGAAATTAGGGCATATGGTTATAATAGAATATAATTATATCATGAAAATGATGGAAAGGATCGTTTCAGTGAGATCTGGGAAGACTTCTAAGAATGGGTGTAGAGAGGAATGAACAGAGCCAGGAGAACAATAACAACATCACAGAGACACACTACTTGAAATAATTTTCTTTTCTTTTTTTCTTTTTTTTTTTGTGGGTCAATGAGGGTTAAGTGACTTGCCCAGGGTCACACGACTAGTAAGTGTCTGAGGCCAGATTTGAACTCAGGTCCTCCTGAATCCAGGACCAGTGCTTTATCCACTGTGCCATCTAACTGCCCCTGAAATAATTAATAATTCTGATCAATGCAATCATCAGCTATGATTTCAGCAGCCTGATTAAAAAAACACAATGATACCTACTTTCTAATACAGAGGGGATAGACATGTTGCAGAAAGAGACATATATGTCTTATAAGGTTAATATTGACCATTGCCTGAATGGAGATGGACTACCCAACTTCCACACACCTATTGTAGCAAAAACTTCAAATTTTCTGCTCTCCAAATCCAGAAAAAAAGAACTCTGAAATCTAGATTCAGATTGAACCATACTATTTCTACTTTTTTTTCTTTTTTGGGGTTGTTCCCTTTTGTTCTGATCTTCTTTCACAACATGACTAATGCAGAAATAGGTTTAATGTGATTGTACATATATAACCTATATCAGATTGGTGGCTGTCTTGGGGAGGGGAGGGAGGGAGAAAAATTTGGAACTAGAAATTTTATAAAAACAAATGTTGAAAACTATCTCTACATGTTACTAGAAAAATAATAAAATACTTTTATGATTAAAAAAACTTCAAATTTTCACTAGATGGAATCATGATCACTAAATCTGATTATAAAATAAATTATTTTTTACCCCAGAACTGCACAGAAAGTCAGCCAGAAGTTCAAGAGTTCAAGGAAATGGGGGCAGCTAGGTGTTGTAGTGAATAGAGCACTGGCCCTGGATTCAGGAGGACCTGAGTTCAAATCTGGCCTCAGACACTTGACACTTACTAGCTGTGTGACCCTGGGCAAGTCACTTAACCCCAATTACCTCACTAAAAAAACATAAGAATAGTAAATATGTCTGCCAGTAAAACAAAGGTCATTGCAGACAAACAAACCAGTAGCCTCCAAATGGGATCAGGGGATGATCCATTGTCATGTCCAACTCTTCATGACCTTATTGGGGTTTTCTTGGTCAAGATACTGGAGTAGTTTGCCATGGTCTTCTTCAGCTCATTGTACAGATGAGGAACTGAGACAAACAAGGTTAAGTGGCTTGTCCAGGGTCATATGGCTAGTAAGTGCTTGAGGCTAGATTTGAACACATGAAGATGAGTCTTCCTAATTACAAGCCCAGTGCTCTATTCACCTCGCCACCTAGCTGCTACCTAGCTGCCCCACACCCCTTTTCTGTTGTTCAGTCATGTCTGACTCTTCATGACCTCATTTGGGGGTTTCTTGACAAAGATACTAGAGTGGTTTGCCACTCTCCAACTAATTTTACAGATGAAGCAAACATGGTTAAGGGACTTGCCCAGGGGTACACAGCTAGTGTCTGAAGCCAAATTTGAACTCACGTCTATCCTCACTCCAGGCCTGGAGCTCTATCTGTTGCACCACCCAGCTGTCCCTGCTATGTATTGAGTAAGGAACAAATTTAGAAACATGTAACAGCTAAATGGCTTGGATCCCAGGAGCTGAGCAGATTCTCAATTCCAGCTTCCAATACAGGGATCCCAATTTTAGCTTCCAGCGCAATCAGAAATAACAAAGGTAAGAATGCCAGATGAAAGGGGACACTGAAGTCCTGTCACTCAACCGGCAGAGTTATTTAGGTGGCTGATAGTGGCTGAGTCTAGCAGCAACCTAATGATACCCAAAATGGAGCAAGCTCCTAGAGCTATTGCTCAGGTCCAAACCCAAGTCAGGAACTTGTGGGACTCAGATCAAAGAGGCATCAATCAGATGTTGCCCTGGATGAGTCTACTTTGTGAGCACTGAAAGCCTATAGCATCCCATCCTAAGCTGTCCCTGAAATCTCAGAATACCGCAATACTCAATGCTCTAAGAAGGCAGCCACAGGTCAGACATTCCCTACAGAAATGCCCAGAAGTCTGAAGTCTGGAAATAGGCCCACCACAAAGAGCTATTATGATATTAGGGATACTCATGACACAAACAGCAGAAGTGAATGACTATAAAACATCTAGAAGTAAAGCCTCAAAGAAAAATGTGGCTTGGGCACAAATTCAACTAGAATTCCTGGAAGAGACAAAGCAAGAGTTTTTAAAAGGGAGAAAAGTTTAAAATATTTTTATAAATAAAAAAAAACAGAAGTGAAATTATCATTATGGGGAAAAAGGAATTAGAAAGGGAAGTAATAGTTAGGCACATAAGGTTAAAAACCTTGTCTAAGCAACAAATTTCCTGAAAATCATAATGGACCAAATAGAGGCTAATGATTCCATGGGGCAATACGACATATGAAACAAAGTCTAAAAGCTGATAAATAGATGAAAATATGAGATATTTCAAGACAAAAACATCTGGTTTGAAAAACAAAGCAAGGAGAAAAAATTGAAGAATCATTGCCACGGCCATAAAAAGAGTCTAGACATCATGTTTCAAGAAATCATAAAGATAAACTGACTAGAACTCTTAGAACCAGAGGGCAAAATGGCAATAGAAAGAATCCATTGGTCACCCACTGAAAGAACTCCCAAAATGAAAACTCCCAGGAATATTATAAGCAAAATTTAGAGTTTCCAAGTAAAAAAAATATATATACTATAAGCAGCCAGAAAAAAAAATAATTCAAGTGCTGAGGAGGTATGCATGACTTAGCAGCTACCACTATAAAGAAGTGGAGAGCTTGGAATATGGTATTTCAGAAAACAAAGAAGATAGACTTATAGCTTATATTCTTTTTACTCATAAAAAATGAACATAATTCTATGGGGTTGGGGAGAATGAACTTTTAATAATAAAGGATTCCCAAGTAGTCATGGTGAAAAGACCAGAGTTGCATGAAAACTTTGAGATTCAAAGACGGAAACAGCTAGGTGGTTTTGTGGATAAAGCACCGGACCTAGATTCAGGAGGACCTGAATTCAAATCTAACCTCAGACATTTAACACTTATTAGCTGTGTGACCCTGGGCAAGTCACATAACCTTCATTGCCCCACAAAAAAGACTGAGAAACAAAAAGATAACTATGAATAAACCATCGGGAGCAGCTAGGTGGCCCAGTGGATAGAGTACCGGCCCTGGATTCAGGAGGACCTGAGTTCAAATCTGGCCTCAGACATTTGACACTAGCTGTGTGACCCTGGGCAAGTCACTTAACCCCCATTGCCCCGGAAAAAAAATAATATCTAGTATTTATGTAGCCCTTTGTTTGCAAAACACTTGCTATAGTTTATATCTCATTTTGGGGCGGCTAGGTGGCGCAGTGGATAGAGCACCAGCCTTGGATTCAGGAGGACCTGAGTTCAAATCCAGCCTCAGACACTTAACACTTACTAGCTGCGTGACCCTGGGCAAGTCATTTAACCCCAATTGCCTCACAAAACAAACAAACAAACAAACAAAAAATACACAATCATAAGGGACTAAAAAAAAACTGCTTACATTCTAAAATGGAAGATGATTCATGTGTCCCCTCTGAACCCTATCATCAGGGATCATAGAAAGAGTTTAATTAGACAGAAAGCCTAGGAATGGTTCTTTTAAGTCTTGATGATCTTAAAAGAAGAATGAAAAAGAAAGGGAAGAAGAATACAGTGGGGGTTAGGAGGAAGGGAGAGGAAGGTGAGGGAAAATTATTTCATATAATTGGGATGTACACATAGAAACAAAAGAAGTGACTGACACTTGAGTCTAACTCTCCTCTGAACTGGCCAAGGGAGAGAAGAATTCATACACACACACACACACACACACACACACAATGAGAGAGAGTTGAGTATAGAAATATATCTATTTCGGGGGCAGCTAGATGGCACAGTGGATAGAGTACCGGCCCTGGATTCAGGAGTACCTGAGTTCAAATCCGGCTTCAGATACTTAACACTTTCTAGCTGTGTGACCCTGAGTAAGTCGCTTAACCCCAATTGCTTCACTAAAAAAAAAAAAAAAGGAAATATATCTATTTCATTCAACAGAGAAATAGGATTGAAAAAGAAGAGAAAGGGGGCATTAAGAGGAAGGACAGATTAAGGTAGGAATTATTTCTAAGAAAACAAATTCACCCTTAAGATGTATCCCCAAAATGTTTAGCAGTTCTTAGCAGCAAAGAATTGGAAACTGAGAGGGTACCCATCAATCAGGGGATATCTGAACAAGTTATAGTATATAAATTTATACAATAATATTGTAAAGTCAAATAACTTTGAATGATTTAGGACCTCTGATCAGTGTAATAACTAACTAGAATTCCAGAGAAATCATGATAAAAGTTGCCACCCACCTCCTGATAGAGAGGTGAAAAGCTTAGTGCAGAATGGGACAGATTTGTTTTTGGTGATAGGCAATGCAGGAATTTGTTTTGCTTGATTGTACAGATTTGTAACAAGGGCTTACTTTTTCTTTTCTCAATTGAGAGAGGAGAAGAGAGAAGACAGATTTTTGCTGACTAAAAAAATAAATAAAATGTCCCAAAGTGAAGGATGTTCAAAAGGAAGTACAGACAAGCAGAACACTTTTGGTTTTTTGTTTTGTTTTTTTGCAGGGCAATGGGGGTTAAGTGACTTGCCCAGGGTCACATAGCTAGTAAGTGTCAAGTGTCTGAGGTCAGATTTGAACTCAGGTCCTCGTGAATTCAGGGCCAATGCTTTATCCACTGCGCCACCTAGCTGCCCCCCAAGCAGAACATTTTTGAAAAGTGGATAGAATTTATTATGGATTTAAAAAAAGATTATGAAATGGATATTCACAATTTTATATATAATCCTATTGTACATGTGGAAATGCTCATTTTTTCTGTTTTAGCTACAAAAATTCAAATTTAAAAATAAATCATCTAGTCTACCCACTAATTTTATAGATGACTAAACTGAGTCCCAGAGAAGAAAAAATGGTTTGCCCAAGGTCATTCAGTTAGTCAACCATTACATTTTGTCCTCACAACAACTGTAAGAAGTAAGCATATCTGATCCTTCCAAACAAATTGTAAGTTCATTGAGGACATCTTTGTATCCCCAGTGCCTAATGTGGTGATCTACTTACAGCAAGGACACAGTGAATGAGGATAATATGGTTGTAGTGGTCAGGTAATTATGATAGTGGTGAAGGTTAATGAAGATAATGGTGTTGGTAGTGATGGGGTTGGTAGTTATGGTGAGTAAAATGATGGTGCTAGAGGTGGTGATGATGGTGGCTATGAGATGGTGGTGATGATGGTAAAAGGTGATGTCAGTAAAGGGGAAGGATAAGAGAACAAAGAAAGAGGCAGGAGCCTAGGATGCCAGCTTTGATCGAAAGCATTTATTATTCTTGCTAACTGTTTCCTATGTGAAGATTGGCTAACATTACAGAAAAAGAAAAGGACAAATGCTAGAGGGGATGTGAAAAAATAGGGACACTAATGCACTGTTGGTGGAGTTGTGAATTGGTCCAACTATTATGGAGAACTATCTGGAACTATGCACAAAGGGCAACAAGACTATGTACATCCTTTGATCCAACAATGCCATTATTAGGTCTGTATTTCAAGGAGATCAAAGGAAAAGGAAAAGGACCTACACGTACAAAAATATATAGTTCTTTTTGTTGTGTCAAAAAATGGGAATTGGGGAAATGTCCTTCAATTGGGGAATGGATAAACAAGTTTTGGTATATTATTGTGATGGAATACTGTTGTATTATAAGAAATGATGAGTAGGATGGTTTCAGAAAAACCTGGGAAGACTTGTATGAACTGATGCAAAGTAAAATGAGCAGAACTAGGAGAATATTGTAAACAGTAACATCAATATTGTAATGACAGTCAGCTGTGAAAGGCTTAGCTACACTAATCTACAAAATGATCTAGAACATTTCCAAAGGACTCATGATGGAAAATGCTGTTATTCATTCTTCCTTCTTGAAGAGGACCAATGATATCATGAGGGCGATGTATTGACTTTTGAGCAAATTAGATTTAAGTGAGGCCGAATTGAGCAAAGTCATCAGCCTCACTCTCTCCTCCAGAACTATTGGGAGTCCATAAAAAATCAAGACAACTGGCAATAGTTCTGTGATGGAAAATGCTACTCATTTCCAAAAGAGAACTGATGAACTCTGGTTGCAGATTGAAGCATACTTTTTAAACTTTATTTTTCTTGCTTTTTTTTGCAACATGGCATGACCTCACATGCATTATTGTTATCATATTAATTGCCTTCTCAAGGGGGAAGGAAGGAAGGATCTGGAACTCAAAATGTAAAAAAAAAAACCCAAATATTAAAAATCCATACATACATACATTAAAAATGCTTATTATGTTCCAGGCATTGTACTAAGCATTCAGGATGCAAGAGACAGTATCTGCCTTCAAAGAGCTCACATTCTCACAAGGAAGGACAGGAGCACAAAATGGGGAGGTAAGGACAACTTTGAATGATGCCATTTATTGTTATTAATGCTTGATAATATGGTAATATTTGCTATATGTGCCAGGATCTGATAGACCAGCTTGGAATGAAAGCATTCATTATTACTAAATAGTTACTATGTTACAGCAAGCACTGTGCTGAGAACTGGAGAGAAATTCAAAAGCAAAAGGAGAACCTTTCCTCCAATGGGGGAGACAACCCATATGGGGAGTGGTGACTAGGGAAAGATATTTTGGTTTGGAAGTTACAAGGATGGTGAGTGAGTGGAGTCAGATTGGCACACCCTTCCCAGAAGTGAGTTGGTTCCAAAATGTAAGGAAGAGGTGGGGCTAATGGAGGGTACCTACCCACCTACCATTAGAGTGGCTGTTGAAAAATGACAAGGAGTAAAGTGAAGCCCAGCTAAAGCCGTCTAGATATCATGACCTGATTGAGGCATCCACCAATCAGGATGGGAGGCCAGAGAGGACGCTCTGGAGCTAAAATGGTTAAATCCACCAAGGGATGGCCACTGGTTGAGGGAGCAGAATGGCCTTTAGGGTGGTTCTTTGCTTCCCAGTTTTGCTAAGGGCAAGCCCTAGGTATTGTATTGTATTTTATTTTGCTTTTAGCTAGCATTTATATGTGGTTTTAAGGTTTGCAAAGCACTTTACAAATATTATCACATCCGATCTTCATAATGACCCTGGGAAATAGGTGCTATCATTAAGAGTCTTGCCCAGGGTCACTAGTAAGTGACCTTTGAACTAGTAAGGTCACCTTTGAACTCATCTTCCTGATGCATAGGGACTGTCTTATCACAAGAATTATTGTCAGGTATATTCAACTCAGATGTCATAGAACTTTCTCCTTCAGTCTCATACAATGAACATATGTTGGTTGGGCAGTTTACCTGGGAATGAGGGAGCACAAATATTAATGGACACAGCTATTATTTAGTCCCAAATAGCATTATGTGTCTAGACCATTGTGTCCACCTGAAGCTCTGGCTCCCCAGACTTTCTGCCTCCAGATAGGGAGGAGTTGCTTTAGGCCCAGTTCCAGTGTCCTGGTGTCTGCTCTATCACTCAAGCTTCAGCACTCTCTGTTCTGTCTTTGTACCAAGCTCAAACATAGTCCACCACACAACTCCATGATAGGCTGAAACCTGAGCCTCAGTCTGAGTCTTTATTTGATGATGATGCTGGCATATTCTTCCCAGTTTGTTCCAAATGGCAATTGGATTTAAAGCTCTGGAATACTGCATATCCTCTTTCAAACTTCCTTCTTCCCTACTTCCCTACTCAGTGCACACCTCCTCATAATTTACCCCAGATGGAAACTACCTAAGAAATATACATATTCAATACCTGTGATAGAGGACATATACCCTTCAACTTGAAGGGGATTCTGCATTGTCCATACTTTTGGGAAGGTGGGTTATTGTTGGTGGGCGAAAGAAGGAGCTGCAGTGGTTTGGTCCCTTGCCCAGTGGCCTCATGGGAATGTAAGGAGGCCTTGCTCTCTGAAGATAATACATTTTGTCCTTAGATTAAAAAATATATTTATTTATCTATTCATCTAGTTATTTGTTTGTTTATTATTTTTTTAATGGGGAAATGAGGGTTAAGTGACTTGCCCAGGGTCACACAGCTAGTAAGTGTCAAGGTGTCTGAGGCCAGATTTGAACTCAGGTCCTCCTGAATCTAGGGCGTCAGGTAGCTGCCCCCCACCCCATTTGTTTTTTTCTTTTCTTTTCTTGGGGCAATGAGGGTTAAGTGACTTGCCCAGGGTCACACAACTAGCAAGTGTCAAATGTCTGAAGTCAGATTTGAACTCAGGTCCTCCTGAATCCAGGGCCGGTGCTCTATCCACTGTGCCACCTAGCTGTCCCCCTTAGATTTGTTTTTTGTTGTTGTTGTTGTTATTGTTGGTTTTTTTGTGAGGCAATTGGGGTTAAGTGACTTGCCTAGGGTCACACAGCTAGTAAGTGTTAAGTGTCTGAGAATGGATTTGAACTCAGGTCCTCCTGACTTCAGGGCCGGTGCTCTATCCACTGTGCCACCTAGCTGTCCCCCTTAGATTTGTTTTTGACTTTGCCTCTCAGTTACTTATCCTTGGTTTCCATCTTTGATCCAGATGCTGACCTTGTTGCTGTTGTCTGTGTTTCTGTCTCTATTGCCAGACTGCTGAGACAAGGAGCTCGTATCAGAGGGAACTCTAAGCAGTTCGCAGGAGGTGAGTCTCTTTTGCCCAGGCTTCTTCTATTTGTAGATTTCTGCCTTCTTGTAATTGCCTTGGGTACCGCTCTGTCTCTAACTGTACCTCCCCAGCTTCATATGTTCCCAGAAGCTTGGAAGGTGGTTCCTCCAGGGTCCCAGGTGATAGTCATGTACGACGGTCCCTTTCCACCCCAAATCACCTGTTTCACACCGCCCCCCCCCATCCCTTCCTCGACTCTCTCACTAGCCAAGACAGGGACTGGGGGCGGGAGTGGGGGTGGGGGGAGTAGGCAGGGACCCACAGGTCCAGGCTCGCTCCTCCTCCCCAGACGGTCTCCTAGCTTCGCATCCTGAGGACCGGACTCCGCCTTCTCCTCTTCTCACCTCCCCCAAGCCCCAATCTCTGCAGCTCCCGAGCAGCAGCCCCACCCCTGTGTCCGCCTCCCGCCCCATTTCGGATGCCTCTATCTAGCCTCTTTCCTGGGCGCTCCTCTGCTCTCAGCTGTGCCGCCAGTGTCGGTGGCCCACTGGCCAGACGCTGCACCTGGCCCCCTCTTCGGTCGCCCCTGTTCCTGTCTTCCAGCAGCGCCGGTACTCACCCAGCCCTTCCAGTGGGCGCCCACTGTCCCTGCCCCAACTTCTCTTCGCGCCAGTGTTCGCATATGGGACATGGAACCGGAGGGAAGGAGCAGGGTCTCGGGGAACCTGGATTCCAGCCAACAGATGGCGAAGGAAAGCAGGACACCCGGGTCCCCAACCTTAAATGACAGCTGCAGCGATCCCGGACACGCAGGGGTCGGGAAGGAGGGGACGTTGATGGGCGAACTGGAGGCACTGGTCCAGGAGATGGTGAAGGCGAGTAGTTGGTGGGAGCGGCACGGCCTGGATTGGTTCATCCTTGCCCTTAACTTCCTCGCTTTACCCTTAGGTGAGAAGTCTGGGGCACTACCTGCCGGGCTGGGGCCGAGCGCTGGGACGCCGGGAGGATCTGATCGATCCGCCAGGCGCCGCGGGGGCAGGGAAGGTCACGGCGGTTTGCGGAGTCAGGCCCCAAAGGGGTTAACGCAGCGTGGTGTTTTTCGCGGGGTGGGGAGGAAGGGTACGGGGAGAGGGAGAAGAGTTGCACATAGGTTGTGGGGGAAGGAGGGCGTGCTTTACGAGCGAAATGCCCCTGGGGTGGACTTTGGGATGAAATGCCCCCTTCCCCCAGGGATTAATTACATCGTGGCCCTTCTGTGTAGCTCCAGTTTCCTTTGGCCTGAGCGATGCCGCCGGGCAGAGCAGCAAATTGAGCTGCAGTCGCTGCGGGTTTCGGGCTGACCTGTTCTCAAACCTTCCTGTCCTTGTTGGGGGTTGGGAAAAGAATTGTTAGCCCTCACTGAGCGGCTGGCGGGGAGGGGGTGGGAAAGACGGAGAAGAGGTCCGGGATCAGAAGTTGAGCTTGTAGCCTGTCCTCCATTGGTCTCAAAGTCTCCAGGCTTCTCCTAGGGGTCATTGAGCACGAAGCCAGGGGCTGAGACTCGGTTTCCCTCTTCTGTAAGTCTGGACATTGCCTTGCTAGGTCAGCTGCTCTAGAGGAGAGGGTGGTGGGGATGTTGGGGAGGAGGGAGAGGCTGGCAGTCTGGGGTAAGAGAGAAGGAAAAGAGGGTGCATGTAAGAGGAGGAAGGAGGTGAGAAATGGTTGGGGAACCTTGTAGGAACCTTGAAGGAGGGGGAGGGGATTCAGAGGAAAGGGTGAGGGAAACGAAGAGAAACTATGAGAAAGAAGAAGGATATTTACCTGAGGGTCTAGGTTGCTGCTAAAATAGAGAAACTATATCTAGGGCCAGGACCCAATCAAATTATCTCTGGATACTATCTCTTCCTGGTCGGGAGGGTGGGGGTGGTATTCAGGATGAAAACCCTATTGTCTCCTTGATTGAGATCCAGTATGCTAATTCTGACCCCCCCCCCAATTCTATGCTTACCCTTATTGGTTACCCCCTAGTTCTTACCCTATAATCTTAGGTGCATTTGGAGATGGAGGAGATCCAGAGTGTATGTCCAAAGTTGAGGAGAAGAGACCCAGATGCTGTCATAGGACCATGGGCAATTGAATTAACCTTTTTGTGCCTCAGTTTCCTCTTCTGTCAAATGAGGAAGTTGGGCCAGGTAATAGCTGAGATTATTTCCAGTTCTAATGTAGGAGTTTTGGAAACCTATCACTGCCCTTGAGTAAGTACCTATTTCAGCCACCTCCTCTCCCAGCTAAAAGGTCTGCTCATCAGGGAGAAGTGGAGAGTACCTAGAAGCTAGAGTGGAATTAGGGAGAAGATCCTTTTAATTAGAAGTTTTCCCCTCTCAAGTAGAGAACCTTATAGTTGGAGGAAGTGAGATCACTTAGGTGGGCACTGATGACAATGGCAGAATTTGAACCCTTTGCTTCTAGCTTCTTGGGTCTTGAAGCCTCAGACTGATCCTGATCTCATGTTTTGTTCCTCCACCTTTCACCACTCTCATGCAGGATTCCTGTGTCTTCGATCCCAGAGTGCCCTGGTTTTTGCTCTAGGGATCATCATCCTGGGAATGGTGCATCACACATTCACGGTCAAGGGTAGCCACCTAGCCAGCCATGGAGCCCTCAGCAACTCCAAACACTGGAGCAGATTTTGGGTGCTCTTCTTTGTGGAAGTAAGGAGGGGACTGGGTTTCTGGGACCATGCATAGACAGCCTGTGTGAATCCAAGTATGCAAGCAAATATAACCAACCTGGATGTATGTGGGCAATTCCAGCTGTATGTGTACATGACTAAGTGTGGAATGAATATACAAAGTATGTGTATATTAATTGTGGTGCGTGTGATATGGGCATACTCCATGTCCATGACTTATGTATGTGGATACTTTGAGCTTCTTTAACTTTAGTGTGCTTGGTATTCTTTCTGTGACACTGCACTGATAGGCACTTGGAGCTTCTTCCTCTCACCAGGAGCTCCCAACTGGCATGTCCAGGCCTGTGGCCGACCCCTCCTCTGACCACAGCTCACAAGGTGTTGCTTCATAATTTTGTAAGCACGGTGTCTTGGGGAAAGATGGGGAAGATCCAACTTTCTAGACTTCCTACTTTCCTTTGATGCTAATACCCGAGGGCTTGAGGCTTGACTTCAGCTTGGGGCATCATGATATTCATCCCTTCTTTGCTCTGATAAAGAAATAATCTCAGGAGAATTGTCTTGTTTTGGGGTTTTTTTTTTGGTGAGGCAATTGGGGTTAAGTGACTTGCCCAGGATCACACAGCTAGTAAGTGTTAAGTGTCTGAGGTCAAATTTGAACTCAGGTCCTCCTGAATCTAATGCCGGTGCTCTATCCACTGCACCACATAGCTGCCCCAGGAGAATTGTCTTAAATGGAACAAAAACTACTTTCTCTTGAGGCTGATGATTTTTGGGGCTATGAACCTTATCCAGGTTGGCAATTAAAGGCACTGAAGGTAGAGATGACCAAGTTTCCAAGCCAGATCTACACTTAGCTTATTCCTGGCTAAGTTTCTCATTCTCTTTGAACAAGTTCTTTCTATGTCTTCAGATTCTAAACTAGCAATCTGCTCCCTTTATCTAACTCTTCTTTGCATTATTATTCTTTTTTGTTTTGTTTTGTTTTTGGTGAGGCAATTGGGGTTAAGTGACTTGCCCAGGGTCACACAGCTAGTAAGTGTCAAGGGTCTGAGGCTGGATTTGAACTCAGGTCCTCCTGAATCCAGGGCCAGTGCTTTATCCACTGCGCCACCTAGCTGCCCTTGCATTGTTATTCTTATAGCTAACATTAATCTAGCACTTTAAAGTAGGTAAAGTGCTTTACACATATATCATTTGATTCTCCAAACAACTGTGAGATGGAGGTGCTATTGTTATTATTATTTCCATTTTACAAATGAGGAAACGAAGGCAGACAAAGGTCAAGTGATTTGTTCAAGGTTCAGCGTCTGAGACTGGATTTGAACTCGGGTCTTCCTCACACCAGATCTAGTACTCTACACAGTGTCACCGTCACCCATTTGCCTTTCACCTGTATATCTGGTTTCTCTTTTTGTCCTGACAAATAAATATGAGTGTTGATTATGCCTAGAGGCGTTCGTTCTTCTAAGAGGCCAGAGGGAAGTATGGTGTTGATAATGTTCAGAACAGTGGACTAGGAACATATAAACCTGGATTTGAGTCAGGGCTCCATTATTTGCTAAGATCACAGGCATGTCACTCTCCTGTGATGTCTTTGAACCTTAGTTTCCTTGTCTGTGAAATGGGACATCCTGTCTACCTCAGGAACAGGGGTGTGCTGAAACCAGCTCAGACCAGTTAATAAGAGCCAATTGCTAAATTTTCAGTGTGAGTATATCTCAGAAATCAGAAAATACTACAAATCCAAGCTTGATTTATTGCTGTTGTAAAAGATTGTCTTGACTTAAGAAAGTGATGGAGAAAATGTTAACAAGGCAGATTAAAATATAAAGTGTGGGACAGCTAGGTTGCTCAGTGGATAAAGCACCAGCTCTGGATTCAGGAGAACCTGAGTTCAAATCCGTCCTCAGACACTTGACACTTACTAGCTGTGTGACCCTGGGCAAGTCACTTAACCCCAATTGCCTCACTAAATATATATATATATATATATATATATAAAGTGTGTTGTCTGTAATCCCTCTCCCGCCACCAGCAGGTTGTTAAACATTTACCAGCACACTCCTGCTCAGAGAGTTGTTAAATATAGGGACTAAATCTGTGATTTCATTGTTATAGGGAATGCCTGGGTGAGGAAATATACCATATATGTATGTATATGTATTTGTATATAGTAATAATGGTGAAGAAATACCTATATTTATTATGCATATACATATAGATATATATTTGTGAACCTATATGTGGTTGCTCTTTCAATCATGTACGACTCTTCTTGATCCCATTTGGGATTTTCTTTGCAGAGATACTAGAGGAGTTGCCATTTCCTTCTCCAGCTCATTTTACAGATGAGGAAACTGAGGCAAACAGGGTTAAGTGACTTGCCCAGGGTCACACAGTTAGTAAGAGTCTGAGGTCAGATTTGAATTCAGAAAGAGGAGTCTTCCTGATTCCATGCCTGGCACTCTATCCACCACATTGCCCCCGTGTGTTTGTGTGTATGTGTGTGTGTGTATAGATACACATATATGCGCACTAAATATATTTATATAGTGTGTATATATAATATATAATATGTCTATATCTGTACATGTATACACATGCATATACACATATATTTTACATATATATTAGACAAATAGTCACATACATATATATGTAATATAGAGTTCTATCTTCCATTATCTTCCTACCTCCCTACCTATCCATCCATCCATCCATCCATCATCTATTTGTCTGTCTGTCTGTCTATCTCTCTGTCTGTCTATAGTTTAGCACCTTATAGCCTTAGAGAGTTACCTTGAGCATTGAGAAGTTAAGTGACTTGCCTAAAGTCATACAGCCCATATGTATAAAATTTTTCGGTGAACCCAGTTCTTCCTGCCTTCAAGGTCAGCTTTCTATCCACTATCTCATGCCTCTTTTCAGAAGGTTGTTTTAAAGGCCAAGTGAGATAACATAAAGCTGCAATGTTATACAAATGCTTACCCATCATAGGTGAATTCTTAGAAGTGAATGGTAATCCCAGACACAGCTTGAGCTGTTATTTTTATAAAACCTATAGCTGGGGGGCAGCTAGATGGCACAGCAGATAGAGCACTAGCCCTGGATTCAGGAGGACCTGAGTTCAAATCCTGCCTCAGACACTTGACACTAGCCGTGTGACCCTGGGTAACTCACTAAACCCACACTGCCCTGCAAAATCAACAACAACAACAAACAAACAAACAAAAAAACTCTAGCTGGATAGTTAACTAGTATGAGCACATTCAATAGAGAAAGAGAGTAGGTCACCATATGCAGCTCTCCCTATCCTCTCTTGTTTTGATTTTCTCCCTGCATTTTTGAGGCAAATCTCCAGGGAGATAGAAGAGGTCATCTGGGTCTTTGA
The DNA here is from genome assembly GCF_019393635.1 of Dromiciops gliroides. NCBI lineage: Eukaryota > Metazoa > Chordata > Mammalia > Microbiotheria > Microbiotheriidae > Dromiciops > Dromiciops gliroides. The sequence goes on from NC_057864.1 coordinate 199,317,911, forward strand.
CCCTCATAGTTTACTTTAGCAAGTTTCCCATCCCTGGGACCTATGGGTGGGGACTATTTCTCTCACTCAATAGGCTAGAGACCAGCCACAACCCCGAATACCAGATTGGGCTTCTATTGTTAAATGGAAAAGGAAGGCAACAAGCATTTATTAAGTACCCATTATGTGCCAGGCACTGGGTTAAACACTTTACAAATATTATTTCATTTGATCCTTACAATAACCCTGAGGGGTAAGATATCATTATCCCCATTTTACAGTTAAGGAAAATGAGGCAGAGGTTAAGTGACTTGCCCAAGGGTCACCCAGTTAGTAAATGTCTGAGGTTATATCTGAACTCAGGTCTCGCTGACTCCAGCTCTGTGCACTATGGCGCCACCTAGCAGCTAATTGAAGAGTGGGTTATAAATTAATAGCTGGTCCGTCTACACCCTATGGCTACAGTCTTTTCTTTCCAGACTTCTTTCCCACTCCTCCTCTTCACATATTCTGTGTTTTGGTATAACTGGCCTACTTGCTGTCCCCAGAACTCAGCAGCCCCTCACCCCATCTCTGGTGCCTTTGTACTAACTGTTCTCCATGTTTGGAATTCATTCCCTCCTCAGCTGCCACCTCCTCTTCAAATTTCAGCTTCACGTGCCAAGACCTACTGAAGCCTTTCCTAATCCCCCAGCTTGTGTTTTCTCCATTCTCATGTTATCTCATATTTGCTTATCTGTTTACACACTGTATCCCCTAGAAGAGGATATAAGTTCCTTGAGGGCAGGGACTATGTTGTTTTGGGTTTTTTGTTTTGTTTTTTGACAATCATAGTGCCATGCACGTAGTAATTGATCAATTACTTTTTTTAAATGCAGTGCCTACTATGTGCCAGACACTGTTAGTAGGGAAAGTAAGCCTCTATCCTGAAATCCTGTGGGAACAATCCTAATTTTAGATATATTCTCAACTTGCAGAATGAGATGGGAATTGGAGAAGTACTAAACAGTAAGAGTCCTTTTAAGCTCCTTCCTATTAATTTTTAATCTATGTTTCTATGGTCCTTTATTGAATGTAATTTTTATTACATTATGTTCTCAAAAAGGATAAGCTCCTTCCTGATAGAAAGGTTCATCTTGTCCAAATCTCTTCTTGAGGCTAGCTGGTACAAATAGGATTCTGGTAATATAAACAATACTTTTCCCACGATGTCTTGTTTCTAAAAAATTTCAGAGATTTGCAACCAGCTGAGAATTTTAACTAAAATGAAGTTTAAGGAAAGAGTCCTTCCATTATATAGCTCCCCACCCACTTTCTTAACCCTCAGGGGCCAGGATGATGTGAAGAAATGAGATGCCATTTATAAAATGATAAAATTTATGTAAGGACTTCAAACATTTGTTCTAGTGATTCTTTGGAGCCATCTTTGTGCCTGGACTTATTCAATTAAATCCAACAAATATTTATTAACCACCTGTCATCATGCACCTGGGTTGGGTGCAAAAATGATAATGTTCTTGCCCTAGTGGAATTTCTATTGCACTACGGAACAAAACTAATGATAATTCAGTGTTGGGAGTGGTAAGGTCCAAGGAATGATCCAAAGTGGTCCAAGAGGGGCAGCTAGGTGGCTGTGGAGTCAGGAGTACCTGAGTTCAAATACAGCCTCAGACACTTAACACTTACTAGCTGTATAACCCTGGGCAAGTCACTTAACCCCAATTGCCTCACTAAAAACAAAAAACAAACAAACAAACAAACAAAATGGTCCAAGAACATTTGAGGAGGAAGAAAATGCTTTCATTTGGGTGGGAATCTATGAAGGAAGTGGAATTTGAGCTGAATGTTTAAGGGAGTAAATCTTTAACACAAGTTCAACCATAACCATCATAATAGCTAGCATTTATATAGTGGGCAGCTAGGTGGCACAGTGGAGAGAGTACAGAGCCTGGACTCAAGAAGACCTGAGTTCAAATTTTATCTCAGACACTTACTAGCCGTGTGATCCTGGGCAAGTCACTCGATCCTGTTTGCCTCAGTTTCCTCATCCGTAAAATGAGCTGAAGAAGGAAATGGCAAACCACTTCAGTATCTTTGCCAAGAAAACCCCAAATAGGAACAAAAAAAGTAGGACATGACTGAACAACAGCAACAGTGTATTAAACAAGTCCACAAACCATCGCCTTAGGAACCCTTGCTCTAAAGCAGAGGTGCCAAGCATATGGCTGACTGCAGCCTGAGCCAGATTAACTTTAATTGAGAAATATTTAGCAAAATAGATCAATAGATAACATTACTTGTTTTTTTATGAGGCAATTTGGCGAGGCAGCCACCTAGCTGCCCCAAAATTACGTTGTTTTGGGGGGGGTTGTTTGTTTTTCTTTGGTTTTTTTGGTGAAGCAATTGGGGTTAAGTGACTTGCCCTGGGTCACACAGCTAGTAAGTGTCAAGTGTCTGAGGCCGGATTTGAACTCGGGTCCTCCTGAATCCAGGCCCAGTGCTCTATCCACTGTGCCACCAAGCTGCCCCACAGACTTTGTTTTAAAATGTAATCTCAGATATACATCTATATAGCTATGCTTTTATCTGTATGTACATATGTAGATATATATCTATTTCATCTTATGTGGAGGATATACACAGATTTTATACACACACATACACACATGGATTGCTATAAATTGCCATGAGAGTTACCTTCTAAGGGCTCTTGCTAGGAGATACTAAACTGACTTTTACCTAGAACCTAAGAGGAATGTGGTGGTGTAATAAATAGCAATCTGGACCTGGAGTCAGGAATACCTGTGTTCCATATGGATATTTGCTAGCTATGTAACCCTTGGTAAGTCACTAAAACTTTCTTACTCCTAGGTTCCTTATCTTTAAAAGGGTTGTGGGGTGGGGGGGAGTGGTATATCTGTAGTGCTGTTTTGAGGATCAAATGTATACAAAATGCTTTGCAAACTTTAAGGCACAATAAAAATGGCTTTTATTTCGTAGGCAAGGTAGGTGGTCATTTAGAATACAATATTAGGATGCTTCTGAATATTATTTTTTATTTGCAAACAATTTTAGGTCAGAAAATTCCATTCTCCAGGTCCAAATCTCTATTATATTACCACACTCCTCTTAGATGCAAGGTCAAAGTCAAGCACAAAGATGATAACTTTTGTTTATTTTGTGATAAGCCCAGTCACATGTTATAGTGAAGGCTTGAGGCTTCCTGTGAACATCACATACAGGTATCACAATTTTCTGACCTTGCCTAGGACACAGGCATGTCTTGTCTCTTCAGACCTTGTCTGGGTCCCTTCAGAAATGCCACCTTTTAGAAAGTTGATAAAAAGAATCACTGGTCTTATCAAAATGTTTGTCTTCTCTATAATTCAAAGTTTACAATACATTTTGTTACAGAATACTTTTTGGTAGAAAACAAAAGTTTCTTCTTGGGTTTAGTGCGAGGAAAAATTTTATCCCTGAAAATTAATTTGAATGCTTTCTCTTGTTAAGAAATGCAATGCAAATAGAAAATGTTAAAACTATGTAACCTGTTTCTCTTTTAGCCTTTGCTGCCAGAGAATTTAGAGTAAAATTCGGTGCTCAACCATAGTATTTCAATCACCTCAAGTCATTGGTATTCCTAGGGGGATTGTATTCTGTTTTGTCCCTAGATATACTGTTTTCCATTTTAAAATACATTTTATTGCTGACTTTTGTCTTTACATCATAATCATTTCCTTCCCACCCACCCCTCCAGATTTACCCATCCCTTGTGACAAAGAAAAACTATTAAGTAAAACTATCCAAGACAGAGATTGCTCAACAATATACATGTAGCAAGCATGATGTCCTTGATAGTTGCCCACCTTTCTTCCAGAGGGATGTTTGATAAATTCTCTCTTCTCCAGGACTTTCCTTGGTTGTTATCCTTACTCGGGGTTCAAATTTTAGGAACCTGTTCATGATGCAGTGATTGTTTATTCTGTTCTCTTGGTTTAATTTATTTTGCTATAAGTCTCTTCATACAAGTCTTCCCAGATTTCCCAGAATCCTTCTCGGTGTATAATAATATACCATTACATTCCTATATTATGGTTGTTCAAACATTCCTCAAAGGGTACCCTTACTTTGTTTATGGCTCTTTGTTACTGAAAAAAGTGCTGCTTCCAACATTTTGGACTACATTAGATTTTTGTCTGTCTTTGGCTTCCTTGGGGAATATGGTAAGATCAATGGGTCACAATGTATAAATGGATTAGTCACTTTTCTTCATTGATTCCAAATTGAAGTCCAGAATACTTGGACCACTTTGTGGCTCCACCAAGAATACATCAATGTGCCTTTCTTCCCACATTGCTAGTTCCCATCTTTGCCAATTTACTTGATGTGAAATTAAACCTCCGAATTTTAAAAAATTTGCATTATTCTATTAGTGCTTTGAAACATGCGTTCTGTTTTAAAGGGTAAGCCCCCTCAATTCCTCTTGAAGGTGGACAGGAGTGTAAGCTGAAATAAATAAAAATTATTGGCCTAGATAAAAGCTTCTGGGGAGTATTATGCTCTGTAACTTTTGCATATATTTGCATGTAACAAAAGCATTAACTTCATATCATGCATTCAGACTTCTTCCTCTATCTAAAGAGTCCTAGGGGGTCTCTCCATGCCTCTGCCCTTCTCTATTCTTTTTTATCTACAGAGAATTCCACAAAATTTCCATCTCTATTACTATATGAATTATGCAATTAATTATCCAATGGTCTGTTGACATTGTGGACAATCTACATAGATTTTCAATCCCAGATTGGCTGTCTTTAGGTACCTAAAACACTCAGAGTCCACTGTGCCTTTTAATTGATGCAGAACCAGAGAGTTAAAGCAGAATTAGGACAGTAAAGATGCTGTAAGGAAATCACAGATTGTTCTGAAAAGCCAGGAGAAAAATACATTTGCCATCATAGGCTTCTTTGTTCATATGGATAATGGGAAGCTGGACTGTAAATGCAAGATTTCTTGGGTAGGCTTGGAGGGGTTGTGAGGTGGTTCTAGAAGCAAGGCACCCATGTTTAGCTTGTGCCCAAGAGGGTCTTCTGTCCCCATGTCAATGTTCCTGGCACTCTTATTGTTCCAATTCTCTACTCTTACACTCCTCAGGTGTGTACTTCGTTCACAGCTGAACAGGCCACACATGGCCATGTGAAGATCCATCATGGTTATACCAATGTGGTGGGCCTGGGGGACTCAAGTACGTGGAAGGTGCCTAGCCTGAATCGATATGTCTACATGTTCTTTGCTCCGTTGATGTTACCCATCATGACCCCTCTGGTGGCACTTGGTGGGTACTCCCCAGGACCTATCCCAAAATTTCTAGGTAGCATCCTTGAGTAGAATTAAGGAACCTCCTTGGAAAAGAAATACGACACATTCCGCTCTTCCCCTACCACCTTCAAGGAGGCATCTTATGCAATAGGTTGGGATCCCAGATTTCTAAATCTTATTCCCAGCTCAGGCAGAATAACTAGATAGGTCACCCTGTCAATAGCTTAGGGATTACTGGTCTCATATTAAGAGGCAAGGGGTTGGGGGGGGGGGAAGGGTGAAAAGAGCCTTTGAATGCTGACAGGATGCTGAGTGAGTGGTGTGATGGGAAGGTCACTGGCTCTTGGATCAGGAGCCCAGGAGAAAATTCCAGGACCACAATATACTAGTTGTGTGACCCTGGACAAGTCATTTAAACTATGTGAACCTCAGTTTCCCCATTGCTACACATGGGAATGATAATATTTATAACGCTTATTCCATAAATATTTCATTTGCGGAAAGTTCTTTGTAAACTTTAAAGTGCTATAGAAATGTAAGTTGTTATTATTATCCTGAGGAAGGCACTTATTTGGGACTCCCCACAGCAATAAAGATGCTTAGATTTAGATGCTTAGATTTAGGGCAGAGAAATGTGATACTTAATAACTACTAAATAAATAACAATTATGTAGTACTTATAAAGTTTGCAAAGCATTTTTATAAGTACTTCATTTGATCCTCACAACAACCCTGTGAGGTATTCCCATTTTATAGATATGGATACTGAGACAGACAAAGGTTAAGCAACCTACCCAGGGTCACACAGCTAGCAAGTATCTGAAACAGGATTTGAACTCTGGGCTTTGATTGTTTTGTTTTTGTGAGGCAATCAGGGTTAAGTGACTTACCCAGGGTCATAACTATTAAGTGTCAATTGTCTAAGGTCATATTTAAACTCAGGTCCTCCTGACTCCAGGGCCAGTGCTCTATCCACTGCACTACCTACCTGTCCCAAACTCAGCTCTTCTTTGTTTTTTTTTTTTTTTAAATTTTGTTTTTTGGTGGGTTTTTTTGTTGTTTTTTGTTTTTTGGTGGGGCAATGAGGGTTAAGTGACTAGCCCAGGGTCACACAGCTAGTAAGTGTCAAGTGTCTGAGGCTGGATTTGAACTCAGGTCCTCCTGAATCCAGGGCCAGTGCTTTATCCACTGCACCATCTAGCTGCCCCCAAACTTAGCTCTTCTTGACTCCAAGGCCAACATTCCACTCAATGTGACACCTAATTGCCTTTGCTTGGTGGACAAAAGCCAACTGGGAGAACTCCCTGATGGCACTGGAGCTATCTTTTGTGTTGGGAGCCAGAGATGGAGAAAAGAACCGTCAATAGCTCTATGTCCTTTTAGTAATGTGCCTATATATTTTACAGCCTGTGGCAGGGCTGAATTCCTTACCTTGCCCCTGCCCCATTGAATACCACTTAATCTACTAAGTGCACAGAGTGTAATCCTATGAACAGAGGCCCTGAGTGCAGATCTTAGCTCTGTGGGTATTCCCCGTGGGCCTCTGGGTAAATCACTTGGTTTCTCTGGGCTTTCTTACCTGTAATATGAGGGGACTGAACTGCATGGTGCTTAAGGTCCTGTCCAGCTCTAAATCCTACAATTGAGTTCCAAGGGGAGTCAGCCTGGGGAGAAACTGCAGAAGGTTCAAGCAGGAAGGGGCCTTAAAGATGGTGCAGTCTGGGGCAGCTAGGTGGCGCAGTGGATAGAGAACCGGCCCTGGAGTCAGGAGGACCTGAGTTCAAATCTGGCCTTGGACACTTAACACTTACTAGCTGTGTGACCCTGGGCAAGTCACTTAACCCCAATTGCCTCACTAAAAAAAAAAAAAAAAAAAAAAGATGGTGCAGTCCAACCTCTTCATTTTATATTTGAGGAAACTGAGGCCCAGTCAATTTGAATTGTTCAAGATTGTCCCGTGTTCTGCCTTCTATGGCCATTAGTCGGGTGTAGGGAGATGGATTTGGAGACAGGATCTGAATTTGAATTCCAGATCTGTCACTTTTTTTTTTTTTTTTTAGTGAGGCAATTGGGGTTAAGTGACTTGCCCAGGGTCATACAGCTAGTAAGTGTTAAGTGTCTGAGGCTGGATTTGAACTCAGGTCCTCCTGACTCCAGGGCCGGTGCTCTAACCACTTCCCCAGATCTGTCACTTTCTTTATCTGTGTAACCTTAAGCAAGTCACTCCCCTTAATTTTCTCATTTTAAAAGTGAATTTTGTTGATTCTTCATGACCTGATTTGGGGTTTTCTTAGCAAAGATACTGCAGTGGTTTGCCATTTTCTTTTCCAGCTCATTTTACAGATAAGGAACTGAGGCAAACAAGGTTAAGTGACTTGCCCAGGGTCACACTGATAATAAGTGTATGAGGCTGGATTTGAACTCAGGAAAAGGAGTCTCCTTGACTCCATATCCAGCATTCTATGCACTATGGTACCACCTAGGATCCCTAAACAATTAGACCTCGAAGGGACTCAAACCCTCAATCTTATGATCTGAAGTCAGACACCTTACCTTTTAGGCCACTGGGTCCACATTAAGAAATGAATGGGGGCAGCTAGATGGCATAGGGGCAGCTAGATGGCATATGGGGCAGCTAGATGGCACAGTGGATAGAGCACCGGCCCTGGAGTCAGGAGGACCTGAGTTCAAATCGGGCCTCAGACACTTAACACTTACTAGCTGTGTGACCCTGGGCAAGTCACTTAACCCCAATCGCTTCACTAAAAAAAAAAAAGAAATGAATGGAGGGAAAAAAAAAGAAATGAATGGTAGAAGAAATGACTAGCCAGGCCCCTTCTAGATCTACTATTCTGCCATCTTAGTATTCACTTGCTATTCGAAGTCTTTTGGAGACTTAGAGGGGGCTTTGAAGAGATCATACTTGCCTCACATTCCTCTTTCCCAAAGGGCTGCTGAGGAAGGAGGAGCCCAGGATAGTTCTTCGGACCCTGTGCCTCATGTTCCTGGGGCTCTTCTCTCACTACTGGCTGCTTATCAAAGTCTCTGGCTTCCAGTCACCTGGGTTGGCTCTTCTCTGTATGCTTGTGACCCGGGGACTGCTGGCTCACCCCTACATCCATGTTAACATCTTTCAGGTAAGTGTTTCCCCCACAATTTTCTGAGGTGTTGGAGGGTGGGAGGAAAGTGTTCTCTAGGACAGAGGTTCCAAATACGCTGCCTATGCTGTAAAGCTGAACCAGATTAAAGTGGAACTGAGAAATGTTTAACAAAAAATATAATAAAATATTACATTTTAAAACGAATGCAATATTTAGCGGGCAGGGATCTTTATGAATGGATTAGTGGCTCCATTTTTATTGAGTTTGACATTATTGCTCTAGGGGACTCTGGAAAGGAGGGAGGGCTAGAAGTCTCCTCAGTGGGTATGGATGTCAGGTGGGGAGAAAGAATAACTAGGGGACTTGAATAACTGAGGAATACTCTCAAATTCAGGACCAGGTTGGGAGATCTCAGATGATTGTGGCTCCAAGGGGGAATCCTTGAAAGCAAGTCAAAAGAAAGCAAGCCAGCCTAGGGTTCAGTGTGAACACTGCCCTCCCTCAGTCTGGGAAAGGACTACCATCTTAGGGTATGATTGTCTGTCTGTCTGTCTGTCTGTATCATAGCACATTGGGCTGCCCATGTTCTCTTTGGATAAGAAGCCCCGGAGGATCCACATGATGAGCCTTGGAGTGCTCAACCTGCCCCGAAACCCCATCCTGGACTGGACCTTTGGTCATTCCCTCATCAGTTGCCATGTGGAACATCACCTCTTCCCCCGGCTCTCTGATAACATGTGTCTAAAGGTAGGAAATGGATGTGAGCAGAAAAGGGCTGAGGACAGGAGAGAAAATGGCTTCGAGAAGCAAAGCAAAGAATTAAGGGCAGAGAAGAACAGGGTTAGGGTAAGGGAGAGCAGTTAGGGGGACTTAAGAAACTGGCCCACTAGGAAGAGCTTCAGGGCAGAGGTGTCTAGAGCTGGTCCTGCCCACTGCCCCTTACTTGGGTCAGCTCACAATGGATAATCGATTACTTCAACTCCACTTTTTAAAACAAAAGTATTGATATCTTTGTTTGGATCTCTCTCTCTCTTTCTTTTTTTTTTTTTTTAGTGAGGCAATTGGGGTTAAGTGACTTGCCCAGGGTCACACAGCTAGTAAGTGTTAAGTGTCTGAGGCCAGATTTGAACTCAGGTACTCCTGATTCCAGGGCCAGTGCTCTATCCAGCTGCCCCTAAATGTAATATTGTTTTATTGTCGTTTTTGTTCAATATTTCCCAATTACCTTTTATTTTATTTTATCTTATTTTTTTAACTTTTTTTTAGTGAGGCAATTGGGGTTAAGTGACTTGCCCAGGGTCACACAGCTAGTAAGTGTTAAGTGTCTGAGGTTGGATTTGAACTCAGGTACTCCTGACTCCAGGGCCGGTACTCTATCCACTGCGCCACCTAGCTGCCCCCAGTTTCTATTTTTGATGTTATTGTTGTTCTTTTCTTCTCCATTGCTGGAGTTATGGAGTGTAAATTTATATCTCATGAGCCGTTCTTTTGACTGCTGGGAATAAACATAAACACCCTCATTTCCTGGGTTCTGAACTAGAACTGGCTGCTATAGACAGTAGCGTGTGAAAAGGGAGGAGAAAGGACCAGGTCTCCACCTTATTGTCTTTGTTCACTCCCCTTCTTCTAGGTGAAGCCAGTGGTGTCTCAGTTCCTTCAAAGGAACCATCTGCCATACAATGAGGACTCCTACCTGTCAAGACTTGGGATTTTCTTGAGCAGATATGAGGAACTCATGGTACATGCCCCTCCCATCACTGACCTTGTGGGGCTCCAGTGAGGATGTTTCCTCACTGACAAGTCTCCCCAGCCCCCTTGACCTAACCAGGGTTCTGGCTCAAGATTCTTCTGCTTTGGCTGGGAACATCCCCAGAGACGTCACCCTAGAACCCAAGCCTGCCTCTCTCTGCTCTGTGGATCTGGGGAGGGCTTCTCGGAGATGGTTACTATGCTTTCTACCCTTCCATTTGGGGATGGGAGGGATGGCTACTGGATAGGAGGCACATCCAGCATTGTACCTCCCCCAGAGGACAAGTGGGTAGATGCCCTGGAAGCCTATGGAACATTTCCATCTGTTTTCACTTTCCTGAGTTGGGGATAGAGTAGGAAGTAAAAAGGGGTGACCTACACTCTTTTGGGAATAGTGCACCTTCTCCATGGTACTTTAGACAATCTTCATCTCAGGACAAATCAGCCTGATCCCTTGTCCCCCCTCTCCTCTGTCTTCCTTTCTGACTCTGAATGTGAAATGCCAGTGAGGGCAGCAGGCTTCACTGAGACATTTGGTAAGAAAGGAGAAGAAAGGAAGGTTCAGGCCTGTGGGCTCCCAAGGAACCCTCCACACAGTAGTCACTGAGGTCCATTTCTAGGCTGTAATTGCCAATTCACTGTGAGAACCCCAGCTTAGGCAAGCCAGAATCAGCCCAAGATTTTGGCTCAGCGTTTGTTTCCCTGTGGCCCATCTGGGTGAGGTTTAAAAGCAAAGGGGGGGGCAGCTAGGGGGCGCAGTGGATAGAGCACCAGCCCTGGATTCAGGAGTACCTGAGTTCAAATCTGGCCTTGGACACTTAACACTTACTAGCTGTGTGACCCTGGGAAAGTCACTAAAAAAAAAAGCAAAGGGGAATCAGATTAAGTACTTCCCCCAAGGTGGAAAACTGGGTAGGAATTTATAGACATCTGTGAGTAATCTTGGTGATCACTAGAAAAAACAAAACACAACAACAAAACCCTAGATTTGAATTGAGATTTTTGAATAAAAGGTGGAGAGAGTGTAATCTATTTGGGGAGAAGATGCTTATGGTAGGGAAACATAGCTGGGGATGAAAGCAACATAAGAAAAAGATTTAGAATTGGAGTTATGCAAGTAAGAAAGAGAGAGAAAAAGGAGAATGGGATAGGACAGCTAGTTAATGGAGGGAAGGAGACCTTGAAGGCAAGATCACAGGTCAAGGCCAGGAACAATATAGAACAGTGATACTTTAGCTTGCAGCTTGTAAGTATAATAATGGATTGGAGCAGGGAGAGAGAGGGGAGAGGAGTGGGAAACTAGAGGAGAGGCCAAGGGACTAGTGAGCTGCAGGACATCCACGAAGCTTAGACTGGACAGGTCTGGACTGGCTGCAGGGTTGAAAGTGTAGCTGGTTTTGTTACATGGGCATACACCAAGTCAAGTGGTTAGCTCAGAGCTGGGAGGCTGGCTTAAAAAGTATGCTAGGATTTATTCTAGGATTTCAATGGAAATAATTTAAAAATAACTCATAGAACAGAGCAGAGCAGGGGGTCCAATTATTCAGATGGAGAATGGGGGATGGGGAATGGATGCTAAAGTTTTGGGGAAAAACTCAGGAAATCAGCCTCAGGTTTAGAGAAATTCTTTCAGCCTTGGAAGAGGGGAATATTACTCTCCAGGGTGATCTTCTGTGGCATCTTTGATATCAGAATATAGCTACAAGAGCAAGACTCCACTCCTCTCTCTTACAGAGGGGGCAAGGGAGTTGGGGCAGTCCTTTCAGTCAAGAGAATGATGGGAACATACAGCTGTGATGTAGTGGCATTATCATTAAGCCAACAAGGTGGTGTGACAAGGTAATGGTCTTGGAGGAGGGGAAGGGGAGTTGGAATCATGCCTCAGACACTTTCTAGCAATGTGATCCTGGACAAAATGATTACCTCGTTGGCAAAATGGAGACAACAACAGCAACCTACCTGACAGAGGTGTTGTGAGGATCAAGTGAGCTAACATTGCAAAGCACTTTTGAAATCTTAAAGCACTACATACATGTTAACAATTACTATTAGATTCAGTTTGGGTTTGTAAATGCATCAGCAACCTTGAGAACTGGGAGGCAGGTTAATTAAATAGCTAATCCTCCAAATAAATAAAGGCCTCAGTTTGATAGTCCTGGCTAATAAAACTATCCCAAGATGTGACCAATGATTCCTGGTTATTGATTTGTCTCCTGGAGAATGAAGGAGGAGGTGGTTTGGTAGGACAACCAGAATCTTCGTATCACAGTCACACGTGGTTTCCCCCTTGGCAGCCTGGGAAACGCAGTGAATACAATCCTGGACCAAAAGTCAGGAAGACCGGAGGTCAAATTCGACCTGAGACACTTTAGTAGTAGTGTGTCACCCTGGGCACCACGCTTCACATCAGTACGCCTCAGTTTCTTTAAGTGTAAAATGGAGAAAATAATAGTATCCACCCCCAAGGATTGTTATGAAGATCAAGGGAAATATTTGTACAACACTCCGAAGGGATACAGTAGGTGCTTAATAAATGCTTGTTTCCTTTCAATAACTTAGGGAATGGGGAATAGAGGTCCATTATGCTCCACAGGTTCCAGGAGACAGAGTTCAGTTAACAGCGTGCCTAGACCTAAGTCCCATTACCTGGCAAGGAATCTCGGAGCCCTTTTTATGATTGTCTGGAACCGAGCTCAGGCTAACCTTCGCGAGGAAGGAGAGAGACGGAAGCGTCGTGAAAGTCTTTATTTTGGGCCCAATAGCCACGCCGCCGGGGAAGGGGGCGAGGCAAACCAGAACGCTTGCTTCTCATTGGTTGTGGTCCTTTCTTGGGAGGCGGGGAAAGAAAAGGGAAGTTATCACTCCATTCTCTTTGCACCTGGTAATTGGCTCCAATAAGCATTGAGGCGGGTCTTTGTACCATCTGTCTCCTCTTACCTCCCGGAAGCTGGAGGTGGGGCTGTGAATGACGGAAGGTGGAGTCCGAGGATTGGGCTCTTCCCAGAAGGGGGCGGGTTTACCCGGAGAGATCGTGGAAGGAGAGGTCGGGACACGGCCTCTGGAGTGACAAAAGGGGAAAGACTTTTGGGGACGGAGCATCTTGCATGACGTAAGGTGAAGAGCTGAGTGTCGTCTGCGCTGCAGCTCGAAGCCCGCCGGTGCACGGGCGCTCCCTGGCGCTTCATGGTCCTTGAGGCTGGGGCTGCTGGCGCTGGGCGGTGCGACCTCAGGCCCGGAGGCTTCCTGCTGTTGCCTCCCCCACCACTCGGTACATAGCATTTATTCTGTGCCAGGCACCGTGCTAAGTACTTTACCCTTAATATCTTATTTGATCCTCATAATAGCCCTGAGAAGTAGATGGTGTTATCACCCCCCATTTTACATATGAGGAAAATGAGGGAAACAGAAGTTAAGTGAATTGCCCATGGTCACCCAGAGACAAGATTTGAACATAGATTTCAGGACCAGCACTCGGTCCACTTCACCATCTAGCTGCCCTGTGAGGGAAGGAGTGAGAAATTGAAATACTGTTCATAGAGAGAATGAATGAATGGTGGAGGTGAGGTGTAAAGGCTTTCCCTGTATGAGCTGCTGACTTTCCCTAGAACTGCTGGAGACTGGGTACAGGGAAAGGTGACAGGAGAAAGTGTAGGCTACAAAGGAAGGTGGAGGAGGAGAAAGCTATGTCATTTATAAGAGGTTGTTGCTGAAGTTTACTTCTGCATGTGAGGGGATATCCTTGGCATGAGATGAAATGTGTCTGACCTATCCCCCTCCTCACACACAGGGTTCCGACAGCTACTCTACTCTAGAGCTGGCCCCTCACATCTGTGTGGTAGGCAGTGGCCCAGCTGGTTTCTATACTGCCCAACACCTGCTGAAGGTATGTGACTCTTCCTTATCTCTCCTCTTCCCTTGGCCCAGCTCCTTTAAGAGGTTGAAGACAGAGAACCTCTGTAGCATCCTATTCATGGGAGGCACTTTAACAGATTTCCCAGATTCTGGAGGGGAAAGGACATTTTCTTTTCCAAGCTTCAGGCTTCTCCTATGTAAAAGTAGGGTGTTGTAGCAGATGAGCAATTAGGATTCTTCTGGGCCTAATAATCCTGTTTCTGTGGATTCCTCTCCCATGCCTCCCCCCCCCCCCATCTTCTCTGCCCATTTTGGAGCACCACAGACTGCCCTGGGGGTCTCTAGGAAGGCATCTGGCCTGGCTAATGCTGGTATGGTGGGATATTCCCACCTGTCCCCTGGTGCTGGCCTGTGTGAGAGGGAGGTTTCCTCATTAACCTATCATCTTTTCTCTTCAACCATCCCATTCTGTAATCAGTTCCTGTTCCAAGCCTTCTCTACCTCCTCCCCTTCATCTCAGAACTGCCCCTAACTAGCCCTCATCCCAGCCCTACTTCTCTGCCCTTTTACCAGAGTGCCTAACCTTGGAATCATGGACTGGCAAAACTTCCAGAGACCCCAGAGACCATCTCATGTAACCCCTTCATTTTACAGAGGAGCCCAGAGAACTGGAAGGAGTAACTCAAGGTCACAAAGTTAGGTGGTGATAGAGCTGAGACTAGAATCCAGATGTCCTGATTCCCAGGCCAGTGCTCTTTCTCCCAAGACCATGCTGTTCTGTGTCTCCTCCTCTCCCCCCTCCTCAGCATGTTTCTCTGATTCATCTTTGTAGCTGAAGGCTGAGCTCTTCATGCTGAAGTCATTGGCCTTGGTGGGCAGAGCCCCAAGGCTGCCTGTTCCCCTTGAGCCTCAGGGCCAACTCCCTGCTGGGGGAGGAAGGGAGGTGAGAAGTAGGATTCAGTAAGGAAGAGTCCAATATAGCATGGTTAAAGTGTCTAGAAAGGAGTCTACATGTGCTCTGAGCATCTATGGGTGAACCAACCAACATGGTCCCTACCCTTAAGGAGCTTAAAGTATATTGGGGGAGGGGCAGCTAGGTAGTGCAGTGGATAGAGCACTGGCCCTGGAGTCAGGAGTACCTGAGTTCAAATCCAGCCTCAGATGTTTAACACTTACTAGCTGTGTGACCCTGGGCAAGTCACTTAACCCCAATTGCCTTGCTAAAAAAAAAAATATTCATAAAGTATATTGGGGGAAATGGAAATAAATGCATACACCTCAGGAACACTTACCAGGCAAAAAAGAGTGAATTAATGGTTGAAATAGAATGGGCGAGTGCTAAGGAGACCCAGAATGTCAGGCAAGGTTTTATCAGACCTAGAGAAAGTGAGTTATGGGCTACACTTTGGCTCAGATTTTTTTTTTAAGCACAAACAAGCAGAGTATATTACTGTGTTCACATAAACTTAGCAAAAAGTAAACCAAAACCATATCTAATGGCATGAATAAAGATTGGGAGTGATATTTTAATTAGACAGAAAGGATGATCAGCTCATATAAGATATTGGGATTAGTCTTTTTACCATGACCATGACGTATCTTTATAGTTTTTCCTTTTTTCATAGTTGTTGCCAGTGTTTACAGATTTCCCTGATGTGAATAGATGAGTCTTGACTGCATCAGAAAGGGCAGACAATGAAAGCAGCCACAAGAAAAAGGCCAAAGTTTGGGGGAATCAGGTTGAGTCAATCAGATACCAAATCTGTCCCCTGCATTTTGGCTTCCCAATGAAGGATGAATTTTCTGCCTCCGAGCCCTTATGAGCTCCACTTTGAAAGAGAAAATTATAAACTCTTGGTCTTGTTAGGGATGGAAAGGGCTTAGTTTGGGGAATCATGAATAAATATTTATTACCTATTTTGGAAAGCAAAGTGTTAGTGCTGTCCAAATAAAGAGGTACAAGACAGGATCTCTATCCTTAAGGAGCTTAGAATCTAGTCAGAGAGACAGGACCACATAAAGGTGAAGTCAGTGATTAACATCTCGGGAACATCATGTTTAAATGTTTAGAGAGTTGGCTTCTGAGTCAGGAAGACCTTCATTTGAGTTTTGCTTCTGATATGTACAAGTTAAATTTCTTAATTTGTTGTGAGACAGCTTTTTAAGCCTATTAATTTCACCACAGTTGCTGATCTACATTGATTGAAGAGGTTTCTACACTGGAACCAACAACCATGAAATCACAGGGCTTGGATAAAAGAGAAAAGCATCCTTTCAAAGTACTTTATTTTGGGATCTTTAACAAATATAGTATGTCACCAATTTGGTATTATAGACTGTGAGTACCATGTGTTCAGGCACTATAATGAAGAAAGAAGATACAGGCCAGGTTTTGTGGAGCTCAGAATGATAGGAATGATGGGATATATTGTAATTGAAAGGCCTGGATGAAAAATTAAAATTCATTTTATATATTAGTACTCCCTAGTAACTGAAAAAAATAATGATAGATCAAGGCAGAACATATTAAGTGTCAGAAGAATGGTGTAGACAGTTAATGGAATTCAGAGAAAGGAGAGAGAGATCACCGGGCCTGGGATGGTGAGGAAAGCCTGTGCAGAGAAGGTGGGGCTTCATGTGGACCTTGAAAGATAGACAGGACTTAGATAAGCGAAGAGGAAGTTGGGGAGGGCATTCTTGGCTGGGGGAATGTCAAAAGTAAAGTTATGAATGGTGTGCATAACCTAGACTGATAGGAAATGAGAGCTAGAAGAGGCTTCAGAAATCATCCATTCCAACAGCTGAGGAAACTGAGGCCCTGAGAGAGAAGTGAAGTGACTTGTCTAAAGGTCACTCAGCTGGGATCGAGATCTAATGCTGTTTTTTTTTTCATCAATTTTTGTTTAGTGAGGCAATTGGGGTTAAGTGACTTGCCCAGGGTCACACAGCTAGTAAGTGTCAAGTGACTGAGGCCAGATTTGAACTCAGGTCCTCCTGACTCCAGGGCCAGTGCTCTATCCACTGCACCACCTAGCTGCCCCTAGTACTGTTTTTTTAAAGTAATAAACATTTTTATCTATAGTTTTGGGTTCCACTTTTTATCCCTCCATTCTCCCCTCCCCTCCCCCCTACCTGAGGTGGTAAACAATCAGCTATAGGTTACACATGTACAATTATGTAAAACATTACCATATTAGTCATTTTGTACAAGAAAACTTGAATAAAAGAAAAAATTTAAAAAGTGAAAAATAGCATGCTTCAGTCTGTGTTCCATCAGTATCACTTCTTTCTTTGGAGGTGGATAGTATGTTTCTTCAATAGTCCTTTGGGATTATCTTGAATCATTGTATTGTTGAGAATAGTTAAGTCTTTCACAGTTCTTCATCAAACAATATTGCTGTCTCTGTGCACAACGTTCTCTTGGTTCTGCTCACTTCATTATACATCAGTTCATACAAGCCTTTCCAGGCTTTTCTGAAATCATCTTGCTTGTCTTTTCTTATAGCACAATAATATTCCATCACCATCATATACCACAGCTTGTTTAGCCATTCCCCAATTGATGGGCATTCCTTTGATTTCCAATTCTTAGCCACCACAAAAAGAGCTTCTATAAGTATTTTTGTACAAATAGGTCTTTTTCTCTTTTTGGGGATGTCTTTGGTATATAAACCTAGAAGTGGTATTACTGGATGCACAATTCTATAGCCCTTTGGGCATAAAAGAACAAACAATTTTGAAAGGCTTAGGAATTCTGATCAGCTTCATGACTAACTGTAATTCTGGAGGACTCATAATGAAATCTTTTAAAAAACTTTTTAGTCTGCATTATTTTTTTTAAATTTATTTTACTTTCAATTTCAAATTCTCTCCATTCCTCCACTTCTGTCCCACCAATTGAAGAGGCAAGAAATACAAAACTTGTTATACATACAAAGTTGTACAAAACATTTCCACATTCGCCACATTTGGGGGTGGGGTAGGCAAGAAAAATAAAGAAAAAAATGGTTCAATTTACAGAGTCTCAGTTCTCTCTCTCTCTCTCTGGAGGGGAATAACATTTTTCCTCATGATGAAACTTTCTTCCTACTTCTTGATAAAGAGGTGAAGGACTCAGGATAGAGTGAGACATATTTGTTCTTGAACAAGGCCAGTGCAGGAATTTGTTTTGCTTAACTATTTATGTGTGTTACAGGAATTTCTTTTTCATTTTCACTTAAGTGGCTAATGAGACAGAGAAGGTAGATTTTTGCTGTTTGAAAAAAACAACAAAATGCACATAAAAGAAGAGAAAAAATCACAGACAAGCAGAACAGTTTTGAAAGTAATGTATGGAATTTATAGTGGACTTTTTATTTTAAAAAACCACAAATGATAAGCAATAAAGATTAATTGTTTCATATACAATAGTTGGTTGTGGGTTTTTTTTGGTATTCCATTGTGTATGTGGAAATACTTGGGTTTTTTCCCCTGATTTTTAAATTCAAATTTTTTTAAAATGTAAAAAATCATCTAGTCAACTCCTCAATTATATAGCTGAGTCCCCGAGAAGTAAAGTGACTTTCCCAAGATCATACAGTTAGTCAACCATTATTCCACTTGATTTTCACAACAACCTTGAGAAGTAGGCATATCCTACGGTCTCAACAAAATCTTGCCTTACTTGAAGACATCCTTGTATCCTCAGAGTATAACATGGTGACCTACATATAGTAAGACCGACATACACACAGTAAATGCAGATGATCATGGTTGCAGTGATGATGATGATGGTAATGGTGGTGGATATGAAGATGATGGTGTTGGGAGTGATGACGATGGGAGTGATAGTGATTGAAATGATGGTGCTAACAGTGGTATCATGGCCATGACATGGTGGTGAAAATGGTAGTGATGTCAAAAAGTAATGTGGGTAAAGAGGAAGGATAAAAATATAAGAAGGGAGACAGGGCCCTGGGACACCAGCTTTGAATCAAAGCATTTATTAATATTCAATGTGCCAAACATCACTGGGAATACAGATGCAAAAGAAAAGACAGTACCTTCCCTCAAAGACCTTGCATTCTATCAAAGAAGGATAAGAGCACAAAAATGGGAGGTGGAAGCAACTTTGAATGGCATTAATAGGCATTTTATCATTGTTAATGTTTAGTATATATAGTAATACTTGCAATAGGTGCCAAGATCGATAGAGAAGTAGAAGCATTAAAACCGTTCAAGGGGGTTATATTCTTTTTAAAATTCAATTTTGTTTTAGCACTATTTTTTTTTTGGTGGGGCAATGAGGGTTAAGTGACTTGCCCAGGGTCACACAACTAGTAAGTGTCAAGTGGCTGAGGCCGGATTTGAACTCAGCTCCACCTGAATCCAGGGCCAGTGATTTATCCACTGTACCACCAAGTTGCCCCAGGACCAAATTCTTCCCCTTCCCCTTTCTCATTCTCACCATACCTCCACTGCTGCTATTAAACAAACAAGAAAAACAAGACCCATTACTAACATGTATAGTGAAATAAATCACCAAATCAACGATGCAGAGATAGTTGTCTTTGGTTTGGTTTGGTTTTGTACTCAGAGTGTAGGTTCATCCGTATAAATAGTCAGAGGGCCCAGAGCATTAGCTTCAACAAACTGAATGTGAATGCAAATATAAAAGCAACAAACAAAAATGGAATTTTACAGAAAGCAGAAGAGGAAGAACAGGGTATACCATCAGAAGGTGGGAGATAAAAACTCCTGCCGGCTAGTAAGAAAAGGCATTGGGATCTATTTCCCAACCTTCATTGTGCAGTTGGAGTGACTGAGGCAATGTCCTGTTATCATAGTGCAGCAAGAAATATGAGAAAGTTTCTTTCCCATCACAGTCTTTCTCTTATCACATTGACAGCAAGGGACCTCAGCTATATGAGAAAATTGTTAATAATAGGGGTTTGGGGACTTCCAGGGGACCACCTGCTGAGAGAGCCTGGGTCAGCCTAGTGTCAGGAAGTTACCTCACAAAGCCTTGTTCCTGCCAGAGGATCTGAACTCTGACCTCAGCACGTTCTATTCATGGACTGTCTTCAAGTCATGTCAATCAATGGACTTGAATGCTATCAGCCAATTAGCTTGGAGCCCACCCGCAGGGAGCTTCCTCTCACAGGCACAGGAACTTCCTCTTTTTGGCTTGAGACTCCTAGATGAAGGCGGCTTTTTCTCCTCTCTCTCCTGTAGATCCTAGTTAGGCTTTCCTATCTTTCAGAGGCACTTGTTCTCTCTTTACTAATATCTAATATACTTTAATAAATGCTTAATGCCCAAAGGTTCTAAAGCTTCTAATTTATAAGTTAACCCTAGCTAATTTTCCCTACACTTGGGACAGAAATAGACTACCACACATTTAGTTTTACTTGTCACAGCTAGAAATTTTCTTGCCACAGTTGCCAAAACCAAAAATAAACAACAAACCCAGAAACAAAACCACAAAACATTTGCCTTAATCTATATTCTGAGTCCATTATCATCTCTCCATGTGGAGGTGAATAAATGTTTTATTATAAATCCTCTAGAATTCTAGTTGATTGTTGTGTTTATCAGTGTTTCTAAGTCTTTCCAAGTTGTTTGTTATTACAGTATTTTGGTAATTGTATGAATTATTATCCTGGTTCTGTTCACTTCACTTTGCATCAGTTCATACAAGTCTTCCCAGATTTCTCTGAAACTATTCCCTTCATTTCTTACAGGATAATAGTATCCTATCACATTCATATGCCATAACTTGTTTTTTAAAATTTTATTTATTTCATTAAATGCTTCCCAATTACATGTAAAAATATTTAGCACTCATTTAAAAAAAAATTTTGAGCTCCAAATTTCCACTCTTCCTTCTGCCCTTCCCACCTCTTTAAGAAGGCAAACAATTTGATATCAGTTATACATGTGAAGACAAGCAAAACACATTTCCATCTTAGCCATGTTGCAAAAGAAGACGTAAACAAAAACTAAGAATAAAGTGGAAAAAGTATGTTTCATTCTGCATTTGGAGTTCATCAGCTTTCTCTCTCACCCCATCCCCCTGAAGGTGTACAGCATCTTTCATCATGGGTTCTTTGGAATTGTCTTGGCCCATTATCTTGATCAGAGTAGCTAAGTTTTCCAGCACTGATCATCCTTACAATGCTACTGTTAACTATGTACAACATTCTCCTGGTTCTACTTTCATTTCACTTTGCATCAGTTCATATTTGTCTTCCCAGTTTTTTTTCTGAAACCATCCTGTTCATCATTTCTTGTAGCATGATAGTATTCCATCACAATCATATAACACAACTTGTTCAGTCATTCATCAATTTGATGGGCATTCCTCCTGTTTCCAATTCTTTGAAATCACGAAAAGAACTGCTATAAATATTTTTGTACAAATAATTTTTTTCCTTAGATCTCTTTGGGATATAAATCTAGTAATGGTATTCCCAAGTCAAATGGTACACACAGTTTTATATACACCCATTAAATGTAGTTCCAAATTGTTCTCTAGAATGATTGGATTAGTTCACAATTCCACTAGCAGTGAATTAGTGTTCCATTTTTTTTACATCTCCTCCAACATTTGTCATTTTCCTTTTGTATCATGTTAGCCAATTTGACAGATGTGAGGTAGTATCTGAATTATTTAAATTTGCATTTTTCTAATGAGTAGTACATGAAAGCATTTTTATGTGACTTGATAGCTTTGATTTCTTCTTCTGAAAACTGGCTGTTCATATCCTTTGACAATTTATCAACTGGAAAATGGCTCTTATTTTCATGAATTTGGTTTAGTTCCCTATATATTAGAGAGACAAGGCCTTTATCTGAAAAAACTTGCTGCAAATTTTTTTGCCAGTTTCTTTTTTTCTTTTAATTTTGGTTGCATTCGTTTTGTTTGTGCAACTGCTTTTTAACTTAATGTAATCAAAATTATTTATATTACTCCCCAGGATCCTCTCTATCTCTTCTTTGGTCATAAACTCTTTCTTTATCTTACAGGTACATTTTTATGCTCCCTTAATTTACTTATGTTACCTTCCTTTCTGTCTAAATCATTTTTCCATTTTGACCATAACTTGGTATATGGTGTGAGATGTTGGTATATGACTGATTTCTGCCAAGCTGCTTTCCAGTTTTCCCAACAATTTTTGTCATATGGTGAGTTCTTACCCCAGAAGCTTGGATCTTTGGGTTTATCAAACATTAGATTACTATAGTGATCTACTACTTTTATTATGTGCCTAATCTATTCCACTGATCCACCATCCTATTTCTTAGCTAGTACCAAATTGTTTTGATAATTATCATTTTGTAATATTGTTTGAAATCTGGAACTGCCAAACCACCTTCCTTAATCTTTTTTTTCATTAATTGCCTTGATATTATTGACCTTTTGTTCTTCCAGATGAATTTTATTACTATTCTTCTACCTCTATTAAATAATTCATTGGTAATTTGATTGGTATGGCATTGAATAAGTAAATTAATTTAGGTAGAATTGTAATTTTTATATTGGTTTGGCCTACCCACAAACGATTAATATTTCTCTAACTGTTCAGATCTGTCTTTATTTATGTGAAAATTGTTTTGTAATTGTGTTCATATAATCCCTGGGTTTGTCTTGACAGATAGACTCTGAAGTATTTTATATTGTCTTCAGTTATTTTAACTGGAATTTATCTTTCTATCTATTGCTGCTGAGTTTTGTTGGTAGTATATAGAAATGCTGATGATTTATGTAGATTTATTTTATATTCTGCAACTTTGCTGAAGTTGTTAATTGTTTCAGTTGTTTTTCATTGATTCTCTAGGATTATCTAAGTATACCATCATATAATCTGTAAAAAGTGAGAGTTGTGTTTCCTCATTGCCTATTTTTATTCCTTCAATTTCTTGTTCTTGTCTTATTGTTATAGTTTGTAATTCTACTACAATATTGAATGAGTGGTGATAATGGACATCATTTTCCTTGTGCTCTTACTGGGAAGTCTTCAGGTTTATCCCTTTTATAGATAATGCTTACTCTTAGTTTTAGATAGATACTACTGGGGGCAGCTAGGTGGTACAGTAGATAAAGCACTGGCCCTGGATTCAGGAGGACCTGAGTTCAAATCCAGCTTCAGACACTTGATACTTACTAGCTGTGTAACCCTGGGCAAGTCACTTAACCCTCATTGACCCCACACACACAAAAAAAATAGATAGATACTACTTATCATTTTTAGAAAAGTGCCATTGAATCCTATGCTTTTTAGTGTTTCTAATAGGAATAGGTGTTGTTTTTTGTCAAAGGTTTTCTGCATCTATTGATATAATCATATAATTTTTGATGTTTTTGGTTTTGGCATGGTCAGTTATGCTGATTGTTTTCCTAATATTAAACTAGCCCTACATTACTGGTATAAATCCCACCTTGTCATAAAATATGGTCTTGTGATATATTGCTATACTCTCCTTGCTAGTATTTATTTATAGATATTCATTAGGAAAATTAGGCTATAGTTTTCTTTCTGTTTTTTGCTCTTCCTGATTTAGGTATCAAAACCATATTTGTGCAGGCAGCTAGGTGGTGCAGTGGATAGAGCACTGGCCCTGGAGTCAGGAGTACCTGAGTTCAAATCTGGCCTCAGACACTTAACATTTACTAGCTGTGTGACCCTGGGCAAGTCACTTAACCCCAATCAACCTCACTAAAAATAAATAAATAAACAAAATTTTAAAAACTATATTTGTGTCATAACCTATTTTTTTTTCAAATAGCATATGTATTATTGGGATTAATTGTTCCTTAAATGTTTGGTAGAATTCACTTATAAATCCATCTAGTCTTTGGGATTTTTTCTTAGTGAGCATTAATAACTTGTTCAATTTCTTTTTCTAAAATAGGGTTATTAGAAGACAGTAGGAAATGACTATAGTAATCTACTGTTTGATAAACCCAAAGACTCCAGTTTTGGGGATAAGAACTCACTATCTGACAAAAACTGCTAGGAATACTGGAAGGTAGTATGACAAAAACTAGGCATAGACCAACATCTTACACCTTATACAAAAATAAGGTTGAAATGGGTTCAAGATTTAGACATAAAGGGTAATACCATAGAAAAATTAGGAGAGGAAGGAATAGTTTACTTCTCAGATCTATGGAGAGGAAAACAATTTATGTCCAAACAAGAGATAGAGATTATTATGAAATGCAAGATGGAAGACTTTGATTACATTAAATTAAAAAGGTTTTGTACAAACAGATGCAATGCAGCCAAAATTAGAAGGGAGGCAGAAAACTGGGAAACAATTTTTACAGCCAGTATGTCTGATAAAGGCCTTATTTCTAAAATATATAGGGAACTAAATCAAATTTATAAGAATGTAAGTCATTCTCCAATTGAGAAATGGTCAAAGGATATGAACAGACACTTTTCTGATGAAGAAATCAAAGCTATCTATTGCCATATGAAAAAATGCTCTAAATCACTATTGATCAGAGAAATGCAAATTAAAACAACTTTGAGGTACCATCTCACACCTATTAAATTGGCTAATATGACAAAAAAGGAAAATAATAAATATTGGAGAAGCTGTGGGAAAAAATGGAACACATGCATTGTTAGTGGAGCTGTGAACTGATCCAACCATTCTGGAGAGCAATTTGGAACTAATGCCCAAAGGGCGATGGGACTATTCATACCTTTTGACCCAGTGGTACCACTGCTAGGTCTGTATCCCAAAGAGATCATAGAAGAAGGAAAAGGAGCCACATGTACAAAAATATTTATATCAGCTCTCTTTGTGGTGGCAAAGAATTGGAAATCAAGGGAATGCTTATCAATTGGGGAATGGCTAAACAAGTTGTGGTATATGAATGTAATAGAATACTATTGTGCTGTAAGAAAAGATGAGCAGGCAGATTTCAGAAAAACCTGGAAAGACTTACATAAACTGATGCTGACTGAGAGAAGCAGAACCAGGAGAACACTGTACACACTAACAGCAACATTGTGTGATGAACAAAGGTGGTAGACTTGGCTCCTCTCAGCAGTGCAATGATCCAAGACAATTTCAAAGAACTCATAATAGAGAGTGCTCTAAATGTCCAGAAAAAAAAAGAACTGTGGATTATGAATGCAGATTGAACCATACTGTTGCTACTTTGGGGCTTTTTTTTCCCTTCTTTTTGAGGGTTTTCCCTTGTGCTCTGATCCTTCTTTCACAAGATGACTAATGTATAAATATGTTTAATGTGATTGCACAAATATAACCTATATCAGATTGCTTTCCGTCTTGGGGAGAGGGAAGGGAAGGGAGAGTGGCAGAAAAATTTGGAGCTAAAAATCCTATGAGAACAACAACAAAAAGAGATTAGGTCCTTGAAATCTGTATTTAAAACATTCTCTGAAGGGCAAGCAAATTTTACACGAGAGTCATCTTAAATATGTCCCCATTATTCAGAGGGTATTTAAGAGCAGTGATCTATTTGTGTGATACCCATTCCATCTGACCATCGTTAACAACTGAACATGTTTTTCTTTAGACAACTCATTTGATATACACCGTTCTCTGTATACAGTTGGGAATTAATCACTTGGTATATTTACACATCCCACATCTTTTGTTATAATTGGATTAAAATAAGCACCTTTTAAGTAAATTCATTTGTGTAGCCATTGAGCCTAGGCATAGAGATCTTCCACTTACAAAGAATATTGTTGCCTATATGCTAATCCTCCTAAGGGGAGAATTAATAGATCTGGAAAATTTTTAGAAAGCAATAAGATCAGATAATTATATATGTCAAATGTAAATTATTCTAATGGAATATGCAGGCCTTGAGCATATTCTAATAATGAGTTCTAAGAATATATAAAATGATATTGTTAAAACTCTGAATAAGCCATAGATTTTCTGGTTTCTTTTAAGGCTTAATTTGTTGTTGCTGGTGTTATTCAATAATTTCAATCATGTCCTTCCAACTCTTCAGTTTTGTTTTTTTTTATTTGGTAAAGATACTGGAGTAGTTTGCCATTTTGTTCCCCAAGTCATTTTACAGATGAGGAAACTGAGGCAAACAGGATAAAGTAAATTGCCTAGGGTCACACAGCTACTAAGTGTCTGAAGACAGATTGAACTCATGAAGATGAGTCTTCCTGACTCCAGACACAGCAGTCTATCCATTGTACCACCTAGCTTCCTGTGAGCAAAATGACTCCTGCAATAATTTTCTGGAACTCAGAGGTAGTAATGTGTCAAAGGCTCATTTATTGTCATTCTCAGGAGAATGGTCCACCCAGTGTGCAGCTGGTGGGTGACCAAAAAAAGGAGGCCCGCAGGCCCCTTTTATCCCTAGTCCCTAATGCAAATGGACCCTCCCCCTTTTTCACCATTGGTTCGATTACTCAAGGATTATAATCTACACGCAAAAACTAGCTAATCAGAACACAGTATTTCTCTTTTTTTCCTTTTTCCTTTTTCTTTTTTAGTGAGGCAATTGGGGTTAAAGTGACTTGCCCAGTGTCACACAGCTAGTAAGTGTTAAGTGTCTGAGGCTGGATTTGAACTCAGATATTCCTGACTCCAGGGCCGGTGCTCTATCCACTGCGCCACCTAGCTGCCCCCAGAACACAGTATTTCTTAGCCAATGGCGGGAGGTGACAGAGGGACAATTCTTCAATTCCTCCCTTATATGGACACAGCTCAGGGTTTCCCTGAACCACATGGTTTTGTTTGCTGGGGGAGATGGAGGGGGAGGAGACCTTTTTCCTCAAACCAGTCTGGAGGAGTGTCATTTGAATGGTGACTATTATATTCTTATTGAGAGGAGACCAATCCCCATTTCCTCACACCTTGGCAAGGGGAAGTTGTTTGGAGGAGACTTGAGACCTGGTTCAGGGGGCTAGGTCACTCAAAGAATTGGAGGCTTATCGTGAATCTTGTAAAAATAAAAAGATTTATTAGGAGAGGAATATATGGCCAGGGAACAGATCACCTTGGTGACTGTCCTGCTGGTTCAAGAGAAGACTAGTCTTTTGTATTTTTGCCAGACAAAAGGGAGGGAAGGGCATTACAAAGAACTGGGAGGGAAATGTAACAACAGGGAGGGGAATCTTGGAATAATGGGGCATCAGTAAGATATGCAGCACCCATCCATGTCTTGCATAACAGTGTATGTGCTTGGCAACACTCATTCCTGAGTTGGGAGGAAGAGCTGCCTCTCCCCTGGGAGAGTTCAAGGATTCCTTGGGGGACTGGGATCTTTTGGTTTCTTGAAGCCCTACTGCATTCCTATAACAGTGTTACATTGCAATGGCTACTTTGCATGTAGTTTGAGCAACAATTGCTATTTGTAGAGTTGCTTTTGTAGAGGCAGTAAAGGATGGGGGGCAATGAGGTCCAACTACTAAGAGCATACCGTGCTGGTCAGATGCCCCTGGGGATGTGCCCTGCCACAGCTGCAGGGGTGTGTTTCTTCTGTTTGCATGTCAGGCATTGCTCTTGTGTCAGTTGGCCTTCCATTTGAGTCAGGTGGACTCTGGTCTCAGTTGCCCATGCAGCCATGATCAGTGGGTTACCAAGTGTGGTTGGGACATGTATCCAGGAGGCCACTGAGCAGATTGATTGCCTTGGAGCAAGCTTCATCAGCCTTGGTGTTCTACAAAGTTTCATTGGGGTATGGTTCACATTGATAAGCCAACACATGGGTTACAAATATCTTTTTGTTATCGCTGGATTGGTTCTGAAAATATTCCTCTTTCAAAGAATGACATGCCCACATGATCCAATCAGAATTTTAAGTTTTTATTATTTGGCATACAGAGGTATGACTGGGAGAAGAAGTCTAGACTTCAACTTCCCTATTAAAGGAGAAGATGACAATTTTACAGAGGCGAGGAGGTGGGGGGAGAGACTTAAGACTGAAAAGTTACAACAGTATGGAAAATGATGACGTTAGCTATTTGGATACACGAATAATAAAAACTCCACATTTCTAACTTGAGATTATTGTCACTACCTGGTCCTAATAACATAGCAAACATGACTGGCTCCCAACTAAGCTCATGCTATAAATTCAAGGCACCCAGATTTCTGGGTGTCCCTGACATTTCTGCTTTATTATCTGTTTGACTAACCACTACCTGGTTAATTAACTACTTTGGTTCCCCAAGGAAAGAGCAATCTCTAACTGACCCCAGCAAGCTGATCAACTGTATTTCTCCATGGTCAGAGTTTCTCCCTCAGGGCCAGAGCATCCCTAACTGGGCCCAGGCTTACCAAGTTGCTACTACATTTTGATTAAGGCTGTGAGAGGTGATTTAGGCCCAGAGCTCGGCCTAAACTGGGCCAAACAGGGTTGTTTTTTATACTCCTCCCATCTCACTGCCACAGGCCTTGAATACTCATCAAGTTAATTAACTATTTAACAAGATCTACCTATCTAGGTGATTCAGTGTCTAGGATTAATAGAATAGCTCTGAGCTTGCTCTCCTGAGCAGGCTGAGAGTCTATAGGAAGTGTGTGGACTTCCTCTGTCTGTACTCAGGTTGTTATTGCAGCCCATTGTGTTTTTCCATGGCACAATCACACTGCTGTTGGGAAAACATGCCTTAAAATCATCAATAAGCTCTTCATTTGTGGCCCCCATTCTGCTGGTGGTTCCAAATGTAGGTTATTTTCAAATACCTTAGCTGGGATAATGGGCAGCTAGGTGGTGCTGGGCCTGGAGTCTACAAGACTTGACTTCCCGAATTTAAATCCAGCCTCAGACACTTACTAGCTTGTGACCCTGGGCAAGTCAATTAACACTGTTTGACTCAGTTTCCTCATCTGCAAAATGAGCTGGAAAAACGGGGCAGCTAGGTGGCACAGTGGATAGAGCACTGGACCTGGAGTCAGGAGAACCTGAGTTCAAATCCGGCCTCAGACACTTAACACTTACTAGCTGTGTGACCCTGGGCAAGTCATTTAACCCCAATTGCCTCACCAAAAAAAAAAAAATTGTATTCACTTTAGGGGCAGCTAGGTGGCGCAGTGGATAGAGCACCGGCCCTGGAGTCAGGAGTACCTGAGTTCAAATCCAGCCTCAGACACTTAACACTTACTAGCTGTGTGACCCTAGGCAAGTCACTTAACCCCAATTGCCTCACTAAAAAAAAAAAAAAAAAAGATAATTTAAAAAAAATGAGCTGGAAAAGGAAATGACAAACCACTCCAGCATCTTTGCCAAGAAAACCCCAAACGAGGTCACAAAGAGTTGGACACTACTAAAAAAGTCAAAATAATAAAAACAGTTTGGATAATAGCTACTTTTTCCTGTGGATCAGACAATTCTGGGTGCACTTAGGACCCAATGTACTACCTTCACTAACAATAAAAGCTTCTTGCTCTTGCCCTCCTTCATGAAATTTAGAGTTACTTGGTACCCACTGGTACTTTAACATGTTTTTATAGCAACTATCACCGGTAGGCTGGTTTTTGGTTATCCCCAGTTAAAGAATTAAACTCTCACACACTCCAATCAGAGATAGCATAAGGTTTTTATTTGATGCAAAGGGATGTGGCCGGTAGGAGAAGTTTAAGACCTCATCCTCTCCAAATCAGAAGAAAAACAATGTTTTTATAGAGGGTAAAATGGGAAGACTTGAAAAAGGAAAAAATTACAGTTTTTGCGGGCTGGGGGCTGCTTGGGACAGTTGTGTATACATTCCTGAATGTCTGGGTAATCACCACTTCCTAGTTCTAATCACACAATATGCATATCTGGCCTCCTGTTAACCATCTGTATTACATCTACTTTCCTTGTACCCTTGAGCTACCTCTGCCCTGTACTAAAGAACACATATCAGCAAGTTGCCTAACTGTTTTGTCCTTGAACTTTCTGACTGACCCTGGACCAACTACAGCAACTATCCCTCAAACTACATGTGAAATAAATAGCCTTTGCAATGTCACATTGCCTTGCCAAGGCCACTGTCTAAGCCCTGGAGACCCGGGTGTGTCGGAGGGTTGGATACCACAATTATATCTCTACTAATAAAGGGATGTCATCTTTTGCAACCTTTACACAACAAGGGGTTTGAGATCAAGGCATCTCGTGGTACCTATGTCACCACACTATCCTCATAAGCAAACAATGGAATAGACATCTTTGGTTATAGGACTACAGGCACATCCCTTCTAAGTGTCTCAGTCTCTACTAGAGCCCAGTTGAAAACTAGGAGCTACTTTTCAAAAGGTTTCCAAGCAAAAAAATCAGCATTGCCTCTAATTAGCGTTCAAGTCCAAAATCCCAGGGGTCTTTATACACCTGTGTTGTATTTGCCACAGGCTCCAATCAATCTTTTTGTTTGTTTTGGTTTGGTTTTTTGCACAGCAATGAGGGTTAAGTGACTTGCCCAGGGTCACACAGCC
Organism: Dromiciops gliroides; assembly: GCF_019393635.1. Lineage (NCBI taxonomy): Eukaryota > Metazoa > Chordata > Mammalia > Microbiotheria > Microbiotheriidae > Dromiciops > Dromiciops gliroides. The sequence goes on from NC_057864.1 coordinate 199,348,318, forward strand.
AGTAAGTGTCAAGTGTCTGAGGCCAGATTTGAACTCAGGTCCTCCCGAATCCAGGGCCAGTGCTTTATCCACTGCACCACCTAGCTGCCCCTCCAATCAGTCTTTTTTTTTTTTTTTAGTGAGGCAATTGGGGTTAAGTGACTTGCCCAGGGTCACACAGCTAGTAAGTGTCAAGTGTCTGAGGTCGGATTTGAACTCAGGTAGTCCTGAATCCAGGGCCGGTGCTCTATCCACTGCGCCACCTAG